>NC_139563.1:3792420-4392420 GCF_965112155.1 Podarcis liolepis
TCGCTCCGTCCCGCTTTATCGTTCCGCCTCCCTTCAGCCTCTCGCCGGCTGCTCTGAGGGGCGCCATTCATGGGCCTGTTTCCCTCAGGCGCCCCTGAGGAGAAGAAGCAGCGCGGGTGGGAAACACGGCCGAGGGAGAAGGCACGAGGGAAAAGGGAATATCGCTCCGTCCCGCTTTATCGTTTCCCCTTCCTTCTGAGGGGCGCCATTCGTGGGCCCGTTCCCCTCAGGCGCCCACCGAGGAGACGAAGAAAACACGGCCGAGGGGAAAGGGAATATCGCTCCGTCCCGCTTTATCGTTCCCCCCTTTCTTCAGCCTCTCGCCGGCTGCTCTGAGGGGCGCCATTCGTGGGCCCGTTTCCCTCAGGCGCCCGCCAAGGAGGAGAAGCGGGAGTGGGAAACATGGCCGGGAGAGGCGGAACGCGGCGGCGGGAGTCTGAGGGGGGCCTTCGGGGGCCGCCGACCGGGCGCTTCCCGGAGGAAGGCCCGAAGCGGCGGAGGAAAGGCGAAAAGGCTCGAGGGGCGTGGAGAAAGCGGGCTATGTATATCCGGCCCCCACCACGTCGCACAATATGTACAAAACACACAATAAACACAACACACGGCGGGCGGGTGGGTGTGTGGAGAGCCCTTCTCGGTGTGAGGGGACGGAGGAGGCCTCGGCGCCGCACGGTCGCTTGGCCGTTTATCGGCTCCCTCGTTCGGAGCGGTTTCCCGCCACCAGGGCCGGATTTACCTATAAGCTAAACAAGCTATAGCTTCGGGCCCCACTCTCTTGCCCCCCCCCCCAAATTAAAGTAATAATAATAATAATAATAATAATTTATTATTTGTACCCCGCCCATCTGGCTGGGTTTCCCCAGCCACTCTGGGCGGCTTCCAACAAAGACGAAAAATAAACTAAAATATCACATATTAAAAGCTTCCCTGAACAGGGCTGCCTTCAGATGTCTTCTGAATGTCAGGTAGTTGTTTATCGCTTTGACATCTGATGGGAGGGCGTTCCACAGGGCGGGCGCCACTACCGAGAAGGCCCTCTGCCTGGTTCCTTGTAGCTTTGCTTCTCGCAATGAGGGAACTGCCAGAAGGCCCTCGGCGCTGGATCTCAGTGTCCTGGCAGAACGATGGGGGTGGAGACGCTCCTTCTGGTATACTGGGCCGAAGCCGTTTAGGGCTTTAAAGGTCAGCACCAACACTTTGAATTGTGCTCGGAAATGTACTGGGAGCCAATGTAGGTCTTTCAAGACCGGTGTTATGTGGTCTCGGCGGCCGCTCCGAGTCACCAGTCTGGCTGCCGCATTCTGGATTAGTTGTAGTTTCCGGGTCACCTTCAAAGGTAGCCCCACGTAGAGCTCATTGCAGTAGTCCAAGCGGGAGATAACCAGAGCATGCACCACTCTGGCGAGACAGTCTGCGGGCAGGGAGGGTCTCATCCTGCGTACCAGATGGAGCTGGTAGACAGCTGCCCTGGACACAGAATTGACCTGTGCCTCCATGGACAGCTGTGAGTCCAAAATGACTCCCAGGCTGCGCACCTGGTCCTTCAGGGGCACAGCTACCCCATTCAGGACCAGGGAATCCTCCACACCTGCCTGCCTCCTGTCCCCCAAAAACAGTACTTCTGTCTTGTCAGGATTCAACCTCAATCTGTTAGCCGCCATCCATCCCCATTTCCAAAATAGAAGATAATAAAATAAAACCTAACAAAATGCGTTGTGTGTTGTGTTGAGGCATCTGATCAAGGCCTGTATTTTAAAATGAGCTTAAAAAATATATTTGCAAATGTTTGTATGTTTTATGCCAGGCATAAAGCAGCTGGCTAAGTACTTTGGCAGTTTATCTCCTTGAAACAGGGCCACCCTGATTTATAGCAGTAACAGGAGACACGTTTCTCAAAGTTGTAAAAGGGAATTACAGGCTGGGAGCAAAGGTTACACTGACCCTACAAATTACAGAATACAATCAAGCTGCAAAAACACTAATTAAGAGTTGGTAAATAGTAAGATTTATTGTTTATTAGAAAATAATACCATGTGCCTCCCATTAGACTCCAGTCATATTTTCCTAAGGTTAAAGGGCAAGAGCTAATGGGGAAAGCAGCTGGCTGGGAAAGGGAGTTGTAAACTGAAGAGGCTTCTCTCTGAAGCTGTTTTCCTTTTTACTTTGAAACTGTTCCTTTTCTTCTAAAAATCTATGTTATGTATGAAATATATTGGCTTAATGTAATTATGCAAAGGATTTAGAAAGTAAGGAATGTTAGATTCTTATTCTATTGATGGTGTGTGAGAATGTGAACCCAAGATCTCTGTTTAGACAAAATTTAATTCCATGAGCCATCTGTTTTGGAGTGAAGGGACAACAGGGTAATAGGGCAATAGGGCAAAAAGGTTATCTGGTAATTAAGGTGCCTTGTCGAGGCAAATATAAGATATATGGCTACTAGTCTGCCATTTATGGATAGGAGGAAATATAGCTCTTTGTCTCCCATAAAAGTTAATAGGAAATGGGTGTATCTTTTATGATTGGTTCTAGCAAACAGCCAATAGGAATTTCAACCAGGCTGATTGGACAGAGGCAGCCAAAGGAGGAGCAAGGGGGCTGGGCTGAGGAAATATAAGTGCTGGCCATCAGGGCTGGAGGGGGCAGAGCTTTGGTAACCGTATACCACTGTGTCTCTCATTTATTTGTCTGACAAATAAATTATTATTTTAATTTCTCCATTGCTGCGTTGAATATTTCATTCCAGCTAAGCGTTAACCACAAGCAGGGTGCTACAGTGTAGGCTCCTATGATGGAAGTCATGGGCCCTGCCTGCTCGCCTGCTCCCTAAAATATCACTGGTTTGCTCCTTTCTATATATAGGGTGCCTACATTCTGCATGTGCAAATGGCTTGAGATACCTATGAGGTCCATAAATTAGGATATATTCGACATAAAAAACAGCGACAATTTGTTGTTGACAAAGGACAGCTGGACATAGAAAGGGCCCCATTACCTTGGAAAGGGAGCTGGGGCTTCCTTTTACCTGTTCTTTGCCTACTTCCTATGGACACAAATACCTGAACTGTCCAGCATGTGGCAAAAGCTGGACAAGGATGATGCTAGGCACACATCTCTGGGGAGTTCCACAATTTAGGGGCCACCATAGAGAAAGCCCTCTGCCACCCAAGCTATCATTCCTCATTCTTCTGGGGGTGGAAAAACTACAAACCACCCTTTGGCCAATCTCAGCAGAGTCTCCAGATATTTCCATGGAAATATGGAACTTGTTGATCACGGAAAATATAACCTACAATATAAAATTTTCCAAAAGTTTAGGAGAACCAGAACATTTGTACCGTATGGTTGGACTTTTTCAGTCCAGCTAACCTCCAGAACTCTTTGGCACTGCCAATAAGTGAAGTTGTTAGGCGTCTCGCGTCTTCCAGTTTTGTTGGCAAATTAAGAGAATGGATATGTGCCCCTCTGTCATTTCTGATATTTTTATTATATTTTTATGTTTGTCGTCCTTGTTTGTGTTCATACATTACGTGCGATGGAATAAACAAAACCAATTTCACATTTTATAAATTTTAATCAAAGTTTGGTGGCAATGGTGAATCACGAAACCCATCTTGAATAAGCAAAATACACTTGCAAACATTTTACACTGTTTCTTCTCATCATAAGAAAGGGAAAAGAGCATTAACCAATGGAAATCCTGTCTCCTGCCTTCTTTTCTAGCTTTTTGAGACTGCATCAATATTGCCCACACACACCTACACCATTTTTTCCAGCTCTGATAGCTTGGCAACTTATGTATTTTAAAGTCTTTTAGGATTCTAAATTCTCTGTCCACTGTCCCAGTGTTTCTCAAATTGTATGACTCAAAGTACGTTTCTAAAAGTATGACTGGTACCACCGTACTTGCCCACTGCTTTCCCTTGCCATGCTGCAGTCTACTTGTTGCAAATCACCATTTGCTAAATAAGCATGGTTGGAAGAAAAGAGAAAGTCAGAAAAGGAGGAAAGGGAGGTTTCCTTCCTCTACAGGGCCAGAGCAGGTGTTGGAGAAAATTAGAGAAATTAAAGGTTAATTTAAGAACAGTAGTAATAATTAGAAAGGAAGAATGTGAGAAAAGTAGTATAGGAGGAAGAAATTAATATAAAAGCAGTTGATGAGGAATTACAGTGGATGCTCAGGTTGTGAACCTGATCCATGCAGGAGGCACGTTCGCAACTCGCAGCGTTCGCAACCCACAGCGCTGTGTCTGCGATTCAGCGCTTCTGTGCATAGCGCAACTTAGCGCTTCTGCGCATGCATGAGCGCTGAAACCCGGAAGTAACCCGTTCCGGTACTTCCGGGTTCAGAGCGGTGCGCAAACCGAAAATGTGCAACCTGAAGCATCTGTAACCCAAGGTATGACTGTAATAGAAATAGTTTGTGGAGGAGTACAGTGCAAGTCAAAGCGTGAAAGGAAAAGGGGGGAAGAAATGATAGGACATGAGTAAAAACACTGTCAGGGGCATGTACCGTATTTTTTGCTCTATAAGACGCACCAGACCACAAGACGCACCTAGTTTTTGGAGGAGGAAAACAAGAAAAAAAATATTCTGAATCTCAGAAGCCAGAACAGCAAGAGGGATCGCTGCGCAGTGAAAGCAGCAATCCCTCTTGCTATTCTGGCTTCTGTGATAGCTGTACAGCCTGCATTCGCTCCATAAGATGCACACACATTTCCCCTTAATTTTTAAGAGGGAAAAAGTGAGTCTTATAGAGCAAAAAATACGGTATGTGCGTGCAGAACATATAAGATCAAACTTAGAATCTCTCAGTTTATAATCTCTCCATCAATTTGACCTAAAATGGGGAGGCCGCTCTGAGCCCGTCTTCATTCGGGGAGGGCGGGGTATAAATAAATTATTGTTGTTGTTATTATTATTATTATTATTATTATTATTATTATTATTATTATACTGCCAGAAGCAATATCTGTACTTAGGGTTTCATAGCTTAGCTTTCTTCAAGCTGTATCCTTGCCACAAGGAAACCATTGTTGTATCTGAAAATTTTCTAGTGTGAGTTTAGATATCCAATGATGAAAATTACGTCGCTAATTGCCACTTGATTAGGATGGGCTCTGCGTCCACCAATCACCATTTTGTTACTGGCTTTGTCCCTGCACTGCCATTTCGCGACTGGTGGGCCTCCGTAATTTTCATACCTCTCCAGTGTGCTCTGGGGGGGTCGATGGTTTGAGAACCCCTCCTCTCTACCCCACTTTCTTTTTTTGAATAATTTTTATTAAGAATTTCAGCATTACAATTTACCAAAGGCATATCATCCTCATTTCCCCCCACCCCAATTTCCCCTCCCTGCTCCCCAAGAAAAAACCACCCAGACTTCCCTCAGCTCCTCTCTCTGGTTTTTCAGCACATGTTATTCTCTGCATCTTATAAAATTGTAAAGATCCTTAAATTATCTGCCTATATGTTACCAATAATAAATTTGTGTTTGTTTATTCGAAACAATAGTGAAATTAAAAAAAATTGGGAAATGATATACAATGAATTGAAGAAAATGTTCCAATTAACATTTGTAAAAAAACCCTGAAGCATTTTGGTTAGGGATTGTAGGAAAAGACCTGCCAAGGAAATTGAAGAATATATTCATGTATGTGACAAAGGCGGCAAGAGTCTTAATAGCACAAAGATGGAAGAACGAAGAAATCCCGACAAAAGAACTGTGGCAAGCGAAATGGATGGACTATATCAAACTGGCGAAATTGACGTACAAACTACATGATACGGACAACTGTGACTTTAAAGAAGAATGGGAACCTTTTACAAAGTACCGTATTTTTTGCTCTATAAAACTCACTTTTTCCCTCCTAAAAAGTCAGGGAAATGTGTGCGCGTCTTAAGGAGCGAATGCAGGCTGCGCAGCTATCCCAGAAGCCAGAACAGCAAGAGGGATTGCTGCTTTCACTGCACAGCGATCCCTCTTGCTGTTCTGGCTTCTGAGATTCAGAATATTTTTCTTGTTTTCCTCCTCCAAAAACTAGGTGCGTCTTGTGGTCTGGTGCGTCTTATACAGCGAAAAATACGGTACTTCAAGAAACAACAAAATGAATTGGACTCCTCTCTACCCCACTTTCAGTGCAGTCACAGAACTGTAGCTAACAATTAGCCTTGCCCAGAACACTCCCCTCTTATTCTCTCCAGCCAGATGCCGTCCTCAGTCACACCAGATCCTGCGCCTCTTTTGATTTAAATAGCAAGAGCCTCCTGTCCCAACTCGTGCTCCCAAAGCAAGACACCAGTTCCATGGCACATTCGGTGGTCAAGATCTGGGTTATCCTCTCAGCCATGTCCCCGTTGATGGTGAGGGATCGGAAGTGGTCAAACTCGTGCCTGCCCAGTTTCCGCAGGCGCCGGGCAGCTGACCGATAG
Organism: Podarcis liolepis; assembly: GCF_965112155.1. Classification (NCBI taxonomy): domain Eukaryota; kingdom Metazoa; phylum Chordata; class Lepidosauria; order Squamata; family Lacertidae; genus Podarcis; species Podarcis liolepis. The sequence continues at coordinate 3,798,853 of NC_139563.1, forward strand.
CACTTCCACGGCTGGGGTTCGAGGAGCAAGTAGGCGCATTGAGACGCAAGGTAAGACAAGAACGTCACCAGGCCACGGTCTCCATGATTGAGGTGGATCCACATGGTCACGGACATACAGAAGGCGATGTCAAATGTGGAGCGGCCAAAGTTGCCCAGGCAGGAGCTCAACACCGTCTCCCTTGCGTCAGGGTCCATGATGTCGAGGGCGACGTAGGAAACAGAGGCAGGGAAGGGGTTCTGTTGCCTAGCTCTCTCGATCAGCCCAGCGTCAATGTCGCAGCAGAGAAGGCGAAGTTCATTCCGGTGATCCTGGCAGGCTTGGGTCTCCTGAAGCCCCAGGAGGTGCCTGTACAGGGCGACGCTGAGCTCCCCCGAATTGCACCCCACATCTAGCCCCAAAAGGGGTTTTGCATGTGGGTTAGGGAACAGCTGGCTCAGCAACGCGCTGGGCAAGAGCTGGATGCGTCCCTCCGGTGGGTGGAAGCGAGAGTAATCGGGGAAGTTCCCGTATGGTGCTGCTCCGCCCGGGAGCTGGGCATCCCCAAGCGCTTTACAGTACTCACTCGTGGGCACCGCCATCTTGAGACGGACGAGGCCTAACACCCAATCTTCTGCATGTTTCACAAAAACTGGTTGCGCAGACCTGGAACAAAAGGGGAGAAAATTATATGCAAGGACTGGAAATCTTTCGCTTTATTCATGGGATTTGCCGTCCTGATGTATATAGGAAATTTCATTATGGCTACTCAGTTTACCTAGCTCAGTATATGTCTGATAATTATATCATCATCATCATCATCATCAATTTATACCCTGCCTATCTGGCTGGGTTTCCCCAGCCACTCTGGGCGGCTTCCAACAAAACACTAAAATACAATAATTCATCAGATATTAAAAGCTTCCCTAAACAGGGCTGCCTTCAGATGTCTTCTAAAACTCTGGAAGTTGTTTTTCTTTTTGACATCTGGTGGGAGGGCGTTCCACAGGGCGGGTGCCACTACCGAGAAGGCCCTCTGCCTGGTTCCCTGTAACTTGGCTTCTCGCAGCGAGGGAACCGCCAGAAGGCCCTTGGCGCTGGACCTCATACCTTCCAACATTTCTCTGATGAAAATAGAGATGTCCTATTCAATAATAATAAACCCTTAAAGCCCTAAACGACCTTGGCCCAGTATACCTGAAGGCGCGTCTCCACCCCATCATTCAGCCTGGACATTGAGGTTCAGCTCCAAGGGCCTTCTGGCAGTTCCCTCCCTGCAAGAAGCAAGGTTACAGGGAACCAGGCAGAGGGCCTTCTCAGTGGTGACACCCGCCCTGTGGAACACCCACCCATCAGATGTCAGGGAAATAAACAACTACCAGACTTTTAGAAGACACCTGAAGGCAGCCATGTTTAGGGAATGTGTTAATGTTTGATGTTCTATTATTGTGCTTTTAATTCTGTTGGGAGCCACCCAGAGTGGCTGGGGAAACCCAGCCAGATGGGCGGGGTATAGATAATAAATGATTAATATTGTTATTATTATTATTGCAATGGATAATGAACGTGATCCATGCGAGATGCATGTTTGCAACCCGCAGTGGTGCGTCTGCGCACACGCGGGTTGCGATTTGGAGCTTCTGCACATGTGTAAAGCTTGATTTAACGCAATCGCCGAAACCCGGAAGTAACCTGTTCCGGTACTTCCAGTTTTCGGGGGTCCGTAATCCAAAAAAAATGCAACCTGAAGCGCCTGTAACCGGAGGTATGAATGTACACTGGTACCTCGGGTTACAGGCACTTCAGGTTACATACGCTTCAGGTTACAGACTCCGCTAACCTAGTGCTTCAAGTTAAGAACTTTGCTTCAGGATGAGAACAGAAATCGTGCAGCAGTGGCACAGCAGCAACAGGAGGCCCCATTAGCTAAAGTGGTGCTTCAGGTTAAGAACTGTTTCAGGTTCAGTACGGACCTCCGGGACGAAGTAAGTACTTAACTCGAGGTACCACTGTATTATTAATATCTGATTGGGTTGCCCCAGCCATTCTGGGCAGCTTCCAACATATATAAAATCTTTAATAAACCCTTAAACATTTAAATAAACTTCCCTATACAGGGCTGCCTTCGGGTGTCTTCTAAAGGTTGTGTAGTTACTCATCTCATTTCATTCTAACTGCACTTTCTTAGTCCTGCGATTGTAATCATTTCAAACTGCTTTCAGTATTGCGTTTGACTCTTGTGACCCTGCCAGTGGAAAACCCTTAGCGTGCACCGAGAGTGCAATAACGATGCCAACAGTCTGACATTGGGAGGGTGCCTTTTGAGCTGGAAGCTGCAGTTCTTGCAGAATGCTGCAGCATAACAATCAAGCGGTCTATAAATTTCATTAAATAAGTAAATATTGGCACCACCGTGACTGAAATTGGATTCAAAGATCTCAAAGTAGCTGTTTTACTACAAAGGAATTTCAGAAATTGACTGGAAAGAGAAGCTGCTGAATTGCAACTCATTACCAAACTTAAAACCATGGAGAGACCTGGTCTGAACAAAGACATTGGATTCTTATCTCATTATACATGACTAAGCCATTTTTCACCTTCTCACCCCTTGCCTTTTCCTGTAAGACGTATTACAGTCGTTAAGAGTTGTCAACAGGCTCATCTCAGCTATCTGCCAATCTCCCATTCCCACCACCTTTCTGAGTAATACCCCTCCCCACCTTCTCACTATATAGAAGGATCTGGCAACTTCTGTTTCAGTGTATCTGAAGAAGTGTGCATGCACACGAAAGCTCATACCAAGAACTAACTTAGTTGGTCTTTAAGGTGCTATTGGAAGGAATTTTTTAATTTTGAAATTGGATTATCTTGTTGTGGGGAGGGAGGGAGGTTGAGAAAGAAAGGGTCTTGTTTTTTATGGACTAAAGTCCCCCTCCCCTAATAAACATTGGATGATGGCATCCATTCCAAAAAAACAAAACAATAAACAAACAAACAACAAACAAAACAACAAGGACTGAATCCCAGCCCTGTTCCCTTCGCTCCTACCCGCCTGGGATGGGCTAAGCGAGGCAGGCGCTTCTGACCCACAACTGCCCCCTTCCTCCCTTTCACCCCGCTGCCAAAACCTCCCCCCGGCCCCCAGTAACGTCTGAAACGAACCAGGACGCGTGTACTCCTCGAAAGCCTGAGTCTACCCGAAGTTCGGTGTCCCTCTTCACGTTTCCCCCCTCCCTTCACCTTTCGTAAGTCTATGGTTTGCCGGTGGGTCACGTGCTCCGCGTCCCGGAAGCGCGTCCCTAGTTCTCTTTCCCCCTCCCCTTCATCCGGAAGTGAGGGAGGAAAGCACGTGACGCTCTCTCTCCCTACCGGAAGCGGGCCTTTCTGAGCTGAGGGCTATTTCCGGCGCCGCTGCGGCCGCTCTTCCTCCTCCTTCTTCTTCTTCTGGCAGGGAGGCGAGTCTCCTCAGGCGGCTGGCCGGGCCTCTTCCTCCGCGGGATGTAGCTGCAACGGTCGTCCGGTAAGCGAGAGGCCGGGCGGGGCGGGGGGAGCCGGGCGGGGGGAGGCCTCGGAGAAGCTGCTTCTGAGAGAAAGAGCCATATACTATCCATAGCCCAGGATACGTCGCAGTATATGCAGCCATGTCCGAAGGGAGCAGCTCGCCTGAGGGGGGGGGGTCCTGTCAGCAACAGGTAGGCGCCCACCTAGGGCTGTTGGAGACAGGCTTCCCAAGGGCAGTGTTCTGCGGAGAAGGCTTATTCCAGTTTTATTATATATGATATTATATATATATATATATATATATAAATATAAACACACACAGAGTGGTACCTCGGGTTACAGACGCTTCAGGTTACAGACTCTGCTAATCCAGAAATAGTGCTTCAGGTTAAGAACTTTGCTTCAGGATGAGAACAGAAATCGTGCTCCGGCGGCGCAGCGGCAGCGGGAGGCCCCATTAGCTAAGGTGGTGCTTCAGGTTAAGATCAGTTTCAGGTTAAGAACGGACCTCCGGAACAAATTAAGTACTTAACCTGAGCTACCACTGTATATGATATTTTTTATACATATATATACACACACACACAGACACAGACATATATATATCTCTCAAACTTAAAAATGGAAAGCATAATGCTGGTGGTCAACAAAAGACTGTCTCAAGGCAAATAAAAAAAAAGGAGTATAAACACCAACAATTGGGAAACACTGGCCTGCGAGTGCTCCAGTTGGAGAACAGCCTTTACCAAAGGTGTCATGGGCTTTGAAGACACTCGAACTCAGGAGGAAAGGGAGAAACGTGCTAAGAGGAAGGCACGCTTGGCAAATCCACACTGTGATCAGCTCCTGCCCAGAAACCAATGTCCTCACTGTGGAAGGACGTGTGGATCCAGAATTGGCCTCCACAGTCACTTACGGACTCATTGTTAAAACCATGTTTATGGAAGACAATCTTACTCGGTTACGAGGGATCGTCAGAGAATACACACACACATATATACAGTACTTTTTTCCTAGGGGGACGCAGGAGTACACATACCCCTAAGCATTTTGTGAATCTTTGTGCTTTTGTGTATTTATTTCCCCTGATTTCAACTATAAAATGGTGATTTTCTTGAGACAAAATGAGAGTACTCCTAAACATTTTTTTTTAAGTGCTGTGTACACACACACATACAAACAGAGATGATGCAATATCTGGGGGCACAACATTGGCTACCCCTGCTTCAGCCAAATGTAGTTTGTACGTTTAGATAGTTACTATTACTATAATTCGCTTCCCAGTTCCGTTAGTGATGACACTATTAGGGTTGCCATAGTTCAAAATGTATGTGAACTGCCCTGAGACCTCCAGGTATAGGCCGGGATATAAATAAATCCAATAAATAAACACAGGCACACACACATAAATATACATACATATATCTATATCTTCATGCAACACATAATGGACCCTTGTCACCGGGCACAAAGCAAGATGCAGTCACGGTGTGTACGAGGCAGGAAATATTAGCAGCCAATAAAGGAGTGCATGAAGAGCTCCTGGGCTCCTCCGGGTGACAGCTAATGAAATAAATAGCAAAACGAGGCAGCCTCAAAAGTATCTCTTGTTTCTGAAGGGCTGTACTCTGTGGTTTTTTTATTATTATTTTAAGTACTCTATTTTAAGAGCATGCTTGTTTTCTGCTGCTCCGGAGGGTAGGACTCAAACTAATGGCTTCAAGTCTTAAGAAAGCAGATTCAGGAAAAACTTTCTGATAGTAAGAGCTGTTTGGCAGTGGAACAGACTTCTGCAAGAGGTTGTGGACTCTCCTTCCTTGGAGGTTTTTAAGCAGAGGTTGGGTGGCCATTTGTCATGGATGCTTTAGCTGAGATATCTGCATTGCAGGGGGTTGGACTAAATGACCCTTTGGGGTCCCTTCCAACTTGATAAGATTTTATGATTCTATCAGTCAAGTATGTTGATAAACTGCCCTGTGATCTTCAGATGTAGAGTGGTATATAAATTTAAAATTATTATTATTATTATTGCCCCATAGACAGCAGCCTCTCTTCGCTCGCCTACGAAGAACGTTGCTCTTTGGCTAAGGGGTGTCACAGTCCACAGATGCCCATATTTCCTTGCCTTTTGCTTTCTGTCTAGGTTTAATCCTGGGGATAAAGAGCTTATAGTGGCAGAAACTGCTCCAGCCAGGAGTGGCTTGGCATGTTTCTGACCTGCTGAGGCTGCTGGTGGGGGTATTGTGATCCCAACAGCTTTCTGTATTCTTGTAAACTCCTATTAATTACCAAAGGGAATGATTTGATTCCAAGTTTAAATGCCCTCCAGTAACTCCTCCCCCCTCACACACCTTATCTACAGTCTACAGGCCAGGCTCTCCTTCCCTTCTTAAGTTCTTATGCAGTGCTAGAGGAAAAGAGGACTTGACAGTTCTACCTTTTGCTGCCGGCTACTCTTGCCTTCCAGTGGCTTTGCAAGACTGCACTTCATAATCCAGCAAGCTCTGTTGCCAGTTGTTTTCTTTCGCAATAGAGGCTGTTTTCTTCTGCGGAAAAGGAACCAGCTATTAGCTGTGCTCTAATAGCGTTTCCTGAATCTGTCGCTGGAGAAGAGAATGTTTTTCCTTAAAAGAGGCATGCAGGGTTTTTCAGGGTCAGGATTTGGCAATCTCACTTGCCCCTCTCATGGCAGGAGCTCAATTTTTTTCGGGAGACATGAGGAGGAGGAGGGATAGCCCCGACCCCAAACAGAAGTGGAAGCCTGCTATTTGTTTGAGCTTGTTGGGTGCAGGCAGTGAGCCAAAGCTAACTCCTGGCTCCAGGCTGGAGGGAAATGGAGCAAAAGGCTTTACTTGTCTTTGGTGATCAAGGCTGTTGTTCAGAGGCAAAGTGCAGAAGGTTGCAGGTTCAATCCCCAGCAGTCCTGGAGAGCTGTGGCCAGTCGGTGTAAGCCAGAGGTAGGCAACATGGCGCCCTCCAAGCATTTGCTGGACTACAACTCCCATCATTCCTGACCGTTAGCAGTGCTGAGTGGGGCTGATGGGAGTTGTAGTCCAACAACACTGGGAGGGCACCAAGTTGGTGTAGGTTGGTCGAACGGCTGGCAGAGAACGAGGTAGTTTACTACGTTGGATCTCAAACCATCCTGCAAAGGGGGAGTGAGCCCCACACACCTTGCAAGTTTCTGTTCATCTTCAGGGTTGCAACCTTTCAGGGACTGTATGCCATTGATCTCAGTAAACTAATATTTTTGTTTAGCAAAGAGAAAGTCTCTTAAGAATGCTCTGGTGATCAAAAGAAGTTGCGTTAAGATGGTCCATGCTGGCTCTATGGTTAGATTTTTAATGAAGAACAAACACACTTGAAGATTACCTTGCGTTCCATTATTGCTTTTTCCATTGTAATGCACAGCCACAGGTGAAACTGCTTGTGTGTCTTCTACAATTGTTCACACACTGAGACTCAACTGGCCTGGCCGGTTGTGTGTCCTAAAATAGGTAAAGGACCTCTGACCATTAGGTCCAGTCGTGACCGACTCTAGGGTTGCGGCGCTCATCTCGCTTTATTGGCTAAAGGAGCCGGCGTACAGCTTCCGGGTCATGTGGCCAGCATGACTAAGCCACTTCTGGCGAACCAGAGCAGCGCACGGAAACGCCGTTTACCTTCCCACCGGAGCAGTACCTATTTATCTACTTGCACTTTGACATTCTTTCGAACTGCTAGGTTGGCAGGAGCAGGGACTGAGCAACGGGAGCTCACCCCGTCGCAGGGATTCGAACTGTTGACCTTCTGATCGGCAAGTCCTAGGCTCTGTGGTTTAACCCACAGCGCCACACGAGTTTCTTGTGTGTCCTAAAATAGACCCCCCCCCAAATCCTCTATCAACATGCCAGGAATATTTTGACTGGCAAATGATGTGGAAGGATATTCCAAAACGATGAAAATTTAAAAGCTGCTGTTGAGGATTCTGGGAGTGCTTCTACGTGGCAGCTGTGGAAGTGATGTTGTGAGGTTGCTGGCTTTTTGTACAGAGTCCATACAACATCCCATCTCAAAAATGCCACGCCGTATCCTCCGCCTGCCCCAATTTAATCAGAGTCTACTCTTTCCATAGAGTTGGTTGTTTTTTACTATTTAGTCAGTTTTTCTGTGGGAAATAAGGGAAAGAAACAGTGAATCCAGGCTTGCTGGGCTCTGCGTGAGCTGTGCATTGCTCCTAGAACGCACTTTTGCTACCCCCACAGCAGTTGCGCCTCAGGAAGTGGAAGTTTGGTAATGATTGTGAGTGAGATGCCTTTTGCAAGCATCCAACGTATTGTGGGAGGTGGTTTCAAAGGGCAATATTTCTCAAGTCTAAGAAGGCCCCTCTTGTTCCTGCCACCGTTGCCAAGCTTAGCTGGGGAATCTGTGGGTACTTCCAGACTGCCACAGTTTGGGGGTAAACTCTGGCTGAAAAATTAAAATCGGTTGAGAGGTCTTGTGCAACAAAGCTGTCTCCCCACTCCCACAAGATAAGACTTCATGCAATAAGGAGAGTGCTGAGAAAATGCCCCGGCCAGTGTGAGACAATGTTAGGTTGAGAAGCAGTGACTGGCCCAAGGACACCAGTGAGCTTCATGCCTGGGTGGAGATTTGAACCCTAGTCTCCCAGGTCCCAGTCCAACATGTGAACCACTACACTAAACTTACTCTTTAAATGAATGATAATTTCTGGTGTTACGCATCCATATATGTTGTAAATGTTATTGTGATCTGTGTTTTAAACTGCATCCCCCCCATTTTGCGTATAAGTACACTGCTTATATTAAGGGGGGACGTGGGTGGCGCTGTGGGTTAAACCACAGAGCCTAGGACTTGCCGATCAGAAGGTCGGCGGTTTGAATCCCTGTGACGGGGTGAGCTCCCGTTGCTCGGTCCCTGCTCCTGCCAACCTAGCAGTTCGAAAGCATGTCAAAGTGCAAGTAGATAAATAGGTACCGCTCCAGCGTTTCCGTGCGCTGCTCTGGTTCGCCAGAAGTGGCTTAGTCATGCTGGCCACATGACCCGGAAGCTGTCTGCGGACAAACGCCGGCTCTCTCGGCCTATAGAGCTAGATGAGCGCGTCAGAGTCAGTTACGACTGGACCTAATGGTCAGGGGTCCCTTTACCTTTACATTTACACTGCTTATATACATCACTATATATAAAATGTTTATTAATAATGATAATTCATGGGCATGTATTGCATATACATGTTTGTGATGCATAAATTTTGCGCTTGTGACATTGGGTGTTGGCACAATGTTGTTTAAAACAGCTAACCCCTCTTGTAGTAAAAAGTGAGATGAGAAAGAGAGAGAAAAGCCTGGAACAAAACATTCTCTGTAAGCTTCCTAAAGTTTACCCAAAGGGTAATTATTTGGACTGCTGGAATAATGAAACTGCAGGGTGAGAAATAGTAAGGAAGTGAACGAAATAGGAAGGAAGGAAGTTTTGCAAAGGGGCAGAAGCTGTGCAACACCTAAGCACAGTTGGGCAAATGCCAGACAGGCTTTTCCTGCATCAGAGAACAAAAGTGTGCACATCTAATCCTTTGAAAATCCTGCTTCTAGGCTTTGCAGAGCTGGAATGTCAAGTTGGGTGGAGCTGTGAGCCAGTTTCCTGCAAAGTGCAACAACTCAAAAGGTAATAAATCCTTTCCTCAGCCTCCCTTAAGTTTCTCTTTAACGCTTCCTGCCTGCATTTAAACTAGGTTCTCCTCAACAGCATGAATGCAATGTTGTTTTCTTTTGAGGGAGTGAGGTTAAATGTCCTCTCTGAAACTGCACAATTTAGCAAATAATTGACAGGGGTTGGATTATGAATCTGATGGGTCCTCCGAGGGCCTCAAGAGCCGTGGGGTTATTGCCTCTCTCCCCTCCCTGAATGTGAAACGCATATTTATCTGCTGTAGGTTTGTCGGCACATTTGAATCCCTTAACTCTCATTTTGCCAGGGATCCAGCAGTTAATCAGTGCATTTTAGTATAGGCATTTTAGTAGTTGGCACAGACTCAGAAGCAGTGTTGACATCAAAGCAAGCCTTGGGAAGAGGACATTTTCCTTGCCTTCCTCCCCTTGCTCCCAGGAGCCTTCGCCAGTCACCTCTTCTGCCAGGAACAATCAGGAGCTGCAGGCTGCCAAGCTACCCAGGTGAGAAGATGCCGTCCTTGCTCTCTAGAGATCACAACACCTGATGGAGGGGTGGGCAACCTAAGGCCCTGTCAGCTTTGCCTTTGAGCTTGTGCCAACGACTGGGCTCAACCTCTTCAGCCCCGACTGGGCTAGGCAAGCTAGGAAGCACTTCCAGAGACCTTCCACTGCGGGAGAGCAGGTCTAAGTGCAACGGACTCACAACTTTGAGCTGTGAGCACCAAAGTCAGCAGAGTATGAACTACACGAACAACGGCTCTGAAGCTTAAGTTCTTTATTCTATTACAGCTACTGCAAACTAAAATAAACTAAAGACTAAAGGAGGCTAGTTTACTTTGGTGGGACGCGGGTGGTGCTGTGGGTTAAACCACAGAGCCTAGGACTTGCCGATCAGAAGGTCGGCGGTTCGAATCCCCACGACAAGGTGAGCTCCGGTTGCTCGGTCCCTGCTCCTGCCAACCTAGCAGTTCGAAAGCACGTCAAAGTGCAAGTAGATAAATAGGTACCGCTCTGGTGGGAAGGTAAACGGCGTTTCTGTGCACTGCTCTGGTTCGCCAGAAGCGGCTTAGTCCTGCTGGCCGCATGACCCGGAAGCTGTACGCCGGATCCCTCGGCCAATAAAGCGAGATGAGCACCGCAACCCCAGAGTTGGTTGTGACTGGACTTAATGGTCAGGGGTCCCTTTACCTTTAAAGGAGGCTACTGGACTGCATGAGAGTTACAGTTGCTTATGCAGTCATCTTATCTCTACACAGATAACACTCAGACTCCTACAGAGTCAGGCAGGAGCAGAAGAAGCGATGAGCAGATTCCCACCCTCTCCTTTCTGAAAACATTGTCAGGAGATTCTCGCGATAGGAGGGGGTGAAATATCCACAGGCCCATGGGCCACAAGCGGCCCACGGCAGTTGTTTAACCGGCCCATGAGCTGCCCCTGAACTGAGCCACCCGTTCGCCGAGTCCCCGCGCGCTGCGCTAAACAGGTGCAGCACGATGCAGGAACTCGCTTCTGCAGTGTCAGAAATCGCGTCGACGTAGCCGCCGGAAATCGCGTCTGCGCAGACGCCGATCTGGCCCATGGAGGGATCTCCGCTGGAGTGAACCGGCCCAGGCAAGGTAACCCTTGCCCACCCCTGACCTGATGCTTCCTGGTTGCTTGGTAGTCCACCGTTGTGGGGAGTGGGGAGGAACTTCTAAGTCCAGGAGTTGAGTGGGGTATTGTCACACCATCCTCCTCCCGGAGCCTTCATCATCTTTTAAAAAACAACCATTCTTGCAAATTTATTTTCACTTACGGCCGGTACCGCTTCCTAGGTCCCTGTACAGTGGCACCTCAGGTTACATACGCTTCAGGTTACAGACTCCGCTAACCCAGAAATAGTACCTCGGGTTAAGAACTTTGCTTCAGGATGAGAACAGAAATCGTGCTCCGGTGGCGCGGCGGCAGCAAGAGGCCCCGTTAGCTAAAGTGGTGCTTCAGGTTAAGAACGGACCCCCGGAATGAATTAAGTACTTAACCCGAGGTACCACTGTACTGCGAGGGTGTGGAAATTGTAGCCCTCCAGTTTTGGGACTACAACTCCCATCAGCCCCAGTCAGCACGGCCCGTGGTCAGGGGTGATGGATGTTGGAGTCCATCGGCATCTGGAATGTCATAGCTTCCCCAACCCCGCCATAAGCTGTTGTAGTTGGTGAGAATTTGCATTCCTCCTCCACGTTTGTGAACATACCGTATTTTTCGCTCTATAACATGTTCCCAACCATAACACGCACGTAGTTTTTAGAGGAGGAAAACAAGAAAAAAATATTCTAAATGAAACAGTGGATGTATGATTTTTGTGGTTCATGCTGTGGCCACAGACATGTGATCTGATGGTGAATTTGAGGTGACCCAGTGCAAAAATCCTGATGATCCATGTGGATCTGTGCTTTGTAACCACGTTTTAAGTGGGGACGGAAGGAAAAGCACTCAAGGGACAAGGAGCAGCGTGGGGTGTGTGGAGAAGGAGCTTTTCGGGGAGCTGAGCGGGGAAGAGGGAGGGAAAGAGCACTGTTGCTTTAAAGGTATACTTAAGGTTTTTTTTTTTTTTTAATAATAATAATATCTTTATTGTCATTGCCCCCTTCGGGGACAACGAAATTACTTTGCCCTGTGCCTGGGTTTTTTTCCATTTAACAGTTTGCAGCCTTTTCCTTCCGCTCCTTGTTTTGAGGCAGAATAGATTTGAGCAAGTGAGGAGGACTTGGATTGCAGGGGATTCGCCATTAGCTGTGTAAAAGCGCTCCTCCTTGCAGCCTGAATGATAAGCAGCCACCAGCAGCAATAGAATGGAGCACAAAAAAGAGATAGGGGCACTAGGACCCAGACAATGCTCAAATCTATCCTGCCTGAAAACAAGCTGCTCCCTCCCAGCTGAGACGTGGGGGATTTGTGAAGTTTTCCCCTCTCCCTCATCCCCAGCCTTTTTTTTTTTACTTCCTGGTTTTCACTGCGCTGGCTCAGAGCTCGAGGTTGCTTTTATTTTGCTGCTGGTTGCTTAAATTTTCTCTTTCCTGCTGTCCCTCTGCAGCCTCATTGCTCTGTTTAGAGAGAGCGTCTGTCCCTCCTCCGTGTCCGCTTTGCTGCCACGGCTCTCCTTCCCTCCCTCCTCCCCGGCTCCAGGTCGCTTTAAAGCAAGCAAAGCGAGAGCCTCATAGAGCGTGTCAACGGCTCCCGCTTTGCTTGACTGACGGCAGCCATGGCTCCGATCCGTGCATTCGCTCCGTAACACGCACAGGCATTTTCCCTTACTTTCTAGGAGCAAAAAAGTGCGTGTTTTGGAGCGAAAATTACGGTAACCACTTACGCTCATGCAAACAGGGATTTTTGACCCATCTCTTAATTTCTGTGGCTTTCATTTTGATCAGCTGGCATCTGCTGACTCTCTTCCCCCACACCCCACCCAGATATGGAACAAATTGCTTTCCTTGTCCACCCTCAGATGAATCATGTCGACTAGCCTCAAATTGAGGGCAAAACGTAGCTTAATTTTATAGAATTTTGCAAGGTCTTTTGTGTTTTTTTCTCTTTCTCTGAATGGCTTTGAACCACAGCTCTTTGAAATCTCATTTTGGAATACACCTGTATAGTTGCAGGCGCCATTCATTCACCGAGGTTGCCAAATTCTTGTTGCTTGGAGGACATTGTTCCTCAGTAGTGGACTTCTGATTGGCGCTTTTAGAACATAATATTAGTGCTAGTTGGGCCTCCATCCTTTTTGAGCGGCCCCTACAGCCCCTGGTAGGAGTTTTGCCCTCCTACAAGGTGTGTGTGTGTATACACACACTATTTTAATTCATAAAAATTACACACTTGATGGGGGGGCTGGGCGTGAAAACACCTCAAAGCAGTTGGCAAAGGCTAATTTCTAAGCCGTTGGAAAAACAGCTTAATAGTTAGGGAAATCCCCCAAAGCAGAGAAGGAGACTAGCAAATTCAGTAATAAGACCCCCATTGTTTACTTTAACCAATTCATCAACAAAGCAATTTTAATTTTTTTGATCCATTCTTTATTTTTTAAGAAGTGTGCTGGGCTGTAAAGCAGAGTGAGTGTTTTAACTACCATATTTTTTGCTCTATAAGACTCACTTTCCCCCTCCTAAAAAGTAAGGGGAAATGTGTGTGCATCTTACGGAGCGAATGCAGGCTGTGCAGCTATCCCAGAAGCCAGAACAGCAAGAGGGATCGCTACTTTCACTGTGCAGCGATCCCTCTTGCTGTTCTGGCTTCTGAGATTCAGAATATTTTGTTTTTTTGTTTTTTTCTTGCTTTCTTATAGAGCAAAAAATACGGTACTTGAAATGACTCTTAAGTGCAGTAACCTAGATGGAATATCCTTTCTATCTCACACAGTGAATGCATCTTTCAATTATCTGTGACACAGGCACACTTCCCATTGCAGTTGTGCCAAGTGAAACGGGGGTTTGCTCAGCAGCCATTTCCGAAAAGCCATTTCTGAATTTTTCTGAGCTTGCGTTTACCTGCGCTACTTGCTTATTGAATGTTCCGCTTTTGCTTTACTTGCATGGCATTGTGATTTTGGAAACAGATATATTGATGGAAGCGTTGTTCTGGTGAGCTGCTTTGAGCTCAGTGTTGTTGCTGGAAAAGCAGCGTGCCAATATTAAATTTTAAAAAATTAATCATCCACAATCGCTGAAATAATTTCCCTGCCCCACCTTTCAGCACCCCCCCCCCCGTGATACAGATTCGGTTCACCGCAACTTGTGCAATTAATCGGCTAAGATGCCTTTAACTGGGTGACAGCTCTATTCAGTTAATGAAGAAAGAGAATCTGGAAGTGTTCCAAGCTTCTCTGAGGAGGGACATCCAATATGTGTCTGGAGAGGGGGAAAAACACGTCTTTTCAGAAGCAGACCGGGTTACAAATCAACTTGTTCTTCTTCCTAGTGAGAAGTCTTCGTCAGGGAGCTGGGCAACCCTGCTACTCATCTGATTTCAGAAAGGGGAAGAGACCTGGTGTCTGCGCTGCCCAAATGTCGTCCCGCAAAGCCTCAGTTGCCAGCCAAGGAAATGGGCCTTCAGCTAATGGCAGGGAGAGGGAACTTGTGGAGCTGGCCGAGCTCGGACCCCTCTTAGAGGAGAAAGGAGACCAAGCGGCAACCAGTTCGGCCATTGTAAGTCAGCTTCCTGCCAGAGAGATGCTAAACCCCATTAAAGCAAAGCTATTTTCAGGTTAATGCCTTGCAGGGCGGTGGGGTGGATAAAATGGTGAAGGGCGGGGACCATGCCTGCACCACCCTGAGCACCCTGGAGAAAAGGCAGGATATGTATGTAATGATAATAAAAACATAATAATAATTTATTATTTATACCCTGCCCATCTGGCTGGGTTTCCCCAGCCACTCTGGGCAGGTTCCAACAAAATATTAAAATACAGTAATGCATCAAACATTAAAAGCTTCCCTAAACAGGGCTGCCTTCAGATGTCTTCTGAAAGTCTGGTAGTTGTTGTTCTCTTTGACATCTGGTGGGAGGGCGTTGCACAGCGCGGGCGCCACCACCGAGAATGCCCTCTGCCTGGTTCCCTGTAACCTCACTTCTCGCAACGAGGGAACCGCCAGAAGGCCCTCTGTGCTGGACCTCAGTGTCCGGGTAGAACAGTGGGGGTGGAGACGCTCCTTCAGGTCCACTGGGCCGTAAAGAAATACCTTTAAAGGTTTATCTTCTAGCTGCATGTCAGCACATGTTACTGACATTAGGCAAGTGCTCTTGCTATATATGCTTGCCACCCACAAGCCTATCGAGAAATACAAATAATAATATAATATTCACTTCCTGTACAGTGGTATCTCGGGTTACATATGCTTCAGGTTACAGATGCCTCAGGTTACAGACTCCCCTAATCCAGAAATAGTACCTCGGGTTAAGAACTTTGCTTCAGGATGAGAACAGAAATCGCACAATGGCGGCGTGGTGGCAGCAGGAGGCCCCATTAGCTAAAGTGGTGCTTCAGGTTAAGAACAGTTTCAGGTTAAGAACGGACCTCCGGAACAAATTAAGTACTTAACTCGAGGTACCACTGTATTAGTTTTGCTGGTTTTATTTCTTTGTAATGATGGATGTTTAGGCATTTTTTAAAAAAATGTTCTGTGGATTTTAGCTTTGCTTTATCTTCTGCTTTATTAGCACACTGCTCTTAAAGTGGTTTACGAATCCTTCTAAACAAGTAAACATAAACCATACAAGCATGGCAGGATTTAAGCATGGTACCACCAGGGAGCTTTGCGTTCTCCACTGGGAATAAATAAGGCAGGTCTTTGCAAGCCCCCCCTCCTTGTTACAAGGAGATGTGTCTGAATTTGTGATGGGAACACATCCATCGTTTTATTCCATGTATTTATATGCTGTTTGTCACCAAGTCTGCAAGTGGTTTACAAAAAGATAACAAATATAATAGAGGTGTTTGTGTCTTGTGTTATATACACCCATACACCACAATGTCTCTACACCCCTCCCCAGACATCTTGGGAACTGTAGTTAAGGGTGCTGGGAATTGTAGGAGTGAGGAGTAAACAACCATTTCCAGGATTCATTCTGTGCATACTTTAAATATATGGTGTGCACCCTGCCTAAAAGACACAGTGCCTTATGAAACAATAAAATCCCAGCAAGGCAAAAGCATAGCAGCTCAATTGAGGGTCATGGAAAACAGAGAGGAAACAGGTGACGTTCCAGTTGTCATTTGAAGCTCATCGCATTGGTTCCTCCCCTTTTTCAAGGGGCAAGGGAGGGAAAGTTCCAGAAGGTTGTCCCTACCCCAGAGAAAGGCCCCGCTTCCAAGATACCATAAAATGATAGTTACAGGTAGGTAGGCGTGTTGGTCTGCCGTAGTCGAAACAAAAAATAAAAATAAAATCAAATCCTTCCAGTAGCACCTTAGAGACCAACTAAGTTTGTTATTGGTATGAGCTTTTGTGTGCATGCACACGTCTTCAGATAGGTTAGTTGGTCTCTAAGGTGCTACTGGAAGGAATTTGGTTTCATAAAATGATAGTTTGCCAGTGATAGTATAGTTAGCAGGGCCCAATCAAGTCTCTCAGTCTTCATTCTAGGCATTAAGGCTCTTTCCATGTCTTTGTCAAACAACCATAAATATACTGGCAAATCCTATTAGCGGCTTTGTAGCTGTAATCTTGTCAGCTTGTGTGATCCCCTGTTTTGACCTTCACCTAGCCTATCGGTGCTGTGATTCTGCACAGTGCTGGATCCACATCTCTTGGCATGTAACAATATAATTGTTTAGAATGGGTGAAAGCGACCAGCCCGGAGGCATCCAGTGACCTTCATGGCTGAGAAGGTCTTCCCAATCCAATTCCAACCCCTGAACACACCAGTAGAATTACTAGCATTAAACGCAGGAGCTCAATGGCATTTGATTAAGATAGGCCCTTCTTTTGCGATCCGATGCCCTTCAGATGTTTCGGGCTCGGCCGGCACATCTGGGGCTGATGGGCGACTTCGTCCCAAACATCTGGAGGGCTCCAGGTCTGGGGATGTGTGTGCGCGCAGGGCAAAAGCGGCCCTTGCAGCATTTTCTCGCAGCTGGAATGTATAGATTTCGCAACGAGTCTTCCAAACTGGTGGACTGAGAGTCTTCAGGCTTTGCAAGGCTGCTGCCAGCTTCCTCCCTTTGCCCATTTGCAGACCTGCCTGTGCGATGCAACTCGAAGATTACTCTTCCTCTCTCAGTCCCACTTCTCCTTGCAACTGCGAACTTGCCTTGTTTTTTCCTCATTGTGCTGAGAACGTAACAGGCAGAGCTCTGAGCTGGCGAACAGGCCTCCTACGCCGAAGCCCGCCTTGTAGGAGACGGGCGGCTGAAAAGGAGAGCCTGCCCTCCTCTGTTCTGCTTTGGCGGGCTGCGAGTTTGTTTCCTGGGCTCCAGCCAAGTTGAGAAATGGAGTTTGCCAATTTGCGTTGCCCTCTTAGCAGCAGACGAGGAAATGCCGTTGCCTTTAATCCTTTCTGCAAAGGAAATCTGGGATTATGGCTGCAGCAGAGTTTGACCGGTCTTGCTACATGTGCAGACAGTCACGGAGGGGGTTCCTTTTGGGTGACTGGAGTTCTCTGATGGCTGCGTCTTCTCCTGCTGCTTACCATGTGCTCCTTGCTTGCTGTCTGTCTGTGGCCCTCCTATACTGCTCTGTACAAAACTGGAGATGTTTTCTGGTGTCAAGTGGGCTTCAATCACCTTCAAGCAATTTCAGGCTGTGCTGTTACAATTTTATTTATATATTCCCGTTATTAACAACCCAAAAGTGCAGTAACAGGGTATTGCACACCCACACACCCCAACACACAAAGCAAACAATCACCAATAAGGGAAAGAAATGGTGCATAAATCATGAACTAACTTAGTTGGTCTTTAAGGTGCTACTGGAAGGAACTTTTTTATTTTGACCATGGCAGACCAACACGGCTACCTATCTGTAACTGCATAAATCATGACATCCATATTTCCTGAGCTGGTGTGGTTGATAAAGAGCCTCTGAAGTCTGAAGCACAGGGAATAAAATCTCACCTTGTGCTGTGGAGGTCTTGTGCAAGAAACCCACCTCCCCACAGACCCACCCCAAAATAATAATAATAATAATAATAATAATAATAATAATAATAATAATAATAAATTTATTTATTCCCTGGCCAGAGCCAGGCTCAGGGTGGCTAACGCCAATAAGATCACAGTAAAAACATAATACAGTGGTACCTCAAGTTACATACGCTTCAGGTTACATTCGCTTCAGGTCACAGACTCCGCTAACCCAGAAATAGTGCTTCAGGTTAAGAACTTTGCTTCAGGATGAGAACAGAAATCGTGCAGCGGCAGCAGGAGGCCCCATTAGCTAAAGTGGTGCTTCAGGTTAAGTACAGTTTCAGGTTAAGAACGGACCTCTGGAAGGAATTAAGTTCTTAACCCGAGGAACCACTGTAAGGGAAAAAGGGGGGGGGAGAGAAAAACCCCAATTTAAAATACAGGTTAAAATGCAGCCTCATTTTAAAGTAGCTGATAAATCAAGACCGTAAGGGGAGGGAAACAAAGGCCAGGTGGAACAGCTCTGTCTTGCAGGCCCTGCGGAAAGATGTCAAGTCCCACTAGGTTTTTAAAAAAATAATAAGGAAATTGCTGGGAAAGTTGTAATGTAACCTGTGGGATAATGTGTGCTTTGACTCAGCACCACCCAAGCTCCCTGCAAACCAGTCAGGACAAACGCTCTATATATAAACAGGTGGTCCGGAAGGAACCCATGAGTTTGAAATATCTCTTTAATATTCAAGAGCATTTTCGGTCTGACCCCTTGCCCTTTGCTCAGGCTGTGTGATCTTCTCCTAGGTTCAAGACCAGCCATGCCCAGCAACTCAGGAGGAAGAGGAGGAGGAGGTGCGCGTGCTGACCCTCCCTCTGCAGGCGCATCATGCGATGGAGAAAATGGAAGAATTTGTATACAAGGTAACTTTGGGTTGGCGCTCTAAGCTGGTATTGGGGCTCTAAGCTTCCATTGTTTCAGCTGCAGTATGCTGGATATACTACGTTCTCTGGCTTCCTTCCTTGCTTTGCAAGCAAAACAGGAGCATGGCAAATCGAGTTTAAGTTTGATAATAGTAATAATAATAATTTATTTATACCCTGCCCATTTGGCTGGGCCACCCTGGGTGGCCTCCAACAAAGCGGTCCGTTAAACATTAAAAGCTTCCCTGAACAGGGCTGCCTTCAGATGTCTTCTAAAAGTCTGGTAGTTGTTCTTCTCCTTGACATCTGATGGGAGGGCGTTCCACAGGGCGGGCGCCACCACCGAGAAGGCCCTCTGCCTGGTTCCCTGTAACTTGGCTTCTCGCAATGAGGGAACCACCAGAAGGCCCTTGGCGCTAGACCTCAGTGTCCGGGCAGAACGATGGGGGTGGAGACGCTCCTTCAGGTATGCAAGATCTCAAGGAGGGGTGGGGAATGTGAGACCCTCGGGATGTTTGCTAGACCCTTGATGTCATGGACCGGCTGGACGCAGAAGAACAGTGGGAGGCCCCAGCTGGGGAACCCCCAAGCGAAGGAGGCTCAGAGGCTGGGGAGTGGCGGTGGGGGCACAACGAGCAGTCAGAGGAAGAAGAAGGAGCAGGCTGGGAGGAGGAGGAGGAGGTGTCGGAAGTTGAAGAGGCAACAGGGTTTAGTGAGCAGGAAGTCTGTGGCAGAGAGCAGTCCAGAATCGGAGGCAGAAGCTGAAGCAGGAGAGTGGAAGTAGGGAAGCCAAGAAGCAAAGTGTCAGGGAACTGACATCGGAGCCAGAGGCGGAGGCTAGGCTCTCAAGCGATGCTGGAGAAGGGCCCAGCAGGGAGAGAGGCAGCTCACCAGCTGGGGAAGGAAATCAGCGTAACACCGGGGATAAAGGGGGGCAGATGGGGGAATCGGCGAGGGGGCTCCAGGACTCCTTGCCGGAGATCAGCGAGGAGAGCACGGGTCCTCCGCTACCCACGCCCACACTGCGCAGAAGATTTCCGCGCAGGGAGAGTAGGAGGAGACTTGGAGTCAAACAACTTTTATGCTGGAAAAGGTTTAAGAAACGCCCACTGACAGATTCTGCTAGCGACTGAACAGCCATGAAGGGCAGGGGCTGTCCAGACAGAAAAGGTTTAACAAGGCAACCTAGCCAGGAGTGGCACCAACTTGCGCATGAGTAACCCCTACATTTATTACACAAAGAAAAGCCAGGCTAGCGAAGAAGCCAGGGAATCTCCCTCTCCTGCTGCGACCAGCTCCCCATCCTTCTCGTCTCCCTGAACCAGAAGAGGTGTGAACAGCAGAGACAGGGGCATCGGCAAAGTCTCAGATTGCTTGGGAGGGACCAGGGAGAGGAGGAGATTTAGGCAGCTGTGGGAAGGTTGGGACCTTCACTCCCCACAACTGCCTCATAGGGGCAAGATCTGCCGGGACGAGTTGCTGTGCTCACTAGGCCTGGCCTAATGAGTCAACCTTGTTTCCTTGAATAAAGAGTTCACTTCACAGCTGACCTCACTCCTTTTCTGACACTTGACCGTTGCCATCTGCTGGGTCTTGTGGAAGTTAGAGAACATCTAGAGGCCCCCGTCCTCCTGCCCAAGAGACTCCTACAAGCTTTGGCTAGTCAAGCAGTTCCCTGGAAATAAAATAACGGAAGGAGCTCACAGCTCTGTCCAGTTACGAAGCCTCGCAAGTTTGAAAGAAGTAGTCTGTTGTTCTTCCTCCAGAACAGTCCCATCTCTGTATGTCCAGACTTGTTTTGGAGGCATCAAATCCACTTCTTCCTGCTTACTGGAATTAAATTTTTAGACCGGGACGGGGAGCCTTTTCCAGCTTGAGGGCCACACTCCTTTCTGGGCAGCCTCCCAGGGGCCATGTGGACCGAGAGGCCAAAATGGGCATGACCAGAAGCAATGGTGGGCAGGCATTTGGGTCACATTCATACCCTGCCCTCCCCAGCCAGAGCCAGGCTCAGGGCGGCTAGCACCAGTAAAATTACAGTAAAAACATAATGGGGGGGGGGAATCAATTTAAAATACAGGTTAAAATGCCATTTAAAATGCAGCCTCATTTTAAAAGTAGCCCATAGATCAAAACCATAAGGGGAGGGAAACATAAGGGTCAGACTGAATCCAAACCAAAGGCCAGGCGGAACAGCTCTGTCTTGCAGGCCCTGCGGAAAGATGTCAAGTCCCGCAGGGCCCTAGTCTCTTGGGACAGAGCGTTCCACCACGTCAGGGCCAGTACTGAAAAGGCCCTGGCCCTAGTTGAGACCAATCTAACCACCTTTCGACTTGGGACCCCCAAAATGTTGTCATTTGTGGACCTTAAGGTCCTCCACGGGGCATACCAGGAAAGGCAGTCCCGTAGGTACGTGGGACCTAGGCCGCATAGGGCTTTAAAGGTCAAAACCAGCACCCTAAACCTGACCCTGTACTCCACCAGGAGCCAGTGCAGTTGGTAAAGCACCAGATCTGCAAAGGATTTGTTTTCTGGGGAGCTAGCCCAGTTCAGGTCCTCTGTCTCCCCTGGGACATGGGCTGAGAGTTCTGATATGGAGGCAACCAATGATTTATGCTGCAAGAGTCCTCATCAAAAGCTGTGCAAGAGTCGCCTGCAGGAGGGGTGGTGTGTGGCTGCGCCCCAGACCGTGCGTTTCACAGCCTAATGGCGGCTCCCTCCCATAATAATAATAATTTATTATTTATACTCCAGCCACTCTGGGCGGCTTCCCAAAAAATATTAAAATACTATAATACATCAAACATTAAGAGCTTCCCTAAACAGGGCTGCCTTCAGATGTCTTCTAAAAGTTGGATAGTTGTTAATTTCTTTGACATCTGGTGGGAGGGCGTTCCACAGGGCGGGCGCCACCACTGAGAAGGCCCTCTGCCTGGTTCCCTGCAACCTCACTTCTTGCAGGGAGGGAACTGCCAGAAGGCCCTCGGTGCTGGACCTCAGTATCCGGGTAGAACGATGGGGGTGGAGACGCTCCTTGTGCCAATGTGCTCCCAGGTACTGACTGCCCCGCATGGCTTGGTGTGTTTCAGGTCTGGGAAGGCCGCTGGAGGGTCATCCCCTACGACGTGCTGCCCGACTGGCTGAAAGATAATGATTACCTCCTGCACGGGCACCGGCCCCCCATGCCCTCTTTCAGAGCCTGCTTCAAGAGCATCTTCCGCATCCACACGGAGACGGGCAACATTTGGACCCACTTGCTAGGTGACCCTGACTCTCTGGTTCCTACTTTAATACTCTGGGTCTCTGGTACCTGTGTTAATGTTGAGAGGGAGCATCTCTCCCCCACTGCGACTTTTTCTTCCCTTGGGGCACTGGAATTGTTCACAAAGGTGGTGGATCTAGAATTTGGATCTAGAATTGTCCTCCTCGTCGTCGTCCTGCCCATCTTCTCTACCCGATTCTAGGCTTGAATGTGATCTACGTTGTGGAGATCTTGCGTATCGTGCAAATCGTTCCTATGAACAACATAAGGGCCTTGGGAAGGAATTGTATACGGTGGTACCTTGGTTTACGAACTTCATCCGTTCCAGAAGTCTGTTCTTAAACCAAAGCGTTCTTAAACCAAGGCGTGCTTTCCCAGAGCAGCGGGGGACTCAATTTACAAATGGAACACATTCAACATGTTCTGCTTCCAAGGCAAAGTTCACAAACCAAAACACCTACTTCCGGGTTTGCAGCATTCTTAATCCAAGTTGTTCATAAACTAAGCTGTTCTTAAACCAAGGTACCGCTGTATTGTGCTTTCCCCAGAGGTGTCACCGTTTAAGCAAGGCCGTTTGGTAATAACAAATAATAATAAATTTTTATTTATACCCTGCCCTTCCCGGTTTAAAAACTGGGCTCAGGGCGGCTAACAACAAATTTAAAACACCTCTAATTGTAAAAGCAGCATAAAATACAGTATAAAAACATGAATAACAATAAAATTCAAAGTTCAGAAGTCACTTTAGGGGAAATCCATCTATAAGCATTAGATAATCCCTAGGGCTAGCTGGCTGAATTGGTCCTACTTGGGTCAGCGAGGAGGCCAGGGGAGAATTAGCTGTGGGGTCTCAGAGCAGGTGGTCTTCATAAAAGGGGAGGGGGAGGGAAGATAAGGGAAATAAAAGATCAGGCTGAATTCAAATTAAAGGCCAGGCGGAATAGCTCTGTCTTACAGGCCTGACGGAAGGAGGTTAAATCCTGCAGGGCCCTAGTCTCATGGGACAGAGCATTCCACCAGGTCGGAGCCATCACTGAAAAGGCCCTGGCTCTGGCGGAGGATAATCTGACTTCCTTAGGGCCCGGGACCTCTAAACTATGGTTATTTATGGACCTTAAGGTCCTCTGTGGGGCAGACCAGGAGAGGCGGTCCTGTAAATACCAGGACCCTAAGCCATGGTACACGTATTTGGTCCCAAACCTCCTCAAGTCTGTTAATGCAGACCATCATTTAGATGGACTGGGAAAATATGATAGTTCCTTAGGTGCCTAGTATTTTATTCCTTCCTCCCGGCTTATTTCTGGCGTGGGAAAGCCTTCCGACTAACTCAGGGACTTTTCACAGTGGCTTATCATTGTCATCATCAATTTGTAGACTTGGAAGGGAACCCCAGGGTCATCTAGTCTAACCCGCTGCAAATCAGGAATCTCGACTAAAGCATCCATGAGAGATGGAGAGCCACAGGCGACTTGGCCTGATCAGTTTGACAGTGCCAGTCTCTCCACCTCTTCATAGAAGGAGCTGCAATTATTTGCACCCTCCTCAGTCTGGGTTCATGTTTTGGGGCTGAGATGGCCTCTGCCCCCTTCGTGCAGGGGTAGCCAATGAAGTGTTCTGTAGCTGTTTTCAAGGCCACTTCTGATCAGCCCCAGCCAGGGATTATAGGCACTGTTCCATAAACTGGAGCTAGTGGAACTTTTTGGTACAGTGCTAAAGAGTCTCCCCAGATAGATTTATGTCCACCCCTTTCTTAAAATCTTCAGATGTGCTCTTAATAACTTTTTTTATTCTGGGGAACTTAAGCTCTGTGCTGGAATTCCTCCCAATGCTGTCTTGGTTTTAGTTTTAATGTGCCAGTTCCTGTTCCCCTGGTTTTTATTGGGTTTTGTTCTCCTGGATTTTTATTGCATTGGTTATATAATAAATTTCTCCAGTAGCACCTTAGAGACCAACTAAGTTTGTTCTGGGTACAAGCTTTCGTGTGCATGCACACTTCTTCAGATACACAAGAACTTATACCAGGCTTCCTCAGCCTCGGCCCTCCAGATGTTTTGAGACTACAATTCCCATCATCCCTGACCACTGCTCCTGCTAGCTAGGGATCATGGGAGTTGTAGGCCAAAAACATCTGTCGGGCTGAGGTTGAGGAAGCCTGGCTTATACCCAGAACAAACTTAGTTGGTCTCTAAGGCACTACTGGACAATTGACATCTGCTGGGAGGGCGTTCCACAGGGCGGGCGCCACCACTGAGAAGGCCCTCTGCCTGGTTCCCTGTAGTTTTATTTCTCGCAGGGAGGGAACCGTCAGACGGCCCTCGGAGCTGGACCTCAGTGTCCGGGCTGGACAGTTGGGGTGGAGATGCTCCTTCAGGTATACTGGGTGCCAAATGCTATAACAGAGACTCTTTGGCCTTTTGATAAATCAGCTAACATGACTCCCTCCCTCCCTCCTCCTCTCTTTCTCTCTCTGCTCTGCATTTCGGCTCCAGGTTTTGTGCTGTTCCTTTGCCTGGGGATCCTGACTATGCTCCGGCCGAACATGTACTTCATGGCCCCTCTGCAGGAAAAGGTGGTCTTTGGGATGTTTTTCCTCGGGGCTGTGCTGTGCCTCAGCTTTTCCTGGCTTTTCCATACAGTCTATTGCCATTCGGAGAAGGTGTCCCGGACGTTTTCCAAGTAAGTCGACCTGGAATCGAAACCCAGGTCGATTAAGACACTCAACTGTTATGGGGTTTGTTTTTGTTTTTTGGCTGCTAAGTGAAATGTAGATAAATTTGGGGCAGCTGTGATGCGTGTGTATGTTTTTAATGCATACCTACTTAGTAGGTAGAAAGGCTGAAAATGAGAGTAAGAGCAGAACCAGCCCCTGGCAGTGCTTCTGTTCATGAACCCAAAGACAGGTTTGAACTCCACATCTAATCCAGAATGCCCCAACGAGACTGGTGACTGGGAGCGGTCGCCAAGACCACATAACACCAGTCCTGAAAGACCTGCATTGGCTCCCAGTACGTTTCCGAGCACAATTCAAAGTGTTGGTGCTGACCTTTAAAGCCCTAAACGGCCTCAGCCCAGTATACCTGAAGGAGCATCTCCACCCCCATCGTTCAGCCCAGACACTGAGGTCCAGCTCCGAGGGCCTTCTGGCGGTTCCCTCCCTGCAAGAAG
Source organism: Podarcis liolepis (assembly GCF_965112155.1). Classification (NCBI taxonomy): domain Eukaryota; kingdom Metazoa; phylum Chordata; class Lepidosauria; order Squamata; family Lacertidae; genus Podarcis; species Podarcis liolepis. The sequence continues at coordinate 3,823,941 of NC_139563.1, forward strand.
TGAGGTTACAGGGAACCAGGCAGGGGGCCTTATCAGCGGTGGCACCCACCCTGTGGAATGCCCTCCCATCAGACGTCAAGGAAACAAGCAACTATCTGTCTTTTAGAAGACATCTGAAGGCAGCCCTGCTTAGAGAACTTTTTAACATTTGATATTTTATCGTGCTTTTAATGTTCTGTTGGGAGCAGCCCAGAGTGGCTGGGGAAACCCAGCCAGATGGGCGGGGTATAAATAATAAATTATTATTATATCTGAACATTATAGTGGGTTTACCTCATTCATAGAATCGTAAAATAACAGAGTTTGAAAGAGACCCCACGGGTCATCTAGTCCAACCCCTCCCTGCAGTTCAGGAATCGGACCTAATTCCTCTTTCCTGGCATTTTCGTCTTCACACTGACTGAAATGCAGGTGTTTGTACAGTAGTCAAAATCGATAGCCCCTATGGATTGTAGACGCGGGGACGTGGATGGTGCTGTGGGTTAAACCACAAAGCCTAGGACTTGCCGATCAGAAGGTCAGCGGTTCGAATCCCCACGACGGGGTGAGCTCCCGTTGCTCGGTCCCTGCTCCTGCCAACCTAGCAGTTTGAAAGCACGTCAAAGTGCAAGTAGATAAATAGGTACCACTCTGGCGGGAAGGTAAACGGTGTTTCCGTGCGCTGCTGTGGTTCGCCAGGAGCGGCTTAGTCCTGCTGGCCACATGACCCGGAAGCTGTACGCCGGTTCCCTCGTCCAATAAAGCGAGAAGAGCGCCACAACCCCAGAGTCGGCCACGACTGGACCTAACGGTCAGGGGTCCCTTTACCTTTACCTTTATGGATTGTAGAAAAAAGATAGTATCTCCTTTCCCAAAGCAAACTTGGCTTGCCATTTCCGGAATATGCAATACGCCTCTCACTTCCGTCTGGTTTCTGTTTGTGTCCTTCCCAGGTTGGATTATTCTGGGATAGCTCTGCTGATCATGGGGAGCTTTGTCCCCTGGCTGTACTACTCTTTCTACTGCTCCCCGCAGCCCCGACTTATCTACCTCTCCATTGTGTGTGTGCTGGGTATCTCAGCCATCATCGTCGCGCAGTGGGACCGGTTTGCGACGCCGAAGCACAGGCAGACGAGGGCAGGTAGGGCGGCTCTCTGTAAAGGACATCAGGACCGCGGGAGAAATTTCCCTTGGGAAAGGCTGCCTTATATTAGGTGCTTTCCTTTCTGAATACTTGCTTGAGATCTCCCTTTTCTCCTCCTCGCAGGGGTCTTCCTGGGGCTCGGTCTGAGTGGGGTGGTACCCACCATGCATTTCACCATCGCTGAAGGCTTCGTGAAAGCCACCACCGTTGGGCAGATGGGCTGGTTCTTCCTGATGGCTGTCATGTACATCGCAGGAGCTGGTCTCTACGCCGCCCGCATCCCTGAGCGCTTTTTCCCTGGCAAGTTCGATATCTGGGTAAGTGAGGCCAGCGAATGGTGTGGTATTTGGGTTTTTTATTTCGCAAAATTTATGCACTGTTTGATTGTGGTCTTTTTTAAAAAATCAAACAAACATCAAAGCGATTCTGAAAAGAAAATGAAACAATGAAAAGAAAATTTTCTGAAAAGAAAATGAGACAATGTCAGCAAAAGCAACTCTTCGAAACATTCGAAAGATTAAATCGGCAACAAACTAAGAACAGATGGAGACCTACATCAGCAATGCCTAGCCAAACTCGGCCCTCCATATGTTTTTGGGACTACAGTTCCCATCGTCCCTGACCACCGGTCCTGTTAGCTAGGGGTGATGGGAGTTGTAGTCCCAAAAATATCTGGAGGGACGAGTTTGGCCATGCCTGCGGCTTAAACAAAAATGTTTTTGGTGGTCTTCGGAGAGGGTACCTTCGACAGGCAAGAGCGTTCAAGAATGCGGAAGTGGTGCCACACGCGAGAGATGGATTTCTCAGAAAGTTATGTGGCACCTGTAACAAGTGCCAGTTTCCGCAGTTCGAAGCTGCCAAGTGGGCATTTGTGGGGAGTGAGGCGACCTCACAGTTAGAAGGATACCCAGTCAAATCATTAGGCTGTGCATTTATGTGTGCATGTGTGTCTATGTGTCAGTCAGTGTCATTCCCTAATACAGTGGTGCCTCACAAGACGAAAAGAATCCGTTCTGTGATTCTCTTCGTCTAGCGGTTTTTTTGTCTTGCGAAGCAAGCCCATTGACGGATTAGAGGATTAGCGCTATTAGTGGCTTTTAGCGGCTTATCAGCTTATCGGATCAGCTGATAAGCGGCTTAGAAAAAGGGGGGGAAGGGAAAAAACCCCGCAGGAACTCTCAAGACCTTTTCGTCTTGCGAAGCAAGCCCATAGGAAATTCGTTTTGCGAAGCACCTCCAAAACGGAAAACTCTTTCGTCTAGCGAGTTTTCCGTCTTGCGAGGCATTCGTCTTGCGGGGCACCACTGTATTTTTTTATTAAGTTTCACAAAATTATACACAAACAAAACACACACACAAACAAACATAAATCATAACCTTATTAAAATTACACTTATTAACATTGTTAAGTGACTTCCTCGCTTCCCCTTGGTTGAATTTCCAAGCATATCCTTATAATTCTGGTGTACATCACCTTGCAGCGCGACGTGAAGGATAGTATAGGGCAGGGACTTCCAACTCCCAAGGGACTGCTATCTATAAAAAACTGGCAGTGATCTACCCATTTTTTGGAGGTGGGAAAGCCTGAGTTGTTAACCTTTTTTTTACCGGGGGGGGGGGCGGACTGGAATCTGTTGAAGTTCTGTTGGGGGTGTGTGGAATTGCTCACCTTTCACAACGACGCAGTGGAAATGACTACAGTGGTACCTCGGGTTACATACGCTTCAGGTTACAGACTCCGCTCACCCAGAAATATTACCTCGGGTTAAGAACTTTGCTTCAGGATGAGAACAGAAATCGTGCTCCGGCAGGGCAGTGGGAGGCCCCATTATCTAAAGTGGTGCTTCAGGTTAAGAACACTTTCAGGTTAAGAACGGACCTCCGGAACGAATTAAGTTCTTAACCTGAGGTGCCACCGTATACTCTTTTCAGCGCCTGCTAAAAGCTTTTTCGTTTACACAAGCACATCCTCTTTCCTTTCTGAGCAAGCAAGTCGCTCGTGAAAAATTCTCTTATTCAAGCAGAAAGCACAATGTGGGAATGCAGTTTAGCAACACCATGCCTAGCTATCCTCCTTTATAAAAATATTTATACTGTGGTACCTCGGGTTAAGAACTTAATTTGTTCTGGGGGTCCGTTCTTAGCCTGAAACTGTTCTTAACCTGAAGCACCACTTAGCTAATAGGGCCTTGCACCGCCGGAGCACAATTTCTGTTCTCATCCTGAAGCAAAGTTCTTAACCTGAAGCACTGTTTCTAGGTTAGCGGAGTCTGTAACCTGAAGCGTATGTAACCCAAGGTACCACTGTACTTTTGTTTCCTGACTCGTTGGCAATATAACATTAAAGACCACTCGTTTGACGCAATGGGAGTTTCACTACACTAATTATCACAGCCGCAGATCGAGAGGGTCCAGCCGCGAACTTCCAGGGGTCAACCTGTCGATCGCGGGTGACCGGTTGGACATCGCTGATGTTGGGGTACCAAAATAAATAAAAATATAATGTGCCGGCAGCTCCACAAGGGCACCTTAGCAGTTGCCACAGCTTTTAATGCAAGGGTAGGCAAACTAAGGCCTGGAGGCCGGATCCGGCCCAATCGCCTTCTCAATCTGGCTCGCAGACTGTCCGGGAATCAGCGTGTTTTTACATGTATAGAATGTGTCCTTTTATTTAAAATCCATCTCTGGGTTATCTGTGGAGCATAGGATTTTTTTTTCATATTTTATTTCCAAATATAGTCTGGCCCCCCACAAGGTCTGAGGGACAGTGGACCGGCCCCCTGCTGAAAAGGTTTGCTGCCCCCTATTTTAATGCATACAACAGGTATCCCCAACCTTTCGGCCCTCCAGATGTTTTGGACTACAATTCCCATCACCCCTGACCACTGGCCCTGTTAGCTAGGGGTCATGGGAGTTGTAGTCCCAAATATCTGGAGGGCCGGAGTTTGCCTATGCCTGGCATACACGGGTCTCTCGCATCTCATTTAATCCCAGCAACAACCCTTCGAGGTAGGTTAGGCTGAGAGACAGTGGCGGACCCCTGTGCCCCGCAGTGAGTGTCAGGGAACTGCCATCAGAGCGGAAGGCGAAGGAGAGGCTCCCCGATTCTGCAGGAGAAGGTACCAGCACTAGGTGGAGACGCAGCTTGGTAGAGGAGAAAGGAAATCGGTGTAACACCAGGGATCAAGGGGGGGAAGCGGAGGGAGAGCTCCGGGATTCTTCCCTGGACGTCAGTGAGGAAAGCACTGGTCCTCCACTACCCACGCCCTCCCTGCGCAGAAGACTCCCGCGCAATGAAAGGCGGAGACGATTGGGTGTCAAACAGCTTTTATGCTGGAAAAGGTTTAAGAAACGCCCACAGACAGATTCTGCTAGCGACTGAGGCAGCCACGCTGAGATGGGCTGTGTAGTCAGGACGGTTTAACCAAGGCAATTAACCCCTTAACGGGACAATTTACGCACGAGTAACTCAACCCCCATTACAGTGAGCTTCATAGGTTTTTATTGTTTTTGTTTATTAAAGATTTTCTTGATTTGCAAAAGTGTGTGTAATGTCTCTCTCTCGTATTCCCCCCCCCCCCATGTAACATTTTTACAAATCAGCTTCATTTGTTGAGACATTAGGAAGAAAAGGGGGAAGAGGTGGGAGATGGGTGGCGGAGGGAACGGGTGGCGATGTTTCTATTTTACCTAATATATGTGGGGTTTTGTGTTAGCATTGTTTGTGCAGGTTCTTTGCTGTTCACTTGTGTTCCTTTGGTGGTGAGAGGTTGGGGCTGGCCTAGGGTGTGGTTGTTCATTTGTGGTTGGCTGTGGTGGTCTTTGTTTTCACGTGTGAGTGGGTGTTTTGGATCAGGTTCGCCATATTGATTCGTACGCTGTTGGTGGATTTTTGTCGTTGTCTTGTTCGGCTGTGTGTGTGATAAAGGGGAGCCATACCGGGGTGAAGGCGTCGTCTTCTATTTGTCCCTGTGTCAGTTTCAGTTGGTTGGTTAATTTTTCTAGTAGATACTATTTGGTACCATTGGTCCTAGTCCAGCCCTCTAACCACTGCACCTCACTGCCTCCCTTGCCCGAACAGCTGTCCCTGGCTCTGAATATTTTTTTTATGCCCTCCTTGCATTTCCCGCAGTTCCAATCTCATCAGATCTTCCACGTGCTGGTGGTGGCCGCGGCCTTCGTCCACTTCTACGGCGTCTCCAACTTGCAGGAATTCCGCTACGGACTCGAAGGAGGATGTACTGACGACTCGCTCCTCTGAGGACCGCAGGAGACTTTAGTACACACTTCCTAAGTGCTTTTAAAGTAACCTTCTTCGCTAAAATCAAAAAAAGGAGACTCTGAACAGTTTCGTTTCTTTTTTCTTTTTCTTTTTCAAGAAACTTAGGAAAAGTTGGCAGTGGTTATTCCTGGCTTCTCCTCTCAAGGCGGACTGGACGTGGGGACGGGATAGGTTGCCAACTGTCCACCGGGTGGAAGTGCCTGTAGCCGCAAACCCCCTTTTATTGACTTCACAGGAGTAACATTGGAATTTTCGGGACACAAGAGAAATTCTGGCAAAAAGGAAAAGAGAGAAAAGGAACCGGGGCCCCTCTTACATGCTCTTTGATGCTGCAAACATACCCCATGCTTGAAGAGACACTCTGAGCTCCCCATTTCCCCATCGTATCCGAAGGAGGCGTCGTATTGATCTGGCAAGGGCGACGGCGTCTCCCCCCTGCCGGGGTGCTCAGAGGCAGGTGCTTAGGGCTGTTTCCCGTTTAATTTTGTCTTTCTTGACAAAAGTAATGTATGCCTAAAATCGAGAGTATTTAATATTTAATATTGAGCTTTAAAAGAAAACGGAGAGAGAGGAAAAAAGGCGCTATCTTATCCCTCCAGCCTATTCTTACTGGAGAGCCGTTTCGTAGTATTACAGGTGGGGTGTTCTTAACTTAGGGGGCTTGTAGAGCTGCTATAGCTTTTTATGTCGAGGTGACTGAAATAATAAAAACAGACGTCTGATGCTGTGGAAGGCTGGGGAGTTCAGGGGTTCGGTTCAGAGACCTGCAGGGAATCTTCCCTCACTGCAAGGATTTGGTAACTGCAACACCCCACTGCGCTACAAGTGTGGCTGCTTTGAGAGTGGTTATTTTTATTTTCTCTGCACTGGTCAGGGGACGGAAGAAGTGCGCCGCTCCTGCGAGTTGCCCACGTTCTCTTCTCTGCAGCTGGGATCTGGCCCAGTGAAAGGTCCCCTTCCCACCCACCCCAAAATTAGAACCTTTTGCAATGCGCTGCAAACTGCTTTTTCAGGCTCCTGGGTGTGCAAAAGAAAGGAAAACCCAGTTTGTGCTGCGAGGTATAATGGCTGCTGGAAGGTGGGGGAGAAAGGTGAATGTTGCTTGGTTCTGAACATGGCGACCCCATCAGGAAGTGCTGAGAGCAGGGGACTTCCAGTTCAGAATCTCGGTGGCTTCTTTCTGCCTCCTGGGCCGCTTTTCCTCGCCAAGCCAACCCAACCCTTCATATCCATCAGGGATGTGGACCCTGTCTCCTTCCATGTGTTGCTGGAATTAAAACTCCTGCCAGCTCTGACCATTGGCCATGCTGGCTGTTAGGAGTTGGGGGTCTAACATCACTGGTGGGGAGGAAGGGGCAGTTTCTCACCACCAGCTTGACTGGCCCTTGATTTGCTTGTGAACATTTTTGTGTGTGTTAAGGTGGAGGTTCATCTCCTTAAATTCCTCCAGATTGGCCTTCCTAATGAGGAGCTGACCTCCTGTTGCTTTACTTTAGGAAATAGGAGCTTTCCGGGCCTGCTCTTTCTGTACATGCAGTTCGGCTGGGCATCTAGCAAGTGCCGCAAGCCAGAACGGCGTTCGGCCATCCTTGCATCAGCAGGACTGTGCTACCTGTAGTCAGCTAGATCTGTGACCATTAAACAGGCTTACCTGCGGTGGACGGCTCGCTCCTCCGAGCTCTGCAGGCATGTGTGTGTCTTGACTAGACAGAAGGACTGCTTGCTCTCAAGTCAGTAGTCAGCGTGATGCTGTGGCTGATGGGAATTGGGGTCCGAAATAGCTGGAGTGCACCAGATTGGCTCAGTGCTGGTGTCTGTTTGAGAAACCTCCCTTCTTCTGGGGCTGCAGTGAAGGACCCATGGCACTCTCTGTTTGCTGCTGGGCTTAGCACCCATCCTCCCAGACTACACTCATACCTTGGGTTACAGACGCTTCAGGTTGCGTCTTTTCGGGTTACCGACCCGCCGAAACCCGGAAGTACCGGAACGGGTTGCTTCCGGGTTTCGGCGATCGCACATGTGCAGAAGCAGTAAATTGTGGTTTATGCAGAACCACCGAATTGCAACCCGTGCGTGCGCAGACAGGGCGCTGTGGGTTGCGAACGTGCCTGCCGCATGGATCACGTTCGCAACCCGAGTGTCCACTGTATTGGCCATGCTAGTTGGGGCTGATGGGGGCTGGGGGTCCAGCAGTACCTGTTCCCCATACCTGGCCAGAGTGTGTGTGTGTGTGTGTGGCTTCACCCCACCCCTTTCCCTCTTTTCTGTAGTAGGCTGCAACACAAGACTAAATACTGCTAGTTGGAGTATCTTGCTGCTGCTGCCACTTGTGCCTGGAGATCTTCAAACATCTGCCCTTGTAGTGCAGAGGCCTCTGTGATACAGGAAAACTGTTCCTGCAAGCTGCTGCTGCTGCTACTTTTCCTTTCTGCTTCTCCCACTCCTTCCGCAAACAGCTTGGAACTTCCTAGTTTTGCATCCCAGCCGATCCTTTAACGCACAGCTTTCCAAACTGTGTGTCAGGACACGTTAGCATGTCGGCTGCAGTGTATAGGCATGTCTTGTGAAAGCTCCCCAGTCTCCTCCCGGGGCCGGAAAGAGGTTAGTGCAACCCCCAGTTTGCTAGTAAAACTGAGTGACTGTGTCGTGAAATAACGCATGCCTCAAAAGTGTGTCGCCAACATGAAAAGTTTGGAAAGCTCTGCTTTAGTGGCCAGAGTGCTTCATACTCAAAGCTTGTGTAATGTTAGTCCCTGCTGATTTTATATTCTGACCTGAACCTGCTGTTCTGCCCTGAGCTAAACACCCAATTCCAGTCGTTTTGGTCTTTGCCTGGCGACTGTGTGTAGGGGGGAAGATACAATACTATGTTGAGCACTGTGTAAGCCTTCATCAGAGTTGACCCAAGCCAGAATTGGCTCTGCGACATCAGGCCCTGGTGCTGGCACAGCTCAGACTAACGCCTCTTAAAAGGAGAATATCCCCTTCTCTCCGTAGGGTGGGAACCAGTATTTCGCTTTGAGTCCCATCCATGTAAAAATGAGAACAGAAGAGCCTGGCTGCAGGATCAGGCCAGAGGCCCACCCACTCCAGCAAGCAGATGCCCCAGTGGCAAGCCTGCAAAGAAAGACCTGGGTGCAACAGGAATTCTTCCCCACTTGCGATCTGGGGTAGCTCAGTTAGTAGAACAGGAGAGACTTAATCTCAGGGTCGTGGGTCAAGAAATTCCTGCATTGCAGGGGGTAGACTAGATGACCCTTGCAGGTCCCTTCCAGCTCTGATTCTGCAGTCTGCAGCAGCTGGGATTCAGATGCACACAGTTAAGGGGAAGCATAGCTGTGGTGAGTGATAGCCGTTGCCTTGTCCTGCCATTTGTCCTGCTGCCGCGAGTTGATTGCAACTCTTCTCCAGAATCCAGGCCAGGCATAGGCAAACTCGGCCTTCCAGATGTTTTTGACTAACTCCCATCATCCCTAGCTAACAGGTCCGTACAGTTAAAGCTATGGTTTTCCCAGTAGTGATGTATGGAAGTGAGAGCTGGACCATCAAGAAGGCTGATCGCCGAAGAATTGATGCTTTTGAATTCTGGTGCTGGAGGAGACTCTGGAGAGTCCCATGGACTGCAAGAAGATCAAACCTCTCCATTCTGAAGGAAATCAGCCCTGAGTGCTCACTGGAAGGACAGATCCTGCAGCTGAGGCTCCAGGACTTTGGCCACCTCATGAGAAGAGAAGACTCCCCGGAAAAGACCCTGATGTTGAGAAAGATGGAGGGCACAAGGAGAAGGGGACGACAGAGGACGAGGTGGTTGGACAGTGTTCTCGAAGCTACCAGCATGAGTTTGACCAAACTGCGGGAGGCAGCGGAAGACAGGAGTGCCTGGCGTGCTCTGGTCCAGGGGGTCACAAAGAGGCGGACATGACTAAACAAGAACAACAAACAGGGCCAGTGGTCAGGGATGATGGGAATTGTAGTCTCAAAACATCTGGAGGGCCGGGCTTGCCTATGCCTGGTCTAGGAAAACCGATGGGACCCTAACCCTTTATGGGTGAAGGCAGTCATCTCAAAATATTTATTTTCTTCCGGGTTCCATCTAATTCGTGAAGGAAAACGCCAGGTTTTTAGAGCACTTAGACTAAGGATATACATTATGAGAGACACCTTATTGCTTATGTCTACCCAGCAGTGGTTTCGGGAAAGTTCCTATTGCCCTTCTCGTAATTTTGCTCTGAAAAAGAGCAAATGTGATGCACCACCATTCCAGATATCTTTAAAGCCTTCCGTTCCCAGTAGCTTGGACCCAAGCTGACCACGAAAGCAGAATTTGCTGGTGCAATCTACCTCGAGTTTGCCCAAACTCGACTTGCAGATCCTTCGCTCAAGAGTGTTAAAAAGAGGAGATTCCCCATTAACAGGGGTGGAGACCCTGTGTTGCCTTTCAGATTTTGCTGGACTATTAATTCCCACCATCCCTGGCCTTTAGCCATGCTGGTTTCTGGGGTTGCTGAAAGTTGGAGTCCTACAAAATCTGGAAGCGTTCAGATTTCCCCGTCCAGACCCCAACCCTGAGCTCCTAAAACCTTACGCATTTCTAACACAGCAGGCTTCTGGACTTTCACGAGTGTTAAAAATGTTAGACGTGGCTCTTTTGCTCCACCCACCCGCAGTGTTAAATTAGACTTGCCCTATACTGTGATTCATTTAAAAGCTCCACCAGCGGTGTTGATGCTGTGAACCTCAACTTGCAGGCAAGATGGCCCGAGTTTGTCTCACAGCTGTGTTTTCAGTGTTTTCGTCTCTGGGACTCGCCTTTCAGAAAGGGGTCCCTAAATACATTATTTTTAACCATATACCTGCATGGTTAGTATTGCAGCTATCGCAACCTGTTATCTATCAGGCCACGATTCTCTTAGAGCATGGTGCAAGATGGCAGGATCGATCCCAGTACGAGACAGCTTGCATGTTCTTGTATTGCAGGGGGTTGGCCTAGACCAGGGTTTCTCAAACTTGGGTCTCCAGCTGTTTTTGGACTACAACTCCCATCATCCTTAGCTAGTCAGGGATGATGGGGATTGTAGTCCAAAAACTGTTGGGAGACCCAAGTTTGGGAAACCTTTGGCTAGATGATCCACAGGGTTCATTCTAACAAGACCTTTCTTGGATTCTGCGACCCAGTGGTGTGCCCAGTAATCCAGTGACCTTTTCCAGATGAGCAAATGGGCATAAATTGAAGATCGCCTTCGTAATACTGGGATTAAATGTGCTAAAACAGGGGTGGGAAACCTTTGGCCTTCCAGATGTTGTTGGGGCACAACCCCCCACCCAATCCCCGATCAATGGGGCTGCTGGGAGTCCAACAGCATTTGAACCCACCCCTTCAGCAAAAGTAGCTGCTCCAAATCGACTCGAAATTCACCTGCCTTGAAGATTGCGACTCTCCACTCGTCCACCCAAGCAGGTAAAGAATGCAGACTTCCACGTCGATGGCTTTTCCCTTTTTAAAAAAATAAAATAAAATATTGGGAGTGACTTGAAAACCTTACAGCACACAACCGCTATCCATGTTTACTCAGAAGTAAATCCAGCCGAATTCAGTGGGACTTACTCCCAAGTGAGAGGGTTTAAAATTGCCGCCTCAATCTCGACACCTTTGTTTCATGGGACAGGATGAAGCAGAACCTGTAAAGATAAAGGGACCCCTGACCATTAGGTTCAGTTGTGGCCGACTCTGGGGTTGCAGCGCTCATCTTGCTTTATTGGTCGAGGGAGCCAGCATGCAGCTTCCGGGTCATGTGGCCAGCATGACTAGGCCGCTTTTGGCGAACCAGAGCAGCACACGGAAACGCCGTTTACCTTCCCGCCGGAGTGGTACCTATTTATCTACTTGCACTTTGACGTGCTTTCAAACTGCTAGGTTGGCAGGACTGAGCAACGGGAGCTCACCCCGTTGCGGGGATTCGAACTGCCGACCTTCTGATCGGCAAGCCCTAGGCTCCTAATTGGCGGTTGCTCAGGTGCAGAGCATCTGCTGTGCGTGCAGCAGGTCCCAAGTTCGAATCCTGAACGGCATCTCTGGGAGAGAGCCTGGTTTCAAATCTCCAGTCAAGGTAGACAACACTGGTATAAGCTTTCTAGAGGTTCCTGTATTTTAAACCATGGAAAAAAGGTAGGTTTTGTGGACACCCATGGTTAATCCAAGGTTAAAAGTCTTACAAGCACAACAGTTCAAGGCTGCAGTGTTTTAAGTTTGATTTCCTCTGTGCGATTTGAGAATCCCTGCTGGTTTTAAGAAAAACAGTTCTACGTGAAAGCGAGCCCTGTGTGATTTGGTGGTGCTTGCTCCTAGGTAAACAGGGATAGGATTGCAGCCTTAAAACGTCACGGCTTTGCTCCAGTGCGCCGCAAGTTGCAAGCGAATATCCTCAGCTTTTAATTGAGTGAAGAAATTCTTGGTATTAGGCTGCCAGTCTTGGGGGGGGGGGCTTTCTCTTGGGGGCAGAGCAGCCCTTCTGAGGCAGAAGGACCATTTTGCAAGCTCTCTAACCCCAAGCAATCTTCAGCGCATGGAGGGTGCATGTGTAAGAGAGAAACTGCAGGAGCCAGATAATAATGAGTAGGTTTAAAAATGAAGTTGCAGCTGCAAAGTATTAGCCCACCCTGGAAAGAAAAAAAATATCCTAATAAGTAACTAGATTTTATTGTGCAGAAAGACTTATACCCACTGTAAGGGAGATAAATGAACATTTTGCCAGCCACAAACGATGGGAGTGACATGGAACTTGGCAGTTTGCTTGGAGGATAAACGGAAGCATTTTGCAAAAGTCAATACGATGGTGCAAAATCCCTAACCTTTAAGAAAAACAAGGGGTGAGTTTTAAGATTGCAGTCAGAAAACCTAACTGTATTTAATAATTGATACGATACCGGTAGAGAGCTAATGAGAGAGAGAGAGAGAGAAAGCAACTAAATAAATCTGAAAAACTGATAGTTGGGAGAAAAAATATTAATATAGATCTATTATTTCAAATACGATTATAGTTGGGATAGCGGCATAGATCTATTACTTAGAGATGTAAATGTTTTGAATAAGAGAGCAGATGTACTGAATATATTTGTTTCACAGAGAGAATAATGTGCTCATAACAATGAACTTTTTTGTTCCGTTTGTAAACTAGGGAAGATTTTAAGTTGTTTATCAGCAATAAACATTTTTAGTAGATCTAACGGCTTTGCAACTTTTAAAAAGTTTGTCTGGTACTTTGACGGGCACGCTGATCTCAAGAGAAACATGTTAAACACCCCCATTTCAAAGATAAGGAGGATAACTGTAACGCCTGCTCCCACCTGACCAAATTTAGTGGCAGGCAGTTCCAGGGGCAAAAGCAGGCTGAGCGAAACACAGTGAAAGCAGCAATCCCTCTTGCTGTTCTGGCTTCTGGGATAGCTGCACAGCCTGCATTCGCTCCATAAGACGCACACATTTCCCCTTACTTTTAAGGAGGGAAAAAGTGAGTCTTATAGAGCAAAAAATACGGTATGTTTCCCAAATCCCCTTGGCAAAAGAGCGTTTGTAAAAAAAGACACTCCTTTTAAATCCTGGTTGACGGGTCAAAAATTTAGGAGGAATGTTAAAGCGCAAGATCTGAAGGAGCGTCTCCACCCTCGTCGTTCAGCCCAGACACTGAGGTCCAGCTCCGAGGGCCTCCTGGCGGTTCCCTCCCTGCGAGAAGCGAAGCTACAGGGAACCAGGCAGAGGGCCTTCTCGGTGGTGGCACCCGCCCTGTGGAACGCCCTCCCACCAGATGTCAAGGAAATAAACAACTACCTGACTTTTAGAAGACATCTGAAGGCAGCCCTGTTTAGGGAAGCTTTTAACGTTCGATTAATTATTGTGAGTTGTAGTCCCAAAAGAGGGGGGGCGGGCGTTTCCTAACAAATCTCCGTCTCTTGGCAGCTGTAAGGAGGGATGTTGCCCATTGGCAGCTAGTGGTGGCGCCTAGGTGAAGCCAGGTTCACATCTGGATAAAACCACCCTCGGGTGGGTGCCATTTGAACTTGGCGATTTGGCAACTGATGGCTACATATTACCTCCAGCTCCAAAAGGCGGCGTATGTCTGTGTATCAGTTCCTGAGAATCACAAGTGCTGCTGTGCTCAGATTCTGCTTGCAGTTTTTACACAGGCATCTGTGAGTACAGGATGCTGAACGTGCGCCAGTGGCCTGACCCAGCGGGCTTTTCTTACGTAACAAAGGAAGACTTCCAAGAGAGAATCTTTTAACATAGCACTTAAATAAGTGCAGCAAGTTTCAAAAAGTCAGGTAATGCACTCCCAAGTCAGAAATTTTGAAACAATACCAGCACCGTGCCATTTTACTTTTTCTCATATCTGAACTATGCACTGGCTGTTTCTTCGAATATCTTTTTTCCTATTTATTTTTATTTGGTAACCATTTCTCCCTTTCCGAGGAAGGAACAAAAACTTTCAAAGTTCCCGGCGTCCCTGACTTAAGATTCCCACTCCTCAGCTCTGCCTACCAAGCGCTCACTGGCTAATAAATAAATTAATAAAAATAAAATAAGTAAAATTTATTTTTATTATTATTATGGTGCCTTTCCACTGTAGTGAGACCAGAAGAGGATCATTTCATTGTTGCATTGGCAAAAGCTTAAGCGGTCATGAACTTGCTATTTAGACACAAGGATTTTGTTTTAGTCATTTATTTTTATTTTTAATTACTTGGTACCACAGCGCTCTCAAAAATGGCAAAGGCTACAATCTCACCTACATGGGAGGAAGCCCCACTGAATTCAGTAGGACTTACTTCCAAGTAGACATGGGTGCAGCGGTGCTGCAAGGCAGCTATACTTGAGCTTTCTCCTTTTTTCTCCTGCAGCATAAAAGATGGGCATATACCCCAATCAAATCTCTTAGGTCTATGCCAAAGATCAGCAAAAATATCAGAATTCTGCTATTTTCCAACATAAGCTACACTTGAAATACGGCTTCCCTGCTCTTTAGTAAATGCATTTCAGAAAAAAGAACATGAGAGTGCTTATTTTTAAACTGAGGACTTCACATCAGTCAAGGCTGACAGCTTTTTATTTTTAGGCAGTGGCGTATGGCTACAAGCCACAAATATTTATGATAAATTATTTCAACTCTGCCCTCCCATTGAATTCACGCAGCTGCCCATGTCAGGAAACTCTTGCGCCGCAAAAAGAAAAAAGTGTTAAGATTTCAAGTTTTAGGTTTTATTAGGGTCCCAACAAGCTCTGTCGCAAAACATGATTTAAGTGCATTGTGCAATCAGTTTTAACATTTCCTGGATGATTTAAGCGTATGAGTTGTGCGGATGGCTTCTGGAAGACCTAAACCACTTCATCTTGTGCAGCTTGTAGAGGGGAGAACGGTTGCTCTTCAGAAATCTGGGCGATCCTTTTTCAGCTTGTCGTAGTCCACGTTCACCGCATAGAACTGGAAGAGGAAAGCACAGCTGTTAGGATGAAAACCCTATCTGTACAAAGGGTTACCTTCTGCTTGGACTACTGCCATGCGCTCTACGTGGGGCTACCTTTGAAGGTGACTCGGAAACTACAATTAATCCAGAATGCGGCAGCTAGACTGGTAACTGAAGTGGTCGCCAAGACCATATAACACCGGTCCTGAAACATTGGCTCCCAGTACATTTCTGAGCACAATTCAAAGTGTTGGTGCTGACCTTTCAAGCCCTAAACGGCTCAGTATAGCTGAAGGAGCGTCTCCACCCCCATTGTTCAGCCCAGACACTGAGGTCCAGCGCCAAGGGCCTTCTGGCGGTTCCCTCCCTGCGAGAAGTGAGATTACAGGGAACCAGGCAGAGGGCCTTCTCGGTGGTGGCGCCCACCCTGTGGAACGCCCTCCCACCAGATGTCAAGGAAATAAACTACCACCTGACTTTTAAAAAGGTAAAGGTACCCCTGCCTGTACGGGCCAGTCGTGTCCGACTCTAGGGTTGTGCGCCCATCTCACTTAAGAGGCCGGGGGCCAGCGCTGTCCGGAGACACTTCCGGGTCACGTGGCCAGCGTGACAAAGCTGCTCTGGCGAGCCAGCACCAGCGCAACACACGGAAACGCCGTTTACCTTCCCGCTATAAAGCGGTACCTATTTATCTACTTGCACTTAGGGGTGCTTTTGAACTGCTAGGTGGGCAGGAGCTGGGACCGAAAGACGCGAGCTCACCCCGCCTCAGGGATTCGAACCGCCG
This sequence comes from Podarcis liolepis, assembly GCF_965112155.1. Classification (NCBI taxonomy): domain Eukaryota; kingdom Metazoa; phylum Chordata; class Lepidosauria; order Squamata; family Lacertidae; genus Podarcis; species Podarcis liolepis. Next base: position 3,839,592 of record NC_139563.1, read on the forward strand.
ACCATGCGATCGGCAAGCCCTAGGCACTGAGGTTTTACCCACAGCGCCACCCGCGTCCTTTTAGAAGACATCTAAAGGCAGCCCTGTATCAGGAAGTTTTTAATGTCTGACATTATTGTTTCTATTTTGCTGGAAGCCGCCCACAGCGGCTGGGGAAATCCAGCCAGATGGGCAGGGTATAAGTAATAAAAAGTATTATTATTGATTTAACTAGGAGAAAAGTTATGAACGAAGCGCACTAACAAGATGTAGTGTGTGCACCATTTCATGTTTTACTGGAAAACCTTAGGTCACTGTTACTTGGAAGGCAGCGCCTTGGGGGAACAGTCCCCCCTTGGGTCCACTCCTTGGCTATAAATAGGATATCTGACTTACGACTTCAGCACTGCCATTACAGAGTGACAGCGCCACCATAATTTCACCATTGCAACCAGCTGTTTCATTTCCACTTACCTTGGATCCCAAACGCCTCGCGAGTCAAATGTTTTAGCTTCTGAATGCCGCAAACCCGGAAGTGAGTGTTCCGGTTTGCGAATGTTCTTTGGAACCCGAATGTCCGACACAATGTCTGTGGCTTCCGATTGGCTGCAGCAGCTTCCTGCAGCCAATCGGAAGCGGCGCCTTGGTTTCTGAGCATTTTGGAAGTCGAACGGACTTCCGGAGCGGATTCCGTTTGACTTCCGAGATACCACTGTATTTGAAAGACCGGTCATTGAGTATATAAACCCTGAAGCCCAAACAAAGCTTCTGTTTTTCTTTAGGTCTCAAGTCGTTTGAGAGCTATAGATCACAAAATGGTGAAAGAAGATTTTGTGAAAGCCTAGAAAGTAGCACTCCGTTTTAGGCTATTTTATTCCAGTGGACTCAAGAAAGGCTAAATTCTTCTCTGGATTGCATCAAAAGTTTTTGATCTCCCAGAACAAGCCTTTAAACCTTTTAGCAGCTCAAGCTGTACCCAAATGGTGACATTATGCAAGACTAGACACCTCATTTTCATTGTCTCTCCTTACTTACTGCACCTGGCTCCCCCCTGAAAATCATCTGTCGGGGCTTGTGAAGTAGCCCAGAATGCAACCCTTAAGTTTCATAGTTTTGCAGAATAAATAGTAATCTCCTCTGACAGTAGGAGGCCAGAAATGTACATGGTCTTAGTTGCCCTGTTCTCCAGGTTGCAGACAATCTGCAGACATGCCAAGACTTTTGGATCACTATATTATGATCAGTTGAAGTTATAGGGCTGGCAGCCACCTTAACCAACTAAATTTGCAGCATATTACGCGTTTTAAGCAAATCTGTATACATCTGCATATAAATAAAAGTTTAAGAAACAGATTGGTGTTTAAATAATGCATGCCACTGTTGTTGGAGAGAGCCCTTTAACAAAGCCATTTTCCCTTCTCACTCAAAGGTGAGACTTACCACCTGCAGGTGATAAAGCCTTTTATAGTTAATTGGTTTTTTAATTAAATCAGGAGCACCTGCTTAAATATTTATCAGCTAAACGTTGCATCCTTATTCAGGATGCATGAACACATCATCACAGTGAGATTTATTTTCCAGGCTGCTGGTTGCCTTTCCTGGATCTCTGAGTAACGTTTACATTGCAAGAGTTTGTACGTTTTGTTTAGAACGCAACACTAAACATCTCAAGTTATTTAAAGCACCGGTTCTTAAAGTGTTCTCATTTTCACATGCCTCTGGCCTCTTTTAGCAACACAGCCGGACAACGGCTTTTATACAAAGCCAAATATGGGAGAAACAGAGCTTTCTGCTCTCTTTGGCAGACAAGAGCTGGGATGCCTTAAATATCACACAGTTGTGCAAGGGCAGGCAGAATGTACTACAAGGGGCAAGCAGATTCCACGCTAGCCAGAAATAATTGCCTTAGGCAAGAAAGAGCAAATACTTCCACTTAATTATAAAAGGAAGTATTTTCAGAGCTGAACTGCAAGAAACTGGGTAAGTGCCTAGGAGCCCTAAACAGGCAGTTAATATCACAATTCTTCTGTTGCGCACACACTGAAATTATACCCCATTGATTCAGTAGGAGGAAAAGATCTCTAATCATTCAACTTTAATGGGCTTAAAAGCAATTTTGCAGGCAGAATCACGGGTCAATGGCAGCAACTCAGGGATTTATCATGCAGAGTTGAGAAGATTGAACCGGAGGGGAGAGTGAAGAATCACAGAAGGGACCCGAGGGTCATCTAATCCAACCCCCTGAAATGCTGTAACCACACATTATTATTATTATTATTATTATTATCCGCCTTTCATCCCTGAACAACCATAGTTTAGAGGTCCCGGGCCCTAAGGAAGTCAGACTATCCTCCACCAGGGCCTTTTCAGTGATGGCTCCGACCTGGTGGAATGCTCTGTCCCATGAGACCAGGGCCCTTCAGGATTTAACTTCCGTCGGGCCTGTAAGACAGAGCTATTCCGCCTGGCCTTTAATCTGAATTCAGCCTGATCTTTTATTTCCCTTCCCTTCCCATCCCTTCCCCTTTTATGAATATTATCGGCTCTGAGACCCCACAGCTAATTCTCCCCTGGTCTCCTCGCTGGCCCAAGTAGGACCAATTCTGCCAGCTAGCCCTGGGGATTATCTAATGCTTATTTCCCCTAAATTGATTTTTTAATTTTACTGTTATTCATGTTTTTACACTGTATTTTATGCTGCTTTTATAATTAAGTGTTTTAAATTTGTTGTTAGCCGCCCTGAGCCCGGTTTTTGAACCGGGAAGGGTGGGGTATAAATAAAAAACTATCATCATCATCATCATCATCATCCATAGATCTCAAGGAGGTTCACTGGTTATACAGTGGTGCCCCGCAAGACGAATGCCTCGCAAGACGGAAAACTCGCTAGACGAAAGAGTTTTCCGTTTTGGAGGTGCTTCACAAAACGAATTTCCTATGGGCTTGCTTCGCAAGACGACAATGTCTTGCGAGTTCCTGCTGGTTTTTCCCCTCCCCCCCCCTTTTTCTAAGCCGCTAAGCCGTTTATCAGCTGATCCGATCAGCAGATAAGCCGCTAAAAGCCGCTAATAGCGCTAATCCGCTAATCCTTCAATGGGCTTGCTTCGCAAGACGAAAAAACCGCTAGACGAAGAGAATCACAGAACGGATTCTTTTCGTCTTGCAAGGCACCACTGTATTAAATGTCACCAAGAAAAAATGGTGCCTCAACATTTTGTTGTGGCAACCATAACCTAGGTTTAAGGTGCTACTTGGTGATTAGCTTAAATATCTGAGTTGGATTTCTACTCCCATCATTCCTAATCAATGGATGGGGCTGATGGGACTTGGAGTCCAGCAACCTCTGCTGGACACCAGACTCCCCATTCCTGGCCTATAGGATAGCTAGCACTATAACCCTAGTTAGGTATTTTGTACCATACCTTGTACTGGTCATTGGGTCCCAGTTTGTTCCAAGGCTCCGGGTTGTTCTTTCTGTCCCAGCTAGGCAAAGAAACGTGACAAGAGGAAGACAGCAGTAAGAGGGAGAAAAACCTACAGCATGAAGCATAACCACTCTACCCATCTGTTGGCACAAGGTTCTCACCAATTTAATGATCATGGCCTCCTCAATGCCACCAGAAGTGCACACTTCTTTTATAATGTGGGATGTAAAAAAAAAAGCCCACCATATCACAAGTATTAGTAAAACTCCTTTAAGGTAAAGGTAAAGGGACCACTGACCATTAGGTCCCGTCGTGACTGACTCTGGGGTTGCAGCGCTCATTTCGCTTTATTGGCCAAGGGAGCTGGCGTCCAGCTTCCGGGTCATGTGGCCAGCATGACTAAGCCGCTTCTGGCAAACCAGAGCAGCGCACGGAAACGCCGTTTACCTTCCCGCTGGAGCAGTACCTATTTATCTACTTGCACTTTGAGGTGCTTTTGAACTGCTAGGTGGGCAGGAGCAGGGACCGAGCAATGGGAGCTCACCCCATCGTGGGGATTCAAACCGCCTACCTTCTAATTGGCAAGCCCTAGACTCTGTGGTTTAACCCACAGCGCCACCCGCATCCCTCCTTAACTGGCTTTAAAGCACCACAAAGCCACCATGTCAAAAGTTTCATTACAGTCATACCTCAGGTTACAGACGCTTCAGGTTGCAGGTTTTTGGGATACGGATGCGCCGAAACCTGGAAGTACCGGAACGGGTTACTTCCGGGTTTCGGCGCTCGCACATGTGCAGAAATGCTAAATCGCTCTTTGTGCATGCGCAGAAGCCCCAAATTGCAAACTGCGCATGTGCGGACACGGCGCTGCGGGTTGCGAACGAGCTTCCTGCATGGATCATGTTCGCAACCCGAGCGTCTACTGTATCTTGATATACCACATATGAACATGTACAACTGATGAAGCCCAGGAGGCGAAACAAGGCATTATTCCGGAAATCCTTGTCAAGATTTCCATTTTATGAACATACAAAGACATACATGGTACAGAAACTAGCAGATATTTGGACTTTATGAATGAACTGATCTATTGGGACTTCTGTTTACATTGTTGTACTTTATGTGTTGATTATGTGCAAGAGAAGTATTTGATACTGTGATAAAATACAGAAGAGAATTGTTTATGTGAATGCACAGCCGGTTTGGTGTGTTTGGCAACCCAATCCTACATTTTCTTCTGGGACGCGGGTGGCGCTGCTGTCTAAACCACTGAGCCTCTTGGGCTTGCCGATTGGAAGGTCGGCGTTTCGCATCCACGTGACGGTGGTGAGCTCCCGTTGTTCGGTCCCAGCTCCTGCTAACCTAGCAGTTCAAAAGCATGCCAGTGCAAGTAGATAAATAGGTACCACTGTGGCGGGAAGGTAAACAGTGTTTCTGTGTGCTCTGGTTTCCGTCGTGGTGTCCCGTTGCACCAGAAGCGGTTTTGTCATGCTGGCCACATGACCCAGAAAGCTGTCTGTGGACAAACGCGTCTCCATCCCGTGAAAGCGAGATGAGCACCACAACCCCACAGTCGCCTTTGACTGGGCTTAACCGCCCAGGGGTCCTTTATGTTTTACCTACACTTTCTCCATGGCAGGCTCCTGTTAGTCTTTGTGCTTTCTGCACACAGTTAATTGGCTTTACAGTCATACCTCGGGTTACAGACGCTTCAGGATGTGTGTTTCCGGGTTGCGTACCGTGCCGAACCCGGAAGTACTGTAACAGGTTACTTCTGGGTTTCAGCGCTCGCGCATGCGCACAAAAACCAAATCGCAACCTGCGCGTACACGGCAGGTAAAATACCCTTTTAGCTATGCTGTACTGCTCATTGCAATGCCTTGGATACAACTCAGCTGAGGAATGGCAATGCTATTATGATTGATTTTCTTGCTCTAAAGCTAAGAAGCTGATGCTAATGTTTCACTGTGGTTTTATAATTGGTTGGAAGCCACCCAGAATGGCTGGGGCAACCCAGTTAGATGGGAGCCATATAAATTTGATTATTATACTACCTCTGCAGCACAGCATGCCATATTTTATTCAGGTGGTGCTTTAAGATGGCAACACTTAAAGAAGTGGCAAAAGGTCTGCCCCCAAGAAGCTTGGAAGATTAGTCATCAGCCTGACCCTGCCATGCCATCAATCCCTGCCGCTGGGTTCCAAGATGCTTTTCGGTGGCAGGGTCGCTTCTGAAAAGAAGCAAGCTCACATCCACTTAGGCCACGGATCCCTGTGATTAATTTTGAGTAAAGCCAAGCAGTGTGCAGCTGCCACGGATAGGAGTAAAGCTTAGGTCCCCTTCAAAAGCGCTGCCTCGTATTCATCCGTGAAGGACACCTGGGGCGAGCACGTGACATGGTTTTGTGGGGGTGGCAATTGCCAGCAACATGGCAAGGGCTCCCCAAATCAACTACTATACAGTGGACGCTTGGGTTGTGAACGTGATCCGTGCGGGATGCACGTTCGCAACCCGCAGGACTCACAACCCGCAGCAACGCATCTGCACACACGCGGGTTGCAATTTGGCGCTTCGGCACATGCGCAAAGCGCGATCCCTGAAACCCAGAAGTAACCCGTTCTGGTACTTCTGGGTTTCGGTGGGTCCGTAACCTAAAAAACGCAACCTGAAGCGTCTGTAACCCAAGGTATGACTGTACTCTATTCCGAACTTAAAAATGGAAAGTGTAATGCTGGTGGTCAACAAAAGAGGTTTAAAGACTGTCTCAAGGCCAATCTTTAAAAATGTAGTATAAACACCGACAATTGGGAAACACTGGCCAGTGATAGTTCCAATTGGAGAACAGCCTTTCCCAAAGGTGTCCTGGGCTTTGAAGACGCTCGAACTCAGGACACAAGGGAGAAATATGCTAAGAGGGAGGCAAGCTTGGCAAACCCACTCCGTGATCAACTCCCACCCGGACACCTATGTGGAAGGACGTGTGGATCCAGAATTGGCCTCCACAGTCACTTATGGACTCATTGTTAAAACTGTGTTTAGGAAAGACAATCTTACTCGGCTACGAGGGATCGCCGAAGAAAGAAAGGCTGACTTACCAGACATCAGGATTGCGAAGAGCAAGGCGCATGACGTAGAGGCCCGCGCCGGTCCCTCCAATTCCAATAAAGATGAACAGAGGAATCAACTGTGATAAACAGAATGTTTCGAGATCAAAAGCGGAAGTTGAATACCAGGATAAGTCGCCATCGCACGTTTGAACCGAAGGGGAATGTGTCAGACCCCAAAGTAGGTAACCTGATGTCCTTAAAGGAATGAGGATATGGAAGGAAAAGAACAGGGGGGAAGTATGTGCAAAGGGAAAGTTGTCACTGGTAGGGGCACATATTCAAAACCACCTGCGTCCACGTTTTCTGTCCAAGATACTGTGGCCCCATCAGGATGACCTCCCATGACAAAGTGTGGGTGGGAGAGGTCAACTATGAATCACACCTCCACACTCAAGCAACCCTTTAGGCAGACAACATGCCTCTTCAGTCTGCTCCCAGGTTGTTAACTAATTTTTTTTAAGTCTCCCTTTGCAATTTTTATTTACGAGAGAATTTCTAACCTGCCTTTCTTCCAAAGATTCCTGGGGAGGTTACATTAGAACAAGACGCGAGAGAATAAAAGTGATTCGACACTGCTTGTAGAAAACAGATAAAAGCATAGCACACACCCCATGAACCACCTGGGCTCTCTCATCTGCGACAGAAACCAAATTCCTCTTACCTGCCTGCCCACCCAAAAATCCCAGGCAAAGAGGTTCGTTTTCACAGGATATCAATGCAGATGTTGTTGAAAGCCAACTCCCATCGGCATAGCCAATGGTCAGAGATGATGGGAGCTGGACCAACAACATCTGGAAGGCACCAAGTTGGTGATGGCTGCCACAAACCTCTTTGCTGGGTCTCTTTTGGCAGGGGGTTTAGCAAAATTAAGGTGGTGCTAGTAGCAACATAGTGATGCTGGCAACCCCGCCTGAGAAAGTGGCCTGCACAGGCATTTTAAGAGCTCAAAGGAGTTAACATCACAGAGGCCAAGAGAAGGGGAGGTAGCAGCTCCCAGGCTCTGCAAGGCCCAGAAAGCTAAATTATCCTTCTCTTACCAAGGGAAATCCAATCTTTTCTAAAGTACCTTTGGAGGAGGGGAGGGGATATTGCCCCCAAAAAGCTGCATCCTAACCCTTTAGACTAAAACAATACAATACAAGCCTGTTCACTCATTTATCTGTGCCTATTATTTATTGACAAGTTTTATATTTCTTACTGTATGCTATGTTTACCTCTCCACCCACTGCAGAAAGGAAGGGCGGTTTAGGAGTCTTGCTGTTGCTTAAAAATAAAAACGAAATTTGCTGCAACCTGCTTTGGTCTTTCTAGCACAACTAAAAAACAAAACAGAATTCTGTTGCCATCTGGGGTTTCCCCTCCCCCCTTGCATGCCTAAAAAAAATTAGGATTTGTTGCAATCTGTTTCCTTTCCTCGCATAATTAAAAGCAAAGGAGAATTTGTTGCAATCTGGGTTTCCCTCCTCACTCCCTTTGCATACCTAAAAAAACACACGATTTGTTGCAATCTGCTTCCTTTCCTTCAGTAATTAAAAGTAAAGGAGAATTCGTAGCAACCTGGGGTTTGTTTATTTTATTGTTCCTTTGCAACAAATCCTTTTTTTTTTTAGGTATGCAAAGGAAAACAAAAAAGACCCCCCACATTGAAACAAATTCCCCTTTGCCTTTTTAATTGCATGAGGACAGAAAGCAGATTGCAACAAATACTATCTTTTTTTTAAGGTATGCAATCTGTTTAGGTATGCAATTAAAAGGGCAAAGGGGAATTTGTTGCAATGGGAGGGGTTTTTTGGTTTTGTTTTGTTTTCTTTTCCATGCCTACAAAAAGAAAAAAAGAGGATTTCTTGCAATCTGTGGGGTTTCTTTGTGTTTTCCTTTGCATACCTAAAAAAAGGGGGAGAAAGAGCATTTCTTGCAATCTGTGGAGGGTTTCTTCGTTTTGGTTTTCCTTTGCATACCTAAAAAAAGAGGATTTCTTGCAATCTGTGGGGTTTCTTCGTTTTCCTTTGCATACCTTTAAAAAGGGGGGGGGGGAGGATTTCTTGCCATCTGTGTCTCGCAATCTTCCCCGCGCGAGGAACAAAATTCGAAATAAAAGAGAAGAATGCAATAAAAAGGGCAAAGGAGGCGGCTCGGGGCGCAGAATACTACCGGGCTCCCCCCTCCCCCCTATAGCGCTCCCTTCGCCTCGGGAAACACACCCCTCCCCCCCCCGCCTATAGCGCTCCCTCCGGGACTCACGCTCGGGTGCTTCTTCGCGTGGGTCAGCATGAGGCGGAACATGGCGGCGGCGGCGGCGGCGGACCGGACGGCGTCGAAGGAGGAGCTGCAGCAGCGACAACGACAACCCCGACCGTCCCTTCTTTTCTTCTGCCTCAGCGGCCGCCTGACGAGCGCCCAATGTCACTCGAGGACCCCGCTCGAGGACCCCTCTCGGGCTGCCCCGGGAACCGCCTGCAGGGGAAGGAAGCCATTTGCCGCCCCGAGCGACGCGCTCCGAAGAAAACCAGCCGTTAAAAAAATGCCGAGGAGGGCGCCCGGCTCGAATAAGTGGATTCCTCTCCCCCCGTTCGCGTCGAAGGGAATGCAGGCAGTTGGGTAGACAGCTACAAATAGAGGAGAGGAGAGAAGGCAGGCAGCGGGCAGCCGCTAGGGGTCGTCGGACTACAACTCCCGCCGCGCCGGACTGTCGGCGGCAACGGCAGGGGCTGCTGGGAGTTGGAGTCCGGAGATAGCTGGCGGGCTGGTTTGCGGCGTGTGGCTGGAGGGAGGCGAAGAAAGGAGGTGGGGCGATGCACACGCCCCCTGCAGGCTTGGTGGGCGTTGTGCACCTGGCAGGTGCTGGAGACTTGGAGCAATTAAAATGCAATTAGATGCAATTAAAATAAACGCACTTAGTTGCATTTCAGCTCCCTGGTATGTCAACGCAAGAAACAAGCAAAAAAATAAAATAAAATACGAGACACATTGCACAGGCCTTTGTAAATCAAGAAAATCTTTAATAAAAATACATTTTAAAATAAATAAATAACGGTGTATTTTACGTATTGATTTTAATTGCATTTAAAGGCATTTAAAATGCAATTAAATGCAATTAAAATAAATGCATTTAGCTGCATTTCAGCTCCCTGGTATGTCAATACAAGGAAATAAATACTGTAACGGGAAAGGCACGCGCGGGACGGGGAGCGGGCGCGCCCCCGACAATGACGTAGAAAAGGGGCGGGGCGGAGGCGGTGCTTCCCTCCCGTGTCCCGCCCACCCTTCCCCGCCCGGTCGCATCCAAGCTGGGGCTGCTGCAATGCAGTTAAAATAAATGCATTTTGTTGCATTTCAGCTCCCTGGCATGTCAATGCAAGAAACAAGCAAATAAATAAACAACGGTGTGTTTTATGTATTTATTTTAATTGCATTAAAATGTATTTAAATGAAATTAAAATAAACGCATTTAGTTGCATCTCAGCTCCCTGGTATGTAAATGCAAGAAACAAGCAAATAAATAAATAACGGTGCATATTTATTTTAATTGCATTAAATTGCATTAAAATGCAATTAAAATAAATGCATATTGTTGCATTTCAGCTCCCTGCTATGTCAACACAAGAACAAGCAAAAAAGTAAAACACGAGACACATTGCACATGCCTTTGTAAATCAGGAAAACCTTTAATAAAAGTACGTTTAAAAATAAATAAATAACGGTGTATTTTACGTATTTATTTTAATTGCATTTAAATGCAATTAAAATAAATGCATTTTGTTGCATTTCAACTCCCTGGTATGTCAATGCAAGAAATAAGCAAATAAATAAATAAATAAATAACGCCGTATCTTCTGCATTATTTTAATTGCATTTAAATGCAATTATTTTAATTGCATTTAAATGCAATTAAAATAAATGCATTTAGCTGCATTTCGGCTCCCTGGTATGTCAATACAAGGAAATAAATACAGGAAAGTCAGGCGCGGGACCGGGAGCGTGCGCGCCCCCGACTATGACGCAGAAAAGGGGCGGGGCGAAGGCGGCGCTTCCCTCCTGAGTCCCGCCCCCCTTCCCCGCTCGCTCGCTCGCTTCCAAGCCGGGGCTGCTGCTGCTGCCGCCGCTGCTCGTGCCTCCGAAATGGCCTTGAAGCTGCCGCTCCAGCTGGGCCGCTCCTCCCTTGCCTCCAGTAAGCCGGACCTAGCCACGCAAGCCCGGCGCCTCGGCCCAGCTAGGCCTCGCCTCGGGCAATATGCGTGAGCCTCCAAGGGGGTGGAGGACTCCAACTCCCATCAGGCCCCGCGGGAGGAGCCTATGGCGAGGGATGCTGGGAATTGGAGTCCAGGGGAAAGGAGGTGGCAGCCAAGATGGCGCCCTCCGAAGGCTTTCGCAAGCGCTGGCTCCCGTCAGCCCCCGCGGCCAACGTGCTGTTCCCGGGGGATGATGGGAGTTGTAGTGCAACGGCAAGTCCAGCCTTTCTCAAGCTGTGGGTCTCCAGATGTTGTTGAACTACAACTCCCATCACCCCTAGCTAGCAAGGCCAGAGCTCAGGGATGATGGGAGTTGTAGTCCAACAACATCTGGGGACCCACAGGTTGAGAACCGCTGCTAGCCTCTGCTCATCCCTCCCAGTTTTGAAGTGGGGTGCTTTTTTGGGGGGTGGGAACTGGTTTGAGCTGGACTGCAAAAATGGTGATAGGCCTACCTTTTTCTGCTAAGTTGTGGTTTGATATTGTACCAGCCTGTCTTTGTCTGTTTTCTGTGCTGATGTTACTATTCTTACGGCTAATAATAATAATAATTATTATTATTATTATTATTTATTTTTTATACCCCACCCATCTGGCTGAGTTTCCCCAGCCACTCTGGGCAGCTCCCAATCAAATGTTAAAAACAGTACAGCATTAAATATTAAAAACTTTCCTAAACATGGCTGCCTTCAGATATCTTTTAAAGATAAGATAGCCGCTTATATCCTTCACATCTGGTGGGAGGGCATTCTACAGGACGGGTGCCACTACCGAGAAGGCCCTCTGCCTGGTTCCCTGTAACCTCACTTCTCGCAATAATAGCAGTAGTAGTAATAATGATAATTTATTTTGGGTTTGGGCTGTTTCAACATGCCCCCAAGCTTAAAACTGTGGTGTTTCCCACCCATCTCTTGTTATAAGTTGCCTCATTTATTATAGCTGTTAGGTTACCGCTTTGCTAGGGCATCCCCTTGAATAGTGTGATATAACAACAACAACAACAACAACAACAACAATAATAATAATAAATTTTATTTATATCCTGCCCTCCGAAGCTGAAGCCAGATTCAGAGCAGCTAACAACAGTAAAAGTAACACAGTTTACCTAAAATCACAATCAATTAATTGAAATCCATTCTAAAATCAATTCAGAATCAAATTAATGGCAACCATTGGGCTAGAGTTCTATGAGGATTACCAAAGGAGGGGGTCAGACAAATGCCCCTGAGATCCTGCTCGTTCAAACAGCAGCACCCCTTGCATTCTGTGTGGGAACCGGTGGAAATCAATGTTTTCCCCGGGTGCTTGTGAAGCGAAGGGGAAATATGCACCCATTTTTTAAAAAATGTGACACAGGTGCAGTTTGTTAAAAGCACAAGGCAGCGGACAGGAGCCAAATGGTGACAGCTCAGCGTGGGAGACCTGTGATGTTTTCAGAGTCATGTAAATTTCAAATCCAGACCTGCCGCAGCGTTCTGACCAACAGCATCCAAATTCACAGGAATTCTGAGGAAATTCAGAATAGCTGCCCCTCTTTAGCAAGCTGTCCTTATAGTGGTAACGCCTCTGTTCTCAAGAAAGTACTTGGCTATTTTTGTTCTGCATTGCATAAGTTTGGCTGTGCGAATGGCTCTTTTTGTAACTTCCTGTAATTGCATATCTATGGTCACTGACTGTAGATATGCTCTCCTTTATACTCTCTTGTTGGTGAACCCAGCTGGGTCATAAAATGTGAAACCCAGTGGTGTTTTCCCACTCTTTCTGTGCACTCTTAGGACTGAGTGCTGATGGTCTACTCAGTTTGGCGACTGTGCATGTGGTATCGGGCAATAGCTGCTTTATTCCATATTATTATTATTATTATTATTATTTATTTATTTATTTATTTATTTCCACATTCATTCATTCATGATAAAAGGGCTCATGGGCTAAAGCTGGGCCTCAACTCAATCTCAGACCTCTCTTTTTAAGAGTAAGTAGGTTAGGTTGGGAAAGACACTCCCTGAGACCTTGGATATCTGCTACCAGTTGGAATAGATGGGTTGTGCTGGCTGCAGCTTAAAGTGATGGACATGAGGCAGGAGTTGAGAATGCAGGTGAGCTGAGCACAGGTGAGCTGCAAGCAAGCTGCCGGCCAGCTCTGTGGAGCCTCCTTTTATTGACATAAATATGCAAACCAGGCAGATACATTTTGGGCTGTACCCTTTACACATCTTCCAATCATGCGATGGTGGGGTGGTACAAAGTTATTTTGGCACCTGTTTCCACCTCGTCATTTCCCCCCTGCACAGTGCATGACGAAGGAGACAAAAGGTCTCAGAGACAAAGGTTACAGACAGGGCACCGCAGACTACTGAGACTTCAAAAGGTTAGACAGTGGGCACAATGTTAAGACAGCTGTGGCTTGTCTGAGGGGGGGGGGGAGTGTGCCCCACATCCAAGGTCACACATGCAGGCAGACTGAGGCTGCCTGCGGGTGGGGAGTGTCCTCCCTCCGGACCCCGCGATCATCCCTACACAGCTGATGGGCAGGGCAGCATCTCCTGGAGGTCACCACGTTGGCAAAGGCTGGAACAGATCATCCTGGGACAGGTGGACCCAATGGTCAGCTCCCTATGCTCTCAGTATTCAGGGGGGAAAAATAATATCTGAATTTTGCTTTGAAACAATTTCTGTTAAACAGTTTTCATAAGTCATATTACATTTAAACAACTAAATAGGGGCCGCTTTTGGAAATTGGAGGAAGTGTTGTGAGCAAAATGGCTACCAGGTAGCTTTCTCCTCAACGTGAATACAAGGCAGAGGATTTCTGCCTTTTGCCCCCTGAAAAGCACAACAGAATGCGCATAAGTGTTTCCTTTGCAAAGATGAACGCATACAATTCATTTGCCTGTGTTTGTCAGGGAACTTAACTTATTCAGAGTTCTGTTCCTGAATGCTTTATCCACACACTTTAGAATGACTTGCTCATAGCTGTCTAGGCCAGCTTTTCCCCAAGATGTTTTTCTCCAGATGTTTTGGATGACGACTGGCTGGGGCTGATGGGAGTTGTAGTCCAAAACATCTGTAGGACATCCAGTTAGGCACAGCTGGTCTAGATCAGCGGTTGGCAAGGTTTACCTTGCCTTGGCCGGATCACTTCCGTGGAGATCCTCCATGGGTCAAACCGGCGATGCTGGAAATCACGTCTGCACATGTCTGTGGCGCCGGAACTCACTTCTGCGCATGCCCAGACACCGAAAATCATGCCTGCGCAGAAGCGATTTGTGGCATCTGGGCATGCGCAGAAGCGATTTCCAGTGTCTCCTCAGGTGCAGAAGTGATTTCCGGAGCTGCGGAAGAGAGTCCCTGTACCGCACTGTTTAGTATTTTGTATTTGGTGCTGTTTGACTGCAGTCTGAACTGTGAGAGGAAGAGGCAGCGCATGTTTTTTTTGGCTTCTACAGAGAGCAGATGAAATAAGGCTGGAGGAAGTCTTAAGACCTAGTTATCGTTCTGCACCGGAACATTCAAAATTCTTTCTACTCATGCATTTCGTGTTTTTTATACTGCATTTTTATGTTGTGAACCACTCTGAGATATACAAACGAAGGGTGGTATACAAATTTAGAAAATAATAATTACTTTCTACTCAGATATATATAAAAAAGCAGATAAACTTCCAAGTGCAACCCATTTATTCATACCTACTCCGGCAACTGTGACATTGTGGATATTCCATGCAGGGCTTCAGCCTCAAAGCCTTGATGTTATTTGTTTTACAGGAAGTAGCCTGCATACAATATGCATATGTGCAGAAGTGATTTCCGGAGCCGCAGAAGAGAGTCACTGCGCTGCGCTGCGGCTTGGTTCTGGGGCGGCTTGTGGGTCTTTTGAACGGCCTCCATGGGCTGCTTCCGGCCCCTGGGCCGCACGTTGCTGACCCCTGGTCTAGATTAACACGCCGGCAAGCTTTCATATGGGTGTTATTATTGCTTAATGTCATTTTAGGCTTCAGTGCTCTCTCCCTTTCCTTTCCAGGTTTGTATAGGAGTTTCTTAATACATCGCTCGGTTGGTTGGCTTCTGTCTGTCTCGGGATATAATGGATGAGTTTGCCTTTGGGGCCAAAGTCAAACTGTTGGGCAGTCACTTGTTTGTCCAGGCTGATTTAAGCAAATGGAAAGTGCAGGTATTCCTAGAACGCCCTTCTGAACCATCACTTCCTATTTGTATATCACAGGGTCTGTGATGCTGCACAAAGCTTTGGGAGATGCCCCCTTCAGCACAAAAGGGAATCCTGAAATCCCTCCCAAGCAGCCGCTCAAGAAAGCAAAGTTGCCCGTGGGTCGTTTCGATGAGGCAGAAGAGTCCAGTGCAGAGAAGGAGCCACTGGAAAGTAGGTATTTTATGTGGGTGTAAAATATAAATGCAGACATTTGGGAAATGGTAGACCCAGTTCTGATATGCCATGCCTCTCAAACTGGGTAGTAATGGCAGCTGCCGAGGGCATGAAGATCTTTAGCAGAATTTATTTCGCCCTTCCTCCAGCCATTTTCAATGTTGTTGTTTAGTCGTGTCCAACTCTTCATGACCCCCTGGATCAGAGCACGCCAGGCACTCCTGTCTTCCACTGCCTCCCACAGTTTGGTGTCAAACTCATGTTGGTAGCTTCAAGAACACTGTCCCACCATCTCGTCCTCTGTCGTCCCCTTCTCCTTGTGCCCTCCATCTTTCCCAACATCAGGGTCTTTTCCAGGGAGTCTTCTCTTCTCATGAGGTGGCCAAAGTCTTGGAGCCTCAGCTTCACGATCTGTCCTTCCAGTGAGCACTCAGGGCTGATTTCCTTCAGAATGGAGAGGTTTGATCTTCTTGCAGTCCATGGGACTCTCCAGAGTCTCTTCCAGCACCAGAATTCAAAAGCACCCATTCTTCGGCGGTCAGCCTTCTTTACGGTCCAGCTCTCACTTCCATACATCACTACTGGGAAAACCATTTTCAATAGTTATTAGTATTTCCATACCATCCAGGATTTGCAAACAGATTTAAATATAGGATTCTTTGATTCCTGTGTCTGTATCAGGGTTCAGAGGTGAGTGCAGACACTAAATACACTGGAGTCCTGACTGGCATCCATTGTGTGATAGTTGAGTTTCAGATTGCTAGTGTTCAAATTCAGGTGGGTCAGCCCAACTTATGAGCCTTGTTTTTGCTGCTGAGATAAACATGTTTAAAAGCGAGATTCTCCATTTAGTTTTTTCATCCCGTTGTGTGCATTGAGTTAGAGTTAGATAATTTATTACGGTCAAAGACCAGCTCACGTAACATGACGCAATAAAAACAGTGTTCATAAAGATAAAATATACAATCGGAGCAGATTACAGCAATAGCTCATGAGTTAAAATTAAGATATATACATATACCTGTACAACTGAGATTTGGGCTACCATAAAAAATTGACCCTGACGCGCCCCAAAGGGTGACTTCAGCATTTCCCTAGTGAGCTATTTTATTCTAGAGGATTATCTGTGCCTACAAATCGGGGCACAGAATCTGGCTACCAGCCAGGTAGTCTTATTGTGTGCATTGATTTATGTTTCTCTGCTGTGTTTCCTTCACGGCATTCTCTGTGTGTGCTATTAAACCTCTCTCTATATATTTAAGGGACATGGGTGGTGCTGTGGGTTAAACCATGGAGCCTAGGACTTGCCGATCAGAAGGTCGGCAGTTCGAATCCCTGCGACAGGGTGAGCTCCCATTGCTTGGTCCCTTATCCTGCCAACCTAGCTGTTCAAAAGCACGTCAAAGTGCAAGTAGATAAATAGGTACTGCTCCGGCGGGAAGGTAAATGGCGTTTCCGTGCGCTGCTCTGGTTCGCCAGAAGCAGCTTAGTCATGTTGGCCACATGACTCGGAAGCTGTACTCCGGCTCCCTCGGCCAATAAAGCGAGATGAGCGCCGCAACACCAGAGTCGACCACGACCTGACCTAATGGACCTTTCCCTTTACCTTTATATATATTTAGGTAAGTAAACTGGTGACTTTACCAAGCAGACGGGCCCCATCTGCCCCTCACTTCCTGCTGTAACACATGCAGAAACTGCCTTCTTGACCGTTGGCCCTACTGCTGGTCTCATTCGCTCAATCCTCTGGGGCCTGTCTTTATAGGTCCCTGACTTTCCATACACACACGCACACCGTATTTTCCAGCGTATAAGATGACTTGGCGTATAAGACGACCCCCCAACTTTCCCAGTTAAAATATAGAGTTTGGGATATACTCACCGTATAAGACTACCGCTCTTCCAACGCACACCAAATAAAAATTAAAAAAACCAGTCTCCAGTCCGGCTTGGAAATCTGCTCCACTTCCCAGTGGCCGGGGGCTTCTGGAGCCAATTTTCAAGCTTATTTCTGCTTCATCTAGAGAGCTTGGTTTCCTCTGATTTAATTTGCTGCTGCTGTAGCCGGTGTATAAGACGACCCCCGACTTTTGAGAAGATATTCCTGGGTTAAAAAGTAGTCTTATACGCCAGAAAACACAGTATATATGTTTTTTAACATATCATTTTCAACAATTATTAAACATATTTTTGTATCTTATACAATTTTTTTGACTTCCATCAATCACATCTGGAAATTTCCCAATCTTTTCCACTTAATTTACATTTCTTACTTTCACTATTACATTTAAGTATCATAACTAATTTCTCTCTTCTTTCTCTTCTTTGCAATATTTCATATATTCCTCCTTGCAAAACTTCTTGTAGTCCTACTAGCGCAATTTGTTGATTACGGTTGCTCTTCAAATAGTTCGTATATTTCTTCCAATCTTCTATGAATCTCTGGTCCCTGACTTTCCAAGGGATTAAGACCCATCGCCAACCCTCACCTGGTTTAGCCAGCCAGCCGAAGCTATTTCCCCAGGTGTGGCCGCTGTCACATACTGACAGCTTCTAGGAGCCACAGGTGAGAGTCGTGTCCAGGGTGGAGAGTTGGAGAATCTAGGTGCCCAGCTAACTTGGCTTGCCTTGTAGCCCCCTGTGTAAGGAGAAAGGTAAAAACTCTTTAAAGGACTCCAGGAATGTGACACAAGAGTAACCCTCTGGTGGTTTATAATAATAATAATCATATAATAATAATTTATTATCTATACCCCGCCCATCTGGCTGGGCTTCCCCAGCCACTCTGGGCAGCTTCCAACAAAATATTAAAATACAGCAATGCATCAAACATTAAAAGCTTCCCTATTTATTTGCATTTTGCTGTGCTTTCTTCTTCAGTATTTCCAGATGGCATCAATCCTGTTACGAAAGAGAGAGGCGGACCCAAAGGACCTGAACCAACTCGCTATGGAGACTGGGAACGCAAAGGACGCTGTATAGATTTTTAAAGGGCTGTTAAAATGACATCATATTTGGGTGAAGGGAAACTGGTGAGGAGACATTGATGTGCTGCGGAGTGTTGTATTTATTTAATGGCAATTGGGAAGGGATACTTTCTGTGAATAAATATATCTTCTACACAAGGTTAGCAGTGTTTGGTTGCCTTTTCTTTTTTTTACCTAGGTCCTTGGTGGTGATGTAAATATGAAGAAAGACAATAAGCAGACTTAATGGCCCTTATTCACCTTTCTTTCTGGAAATGCACAATAAGGGAAAAGTAGCAGATACAATTCTGGGCTGTATTAACAGAAGTGTAGCCTCCAGATGCCTTTTGTCTTAAAAAAGCAGAGACATCACCTTGCCAACAAAGGTCCGTATAGTTCAAGCTCTGGTTTTCCCAGTAGTGATGTATGGAAGTGAGAGCCGGACCATAAAGACGGCTGACTGCCGAAGAATTGATGCTTTTGAATTATGGTGCTGGAGGAGACTCTGGAGAGTCCCATGGACTGCAAGAAGATCAAACCTCTCCATTCTGAAGGAAATCAGCCCTGAGTGCTCATTGGAAGGACAGATCCTGAAGCTGAGGCTCCAAGACTTTGGCCCCCTCATGAGAAGAGAAGACTCCCTGGAAAAGACCCTGATGTTGGGAAAGATGGAGGGTGCAAGGAGAAGGGGACGACAGAGGACGAGATGGTTGGATAGTGTTCTCGAAGCTACCAGCATGAGTTTGACCAAACTGCGGGAGGCAGTGGAAGACAGGAGGGCCTGGCGTGCTCTGGTCCAGGGGGTCACGAAGAGTCGGACACAACTAAACGACTAAACAACAACAACATATTAATAGTGAAATAATTATTAAGCTGTTAAGGAGCCTACACAACACAAAACACTGTTGCTGTATGTAGGCTTTATTTTATTTGTTTTTTATCTTATATTTTGGAAATGTACATCCAGTTATTTTTTTCCTTTAAAATTTTGGGGTGCCCCAAGAGAGTGGGGCCCTAAGCTATAGCTTGTTCAGCTTATACGTAAATCCGGCACTGGATGGGCGTCTGCATCCAGCAAACATCTGGAGGGCCAGAGAGTCTCCCATCCCTGTCCCTGTCCTCTCCCAGCCTCCAGGTGTTTGGGACTCCAACTCCCATCAGCCCCTGCCAGATCCGTGGGCGGGGCCAGGCATTGCCATAGAGAGAATGCAACTTCCGCTCGCGGCCATGTTTCTCCCTGGCGGTCGCCCTCCCGCCTCAGGGCGTCGCCAGTACTTGGGCCCGCTTCCGCTTCCGGCCCGACTTCCTGGAAGGTTGGCATTTAAAGCCCCGCTGCCCGTGCGGGAGGCTGCTCGGCTGCGATTCAGCTGCGCGACGTCGCCTGCGGCTGAAGGAGTCGCCTTTGCGGAGGCAGCCCTCGCCCTTCCCTCGCCAAGCCAAGCTCCTCGAGCAGAAATTGCCTTAGAAAATCGGAGTTTTCCTCTCTTGGCGCGTTGCAACAGCCATTTTTTATTTTCCAATAAGCCTTTGCAAGCAGTTTTTAGCAAAAAAAACCCCTATTTATTTTATTTTTTTGCATTTCATTTCATTTTATTTTTTGCATTTCATTTCATTTTATTTTTTGCATTTCATTTCATTCTTTGCATTGCATTGCATTACATTTTTTATTGCATTTAGCAATCAAAAGCAATTTTGGGGGCTTGCATTTTCATTTTATTTTGTTGCAATAGCCCTTCAAAAGCAGATATTTTTTTGTGTGCTTGCATTTTTATTTTTTGCAATAGCCCACCCTGCAGCCGGTGGCAGGACCGCGTGGGCACATCTTTTCCTGCAAGGGATCTGGAGATCTTGCCATCCCCTCCTGGTGCCTTCCCCCCCCCTTCCTCTACCTCCCCACCTTATATTCAGGGCCCGATTTTTGATTTTTCATTTTGCGAGCGAGCGATTCCCTTTCCCCGGCGGCTCCGCCTGCAGCTCTTCGTCTCTCCTTCCATTCATCGGCGAGCAGATTTCCTCCCCGGAGCCCAGGATCTCCTCCTCGGCCCCGTTTTCAAGATGTTCAGCTGGCTGGGCAACGACGACCGGCGGAGGAAAGACCCCGAGGTGTTCCAGACGGTGAGCGAGGGGCTGAAAAAACTCTACAAAACCAAGCTGCTCCCTCTGGAAGAATACTACAAATTCCACGAGTTTCATTCGCCCGCCTTGGAAGATGCGGATTTTGACAACAAGCCCATGGTCCTCCTCGTGGGACAGTATTCCACCGGCAAGACCACCTTCATAAGGTAAAAACTGCTGGGTCTTTTTTTAAATTTTCAAAGATCTTTATTGAAAATCAACAAATATACATAATAACCAAAATTCCCAAGGATTCCCTCACATAAACTAGAATATCTAAATTACAACAGCTGCACAATTATACACTTAATTATAAAACCCACCACCCACCCTCACAGCAATTCGACTTCTTTGTATTTCTCTCTACCTGTTTCTCCTTGCATTCTATAATGAATTATTTTTGTTAAATTCTGATTTTTTTCCCTTCTTTATTTGTTTTGTTATTACTTACATTTTTTATTCTAAGCCTATTAACATGTCATTTTTAGAACAATGTTTTGACATGCAATCTTCGAAAGACTTCCACTCCATTCTTAACTTTTGATTTGATTGATAATTATAATTGATTATAATTGAAGTTAATTTTGCCAATTCTATATACTCAATTTACAAATCCACACTTCGTTTGTTGGTAATGTTCTGAGATTTCCATTTAGTAGCAATCACTACCCTGGCAGCTGTTGTTGCATATAAAAAGATAGTTTTTTCATATGTCAATTGCTGGGTCTTTTTTTATTCTTCTTATTTATTCGATTTCTAAACGTTTGTTTTATTATTATTCACATATACGATCCCAAACATAAAGAACACCTCGTGGTGTTTTTAATTTCTACCCTTTGCCGTACCCTGTCTTCTCCCTCTTATATCGTAACAACTATGCAATAATCTCTAAGGCTTTCTGTGGCTCATCGTTCAAATTCTGCTCGCAAATTCATCATGCTATAACATTTATTTAAGTGATCCGAAAAAGGCTTCCATTCTTCCACAAAACATCATTAGGTTCTCTTTATTTTTGCTGTTAGCATGGCCAATTCTGCATAGATCCGGGGTAGGCAACCTAAGACCCAGGGGCCGGATCCAGCCCATTCGCCTTCTCAATCTGGCCCACGGACGGTCCAGGAATCAGCGTGTTTTTACATGAGTAGAATGTGTGCTTTTATTTAAAATGCATCTCTGGGTTATTTGTGCGGCATAGGAAAGGCCCTTTCTCGTGTTGCCACCCACCAAACCTCTTAGGGGTAGGGGACACAGAGAGAGGCAGTCCTATAATAATATTAAATTTATTATTTATACCCCGCCCATCTGGCTGGGTTTCCCTAGCCACTCTAGGCGGCTTCCAACCGAATATTAAAAACAATATTAAAAACTTCCCTTAACAGGGCTGCCTTCACTTGTCTTTTAAAAGTAAAATACCGTATTTTTTGCACCATAACACTCACTTTTTTTCCTCCTAGGAAGTAAGGGGAAATGTCTGTGCGTGTTATGGAGTGAATGCCTGTGGGTGGCGGGGGGATCTGCTGCAGTCGTGAGCAGAGGATCCATGGTTCCCCTTCCTTCCCTCCTCCATGGTTACAAAGCATGGATCCACATGGATCCTCAGGATTTTTGCATTGGGCTACTCCAAACTCACTGTCAGATCACATGTCTGTGGCCACAGCATGAACCACAAAAATCATATATCCACTATTTCATTTAGAATATTTTTTTCTTGTTTTCCTCCTCTAAAAACTATGTGCGTGTTATGGTCTGGTGCGTGTTATAGAGCGAAAAATACGGTAGTTGCTTATTTCTTTGACATCTGGTGGGAGGGCGTTCTACAGGGTGGGCGCCACCACCGAGAAGGCCCTCTGCCTGGTTCCCTGTAACCTCACTTCTCTCAGGGAGAGAACTGCCAGAAGGCCCTCGGCGCTGGACCTCAGTGTCTGGGCAGAACGATGGGGGTGGAGACTCTCCTTCAGGTCTACTGGGCCGACGCCGTTTAGGGCTTTAAAGGTCAGCACCGACACTTTGAATTGTGCTCGGAAACATACTGGGAGCCAATGTAGGTCTTTCTGGTGGGGGGAATAAATTACCTCTCGCCCGTATTGGCAGGAGGGGTGTGTGTGTGTGTGCATGAAAACTGCCCTGGTGGGTGCATATTTCAGTTCAGAGTACGCTGGCTGTAAGGCGCTACTGGACTTTTTGTAGTGGGAAAGAGATATAAATTTAATTCACCTAATCTCTCTAGTTCCTTTTTGTGCTCTCCTCTTCTGACTTAGATTTTGGAGACTTTCAGCTTGTGATTTCGTATCCAATGATTTCTTTCCCAAAATGCTGGCTTTCTTGCCGGTTGGACCAGCCTCTTAAACAGCTGCCTTTTGAAACACAAGGCAGATCTACACCTTGTATTTAAAGCACCTTCAAGGCACATATAAAGTACATGTCATTGCCCAACGAATCCTGGGAATTGTAGTTTCTCACCCCAGAGCTACAATTCCCAACACCCATATCAAACCACAATTCCCAGGACTATTTGGGGGCAAGCCATGTTCTAGGAAGGTGCTTTAAACGTATGTTTTGGATCTGCCTGTGGAAGGCAGGGTGTGATACCAAGTGCATGAATTACCGTATTTATTGCTCCATAGGACGCACTTTTTTCCTCCTAAAAAGTAAGGGGAAATGTCTGTGCGTCTTATGGAGTGAATGCGTGGTTCCTGGAGCCGAATTGCCCAGGGGCGAAAAGCAGATCATGCCTTTTTTTTTCAGAAAGAGGGAAGGGGGGGTTGAAACAAAACCGCTGAGCAGCTGATCGGCAAGCGATCAGGAGGGAGATAAGGGACTCTAGAGATAAAGGAGGCTGCCTGGGAGGGGGGAGGTAAAAGCCCATGGATCCTCAGGATTTTTGCACTGGGTCACCCCAAATTCACCATCAGATCACATAGCATGACCATGGCTATAGCCTGCATCAAAAAATCACGCATCCTATGTTTCGTGGGGCCGCAGTGGTTCAAAAACGTGGTTACAAAGCACGGATTCACATAGATTCTCGGGATTTTTGCGTTGGGCTATCCCAAACTCACCGTCAAATCACATGTCTGTGGCCATAGCATGAACCACGAAAATCATACATCCACTGTTTCGTTCAAACCCCCCCCCCCTTTTCTCCTCCTCTAAAAACTAGGTGCGTCTTATGATCAGGTGCGTCTTACGGAGCGAAAAATACGGTAGTTTGTGCCGGCTATCAGAACATTGGCAACCATACCGGAAAATAATTTGCCATGATTCTTTTCTGTGGGAAACTGTGCTCCTGGCCTTTGTATACAATCCCATGTAGAAAAAATGCGAGATCACTGGAGCCTGTGAAAACCTTTGTGGTGAAAATTGGCATGAGTGGGCACGCATGACATACCAAGACCATAGTTTGCTGACCTTTTAAAAAAGTGGCAAAATATTATGGGAATCCTGAAGAAGAAGAAAATCCAGGAGGGTTAGTCTGTTGCAGGAGAAATTAGAAAGCGACTTGTGGCATCTTGAAGACTCCCAGATTTTATTATGGCGTAAACTTTAATGATAATCCTTAAGCTGCCGCAGCAAGACTGTTTTCCCAGGGAGCAAAGTTTCCGACTGATGGTGTTCAAGGCAAGGGGGTGTCTCATGTTCACACAGCAAGTGGTGTTTACATGAGAGGAGTCTGTGGAATGCTGAGTGGACAGATTCTGAGAAAATTATGGGCTGCTAGTATGCTTAGACCACGTCTTCCGTAATTGGAGGATATTTTGAAGGAGAGAGAGGGTGGGGGAGAGATTTTAGGTGCCTTAGCTGGGTGCATAGCAATTGCCCGGTGGCCCCTGGAGATTCGAAAAACGCTTTTCAGGCTTCTCTCAAGTGGTACCCATAAACCTGCAGGTGCAGAAGAAGAAAGATAGTCCACTTTGAAGAAATGGAGGCCTAAAAATAGGATCTGGGCAGTCATTGCACCCACAGTGGGAAGCGTTACAAACCCCATGGAAGATCACGAGTAGGAGACTTATCTACCTGTGTCACTGTGAGATGGTTCAGGCTTAGTTCTCATTGAGTTGGTAAGGCTGCGTCTGGGTCGTACCACATCAGACCACAGATGGGGTCTCGTGTAACTGAAATAGCCAGACATAGACTTCTACCCTCTTGCTGAAAACTAGGCGTTGGGTCAGGGTTTGACCGCGGAACCTTAGAATCATAGAATCATAGAGTTGGAAGAGACCACAAGGGCCATCGAGTCCAACCCCCTGCCAAGCAGGAAACACCATCAGAGCACTCCTGACATATGGTTGTCACGCCTCTGCTTAAAGACCTCCAAAGTAGGAGACTCCACCACACTCCTTGGCAGCAAATTCCACTGTTGAACAGCTCTTACTGTCAGGAAGTTCTTCCTAATGTTTAAGTGGAATCTTCTTTCTTGTAGTTTGGATCCATTGCTCCGTGTCCGCTTCTCTGGAGCAGCAGAAAACAACCTTTCTCCCTCCTCTATGTGACATCCTTTTATATATTTGAACATGGCTATCATATCACCCCTTAACCTCCTCTTCTCCAGGCTAAACATGCCCAGCTCCCTTAGCCGTTCCTCATAAGGCATCGTTTCCAGGCCTTGGACCATTTTGTTTGCCCTCCTCTGGACACGTTCCAGTTTGTCAGTGTCCTTCTTGAACTGTGGTGCCCAGAACTGGACACAGTACTCCAGGTACCTTTCCTGAGACTAGATCAGAAGATGGAGCAAGCTTGTTTTCTCCTACTCCTGGAGGGTAGAAATCGAAACCATGGCTTCGAGTTGCAAGAAAGCAGATTGCGTCTAAGCATCAGGAAGAACTTTCTGATGATAAGAGCTGTTCGACAGTGGAACAGTCTCCCTCAGGAAGTTGGGGACGCTCTTTGGAGGTTTTTAAGCAGAGGTTGGATGCTTTAGCTGAGTTTCTGATCCTGAATGGGTTAACTGTGCATGCTCTGGTTATCTCTCGCTTGGACTACTGCAATGCGCTCTATGTGGGGCTACCTTTGAAGGTGACCCGGAAACTACAATTAATTCAGAATGTGGCAGCTAGACTGGTGACTGGGAGCGGCCGCCGAGACCACATAACACCAGTCCTGAGAGACCTACATTGGCTCCCAGGGCGTTTCCGAGCACAATTCAAAGTGTTGGTGCTGACCTTTCAAGCCCTAAACAGCCTTGGTCTAGTATATCTGAAGGAGCGTCTCCACCCCCATCGTTCTGCCTGGACGCTGAGGTCCAGCGCCGAGGGCGTTCTGGCGGTTCCCTCATTGTGAGAAGCCAAGTTACAGGGAACCAGGCAGAGGGCCTTCTCGGTGGTGGCACCCGCCCTGTGGAACGCCCTCCCATCAGATGTCAAAGCGATAAATAACTACCTGACATTCAGAAGACATCAGGGAA
Source organism: Podarcis liolepis (assembly GCF_965112155.1). Lineage (NCBI taxonomy): Eukaryota > Metazoa > Chordata > Lepidosauria > Squamata > Lacertidae > Podarcis > Podarcis liolepis. Next base: position 3,865,195 of record NC_139563.1, read on the forward strand.
GTTTTTAATGTGTCACATTTTAGTGAATTTTGGGTGTTTGTTGGAAGCCACCCAGAGTGGCTGGGGAAACCCAGCCAGATGGGCGGGGTACAAATAATAAATTATTATTATTATTATTATTATTATTATTATTATTATTATTATATATTCCAGCATTGCCGGGGCTGGACCCTACAATTCTATGGTTCTAGAACGAATGTTTAGGGAAGTTTTTAATATTTAATGCTGTACTGTTTTTAACATTTGATTGGGAGCCACCCAGAGTGGCTGGGGAAACTCAGCCAGATGGGCAGGGTATAAACAATAATAAATTATTATTATTATTATTATTATTATTATTATTATTATTATTATTATTATTATTATTATTATGGAACAAAGGAAGCTGTCTTCTCCCAGTGGAGTCCTTCTTCCTAGTATTGGAGGTGGTTTGCCTCTGAACACAAATTGCAACAGCTGGAAAACAGCTTATGAGTTTTCCCCATAGGTACCTGGTTAGCTGCGTCGGGCACAGAATGCAAATCTAGGTTGGCCTTTGGCTTGATCCTGCGGCCGGGTTCTTCCTACAGTGCGATCATGGAAGGAATCAAATGTATCTGATGTTTCTCTTTGTCCAGTGCATTTTCCAATGGGGAATATTTTTCCAGGTATTATAGCCGGTTGTTATTTGTTAAATTTATGAGTCAGGTTTTCTTTTCGTTCTTTTTGCCACAGCAATTCAAAGTGACTTACAATACGTTAAGCAAGAAACCAACCAACCGGCGTTAAAATATATAAATGCAAAAGGCGATTCTCTTTAAAAACAACGCAGCCAAACTAAATTAAAACAACCCACCCATGTGAAAAGGCTGTAGATAATTAAAATGATAAATGTCTCATGTGACGCATGTCTATATTGTCTGAATTTTCCCCATAATAGTATGGGTAATAAGGCCCTTAGACTTTTACTGATACCGGTGTCTCCCTTCTGGATTAGTGAAAATACAGCACCACTATAAAACTGAACTCCTGGGCTGAATTACGTAGCTTCTAAGAGCGATTTTACAGCGGGAGTGGCTGACTTGTAAAACCACCCTGTGATCCTTGGATGAAGGGAGGTATATCAATTTAATAAGTAATACATAATAATAATAGTAATAGTAAAGGTAAAGGGACCCCACACCATTAGGTCCAGTCGTGGCCAACTCTGGGGTTGCGGCACTCATCTCGCTTTACTGGCCAAGGGAGCCAGCGTACAGCTTCCGGGTCATGTGGCCACCATGACTAAGCCGCTTCTGGCAAACCAGAGCAGCGCACGGAAACACCGTTTACCTTCCCGCCGGAGTGGTACCTATTTATCTACTTGCACTTTGACGTGCTTTCGAACTGCTAGGTTGGCAGGAGCAGGGACCGAGCAACGGGAGCTCACCCCGTCGTGGGGATTCGAACCGCCGACCTTCTGATCGGCAAGTCCCAGGCTCTGTGGTTTAACCCACAGCGCCACCCGCGTCCCAGTAGTAGTAGTAGTAAATTGGCTGAAGGACCACATTCGTCCTTGACCTAGCTTTGGGGGACTTCATAGCAGAGGTGGGAGTGGTCCGTTGCCCCCCCCCCCAATGATTCACACGCACAACCCAACTGCCCTACCCCACCCTCAGTTGACCTGTGCATGAATTGGGTTCATCACCTGCCTCCCCAAATGAGGCATCTGTTGACTGGAGAGGTGGCGATTTTGTATCCCCATAGGGCACTGACCTGGGCAGGGAGATTTTAGCTGTTTCCTTTTGGCTGCCAAAATCTTTGGGATCCTGAAAAAGATGGAATAATTGCTGGGGAGAGGAGCTGCAACAGCCTGGTGTGGATACTAGCGGTAAACTCTACGTGGGGCTGCCCTTGAGACTGACCCAGAAACTCCAGCGGGTGCAGAATGCCACGGCGAGACTCCTTACGGGGTCTTCGCCACGGGATCACATTCACCCGGTTCTCTACCAGCTGCACTGGCTCCCGGTGGAGTACAGGATCAGGTTCAAGGTGCTGGTTTTAACCTTTAAAGCCCTATACGTACCTACGGGACCGCCTCTCCTGGTATGTCCCACGGAGGACCTTACGGTCTTCAAACAAAAACATCTTGGAGATCCCGGGCCACAGGGAGGTTAGGCTGGCCTCAACCAGAGCCAGGGCTTTTTCAGTTGTGGCCCCGACTTGGTGGAACGCTCTGTCCCAAGAGACTAGGGCCCTGCGGGAATTGACATCTTTCCACAAGACAGAGCTGTTCCACCAGGCCTTTGGCCAAGGCACAGTCTGACCCCCTCCTTCGGTAATCCTCACAGAACTCTAACCCAATGGTTGCCATTAATTTGACTCTGAATTGATTTTAGAATGAATTGGTTTTAGAATGCTGTATTACTTTTACTGTTGTGAGCCGCTCTGAGCCCGGCTTCGGCTGGGGAGGGTGGGATATAAATAACATTTTATTGTTTTTATTATTATTATAAACTGCTCCTGGCTTAAGGAGTTCTTTTAGCGCACCGTTTGCCTCCATATAAGCCGCATAAGAGTTGCTGAGTTTAGCATCAAGGAATGGAGTTTTAAAAGAAAATATCGGGGAAGGCATGTAGCCCAGCGTTGAAGATTTCCATACAATAGACCCACCCCTGGCGGGGCTCAGAGAGACCCTTGCCTAGAAAAGCTTGAGAGCTGCTGCCAATCTGTGTAGACAGTATTAATCTAGATGGGTCAAATGTTCTGACTCAGTTCCAGGCAGTTTCCTCTGTTCCGTGCTGTCTGTGGGCTGTCCTAATCTTCTGCTGAATGTCCTTACGAATCACGCTCCCTGTTTTTTTTGACCAGTAGCCTTGTTAAAATGTTAATATTCTGGTTCTTCAGGGTCCAGCTCCCTTTCCTGGCTCTGTAGAAGTGAAGTCTCAAGGAGTGTGTGTGCTTCCTGCTTTTAACGCGCCTGTATGTAAATACTGACACGGAAACATTTAAGACGAGGATGGGAAGAGGACAGAATCCTCAAATTGTTGGGTTGGAAAGGGACCGAAAGGATAATCTAGTCCAACCCCCTGGAATGGAGGAATCTTTTGCCCCACGCGGAACTCGAACCCACAACCCTGGAATTAAAGAGTCTTATGCACTACCGAATGAGCTAGATGTGCCTTAACTCTGTTTATGTGCGCAAAACAACAACAAACCTCTGGTTATGTGAAACATCCAATAAACACACAAGACGTAACCGGCTGTACGTTTGAAAAAATAATATATACTGTTCATTGTGTTGAATTGTAGATTTCAACAGAAGTAGCTCATAAAGTTCAACGGAAAAAGTAGAAGACCCAGTGGATCAGTTCATTCTCTAAATCAGCAGTAAGGTCCATACATGTGAAAATGCAGTTCCACAGAATCCTTTCAGAGTCCAAGACGAGGATTTCTAGAATATTAGCCATGTTTCGCCGTCTTAGGCTTCATCAGTAGTACAAACTCATATATGATATCACAGGACAGTGGATCTTATAGCATAGTAGTACCTGCTGTCCTGTGATCTCACATATGAGCTTGTACTACTGACGAAGCCGAAGAACTGCCACAATCTTTCGTGTGGATTGTTGGACTCTACGAACAGACAGGTGGAATAGACATTTTCACGTATATGAACCTTATGCATAAACTGATTAGAGAATGAACTGATCCACTGGGTCTTCTACTTTTTCGTTGAATTGTAGATTTCAACAGAAGTAGCTCATCAAGTTCAACACAATGAATAGTGTATATATATATATATTTTCAAACGTACAGCCGGTTACGTCTTGTGTGTTTATTAACTCTGTTTATGGCATGAGAGCTAGGTCTGCTGACCCCAGACTAGGACTGGGCAAAGGCGGGAGTTTTGAGAGGACCCTGGGGACTGTGGCTCAGTGGTTAGAGCATCTGGCTTTTCATGCAAAAAGTCCTAGCTTCAGTCCCCAACCTCTCACAGTTTGACTTGGAATGCCCCCTGTCCGAAACCCTGAAGAGCTGCCAGTCAGTGCAGACGATATTAAGCGAGATGGACCAGCGCACCTGACTGTATGAGGCTGCATCCTATGTTCCTGCTGTGAGATTCTGGGGAGCGGATTCTCTCCGCCATAACCTCCTGCCAGTCACTCATTACTTGGAGGGAAAGAAACTCAAGTCTGTGTACAGACAGCGAGAACCCACGGGGAGGTAATAAACTCTCCAGTACCTGGTATTGTTGACCTTGAGAGGTCCTGGAATTTTTTACCTGCGCTGGTGTTTCGGAAACCTAATCACTTGCATGCAAGAGCCGAGTACAGAATGACCAAGCAGTTCAGCTGACTTTTTCTTTTAAAAAACAAAACAGGAGCAGATCTTTTCCAGCCAGAAAATAGCAGGTTCCAGGATGGCAGATATTTTTAAGGAGGACTTAATATTTTTTGGGGGGGTGGGGGGAACGGGACTGTGTGTAAAACATGGAGGTGGAGTGGAAGAGAGAAAAAGTGCAAGTAAAACTATTATTTTCCTGACTCCATCTTAAATTTGACTATCCCACCCCCCCTTGCAATATTGTTGTTGTTCTTGTCATTTAGTCGTGTCCGACTCTTGGTGACCCCATAGACCAGAGCATGCCAGGCACTTCTGTCTTCTACGGCCTCCCACAGTTTGGTCAAAATCATGCTGGTAGCTTCGAGAACACTATCCAGCCATCTCATCCTCTGTCGTCCCCTTCTCCTTGTGCCCTCCGTCTTTCCCAACATCAGGGTCCGCTAAGTCCAGTGATTCTGGGCTGCTCTCTGCCACAGCCTCTTCTCGCTCACGAAGCCCTGTTGCCTCAGCTTCCAGCACCTCCTTCTCCCAATCTTCTCCCTCTGACCACTCATCTTCGTTCCTCCATCCCTCCCTGGGCTCTGAGTCTTCTTCCCTGGGGGGGGGGGGTTTACTCCAGCTCGTTCCCCACCACCACCATTCCTCTACGTCCGACCAACCCATGACACCCACCGCTGGCATTCGGCCCCCTAAAGTTGGGAATGTGGCCTTCGGTTTATAATAATAATAATAATAATAATAATTGATTATTTATACCCCGCCCATCTGGCTGGATTTCCCCAGCCACTCTGGGCGGCTTCCAAAATAATATTAAAATACAATAACCTATTAAACATTAAAAGCTTCCCTAAACAGGTCTGCCTTCAGATGTCTTCTGAAAGTCAAACAGTTTTTTATCTCCTTGACATCTGATGGGAGGGTGTTCCACAGGGCGGGTGCCACCACCGAGAAGGCCCTCTGCCTGGTTCCCTGTAACCTCACTTCTCGCAGGGAGGGAACTGCCAGAAGGCCCTCGGAGCTGGACCTCAGTGTCCTGGGAGAACGATGGGGGTGGAGACGCTCCTTCAAGTATACTGGACCAAGGCCGTTTGAAAAAGCTTTCCCCCATCTCTGCACTAGGCCATAGCCGCTGTTTACCTTGTTGTTCAATCTAGCCTGTTCCTGTTCAAAACTACCGGTACTTTATCAAGGGGGTCCTTTGGCCAAGTGCGTTGTGCGTTGATCCTCTGTCTTTCTTTCAGGTAGAGACTGTCTTCTCCTCTTATTCCAAACACAATAGCAAAGAGATAGGCGGTCTTTTTAAATGCTAAGAAGGGCTTTGGGAACCGCAATTCAGAGGGACCAGAATGACTCCATTTATGCTGTTTATAATGCCTGCTGAATAATGGGCTCATTGTGCATTTTAATTGCACACAGACCTGACGGATTTTTCTTAAACGCAGAAATCGTAATGGATATCAGCAGCTGGGTGCATTTGGAGACAATGCTGACTCTCAGTTTAGATCCTCAATTCCCTGCACAGAATTGCAGAGCTGGAAGAGAGACCACAGGGATCAGACTTGGGTCACAGTCGAGAGGCTGAAATGGAATTGCCCGATAGTTGAAGCTAGATCGGGGAAGGCTGGCCGGGAGGTTTTCGAAACGGGGAAGGAAGGAGGCATACTGTGCTGAAGGTCGGTGAAGCAAGATGTTTGTGTCCGTCTCATTCTGCCGATGTGCAACTCTGCCGCCCAAGGAGGTGTCGTAACTCTGCGGCGAAGCATTCGCTGCGTGCGCAGAGGGTTCCAGCTCCAGTCTCGCCTGCCTGGAGCGCTGCTGCCAGTCCGTGCAAACAGTGCTGAGCTAAATAATAATATAATAATTTATTATTTATACCCTGCCCATCTGGCTGGGTTTCCCCAGCCACTCTGGGCGGCTTGCAACAGAAGATTAAAATACAGTGGTACTTCGGGTTACATATGCTTCAGGTTACATACGCTTCAGGTTACAAACTTCGCTAACCCAGAAATATTACCTCGGATTAAGAACTTTGCTTCAGGATGAGAACAGAAATCATGCGGCGTCACCAGGAGGCCCCATTAGCTAAAGTGGTACTTCAGCTTAAGAACAGTTTCAGGTTAAGAACAGACCTCCAGAACGAATTAAGTTCTTAACCTGAGGTACCACTGTACAAGAACCTATTAAACATTAAAAGCTTCCCTAAACAGGGCTGCCTTCAAATGTCTTCTAAAAGCCTGGTAGTTGTTCTCTTTGACATCTGGTGGAAGGGCGTTCCACAGGGCAGGCGCCACTACCGAGAAGGCCCTCTGCCTGGTTCCCTGTAACTTCACTTCTCGCAGGGAGGGAACCACCAGAAAGCCCTCGGCGCTGGACCTCAGTGTAAGGGCAGAACGATGGGGGTGGAGACGCTCCTTCAGGTATACTGGGCCGAGGCCGTTTAGGGCTTTAAAGTTCAACACCAACATTTTGAATTGTGCTTGGAAACATACTGGGAGCCAATGGAGGTTTTTCAAGACCGGTGTTATATGGTCTCAGCGGCCGCTCCCAGTCACCAGTCTAGCTGCCGCATTCTGGATTAGTTATAGTTTCCGGCTCACCTTCAAAGGCAGCCCCACGTAGAGCGCATTGCAGTAGTCCAAGCGGGAGATAACCAGAGCATGCACCACTCTAGCGAGACAGTCTGCGGGCAGGGAGGGTCTCATCCTGCATACCAGATGGACCCAGTGGCCTGACTCTGTAAGAGGCATCTTCCTATGTTAAGGTTGTTTCTCGTGTGGGGCACAGATGGCAGAAGGGGATAGTCATGAAGTCATAGAGCTAAGTGGGACCCTGAAGGTCATCCATCTCGACCCCCTGCAATGCAGGAATCCTGTCCACAGCTGTCCCTGGGTGGGCTTGAACCACCAGCCCCCTCTGGTTAACAGCCAGGCGCACGGACGCATAGCACCACGGTCCAGCTGGCTGTCGCTGTGCTTTGCTAGAGTTGCTGCGGCGAGTTGCTGTGGTTTGAGCCTGTGACCCCTCTTGATAATAAAATAAACACAGCTGTCCCCAGGAGATCTGGCTGCCAGCGCAGGCCCCTCTGGGCCCAGTCGCTCCCTTTATTTTATTTGTTCAAAGCCTTTGTATCCTGCTCTTCAGCCGGAAAGGCTCCGCGAGCAGTTCGCAGACCGGCGAAGGCAGCCCAGCCCCAGCTTGTAATCCAAAAAGGACGCGACACAAAAGGAAAAGGGGATGGCGAGGGAAGAAGAAACAAGCAGACTCAAGGCGCCCAAATTCTTAACGGTGCAAGGTTCTTGTAAATAACCAGCTGAGGGATCCTCGCCCCCTCCTGCTTGCACAAAAGTAGGAATGGGATTGGGGCTGCTCCAATGGGAAGGGAGGCATCGTGCTGCCTGAGAGATCCCGGCCTCCTCCTGCTTGCACGCAAGTAGGAATGGGATTGGGGCTGCTCCGCTGCCTGAGTCTTGCTGCCACTCTCGGCCCTCCTTCTCCGCCTTCCGTGCCTGACCCACCGCACACTGCTTCCCCACCACCACCGAAGGACCCAACAACTCCGGGGCTGCCCAGGCTCATGGAGAAAGGAGATAGAAACCTCGGAGGACGGGGAAATGTGGTGGTTGAGGTCAAGGCAGCGGCTGCCCCTCTGCCACCGCCATCACTGCAGAATCAACGTCCCGAACGTAGTATTTCTTCATTTAATTTAAAGTGTCCCCAGATTCATTGAAAAAAATCTGGTAACCTTACTGTTTGTGGCCCTTTGGCTGCATATGTTTTCTCGCTGCCTGGTCTAAAACAGTCTTCACGGGCAGACCCGCGTAGAGTGCGTTGCAGTAGTCTAACCTGGAAGTTGCCTGTTTCGTTTGACCAGGCTGAATTCAAAGCACCTTCTGTCGTCACCGCTGCCTATAACAGTACGCAGAATATTAACTTGCCGGCATGTGATTCTTCCACCGGTTGCGAGTACATCCTGTTTTCACCGCTGTGTTTTCTAAGCCTTTACACTGGTATAGATTGTGGCTCACAAGAAATTCCTTGTCTCTCTCTTTCTGCCCCCCTCTCCTTCAGCCATCACCCTAGTACAATGAAATCCTTGTTCTTTTGAGATCTTGGGTACAAATTGCGCAGGTCTCCTTCGGTAGGGGGTGTAAATGATACTGTCCAGGTGTGTTTTTTCCGCCGCACCTGTGCAGGCCGGCTGCAGGTTTTGTCTTTTGTGCATCAAGTGTCTAGCTTTCGCTCATATTTCCTGGTCCACTTGTTTTGGGGGCTTGGGGAGGGGGTTTCGGCGCTGTGTACGGCAGAATGTCGTTGATGCAAAAATAGTTCATTGCTGGTGGATAGCCCTAGGGCCATATTTAGTTTTGATGAGGCCCTAAGCTACCGAAGGTAATGGGGCCCTGTATATATCCAGCTGCCCTTTGTCAACGACAAATTGTCGCTGTTTTTTGTATTGCAGTGGTACCTCAGGTTACATACGCTTCAGGTTACAAACTCCGCTAACCCAGAAATAGTACCTCGGGTTAAGAACTTTGCTTCAGGATGAGAACAGAAATCGTGCTCCGGCGGGGCAGCGGAAGGCCCCATTAGCTAAAGTGGTGCTTCAGGTTGAAGAACAGTTTCAGGTTAAGAACGGACCTCCGGAATGAATTAAGTACTTAACCCGAGGTACCACTGTACATGAAATCAATCAGTAGCCATAAGACTCATACCCTTAGTCTATGCTGCCTAATCATCAGTCTGCAAGCACTCTTTAATATTAGATAACAGCAGGCATAGGCAACCTAAGGTCTACCGTCCCTCAAACCATGTGGGGGGCTGGACTATATTTTGAAAAAATATATGAACGAATTCCTATGACCCACAAATCACCCAGAGATGCATTTTAAATTGAAGGGCAGATTCTACTCATGTAAAAATACGCCGATTCCCAGACCGTCCGTGGGCCAGATTTAGAAGGTGATTGGGCCGGATCCGGCCCCTGGGCCTTAGTTTGCCTACCCATGATTAAAACAAACCAGGTTTTGTAAGCAGACAGCAAACCATTGCTTCAAATGGTACGTTGTTGGCAGTAACAAAACCATTAAAAATGTGATTAAAAAAATCACAATTTAATAAACCAAAAGGTAAAGGGACCCCTGACCATTAGGTCCAGTCGCGGACGACTCTGGGGTTGCGACGCTCATCTCGCTTTACTGGCTGAGGGAGCCGACGTTTGTCCACAGTTTTTCCATGTCATGTGGCCAGCATGACTAAGACGCTTCTGGCAAACCAGAGCAGCGCACAGAAACGCCGTTTACCTTCCCTCCAGAGTGGTACCTATTTATCTACTTGCACTTTGATGTGCTTTCAAACTGCGAGGTTGGCAGGAGCAGGGACCGAGCAACGGGAGCTCACTCCGTCACGGGGATTCGAACCACCGACCTTCTGATCAGTAAGCCCAAGGCTCTGTGGTTGGCATTTTGTATGGGTTAGGAGCTGCCTGCTAAAGGAGGCATCATCTAGCTTCAGATTTGCAACTAGCGGCCAACCTCTGAGCACACAGCGTCTTAAGTGGAACCAGTGGGATATCTCATGCTTTTATGTCTGTTCCTAGGTACCTCCTCGAGCAAGAATTTCCTGGTATGAGGATTGGTCCAGAGCCCACGACGGACTCCTTCATTGCCGTGATGCAGGGCGATGTGGAAGGCATAATTCCCGGGAATGCGCTGGTGGTAGATCCCAAGAAGCCTTTCAGGAAACTGAATGCCTTCGGCAATGCCTTCTTGAACAGGTCAGTGAGGAGCGCTCTGCTCCCAAGATAGATAATAATAATAATAATAATAATAATAATAATAATAATAATAATAAATTTTTATACCCCGCCCATCTGGCTAAGTTTCCCCAGCCACTCTGGGCGGCTTCCAATTAAGTGTTAAAAACAATACAGCATCAAATATTAAAAACTTCCCTAAACAGGGCTGCCTTCAGATGTCTTTTAAAGATAGGATAGCTGCTTATTTCCTTGACATCTGATGGGAGGGCGTTCCACAGGGCGGGTGCCACTACCGAGAAGGCCCTCTGTCTGGTTCCCTGTAACCTCGCAATGAGGAAACCGCCAGAAGTCCCTCAGAGCTGGACCTCAGTGGAGACGCGCCTTCAGGTATACTGGGCCGAGGCCATTTAGGGCTTTAAAGGTCAGCACCAACACTTTGAATTGTGCTCAGAAACGTACTGGGAGCCAGTGTAGGTCTTTCAAGGCCGGTGTTATGTGGTCTCGGTGGCTGCTCCCAGTCACCAGTCTGGCTGCCTTATTCTGGATTAGTTGTAGTTTCCGGGTCACCTTCAAAGGTATCCCCACGTAGAGCGCATTGCAGTAGTCCAAGCGGGAGATAACTAGAGCATGCACCACTCTGGCGAGACAGTCTGTGGGCAGGGAGGGTCTCATCCTGTGTACCAGTTGGAGCTGGTAGACAGCTGCCCTGGACACAGAATTGACCTGCGCCTCCATGGACAGCTGTGAGTCCAAAATGACTCCCAGGCTGCGCACGTGGTCCTTCGGGGGCACTGTCACCCCATTCAGGACGAGGGAGTCCTCCATACCTGCCTGCATCCTGTCCCCCAAAAACAGTACTTCTGTCTTGTCAGGATTCAACCTCAATCTGTTAGCCGCCATCCATCCTCCAACCACCTCCAGGCACTCACACAGGACCTTCACCGCCTTAAAGATAAAACTTTATTCACATTATCCAATGGCCATAGCAACAGTAAAACATTACAGTATACGCAGAAAAGGAAATTTGACATAAGAGCACAATTTAAAGTCCTGAATCAGCCATCAGTTAGTACGACATGGCAGGGGCCAACCAGGTCGTGAAGATTTCAAGCTCCTGGCTTGGCTACCTCAGGTTGTCCCCAAATTAGATAGCTAACCCCCCCCCCCCCGCCAAGAACAGAGGGACACTATAGCTCTACCAAACAGACCCCCACCGATAGAGCAAATGGGAGTGTTTTTTTAGACAAAGTAGGGCTCCTAGACAAGGTGGAAATGGTGGAAACAGGTCTCTGAGGGAACGGGGTCTAAAGTTGCTGTCCTGGAACATAGCAGGCTGGCTATGTTCCCCTTGCAATATTGTTGTTGTTCTTGTCATTTAGTCGTGTCCGACTCTTGGTGACCCTCTGGACCAGAGCACGCCAGGCCCTCCTGTCTTCCACTGCCTCCCGCAGTTTGGTCAAACTCATGCTGGTAGCTTCCAGAACACTGTCCCACCATCTTGTCCTCTGTCGTCCCCTTCTCCTTGTGCCCTCCATCTTTCCCAACATCAGGGTCTTCTCCAGGGAGTCTTCTCTTCTCATGAGGTGGCCAAAGTCTTGGAGCCTCAGCTTCAGGATCTGTCCTTCCTGTGAGGACTCAGGGCTGATTTCCCTAAGAATGGATAGGTTTGATCTTCTTGCAGTCTGTGGGACTCTCAAGAGTCTCCTCCAGCACCAGAATTTGAAAGCATCCATTCTTTGGCCATCAGCCTTCTTTATGGTCCAGCTCTCACTTCCATACATCACGACTGGGAAAACCAGAGCTTTAACTATACAGACCTTAACCAACACCTAATGTCCTACCTTATGTAATTTGACATCCTCCTCCTCCAAGACACATGGCATAGCGAACCTATAACACTTAATGGCTATAGTTGCCATTCTTTGCTTGCCACCCCCTCCTCAAGGGGAGGAAGGCCCAGCGGGGGTCTAGCCTGTTTTATCTCCACGGTGCTAGACCATATTACAACAGCTTCAACCATTTGCAACTCACTTGCAATGGCCGTCCTACTCAAACTAAGGAGAGCCTCTTTATTGCTGGTCAACGTCTATATACTGCCATGCCAGAAAAAAGCTACCATTAAGGCCTCTTGAGCAGATTTAGAGTCCTGTACAGAGTCTCTCGAATCCATCCATCCGGTTGTTCTGCTCTGCTCTCGAGAGTTGCTTTATAATGCAACACAGTGATCATACACTTTGGAACTCCCTCCTGTTGACATCAGGCAGCAGGTGCGTTCCCTGTTTTCTCTTTTTGGCGCCTGCTGCTGCCTAGGACCTGCCGATCAGAAGGTCGGCGGTTCAAATCCCTGCGACGGGGTGAGCTCCTGTCGCTCGGTCCCTGCTCCTGCCAACCTAGCAGTTCGAAAGCACCCCTAAGTGCAAGTAGATAAATAGGTACCACTCCGGCGGGAAGGTAAACGGCGTTTCCGTGTGCTGCTCTGGTTTGCCAGAAGTGGCTTGGTCATGCTGGCCACATGACCCGGAATCTGTACGCCGGCTCCGTCGGCCAATAAAGCGAGATGAGCGCCGCAACCCCAGAGTCGGCCACGACTGGACCTAATGTTCAGGGGTCCCTTTACTTTTACCTTTACAAACATTCTTGCTTAGGCCAGCCTATTCTGATAGGTAGAATGCCAACATGTGTTTCAATCACGTTTTTAGTTTATCTTTGATTCTAATGATGCTTCAAATAGTTTGTGTGTGTGTGTGTGTGCTGTTTTGAGGCAGGCGCCGAAAGGAACAATGTTTTTTGTGCGTGCCTTTGTCCCTGGCCAAGTTTGCCTCCTGACTTTCCTGGCATTTACTTAGCCCCAGCGCTCTCTCAGATGCTAACTAGCAGGTCGGACTCCTGCCGGGGCAAAGGCTTAAAAGCAGGAGAAGCAGACCCTTGTGGCGAAACCCTAAATTTAACACATGAAAACATTTTTCTCGGCGGCTGCCTTTTAACTGTCGGAAGAGGGGGCAGAGAGTGGTGGAAGACAACTCTTAGCAGGGGAGCCTAGGTCTGATTTATTGTTTGGACAGCTAAATAATCAAGAACATTTCCTTCCAAAACATCAGGGCCAAGTCCAGGAGGCTGGTATTAAAGGGAAAGAAATATTCTGCTGTCTGCCTGTTGCATACGGGGCCGGCCATGGTGGTGTTCGCCATGCAAAGCATTAAACGAGTAATTTTTGCTGGGTTTGGATTTCAGAATGGATTTTTCCGTTTGGATTTCATTATTTTTCTTTGCTGGATTAATTGTTGTTGTTTAGTCATTTAGTCGTGCCTGTCTCTTCATGACCCCCTGGACCAGAGCACGCCAGGCACTCCTGTCTTCCACTGCCTCCCGCAGTTTGGTCAAACTCATGCTGGTAGCTTCCAGAACACTGTCCCACCATCTCGTCCTCTGGCGTCCCCTTCTCCTTGTGCCCTCCATCTTTCCCAACATCAGGGTCTTTTCCAGGGAGTCTTCTCTTCTCATGAGGTGGCCAAAGTATTGGAATCTCAGCTTCAGGATCTGTTCTTCCAGTGAGCCCTCAGGGCTGATTTCCTTCAGAATGGAGAGGTTTGATCTTCTTAGAATCATAGAATCATAGAGTTGGAAGAGACCACAAGGGCTATCGAGTCCAACCCCCTGCCAAGCAGGAAACACCATCAGAGCACTCCTGACATATGGTTGTCAAGCCTCTGCTTAAAGACCTCCAAAGTAGGAGACTCCACCACACTCCTTGGCAGCAAATTCCACTGTTGAACAGCTCTTACTGTCAGGAAGTTCTTCCTAATGTTTAGGTGGAATCTTCTTTCTTGTAGTTTGGATCCATTGCTCCGTGTCCGCTTCTCTGGAGCAGCAGAAAACAACCTTTCTCCCTCCTCTATGTGACATCCTTTTATATATTTGAACATGGCTATCATATCACTCCTTAACCTTCTCTTCTCCAGGCTAAACATGCCCAGCTCCCTTAGCCGTTCCTCATAAGGCATCGCTTCCAGGCCTTTGACCATTTTGGTTGCCCTCCTCTGGACACGTTCCAGTTTGTCAGTGTCCTTCTTGAACTGTGGTGCCCAGAACTGGACACAGTACTCCAGGTGAGGTCTGACCAGAGCAGAATACAGTGGCACTATTACTTCCCTTGATCTAGATGCTATACTCCTATTGATGCGGCCCAGAATTGCATTGGCTTTTTTAGCTGCCGCGTCACACTGTTGGCTCATGTCAAGTTTGTGGTCAACCAAGACTCCTAGATCCTTTTCACATGTACTGCTCTCAAGCCAGGTGTCACCCATCTTGTATTTGTGCCTCTCATTTTTTTGGCCCAAGTGCAATACTTTACATTTCTCCCTGTTAAAATTCATCTTGTTTGTTTTTGCCCAGTTCTCTAATCTGTCAGGGTCGTTTTGAAGTGTGATCCTGTCCTCTGGGGTGTTAGCCACCCCTCCCAGTTTGGTGTCATCTGCAAATTTGATCAAATTCTTGCAGTCCATGGGACTCTCAAGAGTCTCCTCCAGCACCAGAATTCAAAAGCATCCATTCTTCAGCGATCAGCAATACCCTACCTTTTTTCCCAAGGAGCTCAAGGTGGCATTCACTCGGTTAATCCCCAACAACAACACTGTGAGGTAGGCTAGGCAGAAAGACTGTGACAGGCCCACAGTCACCAAGGGAGCTTCATGACCAGGTGGAGGTTTGAACCCGGGTCTCCTAGGTCCTAGTCTGACAGTCTACCCACTGGCCCACATTGACTCCATTGGGCTTGTTTTTATGGAGGATCAGGAGGTCAGCGGTTCGAATCCCCGCGATTGGCTGAGCTTCCGTTGCTCAGTCCCTGCTCCTGCCAACCTAGCAGTTCGAAAGCATGTCAAAGTGCAAGTAGATAAATAGGTACCGCTCCGGCGGGAAGGTAAACGGCGTTTCTGTGCGCTGCTCTGGTTTTGCCAGAAGAGGCTTAGTCATGCTGGCCACATGACCCGGAAAAACTGTCTGCAGAAGCGGAGAAACGCCAGCTCCCTTGGCCTGTAAAGCGAGATGAGCGCTGCAACCCCAGAGTCGTTTGCGACTGGACTTAATTGTCAGGGGTCCCTTTACCTTTACCCTTTAGTCTTCAGCACATGCAGTGCATTTCAGTGGAGAACGTCAGAGGAAAACCAGTGGGCCAAGGCTTAATTCTCACCCGAAATATGGTCCATGTTCTGTCCCTTGTATTACTTCGTTGTGACATTTTTCTTCTGCCTTTCCGCCCCTTAGATTTGTTTGTGCGCAGCTGCCAAATCCGGTTCTGGAGAGCATCAGCGTGATTGACACTCCAGGGATCCTTTCCGGGGAGAAGCAGCGAATCAGCCGAGGTAAAGTGAAAGCAGCAGCTTCTGTGGAAGGGACTGTCATTGCTGAGGAGTAAAAGCTTAAGCACGTTAAGCATAGTTCCCAAACGATAGACCTGAGTCAATTGATAACTTCATCCAGCAGAGCTCTACTGCTACTGAAGGCAAATCGGCGCACAGTAGAACCTTGGTTTACGTTGCGAAAGCGGCAAACCCGGAAGTATTTTTCCAGGTTTCGCTGCTCGCACATGCGCAGAACAGGCACCTCCAGTTGCGGAAACCTCTGGATCAGACCAGAGCTCCGGAACGGATCCAGTCCACAACCAGAGGTACCACTGTAATGGTCACAAAGCCAAATACATTCAGGATTGGCCCTGTCCATAAGAAATCCAGTTGCAGCAGACTTAACTTAAACTTGCAATTACTCATAAGTCTAAACCCAGGGGTCAGCAAACTTTTTCAGCAGGGGGCCAGTCCACTGTCCCTCAGATCTTGTGGGGGGCCGGATTATATTTTGAAAAAAAATGAACAAATTCCTATGCCCCACAAATAACCCAGAGATGCATTTTAAATAAAAGGGCACATTCTACTCAAGTAAAAACACGCCGATTCCTGGACCGTCTGTGGGCCGGATTTAGAAGGCAAAGCCCAAGAAAGTAAAATCTCTCACTGCCTCCATTTCTTCCCCTTCTATTTGCCAGGAGGTGATGGGACCAGTGGCCATGGTCTTCGTTTTTTTGATGTTGAGCTTCAGACCATATTTTGCGCTCTCCTCTTTCACCCTCAATAAAAGGTTCTTTAATTCCTCCTCACTTTCTGCCATCCAGGTTGTGTCATCTGCACACCTGAGGTTGTTGATATGTCTTCCGGCTCAGGGTTTAAAGTCATCCTTTGTGGCTCTTTGAACCCTTGGCTGAGCTAAGTTTCACTCCAATGCCACGTTGAATAGCGGCTGCTGCCAGTGGTGCGTTCTTGGGTATTTAAAAGAAAAAAACGTTTTCTATAAATAGCTATCGCCCGTGTTGGTTCGGCTATAAATAGGCTTCTCTCTCGGGGTCTATCGATAATTGCCTCGGCCGCTGACACCCTTGATATTTCTCACTCTGTTGGCCTGGATCTCTCTTTCCAAATGTCCCTTTTCTGTGTTCATTAGTGAGCCAGGCCTGTGTGTGAAACGAGGCTTGACCCATTTTGACGAGTCCTCCTGACCTTTCCAGTCGTCCTTGAAGGTGGGAGAGACCGGCAAAGTCTGGAAATTCATCAAGGCTCCTCTTTGCGAAGGTTGCCTGTCCCTCCTTCGGCCTCTGAGCCGCTAACGGACTCTGGAGCAAGAACGTTTCTCCTTTTGTGGGGCGCAGGGACAGCCTGGAAAGATCTTTTAGCCAACCCAGCTGTCTGTTTGGAGAAGGGCTCCCTGGGAGACCACTTGCTTTGCATGCAGAAGGCAGTAAATCACATAAAGTAAATTATTAGGGGGAAAACCACAGGATCTGCTCAGGAGTGCCAGGCCTAATAAGCGCAGCTAATCTTCTTCCGTAAATCTTGCCCTTGGGGGGCAGTTGCAGAGACTGAAGATCTCTGCATTCCCCCAGCTGCCTAAGTCCCCTTCTTTTTTTTAATAATGATTTTTATTAATTTTCAGTTACAATAATCCAATAAAAGCCACATTATCACAATACCAACTTTGTTGTTGTTGTTGTTGTTGTTTAGTCATGTCCGCCTCTTCGTGACCCCCTGGACCAGAGCACCCCAGGCACTCCTGTCTTCCACTGCCTCCCACAGTTTAGTCAAACTCCTGCTGGTAGCTTCAAGAACACTGTCCCACCATCTCGTCCTCTGTCGTCCCCTTCTCCTTGTGCCCTCCATCTTTCCCAACATCAGGGTCTTTTCCAGGGAGTCTTCTCTTCTCATGAGGTGGCCAAAGTATTGGAGCCTCAGCTTCAGGATCTGTCCTTCCAGTGAGCACTCAGGGCTGGTTTCCTACAATACAGTTAAAAGAGCCAGTTATTAAAAGTCCAAAATAAACCACTTTAGGTGACTTCCTGTGTGCTGGATTTCAGGGTGCCAAATTCTTATTTCTTTCTGCTTCCGTAATCTTGATTAATCCAATTACAACAGTTCTGATCTTGCTCCTTCGTTCAGCAGCCACTGGTTTCTTGACTTTCGTTCGTAATTTCACATTTAATGAATTTTATTTCAGCAAGAGGCGCTTGCATCCTATAAAATTTCATGTGTGAGGGGTTTATTTTCCATTTGTTTCTTCTTCCTGTCGTAATCCAGTCGAACCCAGCATCTCTGCTTCCACTTTTTCGTGCTCTCAAGGGCTGAAATTTCAGCTGCATCACACATGCCATCCTTTGTCATTATGGCAACAGCAAATTCTGCTGTGCGGGCGTGGGGGGGTGAGCACTCTGCACATGCTCAGGTGCTCACTCACTAAATGACTGTGTGGAGGAGATCTCGGGTGCACGTAGCAGCAGAAAAGCTCAGTGCTGGCTGGGGGGGAATGATGGGAGCA
Source organism: Podarcis liolepis (assembly GCF_965112155.1). NCBI lineage: Eukaryota > Metazoa > Chordata > Lepidosauria > Squamata > Lacertidae > Podarcis > Podarcis liolepis. The sequence continues at coordinate 3,883,109 of NC_139563.1, forward strand.
GTAGTCGAAAAACACCTGGAGGGCACCAGGTTTGCAAAGGCGTGAGTTAGTGAGTCTTAATGTTAGTATTGCTAGGGACGCTGGTGGCGCCGTGAGTTAAACCACAGAGCCTAGGGCTTACCGATCAGAAGGTCGGCAGTTTGAATTCCCGAGACAGGGTGAGCTCCCGTTGTTCCGCCCCAGCTCCTGGCAACCTAGCAGTTCGAAAGCACGTCAAAGTGCAAGTAGATAAATAGGTACCACTCCGGCGGGAAGGTAAATGGCGTTTCCGTGCGCTGCTCTGGTTTGCCAGAAGCAGCTTAGTCCTGCTGGCCACATGACCCGGAAGCTGTACGCCGGCTCCCTCGGCCAATAAAGCGAGATGAGTGCTGCAACCCCAGAGTCGTCCACGACTGGACCTAATGGTCAGGGGTCCCTTTACCTTTAATGTTAGTATTGTTCCTGCTCAGCAGCCTTTCTCAACCTGTGGGTCCCCAGATGTTGTTGGACTACAACTCCCATCACCCCTAGTTAGCAAGGCCCAGAGCTCAGGGATGATGGGAGTTGTAGTCCAACAACATCTGGGGACCCACAGGTTGAGAACCGCTGCAATACACATTGTCCGTCTTCTTATGTAAACCGTTTAACTGGTCAGTTCTGGGAACCATTAAGAATGGGAGTGGTGCTTTTGCTAAGCGCTGACTTAGCCTTGCCAGAAAGCCTTTCCAAGAAGCCTGTTTGATCAGCAGCAGGTGCCAATACTGAGAGCACTTTTAGCAAGTTTGCCTTTTAAGTGTCGCTGTACGAAGAAATGAGAAAATCTGAAATTGTTGACGGACCCGGTATGGTTGCAAAACCAACAAATTATTGGGGGTCCAGACTGGAATATTTTGGAGAGAGAGAGAAACTAATTTCCCTTTCTTAATAAATTGTTCAGAATCCCGAATCATAATCATTCCTGTTCTTTTCGGAACGATTTTTATGGGGCCTCTTCCAACTCTACAGTTCTTATTATTCCATATGTATCCAGCTGCAGCGATTGAGCCAGAACGACCCCCTCCTGTGCAGCAACGGAGAGAGATCTGAATCTGGGTCATACGACGAGCCCTTGAGCGAGACTTGAACCCTGGACATGTCCTGCGCTGCTTTGTCTTAATGCAAATGTTAGTTCTGGAAGCCTGACATGCAAGCCTCTCTTTTCCCTTTGGCTGAGAAAAGCAGGGCAGATGTTAGGCTGTGAAAAGCCGCTTGTGCAATTTCCCCTTGGGATTCGCTGCAGCCAGAGTATTCCCACTGTGTCCTTTTCTGCTGTTTCCTTTCGAGAAATAAGAAGCAGCTCTTGCCCTGGAGCGGCAGTTCCTTTATAAGCAGGACATTCATAATTTTGCACCTTTATATACAGTGGCACCTTGGTTCTCAAACGCCTTGGTCCTCAAACAACTTGGAACCCAAACACTGCAAACCCGGACGTAAGTGTTCCAGTTTGCAAACTTTTTCGGAAGCCGAACATGCTCCGTTTTGAGTGTTAACACTTCCGATTTGAGTGCCACACCAGTTTTAAGTGTTACCCTGCGGCCTGTCTGTTTTTGCTATTTATTTTGCGTCTTTGTGGCTCTTTTTTTCTTTTTCTTTTTGCGTGGAACCCAGTTCAGCTACTGATTGATTGTGTGACTGCAGTACATTGTTTGTTGCTTTCATTTTATGGATCAGTGGTCTCATTAGATAGTAAAATTCATGTTAAATTGCTATTTTCGGGTTTTTTTAAAGTCTGGAATGGATTAACCCATTTTGCTTTACTTTCTATGGGGGAGCGTGCTTTGGTTTTGGAACGGTAGTCTCCTAATCTGGGGAACCGGGTTCGCTTCCCCGCTCCTCCACATGCAGCTGCTGGGTGACCTTGGGCCAGTCACACTTCTTTGAAGTCTCTCAGCCCCACTCACCTCACAGAGTGTTCGTTGTGGGGGAGGAAGGGAAAGGAGAATGTTAGCCGCTTTGAGACTCCTTAAAGGGAGTGAAAGGCGGGATATCAAATACAAACTTTGCTGCTTCTTCTTCTTCCCTGTGGCCCGGGACCCCCAATATGTTTTTGTTTGAAGATCATAAGGTCCTCTGTGGGACATTAATTGAACATTAAAAGCTTCCCCAAACAGGGCTGCCATCAGATGCCTTCTAAAAATCTTGTAGTTGTTTTTCTCTTTGACATCTGGTGGGAGGGCGTTCCACAGGGTGGGTGCCACCACCGAGAAGGCCCTCTGCCTGGTTCTCTGTAGCTTTGCTTCTTGCAGCGCGGGAACCGCCAAAAGGCCTTCAGAGCTGGACCTCAGTGTCCGGGCAGAACGATGGGGGTGGAGACGCTCTTTCAGGCTGAGGCAGTTTAGGGCTTTAAAGGTCAGCACCAATACTTTGAATTGTGCTCGGAAACGTACTGGGAGCCACTGTAGGTCTTTCTAGTCCAACCCCCTGCAATGTAGGAATATGTAAGGTAAAGGGACCCCTGACCATTAGGTCCAGTCATATCCGACTCTGGGGTTGCGGCGCTCATATTGCTTTACTGGCCGAGGGAGCCTGCGTACAGCTTCCAGGTCATGCGGCCAGCATGACTAAGCCGCTTCTGGCAAACCAGAGCAGCTCACGGAAACGCCGTTTACCTTCCCGACGGAGTGGTACCTATTTATCTACTTGCACTTGACGTGCTTTCGAACTGCTAGGTTGGCAGGAGCAGGGACCGAGCAACGGGAGCTCACCCCGTTGCAGGGATTCGGACCGCCGACCTTCTGATCGGCAAGTCCTAGGCTCTGTGGTTTAACCCATAGCGCCACCCGCGTCCCCGCAGGAATATGTAGCTGCCCCTTATTACATGGATAGCCTTAACGTTTTGAGCTCCACAACCGACGGAGCCATCCCTGGTGTTCTGACGGGACTCCCCTCTCTCCTTCCCCGACGTAGGCTACGACTTCGCCGCCGTCCTGGAGTGGTTTGCCGAGCGTGTGGACCGCATCATCCTCCTCTTCGACGCCCACAAACTGGACATCTCGGACGAGTTCTCCGAGGTCATCAAAGCCCTGAAGAACCACGAGGACAAGATGAGGGTGGTGCTCAACAAGGCGGACCAGATTGAGACCCAACAGCTGATGAGGGTCTACGGGGCTCTCATGTGGTCACTGGGGAAGATCGTCAACACGCCCGAGGTCATCAGGGTCTACATCGGCTCCTTCTGGTCTCACCCGCTCCTCATCCCCGATAACCGCAAGCTCTTCGAGGCAGAGGAACAGGACCTCTTCAGGGATATCCAAAGCTTGCCCCGAAACGCAGCCCTCCGGAAACTGAACGACCTCATTAAGCGGGCAAGGCTGGCCAAGGTGAATGTCTGTCTGTCTGTCTGTCCGTCTGTCTCTCTCCCCAGTGGCCTATTCCTTTTATTATTATTATTCAAAATTATAACAACATATTATCCAAAAACATACCATCCTTGTTTTCTCCCCCATTTTTCCTCCCTCCCACACAAAACCCACCCACCCCTACCCCGCCCCCCGACTTCCCTCAGTTCCACTCTTTGGTTTCTCTAAGAATGCTGTTTTCTGCATGTTACACAGTTGTATAGATCCTCAAACTATTTAGCTGATTATTATCAATAAAAGGTTTGTGAATGTTTATTCAAAACCTGCCAAGGAGTCCAGTTCGCTTTGTTGCGTCTTCAGATACTTTGCAAAGGGTTCCCATTCATCCTTAAAGTCACAGTTATCCTTGTCCCGTAGCTTGTATGTCAGTTTTGCCAGTTCTGCCTAGTCCAGCAATTTTTCTTGCCATGATTCTTTAGTTTGGGTTTCTTCAGTCTTCCATCCTTGTGCTACCAGAACTCTCGCAGCTGTTGTCGCATACATGAAGATGTTTTTCCATCCTGAAGGGATTTTCGGAAGCAGGTGCACAAGGAAAGCTTTTCTCTGCACACTTGGCCAGTCCCAGAGATTAGCCTAGCGTTCCTCAAACTTGGGTCCCCCGGCTGCTGTCAGACTACAACTCCCATCTTCCCTAGCTTCCAGGACCCAGTGGTCAGGGATGATGGGAGTTGTAGTCTAGCGGCAGTTGGAGACCCACATTTGAGAAAGGCCTCCTCCAAGCACCACATCACGCTGGCTCTGGTTATACGGTGGAACCTCAGTTTTCGAACGTAATCCGTTCCGGAAGGCCATTCAGCTTCCGAAACGTTTGAAAACCGAGGCAGCCTGCAAATTTACAGACAAAATTGATAAAAATTCAGTGGTACCTCAGTGGAAGCCGTTCGACTTCCGAGGCGCGTTCAAAAATGGAAGCGTTTACTTCCGGGTTTTCGGCGTTCGAGTTCCAGAACATTCGTCAACGGAGACGTTTGAAAACCGAGGTACTGCTATAATTTTGCAGTAACAGGCTGCTTTCTACCCCTTTTTTCTGTTTGTCCTCATCATGAGACTGAGGATAGCTTGACCTAAGGGACTGTGCTGCTCTCAAAGCACCCAAGAAATGTCACGACGGAACGAGTATTTTGAAACGGAGTGTTTCAAGGCATCTGTTTCGTCCTGCGTCCTGCTCAGAAACATGCAAAATAAAATAAAATTCAACTGTGTCTACCTGAGAACCAGTGTGACGTAGTGCAGCCTTCGCTAACCTGAGGGCTTCCAGATATTTTGGATCGCAGATCCCATCAGTTCCATAAAAAGATGGTTTGGGAAGATGCTCAACATACCTGAGATTATCAGGGACCCAGGTTTGAGGAAAAACTGGGCTAGAGAGCCTGACTAGGACCTGGGAGATGAGAGACAAATCTTGACTCGGCTGTGAAGCTCATTGGGTGAGCTGCTGTCTCTTAGCCTAATCTACCCATAGCTGTCAAGTGTCCCTTATTTGGCGGGACAGTCCCTTATCCCAGCGCCATGTCCCGCTGCTGTCCCTTATTGATGAGGCTTCATTTGGCTGCTGACTGGGCTTTCTGCCTTTGGCTCGGAAGGGCTCAGAAGTCGAACATACCTGTGCCCGGCTGCTGATCCCTTATTTTGGCTGCTGATCCCTTATTTTCGAGGCTGCTGGTCCCTTATTTTCAAATCTGTAAGTTGACAGCTATGACTCTACCTCGTAGGGTCGTTGGGATTAAATGGGAAAGGAGGAATCACCTTGAGCTCTTTGCAGAAATAGAGGAGAATATTTGGGCAGGAGGGATGGAGAATCAGATGAGAATGAGGGGGTGGTGTTGTCTAAAAAACCACAAAACATTTAGAAGAAGAACAACTTTATTATTACGGTCACAGACCACTTCCGGGTCACTTCATAAGACTCAACAGGGATACATTGAACTGCAATTGGGTATAACAGAGACAATTCAGATATAGCGGCAGTTTAAAAAAATATATTAAATCTTGGTCGCTAAAATATAACCTAAAATTATCATTTAAAACCTTAATCATTTTGGTAGTACAGCTTGTTCCCTAAGTTTTATGGCAGTCGCAAAGTATTTACACCTCCCTTCTGTGATGTCCTTAGGTCCACGCCTACATCATCAGCTCCCTTAAGAAGGAAATGCCCTCGGTGTTTGGGAAAGACAACAAGAAGAAAGAGCTCGTGAACAATTTGGGCGAGATCTACGGGCGCATTGAGCGGGAGCATCAGATTTCGCCGGGAGACTTTCCCAATCTGAAGAAGATGCAGGTGAGTGCCAGGAAAAACAAAGCGCATCTGAGAACCGGGACGGAAAACTCCTCAGTTTCACTTGCATAGAGGGAGGTCTGAGGCCAAGATGAACTTTGCTGCCCACCTCGGCTAGAACGTTCCGGTTTGGAAGGAATGCTTTCCTTTCAGCCAGAAGAGAAATCTCATTTTCGGTTCAGATTATCGTTCTGGGGAGGAAGGGGGGAAACACAGCCTGCCTTCTAAATTTCAGAGTCAGAGTACCGTATTTTTCGTCCCATAGGACGCACCTAGTTTTTTGGGGGGGAAATAAAGGGATTTCCCCCCCTTTATTTCCCCCCAAAAGCAGGTCGGGGAAACTGAACCAGGTTGAGGAACAGCGGGATGGCAGCGCTGCGCCTCCCTGCTGTCCCCCGAGCTTATGGGGCTGGCCGATGTCTGCCCGGCGCGAGGGGCGCTCTGCTTCAGAGTGCCCCGCACGCCGGGCGGCCGGCTGCTATCCACAACGTGGGGAGCCCTGCGGGGAACTCCTGCAGTGCTCCCCATGCTGCGGATGTCTGTCCGGCGGGCGGGGCGCTCTGCTTCAGGGTGTTCCGCGCGCCGGGCGGCAGGCTGCTATCTGCAGCATGGGGAGCCCTGTGGGGAACTCCTGCAGGGCTCCCCACGCTGCGGAGGTGTTCCCGAAGCGCCAGGCGCTCTGCTTTCAGGGCGCCCGACACTCCAGGAAGCAGGCTGCTATCCGCAGCCTAGACAGCCCTGCGGGACCTCATTGCTCGGTCCCTGCTCCTGCCAACCTAGCAGTTCAAAAGCACGTCAAAGTGCAAGTAGATAAATAGGTACCACTCCTGCGGGAAGGTAAAGGGCGTTTCTGTGCGCTGCTCTGGTTCGCCAGAAGCGGCTTAGTCATGCTGGCCACATGACCCGGAAGCTGTACGCCGGCTCCCTCGGCCAATAAAGCGAGATGAGCGCCGCAACCCCAGAGTCAGACACGACTGGACCTAATGGTCAGGAGTCCTTTTACCTTTACAACCAGAAGTGGTACCTAGGCCTCTCTTCAAGAGCATTGGCCATTCTTCTGTGCTTCTCCGTAACATTGCCGTGAAGAGGGATTTCCAACTCTGACAAATAGGAAACATCAGAAAAGAGAAAGCCTTCTTGTGCTGATGAGGGGATTGCAGTTAGTTTGTCTCAAGTCAGGCCTAATAGAAGTGAGATTACGCTGCAAAAGCCAGTTCACACTTCTCATTAAATCTTCCAGGTATGGATAGGTATATTTTCAAAACCAAGCACTGCTAGGAGTTGTTTCTCCCCCCAACCAAATGTATTTCTTGCCAATTTAAAAATCAGAGTTGCGAATTTTTATTCCGGAGGGAAAACGTTTGAGAGCTACTTCTCAGGAGGCTTGGTTGTAATAAATAATAACAATAAAATTTTATTTATATCCCGCCCTCCCCAGCCAAAGTGGCTAATGACAGTAAAAATAGCACGGTTTACATAAAATCACAATCAATTAATTGAAATACCTTCTAAAATCAATTCAGAATCAAATTCATGGCAACCATTGGGCCAGAGTTCTGTGAGGATTACCAAAGGAGGAGGTGAGACTGTGCCTTGGCCAAAGGCCTGGTAGAACAGCTCTGTCTTGCAGGCCCTGCGGAAAGATGTCAATTCCCGCAGGGCCCCAGTCTCTTGGGACAGAGCGTTCCACCAGATCGGAGCCAGTACTGAAAAAGCCCTGGCTCTGGTTGAGGCAAGTCTAACCTCTCTGTGGCCTGGGACCTCCAAGATGTTTTTGTTTGAAGACCGTAAGGTCCTCCGTGGGACATACCAGGAGAGGCGGTCCCATAGGTACGAGGGTCCTGGGCCGTATAGGTCTTTAAAGATTAAAACCAGCACCTTGAACCTGATCCTGTACTCCACCTGGAGCCAGTGCAGCTGGTATAGCACCGGGTGAATGTGATCCCGCTGCAAGGACCCCATAAGAAGTCTCGCCACGGCATTCTGCGCCCGCTGGAGTTTCTGGGTCAGTCTCAAGGGCAGCCCCACGTAGAATGAGTTACAATAATCAAGTGTGGAGGTGACCTCGCGTGGATCACAGTGGCTAGGTCAGGGTGAGAGAGGTAAGGAGCCAACTGCTTAGCTTGGCGGAGATGAAAAAATGCTGCCTTTGTTATAGCTGCAATCTGCGCCTCCATGGAAAGGGAGGTGTGGAAGATTACACCCAAACTCTTAACGGACGGTGCTGGCACTAATTGCGCCCCCGCAGGAGATGGCCCCCCAATCCCATATCATCCCAACCCAGCCAAAGGTGATTGCGATCCCCTGTCTTAACGCTGAATTGCCCGTCGCTCTGTCTTTCAGGAGCAGCTACATGGCCAAGACTTCAGTAAGTTCCAGCCCTTGAAGAGCAAACTTCTAGATGCCGTTGAGGATATGCTTGCCAGCGATATTGCCCAGCTGATGGTGCTGGTGCGCCAGGAGGAGTCCCAGCGGCCCGTGCAGATGGTGAAAGGGGGAGCCTTCGAGGGCACGCTCCACGGCCCCTTTGGGCACGGCTACGGCGAGGGCGCCGGCGAAGGGATCGACGACGCCAACTGGGTGGTGGCCAGGGACAAGCCCATGTACGACGAGATCTTCTACACGCTTTCGCCGGTGGACGGGAAGATCACTGGCGCCAACGCCAAGAAGGAGATGGTGAGGTCCAAGCTGCCGAACACTGTCTTGGGAAAGATCTGGAAACTGTCCGACATCGACAAAGATGGGATGCTTGACGACGAGGAGTTTGCGTTGGCCAACCACCTCATCAAAGTCAAGTTGGAAGGCCACGAGTTGCCGAACGAGCTCCCGTCTCACCTCATCCCTCCGTCGAAGAGGAAACTGACAGAGTGAGAGGGTGGCGGGAAGGAATTGTGGGGTGTTGGGTGGGTGGGTGAATCAAATATACCTAATGGAGATGCGGAGCTGTCTTCCGGCTTCCAATAATGTCCAGGCGTGGTGAGGAACCTGGTGCAATATTTTGGAGCAGGCGTGAGGATGCTTTGACCTTCCAGATGTTGTCGAACTGCAACCCCCTGGTTACGTGAAACATATTCAATAAACACACAAGACGTAACCGGCTGTACGTTTGAAAACATAATATATACCATATTTTTTGCTCTATAAGACTCACTTTTTCCCTCCTAAAAAGTAAGGGGAAATGTGTGTGCATCTTATGGAGCGAATGCAGTCTGCGCAGTTATCCCAGAAGCCAGAACAGCAAGAGGGATTTCTGCTTTCACTGTGCAGTGATCCCTCTTGCTGTTCTGGCTTCTGAAATTCAGAATATATTTTTTTCTTGTTTTCCCTCTCCAAAAACTAGGTGCGTCTTGTGGTCTGGTGCGTCTTATAGAGCGAAAAATGAGGTATTCAATAAACATGCAATACATAGCCGGCCGTACATTTGAAAAAAATAATATATACTATTCATTGTATTGAACTGTAGATTTCAACAGAAATAGTTCATAAATTTCAACAAGAAAAAAGTAGAAGACCCAGTGGATCAGTTCATTCTCTTAATCAGCTTATGCATAAGGTCCATATATGTGAAAGTGTCTATTTCACCTGTCTGTTCATAGAGACCAACAGTCCACACGAAAGGTTGTTGCAGTTCCACAGAATCCTTTCACGGAGTCTAAGGCAAGGATTTCTGGAATATTAGCCTTGTTTCGTCGTCCTGGGCTTCATCAGTAGTACAGACTCTAGGTAATGCAAATACATACAATAAAAACCGTCAACAACCATACATACCATATATGATATCACAGGACAGTGGATCTTATAGCATAGTAGTAGCTGCTGTAAACAGCAACTTTTACAGAGTAGAATTATATGCACAAGCGCAATACTGATTCACCAGGTGTTGGCAATCAACAGATCCAAATTTTTTTTTCTTAGAGTGACCCATATGGCACCGCAGAAGTAAAACAAACTTAATCCATACTCAGATGTTATATATATAAACAGTAATGCACCTCATACAAAAATGTAATCAAATATCAGATCTAAAGTACTATGTTATAAGATCCACTGTCCTGTGATATCCTATGTGGTATGTACGGTTGTTGACGGTTTTTATATTATTTTTGTTGTAAAAATGAGATTACGATATTGTATTTATTTGCATTACCTAGAATTTGTACTACTGATGAAGCTTCTACCTTTTCCGTTGAACTTTACGAGCTACTTCTGTTGAAATCTACAATTCAATACAATGAATAGTATATATTATTTTTTTTCAAATGTACAGCCGGTTACGTCTTGTGTGTTTATTGAACTGCAACCCCCAGCAGCAAACATGGCCAGCGGCCAGGGATGGTGGGAGTTGCAGTTGGAATCGTAGAATTGTGGAGTTGGAAGAGGAATCTTAGCTAAAGCATTCCTGACCGTCCAAACTCTGTTTCAGAGCCTCCAGTGAAGGAGAGCCCAACACCTTCTGAGGGAGTCCATTCCACTATAGAACAGCTCTCACTTTCGTAAAGTTCTTCCTGATGTTTACTTGGAATCTCCTTGTAATTTGAATCCATTGTTTCGGGTCCTTATCTCAGGAGCAGCAGAAAACAAGCTCGCTCCCTCTTCCATGGGACAACCCTTGAGATATTTGAAGATGGCTCTCATATCTCCTCTTTTCCAGGCTAAACGTACCCAGCTACTTCAACCGTTCCTCATCAGGCATGGCTTCCAGTCCCTTGATTATCCTCTCCACATACTCCAGCTCAGGGGTCGGCAAACTAAGGCCCAGGTCCAGTTGCCTTCAGGATCCTGCCCGCGAACAGTCCATAGATCGGCGTAGGGATTCTGTTCGTTCAAGCTGTGCCATCCCCCCCCTGTGCTATTCCATCCCCCCCCCACACACTGCTCCTCCTCCCTCCCTCCCAATTTCTCCCTGCCCTGCCTAGAGAAGGAAGGGGGCTGGCTGAGCGCCATTTTAAGCAGCCCCTCTCCGGAGCCAGACCTTTTGCGCCGCTCATCTTCCCTCCGCTGCCACCACCCTGGTGCTCCTGTGGGCCAGAGAGCAGAGCGGACGAGCTCACTCTGCCTACTCACGAGAAGCAGTAGCGGCAGCAGCCCCTGGGAGGTAAGCGGAGCGGCTGGGGCTGGAGGTGGGGGGTGAGGAGGAGGACTGTTTGCTCCCCTCGCCTCTTCTTCCAGCTTCCCCTACCAGTGACGCTTCTCTTTTCTTTTTCCAAATTTTTTTTATTGGTTTTCCAAAACATTCAAACAAGCATACATCTTAATTGTACTTAATCCAATCTTAGTAACATTGTTAAGTGACTTCAAATCCCCCTGGCTGAATTTCAGCATACAGTGGTGCCTCGCAAGACGAAATTAATCCGTTCCGCGAGTCTCTTTGTCTAGCGGTTTTTTCGTCTTGCGAAGCAACCCTATTAGCGGCTTAGCGGATTAGCACTATTAGCGGATTAGCAGCTAAAAGGCTATTAGTGGCTTAGGAAGGGGGGGGAGCGGAAAAAAATCGGAACACTCGCAAGACGTTTTCATCTTGCAAAGCAAGCCCATAGGAAAATCGTCTTGCGAAACAGCTCAAAAACGGAAAATCCTTTTGTCTAGCGGGTTTTCCGTCTTGCGAGGCATTCGTCTTGCGGGGCACCACTGTATATCATTGTAACAGCTTTCCAAAAACCAATTTTCTCATAAAATTAACTTAATTGCTTAACATCTTTCTTTCTTTCGTTTCATTTTAACTTTAAACATGTTATTCTCTAACAATACATATTTAAATCCGAAGCCTATCTGAGATTTGCAATTTTTTCCAATTAAGTTCTCTTAACATATTTAACTAAATAGTCTTTGAATTTCATCCATTCCTCCTGGTCGTCCTCCTCCTCCTGGTCACGGACTCTTCCGGTAGGTCGGCTAGCTTCGAAAAGCCCATCATCGTCATCTGCCATTCCTTCACTGTTGGGACTTCTTGTGTCTTCCAGTTCTTAGCTAACAAAATTCTAGCAGCAGTTGTGGCATACAAAAACAGTCTAACATCTTTCTTGGGCACTTCCAAACCTGTTATTCCAAGAAGAAAGACCTCTGGGAGTGACGCTTCTCCGGCCAGCCACAAGGTCTGAGGGACAGTGGACCGGCCCGTGGCTAAAAAATTTTGCTGACCCCTGCCCCAGCTTGTCAGTATCCTTCTTAAACTCTGGCGCCCAGGACTGGACACTGGACTCTGATGCAGGAACATCTGGAGGGCCAAAGGTTTTCCATGCCTGCCGTAAAACGTTCAGTACTCCGATCTCTCCCCAGTATGCAATTAACTCTTCCCTGGTGACGTCCTTGCTTCCTGATGATAATGTCTTAATAAGAACAAAGTCGTGTGAATGATTGAATCCTTAGTAGGCTGTGATTGGGGTTGAGCTGTCATTATTCATTGTCGGATGTTCCTCTTGAGTTTGGCCCTAACGCTTTCGAGTAAAGCATCAGAATCTCCTGCGGGTCCCAATCCAAGGCCCTTTCAGTGCTTCCAAAGGCGGCTTCTCACGTGCAATTGCCCATCTTATGGGCAGATTGGAAACCTGCCACGTTTTCCCATTTTTCATCTGGTTTTTCCACCCCTTCCCACAAAAATCCATTAAGAGCAGAATAGCAATGCAGTCTCCTTTGCAGGGGGTGGGGGTCTTGCTCAGGGGGGTGAGGAGTTGCCCCCGGAGGTGAGTGACACATTGGAGAGCCCCGCCCCCTTTTTCTATTGGTCCGCTGTGCATTTCCTGTTCCAGAGCCACTTCCTGTCTTTCTCCGAAACTCTTGTCCCCTCCATTAACCGCTTCCTGAACTGAAGATTCTTCCACCTTCAGTTTAGCTATTAATTAGTAGGCTGCATTGACAGTGGCAGGGCTTACTTCCGAGTAAGCACTGTAAAGTTACAGTCCTCTAAACCTGTGCTGTAGGCACTCCTTAAATATATATATTTTTTGGGGGGGGGTTGCAATTGCACTATGGAAAATCAATGCAGCTAAGAAGCAATGAAGATCAAGCTGCTACATTTCCTAGCTGGGCTGTGAAACTTACCAGGCTGAATTCTGGAACTGGCTGGGTTGGGTTGTCTGATGAGATCTACTTGTGAAATAGAACTGGGCATTCTCTGGCGAAATCCTTGCAACCTGCATCTCAGTTGTTCACTCAGAAATCAGTTTAGATGCAGTTTGCTTACCCTGTAATATGTGAGACGTAACCAGCTGTGTACTTAGATAAATAAGATATACCGTATTTTTTGCTCTATAAGACTCACTTTTTTCCCTCCTAAAAAGTAAGGGGAAATGTGTGTGCGTCTTATGGAGTGAATGCAGGCTGCGCAGTGATCCCTCTTGCTGTTCTGGCTTCTGAGATTCAGAATATTTTTTTTCTTGTTTTCCTCCTCCAAAAACTAGGTGCGTCTTGTGGTCTGGTGCGTCTTATAGAGCGAAAAATCACGTTGGGGTCACCAGATGTAGGAATGAATCCACGACAGATGAGAGAGGCAGGTGTAACATGAGGCGTCTGCCAGGGCGGACCCCGTGAGCCTCTTTTATTGAATATTACAAACATTGCCACAGGTGGGCCTGTGGCTGATTGGTTGATACATACACAAAGAAACCTGTTGCTGATTGGTTAACATAAGTACAAGGCGGGGATTACATGTAAGAGGTGGGAATTACATATGATCATTTATCACCGATAGATTAAAGGCTGAGAAACGGAGCTAGAACTAGACAGGCATGAAACCTCCTAATTAAATTATAACTAAAGATTAATATGGCTAAAACAATTACTAATGATTGATCATAACATGAAAGAATACAATAATCAAGTTCTGTAGATGTGGTCAGCTAGGCATAAAGAGCAGGTCATGTTGTTTTCCATGAACTTAGGATGACTGAACAAGGAAAGAATGTCTTGGTGTTTGGAACAGGTTCGTACAGTGTGTGCAAAAGCAGGGAAAAGATTATAAGCAAGACTTCCCAGAATGCAAGAGAAAAGGAGCAAGGCTTCCCCATAATGCAACAGTTATGGGCAGAAGGAAAACTTCCCTTTACTATTCATAGTATCAAATTGTAAATTTCAACAGAAGTAACTCATAAAGTTCAACAAATGAACAAAGCAGAAGACCCAGTGGATCAGATCATTCTATAGTCAGTTCGTCCATAAGGTACATCTGTGTAATGGTGTCCGTTCCACATGTCTGTTCATAAAGTCCAAACCATCCACATGAAAGGTTGTTACAGATCCACAAAATCCTTTCACAGAGTCTAGACAAGGATTTCCGGAATATTGGCCTTGTTTCGCCGTCCTGGGCTTCATCAGTAGTTAAAGCTCTAAGTAATCCAAATAAATACAATATCCTGATCTCACACATCTTACAGACAGGTGTGAGTTACTTCTGTTGAAATTTACAATGTGATACTATGAATAAAAGGACCCCTGACCTAGTCCAGTCGTGACCGACTCTGGGGCTACGGCGCTCATCTCGCTTTACTGACCAAGGGAGCCGGCGTACAGCTTCCAGGTCATGTGGCCAGCATGACTAAACCGCTTCTGGCGAACCAGAGCAGCGCACGGAAACGCCGTTTACCTTCCCGCCGGAGCGGTACCTATTTATCTACTTGCACTTTGAGGTGCTTTCAAACTGCTAGGTTGGCAGGAGCAGGGACCGAGCAACGGGAGCTCACCCCCTCGCGGGGATTCGAACCGCCAACCTTCTGATCGGCAAGTCCTAGGCTCTGTGGTTTAACCCACAGCGCCACCCGCGTCCCGATACTATGAATAGTATATCTTATTTATCTAAGAACACAGCCGGCTACGCCTCGTGTGTTTATTGAGGTTGCTTTACGTGACCATAGGTTGGTTTGTTGTTACCCTGAAATACAGGCGGCCTTTTAAAAACAAAACTAGAGCTCCTTTAACTATTATTTTTGCGATTTCCCTTCCAACAACCGTAACCAAACAAGGGTGCCCAAAATGCCGCTGGGAACACCCGCTTTGAAATGTCTGGAGAAGAGAGTGGGTGGGCATGGCCAGTGAGCAGTCTGGAAATGTGAGCGGGCAAAGGTGCCCACCTCTCTCTCTCTCATGCCCACTGGGTGAATGCAAGATGCACACACACCTTGACTCTTGAAATGTGGGTGACCAATGGCAATTCTGCTCATAGCTTTCGGTGGAAGAGCAATTACTAGAAGCCCTGAGAGCCTTCTGTATGGAAGCACCCTTAGATGACAAATACCTCTGGATGAGACTGGTGCTTCAAAGACACCCTTGGATCTGAAGTATTTATGTTCAGCAGTCTTCAACGTTCAGTCTTCCTGCCTGTTGTCTGTCTCCTTAATCTTTATTGAGCGCACGTGGTGCAAATCCGTACACAGAATAACTCCGCGAAAGGCGAACAGTGGGCCTGTGTTAGCCGTAGGAAACTTCCCCTGGTCGCTTGCATTTTCTTGTAAGACCTCGGCCGAAGGTGTTGCGTTAAGACTCTTGATGTTTTGGGAATTCTGGGTTCCAAAGGTCATTCCGGTGAACGCTGCACCGGATTTGCAAGCACTGCCAGGATCATCGTGCGATGCAAATCTGAGAATGGTCGGCACATAAGAACATAGCAGAGCAGGCAAAAGTTTTGATCTCCAGTATCTTCAAAACAAGGCTCGAAAGCCTTGTCTGAAAGACTGGAGAGCTTTTGGACAAGTGTCAACAGTGCAGAGTAGGCAGGTGTTCTTCAACTGTTGGGTTCCCACTTCCCAGATGTCCTGGGACTACAACGTCCATCATCCACGGCCAGGTTAACGGACGGTCATGGACAATGGGAGTTGTAGTCCATCAACATCTGTGGACCCGACGGTTGAAGGAACACTGGAATGATGGCAGATATGGAGTCTAGCAATGGCTGGAGGGCTCCAGGTCCCCTGGTTTTTAATCATACAAGTTTAGACCCTTGCATGGAAAATATGGCAGCATCAGAAGTGGGGAGATAACTAAAGGGTTTGTGGCTGGAGCAAGCTATTGCTGCATTTATTATTCTTGGAACAAAGGGGACGGTTTGCACATTTTTCCGAGTGCTTCTTCCGCTGTGGCTGGACTTATTTTTGCTCGGTGTTTCTGTTTCACCACAGATGTGTTTGTGCACAATAAAAATGTCGAATCTGTAGAATGCCCTGCTATTTCGTCATTTGCAGTGGTCCGTTGGCGAGAGAGGCTGTGGGCACACGACACAAGGATGGCCCGGCCCGGGAGTCGCTTAACCCAACAGTTACAGCCTCCACCCCAACTCTCGCCTCCCATTTTCATCTCTAAAATACCGTATGTTTTGCTCTATAAGACTCACTTTTCCCCTCCTAAAAAGTAAGGGGAAATGTGTGTGCGTCTTATGGAGCGAATGCAGGCTGCGCAGCTATCCCAGAAGCCAGAACAGCAAGAGGGATGGCTGCTTTCACTGCGCAGCGATCCCTCTTGCTGTTCTGGCTTCTGAGATTCAGAATTATTTTTTTCTTGTTTTCCTCCTCCAAAAACTAGGTGCGTCTCATGGTCTGGTGCGTCTTATAGAGCGAAAAATACGGTAATTATCCTGAACCTTATTCAGGCTGGAGATACTGAGCCAAACACGTTTCCTGCTGGTTTTCCTCTTCCCTCGGTCCAAATCACGCCTCTTTCTCTGACCCTGTCATTTTTGCTGATGTCGAGAGTGAGATGAACTGTCCTCGTTGCTTTGCGTTTTGTTGAACTTCTACTGTGACCTGAGAAAATTGGGGGGGGGGCGGTGGGAGACAGAGCCCAGGACAGGTATAACTTATTTTATATCTCTTTTGTTAATATTATATAGAGAAATATATATTCTGTGTGTGTAAAAAAAAAACCCAAACAACATTCTTATCGCAGTGCATTTACCATGTGTTTTTTAAAAAATAAAATCCGTTAACCTTTCCTCTCCCCCCGTTGTACATACATCCTAAAACATCATTAAAAATGAAGACTTGGATCTGTTTCTTTGGGTGTCGCCTTGTTATCGATGGAGCTGGGAGTGTTTCGAAACCCGTCCCCCCCGCACCTGAACTTTTGTTCCTACAGGCTAAGTAAACCATTCTTTACCCAAAACTAATCTGGGCAGCTGCCAGCAATTGGTCTTGTACCAATATCTGCATTCCAAATCTACGTTGTTGCTTGGGAACCAGTTGATAAAGAAAATGGAAGGGGAAGAGACACACAGACACACACACACACATGGTTGTGGTTGGCAGCTGTCTGTCTCGAGAGACGATGGGTGAAGTCAAAACTGCTGCGGTAGCAGCACCAAAATGACCTCTCCGGGTTGCAAGCCTGGGCAGAATGCGGCAGCCAGACTGGTGACTGGGAGTGGCTGCTGAGACTGTATAATACTGTAAAGATCTGTGTTGGCTCCCAGTACGTTTCCGAGCACAATTCAAAGTGTTGGTGCTCGCCTTTAAAGCCCTAAACGGCCTTGGTCCAGTATCCCTGAAGGAGCGTCTCCACCCCCATCGTTCAGTCCGGACACTGAGGTCCAGCTCCGAGAGCCTTCTGGCGGTTCCCTCACTGCGAGAAGTGAGGTTACAGGGAACCAGGCAGAGGGCCTTCTCGGTGGTGGCACCCACCCTGTGGAACGTCCTCCCACCAGATGTCAAGTAAACAAACTACTATATAACATTTAGAAGGCAGCCCTGTTTAGGGAATTTTTTAATGTTTGATGTTTGCTGAGTTTTTATTACGTTAGAAGCCACCCAGAGCAGCTGGGGAAACCTAGCCAGATGGTGAAGGTAAAGGGACCCCTGACCATTAGGTCCAGTCGTGGCCAACTCTGGGGTTGCGGCGCTCTTCTCGTTTTATTGGCCGAGGGAGCCGGTGTACAGCTTCTGGGTCATGTGGCCAGGAGGACTAAGCCGCTTCTGGTGGACCAGAGCAGCGCACGGAATGCCATTTACCTTCCCACCGGAGTGGTACCTATTTATCTACTTGCACTTTGACGTGCTTTCGAACTGCTAGGCTGGCAGGAGCAGGGACTGAGCAACGGGAGTTCACCCCGTCTTGGGGATTCGAACCGCTGACCTGATTGGCAAGTCCCAGGCTCTGTGATTTAACCCACAGCGCCATCCGCCTGGGTACAAATAATAAAATTATTATTATTGGGGTTCTGGGTTGCTGAGGCGACAAGACCTGCCCCCCCTGTCGTGCTGATGTGGTCCAAAGGCACCATCCAACCACCTTAGGGACTCCACTCCAGATTTGTGTAGCAAGAGAGCTCTCTTCGTTTCCAGGGTGTTGTATTCAGAAACACTGATGCCTCTAGGCCAGTGTTTCCCAACCACTGTTCCGCGGCACACTAGTGTGCCGCGAGATGTTGCCTGGTGTGCCGCGGGAATAATTAAAAAATTCGAAAGATTTTTTTTTTAAGTCAAATTTTCGATTGGGGCGCCGTCACTAGATGACCCCTGGGGTTCCCTCCCTCCCTCCCGCTCTGCGCCTCCCTCCTCCTCCTCCTCCTCCTCCTCTGGGGAGGCCCTTCCTGGCTCTCGGCCAAGGCTTGGCGGCTGCCACTCACTCACTCGCTCGCCCACCCGTCCCTCCATCCCTGCACCCGGCCTCTCCCCCTCCGTCCCCGGCGTGGGGGCTGCCGGGATCCGTAGTCCCCTCACCCTTGGGCTCCGCGCCCGCGCAGGGTGCGCGAACTACGTTTCCCAGCGTGGCCTGGCGGGCCGGGCGTTTTGTTTGAAGCGCTCTTCTCCCGGCCATGGAATGAGCGCGGCGGTGGCGGCCGGGCGGGCAGGGCTCTTCCGCGCAGACCCCGCGCAGCCTGCCTGCGCCCCCGCGGAGATCGGGCGGCAGGATGGAGCCCAGGGATCCCCGCGGAGGCGGAGCGGCGGAGGCGGAGGCTGCCCCCCAGGTAGGGCTGCGTCGGGGGGTTTTTATTTTTGCAATGCTGCATCCGCGCCGGAGGGGACGCATCGGACCGCAGGGAGACACCTTGGCGGGCGTGCAAGGCAATGCATGCGTGCAGGCGTTGCATGGAGTGCAGTGCAATGCAATGGCAACGCGGCGCCCTGCATACATGCATGCAACTTCCACCGGCGCTCCGGACGTGGCAGGTGAGGGGGTCCCCAGTGGGCAGCAGAGAGAGCCGGGAGGGCGAAGGGGAGCCGGGGGGAGCAGCGCTGCTCCCCGAGCCGAGCCCGGGGGGAAACTTCGGCGTCGTTGCGCCGGGTGTTGGAAGCGGAGGCTGGCGGGGGCCCCTCACCTGCAAAACCTGGTCGCCTCTCATATATTTCGTGCATTGCATTCATCGCCCACTTTCTCCTCCAAGGAGCTCCCGGGGGCGCGCGTGGTTCTCCCTGTGTTATCCTCGCAACAACAGCCCTGCGAGGTGGGTCAGGCGAGTGGCCCAAGGGAGCACCCAGGGATTGTCCTGGCCAGGTGGGGTGATTTGAACCCTGCTCTCTGCCCGGTCTTCGTCCTCATTTAGCCCCCACATGTGCATGACTGTGCATGACTGTGCATGACTGAGGTTTTCCCCCCTCGTCTTGGCTATGGTGTGAGTCTGTGCTGTTAATTAATGGGGTTCTGCCTTCGGAGAAGATGAGCCAGCCCTCAAGGAGGTGATTATGTAATTTACTAGCAATTCATGTCCCTCCTGGCGTGACGCTGCGCGCTGACATCACGGGGCTGTAATGGTGGTGTGCCTCGAGATTTTTTTCATGAAACAAGTGTGCCTTTGCCCAAAAAAGGTTGGGAAACACTGCTCTAGGCAGAGCATAGGTTACATGGCTAGGAGCCATCGCTAGCCCTCTCCTCCTCCATGAATGTGTCTAATCCTCCTTTAAAGCCATCTAGGTTGGTGATCACTGTCTCCTGTGGCAATGAGTTCCACAGTTTAACTACGCATTGCGTGAAGAAGGGCTTTGTTTTATCTGAGAGTTCTCAAGTGCGGGTAACCGTCGTCTTCTGGCATGCCTAGGCAGCAACTTTCTTTGCAAGTTGCTGGAATAATATAATATAATAATAATAATTTATTATTTCTGCCCCACCCATCTGGCTGGGTTTCCCCAGCCACTCTGGGCAGCTTCCAACAAAACACTAAAATGCAATAACCTATTAAACATTAAGAGCTTCCCTAAACAGGGCTGCCTTCAGATGTCTTCTAAAAGTCTGGTAGTTATTTTTCTCTTTGACATCTGGTGGGAGGGCGTTCCACAGGGCAGGCGCCACCACCGAGAAGGCCCTCTGTCTGGTTCCCTGTAACTTGGCTTCTCGCAATGAGGGAACCGCCAGAAGGCCCTTAGAGATGGACCTCAGGATCCGGGCAGAACGGTGGGGGTGGAGACGCTCCTTCAGGTATACTGGACCAAGGCCGTTTAGGGCTTTCAAGGTCAGCACAAACACTTTGAATTGTGCTCGGAAACGTACTGGGAGCCAGTGTAGGTATTTTAAGACTGGTGTTATGTGGTCTCGGCGGCCGCTCCCAGTCACCAGTCTGGCTGCCGCGTTCTGGATTAGTTGTAGTTTCTGGGTCACCTTCAAACGTAGCCCCACGTAGAGCGCATTGCAGTAGTCCAAGCGAGAGATAACCAGAGCATGCGCCACTCTGGCGAGACAGACAGCGGGCAGGGAGGGTCTCAGCCTGCGTACCAGATGGAACAACTCCCATTTCCCACAAGCCAACACCGGCAAGCCGCAGGAATCCAATGGTCTCAGCTGCACAGCCAGTACTTATCCCTGTGGGGGCTTATAGCATCTAGAGTCTTAAACAGGACCAGGAACCCGAAAATTGCAGCCACCCTGCATGTACAGACTGGAGACGGCAGGAATGTTAACAAAGCCCAGATCCCTTTTCTCCTACGAATGGATTACATACAATAAAGGATGCCACTGAGAAGACGGATGACTCTTGGTTTTGCTTTTTGAAAACGCATAATAAACAAAAGTCCTGGCTGATCTCCACTCCCAGGGATGTGTATTTGCTGCGTGAACTGGCAGGGACAAAAATCTTATTTTCATTTATTTGTACGCCACCTTTCCTCTGAAGTTCTCGGCGTAGAATACAGGATAGAACCACAAATAATAATAATAAAAAAACAAATTTAAAAAGGACAAAACAAAACAATAAAACCCTTTTTAAAAAGCCACTTAAAAGGACATAGACTGTTAAGTCAACCAAAGGCCTTCACAGTAGCTCGGCTGGTTGAGCGCGAGACTCGATTTCAGGGTCATGGGTTTGAGCCCCAACTTGGGCAAAATATTCCTGCCTTGCAGGGGGTTGGACTAGATGACCCTCGTAGTCCCTTCCAACTCTACAATTTGATGACTCACCCAACCTAGAGACAACCATGGATTGAGTAGCATGGAAGACATGAATGAGCCCAGCACATATTTGAGACTACAGAAACTTATGCAGGCCTGATGTAGCTATGATGGCTAGTAAACACAGATAGGCTTATCTTCAGGTGATGGTACTGGGACGGTTTATATAATAATAATAATTTATACCCCACCCATCTGGCTGGGTTTCCCCAGCCACTCTGGGCAGCTTCCAGCAAAAATCTTAAAATACAATAATTCATCAAATTATAAGCGCTTCCCTAAACAGGGCTGCCTTCAGATGTCTTCTAAAAGTCAGATACTGCAGTTGTTTGTTTACTTGACATCTGCTGGGAGGGCGTTCCACAGGACGGGCGCCACCACCGAGAAGGCCCTCTGCCTGGTTCCCTGTAACTTCGCTTCTCACAGCGAGGGAACTGCCAGAAGTCCCTCGGCGCTGGACCTCAGCATCCAGGCAGAACGATGGGGTTGGAGACGCTCCTTCAGGTATACTGGACCGAGGCCGTTTAGGGCTTTAAAGGTCAGCACCAACACTTTGAATTGTGCTCGGAAACATACTGGGAGCCGATGTAGGTCTTTCAGGACTGGGGTTAAATGGCATGGGTAGGCAAAGTAAGGCCCGGGGACCAGATCCGGCCCAATCGCCTTCTAAATCCAGCCTGCAGATGGTCCAGGAATCAGCGTATTTTTACATGAGTAGAATGTGTGCTTTTATTTAAAATGCATCTCTGGGTTATTTGTGGGGCATAGGAATTCATTCATTCCCCCCCTCCCAAAAGAAATATAGTTTGGCCTCCCACAAGGTCTGAGGGACAGTGGACTGGCCCGCTTCTGAAAAAGCTTGCTGACCCCTGTTATATGGTTTCGGCAGTCGATCCCAGTCCCCAGTCTAGCTGCCGCATTCTGGATTAGTTGTAGTTTCCGGGTCGCCTTCAAAGGTAGCCCCATGTAGAGCGCATTGCAGTAGTCCAAGCAAGAGATAACCAGATAATTTTGCCGCTGTTGCTCCAGTCCAAAGAACTGGAGCATCTGGCATGAAGGGATAATAATAATAATAATAATAATAATAATAATAATAATAATAATAATAAATAATTTATTATTTATCCCCCACCCATCTGGCTGGGTTTCCTCAGAGAAGCAACATGTCAAATTCCTTCCTGTCCCTTTTGCTCTTCTTGGCACCATTGTTGGGAGAGCAGAGTTGGAACTTGGCGTCCTGCTGTTACTGACCCCAAGGAGACCCAGCACGCTGATATTAAAGACTTAGGGAAATGTCAGACACAGAGAAGAAATGCTGATAACAGCCTGGAAAGACCTCTTGGCAAACCCCAAATCAATTCACGCAGAGGAGCCAATTCCTGCAAGCCTGTTTACTTACATTGGTTTTGCAGAAAACAAACCTACAGCGAGGGGGAATTTTGATATTTTGTGAACGAGTCTTTCATGTCATGATTGAGACTGATGCCTTCCGGATGCACTGATTTGGACTGTTCGGAGTTGTAGTCCAAAGTTTCTGGTGGGCCAGGTTGGAGAGGGCTGGTCTAAATGAGGGATGGAGAATCTGTGGCGGTCCTGATGTTATTGGACTCCAGTTCCCATCATCCCCAGCCAGCATGGCCAATAGGCAGGGATGATGGGAAATGTAGTTCAACTTTATATCTGCAGGTTGGTCACAGATTTCCCACCTGAGGCCTCAGTTCTCACTGAAGTGATAAAACTCAGGTACATCAGTTCAGATTGTGGCAGAGGGGCCTCATATGAGGGAATGCTGTTCTATGATGTCGTTTAGTCATGTCCGCCTCTCCGTGACCCCCTGGACCAGAGCATGCCAGGCCCTCCTGTCTTCCACTGCCTTTCGCAGTTTGGTCAAACTCATGCTGGTCGCTTCGAGAACACTGTCCCACCATCTCGTCCTCTGTCGTCCCCTTCTCCTTGTGCCCTCCATCTTTCCCAACATCAGGGTCTTTTCCAGGGAGTCTTCTCTTCTCATGAGGTGGCCAAAGTCTTGGAGCCTCAGCTTCAGGATCTGTCCTTCCAGTGAGCACTCAAGGCTGATTTCCTTCAGAATGGAGAGGTTTGATCTTCTTGCAGTCCATGGGACTCTCAAGAGTCTCCTCCAGCACCATAATTCAAAAGCATCCATTCTTCGGCGATCAGCCTTCTTTATGGTCCAGCTCTCACTTCCATACATCACTACTGGGAAGACCATAGATTTAACTATACGGACCTTTGTTGGCTGTTCTATACAAAATTATTATTTTAATTATTTGCCTCAAAAAGACACAGCTTTCTTGGGCAAAGCCTTCTGTCCATACTGGCTTGGAAGTATAAGTATGGAAATGAATGGTTTCTAAAGCCAGAAATGGCACAGACTGAGAGAGACACGGACAGATCCAGAATTCCCATAACATAATAACACTAGCCGTGATTCCTACATTGTAGGAATAGATGGCATTTGAGGTCCCTTTCAACTCTGCAAGTCTATGGTTCTATCAATATTCCAGCCTTCAGCCAGCAAGTGACACACAAACGGTTAAATGGGAAAAGCCAATGGAAACAAACAGGTATTTGCAGGAGTTGGACTAGAATCATAGAAGAGTTGGAAGAGACCACAAGGGCCATCGAGTCCAACCCCCTGCCAAGCAGGAAACACCATCAGAGCACTCCTGACATATGGTTGTCAAGCCTCTGCTTAAAGACCTCCAAAGGAGAAGACTCCACCACACTCCTTGGCAGCAAATTCCACTGTCCAACAGCTCTTACTGTCAGGAAGTTCTTCCTAATGTTTAGGTGGAATCTTCTTTCTTGTAGTTTGGATCCATTGCTCCGTGTCCGCTTCTCTGGAGCAGCAGAAAACAACCTTTCTCCCTCCTCTATGTGACATCCTTTTATATATTTGAACATGGCTACCGTATCACCCCTTAACCTCCTCTTCTCCAGGCTAAACATGCCCAGCTCCCTTAGCCGTTCCTCATAAGGCATCGTTTCCAGGCCTTTGACCATTTTGGTTGCCCTCCTCTGGACACGTTCCAGTTTGTCAGTGTCCTTCTTGAACTGTGGTGAAGATTCACCCTGTTGGACTGACTAGATTATCCTTGGGGTCTTTTCCAGCTTTACAGTTCTATGAATCTATGATTTTAAATATACATCTGTCTCATAGAGAGATTGAACCTACTGTGATAGCCTGGGACTGGGGCTCGGACTCGGAGCCAGAGGAGTCTCAGTCTGCACCGGATCCTTTGCCTCAGGCATCATCTGAACCATGTCTGGGGCCTGATCCTGAAGAGTCCCAGTCTGCACGGGTTCCCATGCAACAAACACCAGCTGGGCCAAGTCAGGGGCCTGAGCCTGCCCTGGCTCCAGATGCAGGGATGACCTCGTTGCCTCCAGCTGGGCCATCACTTACAGCTGCTCCACTACCGGTTGGGTCAGGGGAGGCTGAAGTGGTCCATGGGTCTAGTAACCCACTGACGTCTCCCGAGCTGCAGAGACTGAGGTCTGAGAGAAGGAGAGACCTGAGTACTCGCAGAAGGAGTGCTCGCCTTTGGGCGAGACAGGGAGGTGAGTCGCCGGGGGATCAGGACTAGCCGCTACCCCAACAGAGATAAAAGGCTGTCGGACCCCGCCCCAAGTTGCAGGAGCAACATTGCTGTATGCCAGATCCTGCCTGAGATCCTGTACCTGTCCTTGTCTGGTTTCCTGCCTCGTGTCCTGCCTTGACCCTGTTGGACTGACTCCTAGCGGAACCTACAGATTCTGGACCAGACCTGGACCGCAGTTCTCGGGTTACCCCCAGGCCCAGCACACCTACAAACTTTAGTGTTGCCAGCACCATGCTCTAACCAATTGAGTCCACCCAAATAAGATTGGTTGGTTTATCATTCATAGCTTCACCGTTTCCATTTCAGTGGTACCTCAGGTTAAGTACTTAATTCGTTCTGGAGGTCCGTTCTTAACCTGAAACTGTTCTTAACCTGAAGCACCACTTTAGCTAATGGGGCCTCCTGCTGCTGCTGTGTGATTTCTGTTCTCATTCTGAAGCAAAGTTCTTAACCCGAGGTACTATTTCTGGGTTAGCGGAGTGTGTAACCTGAAGCGTATGTAACCTGAAGCACCACTGTATTTGGTGCAGGGGTTTTATTTTCAGTAGAAACAGGTCTCTGCTTTTGCACCGACACGTGCCACTTTTAATCGTTCTCCGAGATATGGAGGGGAAAGGAAAAGTGGGGCATGCCGGGATCAAATCAGAAACCGCGACGGCTTCTGTAATTCCGGCACTGTCCCTGGAAAAAATCAGGACGCTTGGAGAGTATGATTTTGTTGCCTGAAGTGAAGCACAAAATGGCGGCTCCCCGCCTGCTTCCTTGTACAAAAGGCAGACAGATTGGCAGCTGGATTTTGCTCAAACACACAGACAATAAAACATCGAAAAGCAACACCCAGTACGGATGCAGGCCGGGGAAGATCTCTACTCAAGAGGCTGGTTGGGAGAGGAAGGTCTTCAGTTGGTGCCCGAAAGACAACAAAAATGGTGCCTGTGTATTATCCAAGGAGAGGGAATTCCAACAGGCAGGGGCCAACACAGTGAAGGCCCGATTCCTACATTTGTGCGGTAGGGACTCAGTGAATAACAAAATGGAAGAGGTGTTTTTTAAAAATAAAAATAAAAATACTCTTAATTTTTTTTTTTAGCAGAAGGCATGTTTGCTGCTTTCTGATCAGAGCGCAGAACAATAACAGGATACTAATTTGCCACGGCAAACAATGAGAACATTATCAGGGCAAATGTACGGAATGGCCCATGTCAGATAACCGTCCTCTTCCATTTCCCTCTTTCCTCCGCTATCGGTTCCCGCTTGGGAGCGTCTCTCTGCGGATGGCCCTACGCCCACCGAGGACCCATAAATTACTCGCAAACAACTCCCAAAAGGAGCAATGACCCTAAAGTAACACTTCCACCAAGTAATAGGAACTTCCTGATGCACCGATAAGCGTTTCCTGTTTTGAGGTTTTTAAAAATAATTTACTCAGACTATTCTGAGGCAAGGAGAAAAATATGCTCCGTCGAATTCCTTTCTCCCTCAGATTCCCCTTGTCCCGAGGCAGGCGCATTGTGCTTTTGGTGAGTCTCAGGCAAAGTTCAAGTCTAAATACACAGATCAGATTCAGACCAAGATATTAAGTTCACCTCACTCCTGATTCTTCGTACGCTGAACTAAGTAATTTGTTGAAGAATCATTGCTTCAACGCTGGTGATCTTTGCTTCTACCAGTACACTGGTATTCGTTCGCCTCTCTTCCCAAATAATGTGTAAAAAATTTTGGAGACACTGTTAATGGAATCTTTCAAGGAGTTGGAGATGGCGTTTCTAAGTGGTCCACGTTTCACAAGCATACTGTAAGATTGGTAGTACAATAGCTTTGTAAACAAGCATTTTAGTTTCCCTGCGAATGTCCCAGTTCTTAAACACTCTGCACTTCAGTCAGGAGAAAGCCGCACTCACAGAGCTCAGGCGATGCTGGATTTCGGCATCAGTGTCGGCCCTTGTGGAAAGATAACTGCCCAGGTAAAGGTAGAAGAATAAGAGCTAGGACTTGATATCCTGCCTTTCACTCCCCTTTAAGAGTCTCAAGGTAAAGGTAAAGGGACCCCTGACCATTAGGTCCAGTGTTGACCGACTCTGGGGTTGCGGCGCTCATCTCGCTTTACTGGCCAAGGGAGCCAGCATACAGCTTCCGGGTCATGTGGCCAGCATGACTAAGCCGCTTCTGGTGCACCAGAGCAGCGCATGGAAACGCCATTTACCTTCCCGCCGGAAAGGTACCTATTTATCTACTTGCACTTGGATGTGCTTTCAAACTGCTAGGTTGGCAGGAGCAGGGACTGAGCAACGGGAGCTCACCTCATCACCGGGATTCGAACTACAGACCTTCTGATTGTCAAGTCCTAGGCTCTGTGGTTTAACCCACAGCGCCACCCGCATCCCTAAAAAGTCTCAAAGTGGCTAACAATCTCCTTTTCCCTTCCTCTCCCACAACAAACACTCTGTGAGGTGAGTGGGGCTGAGAGACGTCAGAGAAGTGTGACTAGCCCAAGGTCATCCAGCAGCTGCATGTGGAGGAGGGGGAAAGCGAACCGGGTTCAGCAGATTACGAGTCCACCGCTCTTAACCACTACACCACGCCGGCTCCCAGTAGAGGACCCCTGGATGGTTAAGTCCAGTAAGAGGCGACTATGGGGTTGTGGCGCTCATCTTGCTCTCAGGCCGAGGGAGCCGGCATTTGTCCACAGACAACTTTCAGGGTCGTATGGCCTGCAGGACTAAACTGCTTCTGACGCAACAGGACACCGTGATGGAAACCAGAGTGCACGGTAACATCACTTACCTTCCTGCCACAGTGGTACCTATTTATCTACTTGCACTAGTGTGCTTTCGAACTGCTAGGTTGGCAGGAGCTGGGACCGAGCAACGGAAGTTCACCCTGTCAAAGGGATTTGAACTGCTGACCTTCCGACCAGTGGTTTAGACCACAGCGCCACCTGCTTCCCCAGACAGTCAGGTCGTTTATCCATAGCAGTGACCAGAGGAGGAATGACCGCTGGGAGGAGCGCAGGGAAGAAACACCCTGGTGCATCTGCAGCAACACAACTGGTTGCCTTCATCTGCCCCAGCTGCAACAAAACATGTCTCTCCTGTATCGGTCTCTACAGCCACAGCAGGCGCTGCAACCCTCCAACAGTTTGACTTCACCTCCAAAGGCACATTCCTCCATCGTCTCTGGAGACAGATGGATGCCAGCAACAACAGCTGCAAGTCTGCATAAAGGTGTGTGCTTTATTGACAGTCTGTGTGAGCAGAACTCGTACCATGTTCAGTCCTAAGCACCAGTCTAAAGGGACCCCTGACCATTAGGTCCAGTCGTGTCTGACTCTGGGGTTGTGGCGCTCATCTCGCTTTATTGGCTGAGGGAGCCGGCGTACAGCTTCCGGGTCATGTGGCCGGCATGACTAAGCCGCTTCTGGCGAACCAGAGCAGCGCACGAAAATGCCATTAACCTTCCCGCCGGAGCGGTACCTATTTATCTACTTGCATTTTGACGTGCTTTCAAACTGCTAGGTTGGCAGGAACAGGGACCCAGCAACGGGAGCTCACCCTGTTGCGGGGATTCGAACTGCCGACCTTCTGATCGGCAAGTCCTAGGCTCTGTGGTTTAACCCACAGTGCCACCTGCATCCCTTTTAAGCACCAGTCTAGTAGTTCCCAAATGTTTTCAGGCCACTTTCCCTATCTGTTCCATAAGCTCATCCCCTCAGTGGCCCCTATAAAAAGCATTGTTCAGTACAGCGGTTTGCAGAACCCGCTGAGGAAGATAATAACATCGTGGAATTCAAAACAGTAACAATTGATTGCATTCTTGTTCAAAATCCAATTGAAACTTAGTTTAATTAATTCAACAGAATTGATCAACGTGATCCAGTGAGACCAGCTTTCCAAAGTCTGATAGTCATTTATACCTCCAGTGCCCCATTGCTCCCCACTTTCCTCTTTGGGTCTCCCTAGGTAATCACCAGCATCTTAAAGAGCAGAGACATCACCTGGCCAACAAAGGTCCGTATAGTAAAAGCTCTGGTTTTCCCAGGAGTGATGTACGGAAGTGAGAGCTGGACCATAAAGAAGGCTGATCACCGAAGAATGGATGCTTTTGAATTCTGGTGCTGGAGGAGACTCTTGAGAGTCCCATGGACTGCAAGAAGATCCAACCTCTCCATTCTGAAGGATATCAGCCCTGAGTGCTCACTGGAAGGACAGATCCTGAAGCTGAGGCTCCAAGACTTTGGCCACCTCATGAGAAGAGAAGACTCCCTGGAAAAGACCCTGATGTTGGGAAAGATGGAGGGCACAAGGAGAAGGGGACGACGGAGGACGAGATGGTTGGACAGTGTTCTTGAACCTACCAGCATGAGTTTGACCAAACTGCGGGAGGCAGTGGAAGACAGGAGTGCCTGGCGTGCTCTGGTCCACGGAGTCACAAAGAGGCGGACACAACTAAAAACGACTAAACAACAACAACAAGGTAATCCCCCCAGGGGGGCAGATATTCAATTTTTTAAAACTTAGAATCTTTATTTGGTTAATCATTCTAGTAAATATATATCTATATAGTTGCTCAGGCTGTGATTGACCACAATTTCCTCACTGAGAATCTGGGAGGGAGGGAGAGAGAGAGAATTGTTTAATTTTAGCTCACGTTTCATATGTGCCCTCCTCCAGTATTAATTCAAACGCCGAGCAAAAATAGAATTTCCTGTTGAGATGCAACGAGATTCCTGTTTTTGCAAATGGTTGCATTTCAGCAAGGAGCCAAAACCTGTCCGAGACCCCATGAAGCTTGACAGCACTTGGGATGGGATCGGATGGGAGTCATACTTTCCATGGCGACCTGCTCAAAAAAAGAAGAGAAGAATTCGTGATGTCATTTCGAATTTCCTAAAAAGAAATGTTTTCAGCTTTGGGGGACTATTTTTAACACCCCAGCAAGAATAGCTCTTGCGTTCTTATCAGATAGCTGTTCGGGTGGAAGAGAAAGCTTATTGGTTGTGGCATGTGGGAGTATCCGGTTTTCATTGTCAGTAATTAATGATGGATAAATTGGGAACACTCCTTAAAAAATGCTGTTTCTGTTCCATCCTTATCCCTCTATTGTGCTGTGATTTCCAAACCTGCCAAAGTAAACTTGCTTTTTCAAAAAGTCTCCCCATAGTTAATACTCTAACTCATCAATTATCTGCCACCACTTCTATATCATCTATCTATCTATCTATCTATCTATCTATCTATCTATCTATCTATCTATCATCTATCTATCTATCTATCTATCTATCTACCGATTTACCTATCTACCTTATCTATCTATCATCTATCTAGCTAGCTAGCTAGCTAGCTATCATCTATCTATCTATCTATCTATCTATCATCTATCTATCTATCTATCTATCTATCTATCTATCTATCTATCTACCTATCTACCTTATCTATCTATCATCTATCTATCTATCTAGCTAGCTATCATCTATCTATCTATCTACCTATCTACCTATCTACCTATCTACCTTATCTATCTATCTATCATCTATCTATCTATCTATCTATCTATCTATCTATCTATCTATCATCTATCTATCTATCTATCTACCGATTTACCTATCTACCTTATCTATCTATCATCTATCTAGCTAGCTAGCTATCATCCATCTATCTATCTATCTATCTATCTATCTATCTATCTATCTATCTATCTATCTACCTATCTACCTTATCTATCTATCTATCATCTATCTATCTATCTATCTATCTATCTATCTATCTATCTATCTATCATCTATCTATCTATCTATCTAGCTAGCTATCATCTATCTATCTATCTATCTATCTATCTATCTATCTATCATCTATCTATCTATCTATCTATCTATCTATCTATCTATCATCTATCTATCTATCTAACATATCTATCTTAGTGGGAGTTAAAAATATCTGTTTAGCTGCCTTAGGGAATGATGTTTTCATCATGCTACAATGTTTAGTGACTGGTGTCTGTTGTGCTTTTGGTTTTTGTAATGCTTTCACAGTGGTACCTTGGTTCTCAAACCTAATCTGTTCCGGAAGTCCGTTCCAAAACCAAAGCGTTCCAAAACCAAGGCACGTTTTCCCGTAGAAAGTAATGCAAAATGGATTAACCCATCCCAGAAATATGCAAAATAACTAAGCAAGTATTAGAAGTCACCCCAGAACTGGCCCCACTAAACATCTTCAAAAATAATAATGCCCACTCACACCACAAATTGCTCATAACCCATCTACTCTCAGAAGCCAGAAACATCATAGCCAGTCACTGGAGAGACCTGTCAGGAGTAAGCATGGACCAATGGTACCAAAAGATGCTTAAAGGTAAAGTAAAGTGACCGACTCTGGGGTTGCGGCGCTCATCTCACTTTATTGGCCGAGGGAGCCGGCGTACAGCTTCCGGGTCATGTGGCCAGCAGGACTAAGCTGCTTCTGGTGAACCAGAGCAGTGCACGGAAACACCGTTTACCTTCCTGCCAGAGAGGTACCTATTTATCTACTTTTCAGCAGGAATTCTCTCTGCTTGCACTTTGACGTGCTTTCGAACTGCTAGGTTGGCAGGAGCAGGGACCGAGCAACGGGAGCTCACCCCGTCACGGGGATTTGAACTGCCGACCTTCTGATCGGCAAGCCCTAGACTTGTTTACTTTTGAGCAAACATGCATACCATATTCTTAAGGAGCGCCTGGTCCTCGCTTATTCGCATGGCTATCAGAGAACAGTGTGAGTTACACAGACTTTCCTCTCTCGCTTTTTCCAGCTGGGCTCTGTGACACCAAACTGGGAGCAAAGGAAGTCCCTCGATTGCTACCCCTTGCCCTCCCCATACCGTCAGAGTGTCAGGGATGTGTAATTCATGGGATGGTAGGAATGGGAAGTGTGTTCTGCTGACGTGACGACCAATTCCCGAAGGTAACAGATGCCATCCACTTTTCAGCAGGAGGAATTCTCTCTTTTTAGCATCAGACTTGGGGTCTCCAGGCTTCCTTGAGTCAGTCAAAATGATGGAGTCAGAGAGGTGGGCAGCCAGTGATGCAGTCAAAGCGAAGGTCGCCCTTGGAGCGATTTCTACGCCTCCCACTTATTTGCTCCAGCCACCATCTCGTTTCACTAGGACAAGCAATAAACTCTCCTAAAATAATGCCATGGAATTCTACTCAATGCTGTTCCAGAGCAGATTTCAATGTATAGTTAGAGGAGTAAAAACTTAGACACGTTGCAGGATTCCCCAAAAGTCGACCAGAGGCAATGAATATTTCATCCAGCAGATATTTATGGCTACTGAAGGGAAATCAGCATCATGGTCGCAAATCCAATACATTCAGGATTGGCCCTGTCCATAAGAAATCCAGTTGCAGCAGACTTAAACTTACAATTGTTGTTTAGTCGTGTCCGACTATTTGTGACCCCCTGGACCAGAGCACGCCAGGCTCTCCTGTCTTCCACTGCCTCCCACAGTTTGGTCAAACTCATGCTGGTAGCTTCGAGAACACTGCCCAGCCATCTCGTCCTCTGTCGTTCCCGTCTCCTTGTGCCCTCCATCTTTCCTAACATCAGGGTCTTTTCCAGGGAGTCTTCTCTTCTCATGAGGTGGCCAAAATATTGGAGCCTCAGCTTCAGGATCCGTCCTTCCCGTGAGCACTCAGGGCTGATTTCCTTCAGGATGGAGAGGTTTGATCTTCTTGCAGTCCATGGGACTCTCAAGAGTCTCCTCCAGCACCATAATTCAAAAGCATCCATTCTTCGGCAATCAGCCTTCTTTATGGTCCAGCTCTCACTTCCATACATCATTTCCATACAGTGTCACTATCTGCAGTGACCTTTGGCCTTTAGCCACACATTTCTTCAAGGCTGCAGTCAGTGAGGTGTCAAAGACTCTTGCCTACTGAAAATATGGAGAGTGGATTTCCTCAGTGGCCCCAGAGTAGGGGAGGTGGAAAATGGCATCTTGCAAACATCCTGCAGGCCTTAGACAAATCTGATACCATCTTCCTCCCAGGATGAGAAGCTGAATAATAAGGACAATCAAAGCTTTTGCTTGGAAGAAAACAGGAGGATGGATGTAGCAATTGCAATCCTTTTTGTACCTGTTTTGTCCCTTGGAATGAAAATATGACCTCTTTCTTTCTTTCTTTTTTTCTTTCTTTCTCCTCTCATCCATTTTGCAGACAATCAGGGGTTGTGATTCACAGAACTGCTGTGTTCTTTGCAAAACCTGCCACTCTGAATACTGTGTGCATGCCCTCCAACATTTCTCCAATGAAAACAGGGATAATAATAATAATAATAATAATAATAATAATAATAATAATAATAGGTATTTTATTGTTTATGCCCCAGCCATTCCGGGTGGCTTCCAACATATATAAAAAACATAAGAAAACATTAAACATTTTAAAAAACTTCCCCATACAGGGCTGCTTTCAGAGGTCTTCTAAAGGTTCTGTAGTTACTTATTGCATTGGATCGGGGGTCGTTTAGCTCCACGCCCTCCAAGATTTCTCCAATGAAAATAGGGATGTCCTCAGGAAAACTGGGACATTCTGGGGTCAAAACAGAAACTGGGACTGTTTATGTAAAGCCGGGGCTGTCTCTGGAGAATAGGGACACTTGGAGGGTCTGCTGTATATACCTAGAAAGGTTTTATTGCAGGGGTCAGCAAACTTTTTCAGCAGAGGGCCAGTCCACTGTCCCTCAGACCTTGTGGGGGGCCGGACTATATTCTTGGGAAAAAATAATGAACGAATTCCTATGCCCCACCAATAACCCAGAGATGCATTTAAAATAAAAGCACACATTCTACCCATGTAAAAACACACTGATTCCCGGACCGTCCGGGGGCCGGATTTGGAAGGCGATTGGGCTGGATCCGGCCCCTGGGCCTTAGGTTGCCTACCCATGTTTTAGGGTGTACCTCCTTCCTCGTTTCCAATCAGTTTTTTAAAATTGCTGCCACAAAAAGATCAAGAGCGTCAAACTTAACAGTAAAAAAAATTCCATAGATCAAAGAGATTGTTCTAGCAACCAAGCCATGTACTAGGTTTTTAGTTTTAAAAGAAAATGACACCCCGTTTTAAAAAACTGCAATTCTCCTGTAAAATTTCTGAATGTTGATGACATTGAAATGAACTGTGGGGGCTCTAGCAATAAGATAAAATTTAAGACTAAATTAATAAATAGACAAACCAAGGGCTATGAATTTGCTGAACCAACTTTTAAAAGGGATACAAGAACGGGGGATGTGAGGAAGTCAGGAAAATATGTGAATTTAAGATATAAAACCAAGAAAGAGGGGGAAAAATAAATATAAAAAAACTGCAATTCTGTAGATTTTAGTAGCACACAATGAGAAATTTGCAGTTCCTACAACCATGAAGGTTTCCTTTAAAAAAAAATGCAATCCTTACTACAAAAATACATAAGCAGGTTCCTCAACCTTTATACCGTATTTTTTGCTCTATGGGACTCACTTTTTCCCTCCTAAAAAAGTAAGGGGAAATGTGTGTGCGTCTTATGGAGCGAATGCAGGCTGCGCAGCTATCCCAGAAGCCAGAACAGCAAGAGGGATTGCTGCTTTCACTGCGCAGCGATCCCTCTTGCTGTTCTGGCTTCTGAGATTCAGAATATTTTTTTTCTTGTTTTCCTCCTCCAAAAACTAGGCGCGTCTTGTGGTCTGGTGCGTCTTATAGAGCAAAAAATACGGTAGTTTTCAGGGAAGGGAGACAACAGTGACAGCTTTTCTGAAAGGCTATTTATTTAAATAAATTTAAATAAAACCTTGTTTCCAATCGGAGCATATCCCGTAATGTCCTGCACCTTTTTATTCTGCAGATCTTCTAATTATTATTATTATTTGGTCCCACTTTTGTTGCGCTGTAGAGCAATTAAGTGACAATTAAGCAGAGGAAGTCCCACAAAAAAACAAAAAAATCTGTGGGACGGACACATCGTTTTGTCAGGATGCTACCAGGCTGCGGCTGCTTCTAGGTGGAATTCTGTCTGATTCAGGTTTCCGCAATTACAATTGATTGGCGGTTCTTGAGCAACAAACCCATTTCCCCAAAAGATCGGGCTTTCTGCAAGAAGGGAAGGGATGGAATAATGTGCTGGGAGGTGTCACCCTTCCTTCGACGCAATGTCAATCCTACAGACCAACGGAGATGAACGTCCACTAATTAGCCAAGGCCACCAAGACTCGGTGCAAACGGCCCGGGGCCCTCATACCTACGGGACGGCCTCTCCTGGTATGTCCCATGGAGGACCTTACGGTCTTCAAATAAAAACATCTTGGAGGTCCCGGGCCACAGGGAGGTTAGGCTGGCCTCAACCAGAGCCAGGGCCTTTTCGGCTGTGGCTCCGATCTGGTGGAACGCTCTGTCCCAAGAGACTAGGGCCCTGTGGGACTTGACATCTTTCCGCAGGGCCTGCAAGACAGAGCTGTAACACCAAGCCTTTGGCCAAGGCACAGCCTGACCCCGTCCTTCGGTAATCCTCACAGAACTCTAGCCCAATGGTTGCCATTAATTTAATTCTGAATTGATTTTAGAATGAATTGATTTTAGAATGTTGTGTTAGTTTTATTGTTGTTAGCCGCTCTGAGCCCAGCTTTGGCTGGGGATGGAGGGATATGAATAAAATTTTATTATTATTATATTATGATGATGATGAAGATTATTATTATTATTAAGCAAATCAGGAAGGAGAGTCAATAAGCAGATTGTCTGGAAATACCCCCAGTGATGTCGCTGAAAACACCCACAAATAAATAAGACCACCCCAGAGATTGCCCACAATGGGTGTTGTTCTCGAA
Organism: Podarcis liolepis; assembly: GCF_965112155.1. NCBI lineage: Eukaryota > Metazoa > Chordata > Lepidosauria > Squamata > Lacertidae > Podarcis > Podarcis liolepis. The sequence goes on from NC_139563.1 coordinate 3,918,514, forward strand.
GTTTCCTCTTGATTGCCTAACCCTACAAAAGATTTGGCAGAGCTCGTTCTCTGCCATTCAGTCTAAAAATGTCGCTCCCATTAAGGAGAGGAACAGGAGTACACAGAGAGGAATTACATCTGAAAGAGGAATGGGAGTACGTTTCCTACCTACTCCTTTTCCTCCAGCAAATAGAGTAAAAAAATGTTCGTTGGTGAATGGGACTCTGTTGGCCATCGTATAACAAAGGTCAAATTCCCGCAAATAGATGTAATCTGACCTCTTCTGCTAACCCTCCATGCACTTATAAGAACTATTCCCCCTCCTTTTTCTATTTTATTCAACCAGAAACGTTGTTTTTTTCAAAAACCCACCAGAATGGTATGTTTCTTGTTTAAAGCCAAGGACACGGTATTTTGCGAAATCTGAAAAACAGCCAAATCATTCTGGATTGTATCCAAGTACAGTGGTACCTCGGGTTAAGTACTTAATTCGTTCCGGAGGTCCGTACTTAACCTGAAACTGTTCTTAACCTGAAGCACCACTTTAGTTAATGGGGCCTCCTGCTGCTGCCGCACCGCCGGAGTACAATTTCTGTTCTCATCCTGAAGCAAAGTTCTTAACCTGAAGCACTATTTCTGGGTTAGCGGAGTCTGTAACCTGAAGCATGTGTAACCTGAAGCGTATGTAACCTGAGGTACCACTGTATAGACCTGCTCAGATTACTCTCCACTGAAATTAGAATCATAGAATCATAGAAGAGTTGGAAGAGACCCCAAGGGCCATCGAGTCCAACCCCCTGCCAAGCAGGAAACACCATCAGAGCACTCCTGACATATGGTTGTCAAGCCTCTGCTTAAAGACCTCCAAAGCAGGAGACTCCACCACACTCCTTGGCAGCAAATTCCACTGTCAAACAGCTCTTACTGTCAGGAAGTTCTTCCTAATGTTTAGGTGGAATCTTCTGTCTTGTAGTTTGGATCCATTGCTCCGTGTCCGCTTCTCTGGAGCAGCAGAAAACAACCTTTCTCCCTCCTCTATGTGACATCCTTTTCTATATTTGAACATGGCTATCATATCACCCCTTAACCTCCTCTTCTCCAGGCTAAACATGCCCAGCTCCCTTAGCCGTTCCTCATAAGGCATCGTTTCCAGGCCTTTGACCATTTTGGTTGCCCTCCTCTGGACACGTTCCAGTTTGTCAGTGTCCTTCTTGAACTGTGGTGCCCAGAACTGGACACAGTACTCCAGGTGAGGTCTGACCAGAGCAGAATACAGTGGCACTATTACTTCCCTTGTAATTTACATGTCTTCACAATTCATTTAATGGGTCTACTTGGGAGTAGCTGGAGTGACATGCTTGAGTCGTTCTGGTTCTGGATTCTCTTTGGGGCAGAATGAGGATACGCCCAGACCAGGGGTCTGCAACCCGCAGCTCCGGAGTCGCATGTGGCTCTTTTACACCTTTGCCGCGGCTCCGGGGCGGATACTAGCGAGGGGAGGAGGCGCATTGTGCGCCCCGACACTCCCCACTGTGGTGGGTGCTGTACTGGCTGTGACGTCGCATGGGGGCGGTGCGTGCGTTAGTCACGCACCGTCCCGATGTCACCTTCCCGCCCGCCCGCTACATTGTAAGGGGCATGTACGCTGGTCACGGCATTGAAAGGGGGCATGTACGCTGGTCACTGTTTTGAAGGGGAGTGAAGAACACACACACACAAAAAGGTAACTTGTTAATTTAACGTTTATTTCTATGAGAAGGAGCAATTCTGAGGGGTCAAACAAAGAAATAATAAAAAAGTGACAAAAAAATTATTTTTATAATGACGAGTTTTGCGGCTCCCAGTTTTTTTCCCTTCGGAAACGGGTCCAAGTGGCTCTTTTTGTCTTAAAGGTTGCAGACCCCTGGCCCAGACAAAGCTTTATATTGCATTTTCATCCCCATAGCCTTCCAAAGACCCGACAGTAATATTATAGTAAACTTTGGCTGAGAGAGGGGTTTCCCCCCCAAGTCGCAGCTGAGTAGAGATTCAAACTTTTTGGATTTCACTGGTCAGCACCTCGGATTTGGGCCTGGGAGATCAGGGTTCAAGTCCCCACTTGGCCGCAAAACTCACTAGGTGACCTTGGGCCAGTCACGGCCTCTTGGCCTAAACCACCCTCTCAGGCTTGTTGTTGAGATTAAACAAGGAACAGGAGAAGAACCGTGTACACCACCTTAAGCTCCTTGGAGGAAAAAGTGAGATGCAAATGCAATAAATAAGAAATAACAGATAAACTTCCATCAGTCCCTCCCAGCCAGCATGGCTGGTCTGTTCTTGGAAGATGACACAGGTTGTTGTTGTTTAGTCATTTAGTCGTGTCCGACTCTTCGTGACCCCCTGGACCAGAGCACGCCAGGCACTCCTGTCTTCCACTGCCTCCCGCAGTTTGGTCAAACTCATGCTGGTAGCTTCAAGAACCCTGTCCCACCATCTCGTCCTCTGTCATCCCCTTCTCCTTGTGCCCTCCATCTTTCCCAGCATCAGGGTCTTTTCCAGGGAGTCTTCTCTTCTCATGAGGTGGCCAAAGGATTGGAGCCTCAGCTTCAGAATCTGTCCTTCCAGTGAGCACTCAGGGCTGATTTCCTTCAGAATGGATAGGTCTGATCTTCTTGCAGTCCATGGGACTCTCAAGAGTCTCCTCCAGCACCAGAATTCAAAAGCATCCATTCTTTGGCAATCAGCCTTCTTTATGGTCCAGCTCTCACTTCCATACATTACCACTGGGAAAACCATAGCTTGAACTATATGGGCCTTTGTCGGCAAGGCAATGTCTCTGCTTTTAAGGTAGTGTCTCTTTTAAGACGGTGGTCAATATTGTTTTTTAATGTGTGTATTTAAAGACCAAAACCTGTTGCCTGATTAACTGGGGACACTTTTGTTGTTGTTTAATACACTGCTTCTTAAACATTGCAATCCTATGCATGCCAACTCAGAACAAATAAGTCCTATCTGAGTTTAGTCAGACTTACTGCCAGCTAAGCTTGTGCAGGAGGGCCGCCTTGGCGAATGAATCTGATTAATGCACTAAATCTTGCAGCGGCTCTAGCCTGCATGGCAAAGGCGCAAGCTGCTTTCTTGATCTGTCACTCACATGTCGAACAGGCGCAACTTAAGAGAGGATCTGCAATGCTTTTCTCGTGAATTTAGCACCCTCTGGTGGGAACGTGGGCATGTTAGGGAACGAGAAATGAAGCTCTTTAGTGCAAAACACCAGGTGACCAGCAGAATTCAAAGGGTTGTGTTATGTAATGAGTTGAATAGGATCCAAAATGCAGCAGTCTGATTGGTCCCAGGCAATAGGATCCAAAATGCAGCAGTCTGATTGGTCCCAGACAATAGGATCCAAAATGCAGCAGTCTGATTGATCCCAGACAATAGGATCCAAAATGCAGCAGTCTGATTGGTCCCAGACAATAGGATCCAAAATGCAGCAGTCTGATTGGTCCCAGACAATAGGATCCAAAATGCAGCAGTCTGATTGATCCCAGACAATAGGATCCAAAATGCAGCAGTCTGATTGGTCCCAGACAATAGGATCCAAAATGCAGCAGTCTGATTGGTCCCAGACAATAGGATCCAAAATGCAGCAGTCTGATTGGTCCCAGAACAATAGGATTCGGAATGCAGCAGTCTGATTGGTCCTAGAACAATAGGATCCAAAATGCAGCAGTCTGATTGGTCCTAGAACAATAGGATTCAGAATGCAGCAGTATGATTGGTCTGCAGGAGCCACCCAATCATGCTCCAGATATAAGTGAATCCACAACCTGATTGGCCTACAGGAGAATTCCGGAATTAGCCAATCACGTGCAGCCCATTGTGTAAATAATGTATATAAAGCAGATACTTTGAGGGGACTTTCATTCCTCCTCACCACTATGAGCTGAATAAAGAGCATGAAATCCACTCTCGACTCTGAGTATATTTCAGGTTGGTTCTGACCTACAGAGCCTTATGCAGCGCAGGATCCCAACATGTCAACATCAGGACATCAGAAGATCCTGCTAGAGGCCGTGCATGCTGGTGTCTCGATGGGGCATATGCGGCCATGGAGAGCGATTTCTATCTGTGTTATTGTGTTGGGCACAAGGGGAAGTTCGGCCACGAGTTCAAGTTCTGCACTGACAGGAAACTGAGATATGCAAACAACAGCGATTAAAAAAATGATGTCATGATCAGAAAAGAAGCCTGCGTACACAAATGTGTGATAGAAGAGCTAAAGAGGATAATCGATGACAGTGAAATCACGAAAGAAGATGATGCCTTATGGCCGCCTCCTGGCAGAGTTGGCCGGCAGGAGCTTGAAATTGTAATTGGTGATGAACACACATCTTTTATCACATCAAAAATTGGTTCTCTTATTGATGTAAATCAGTCCAAGGATCCAGAAGGTCTAAGAGTGTTTTACTACCTTGTCCAGGACCTCAAGTGTCTCGTCTTCAGTCTCATTGGATTACACTTCAAGATTAAGCCAATTTAAATTGTATGGATTTAAATTTGTACTGTAAGGTTTATTTTGGTGGGATCACTTTCCATTCCTTATCTTTTATTGGTTTTATGTGTGTCAGGTTTTTTTACAGAGTGAATTTAGTAAAGGTAAAGGGACCCCTGACCATTAGGTCCAGTCGCGGACGACTCTGGGGTTGTGGCGCTCATCTCGCTTTATTGGCTGAGGGAGCCGGCGTCCAGCTTCCGGGTCATGTGGCCAGCATGACTAAGCCGCTTCTAGCAAACCAGAGCAGCGCATGCAAATGCCGTTTACCTTGCCGCCAGAGCGGCACCTATTTATCTACTCGCACTGGTGTGCTTTCGAACTGCTAGGTTGGCAGGAGCAGGGACCGAGCAACGGGAGCTCACCCCGTCATTGCAGGGATTTGAACCGCTGACCTTCTGATCGGCAAGGCCTAGGCTCTGTGGTTTAACCCACAGCGCCACCCACGTCCCTTACAGAGTGAATTTAATAAATGCTAAAAAGCTAGAAGAAGAAGAAGGAGGAGGAGGAGGAGGAGGAGGAGGAGGAGGAGAAGGCCTGCTGGATCAGGCCAAAGGGTGCCCATCTAGCTCAGTATCTTGTTCCCACAGTGGCCAACCATGGGTTTTCTTCTTCCCAAGAGGTCCTCCAAAGCAGAAGGTACAGATCTTTCATCAGAGTTCACTGCCAAAGCCTTTCTCAAAGCAGCGGAGGTTTAGGATCAGTGTTTTCCTTCTCCTAGATGGTCTTCCTTCCCATGAGCCCCATCTGCCCCTCACCTCCCTCTATAGCACATGCAGGAATTGCCGCCTTGACTGTTGGACCCACTCTAAGTCTTGTCTGGTCCATCCACTGGAGCCTATCTTCAAATGTAGGAGAAGACCCTAACTCACTGAGGGTTTGAGAGGACCTGAGCCTGGCACAAGAATCCCTACGCCTCCTGTGGTTTCTAGCAACTGACATTCAGATGCACTGCTGACTCCTGTTGTGCACAGAGGCACAGGCCAGCCGCTGTTAGCCTTTTATTGTTGTTTAGCCGTTTAGTCGTTCAAAAGCATCCATTCTTCGGCGATCAGCCTTCTTTATGGTCCAGCTCTCACTTCCATTCATCACTCCTGGGAAAACCATAGCTTTAACAATACGGACCTTTGTTGGCAAGGTGATGTCTCTGCTTTTTAAGATGCTGTCTAGGTTTGTCATTGCTTTCCTCCCAAGAATTTGTCTAATATTCTTTTAAAGCCATCCAGGTTGGTGGCCAGTGGCAGTGAGTTCCATAGGTTCAGCCATGCGCACTTTTTGTTCTTATTTTAAACGGGCTACACAGTAGGAAATACCGTATTTTTTGCACCATAACACTCACTTTTTTCCTCCTAGAAAGGGAAAATGTCTGTGCGTGTTATGGAGCGAATGCCTGCGGGTGGCGGGGGGATCTGCTGCAGTCATGAGCAGAGGATCCATGGTTCCCCTTCCTTCCCTCCTCCGTGGTTACAAAGCATGGATCCACATGGATCCTCAGGATTTTTGCATTGGGCTACTCCAAACTCACTGTCAGATCACATGTCTGTGGCCACAGCATGAACCACAAAAATCATATATCCACTATTTCGTTTAGAATATTTTTTTTCTTGTTTTCCTCCTCTAAAAACTACGTGCGTGTTATGGTCTGGTGCGTGTTATAGAGCGAAAAATACGGGTAATTTTTTCTCGAGGACATATTACAAGCACAATTATTGTTCTCAAGTTGATATGCTTCATAATTTTCTCCCTTTTTTGCTGTTTAGCATCAGTTTAACTATTCTCCCCCTCCCTATACTTATCTTAGTAATATATGTTTGCAATATACGCAACGCAGTTAATATTTGAGTGATGCAAATCATATTACTTCTCCTGATTTAAAAGGGTTCTGTAAAGGACTCCATTAAATCTGAGCTCAGTGCTTCCTGGAAAACTCATTCTAATGAAGGATTATTAGCCGCGATAGGCTGTCAACACCCTGCTTCAGTCTCTCTCCTTATTATATTTACATTCTAGTAATAACTCATTGGCAACAGGCCTTTTCTTCGGCAGCTGATGATTTAACAGCTGAGTTAAAAGGCTTCCTTGTGAATCAGCAGGGCAAAGGCAAGAACGCAGATCTATTTTCAGCTGGGAAATGTTGCTTCGATTCAGCGCCCTGAGGCCAAAACCAGTTTAATGAGAGTGATTTTCGAGTTATGCCCGGGTTACAATTTCCCTTGTGATCTAGTCTGGCTCAGCTGCTTTAGCCCGTTCTGCAGACACAAGCTTAGAGCCTTTGTCTTGTGGACGTTTGTGGCATAGATTGTGATGCTGGGAACTGTTAAGTTGTGGGTGAACATATCAGACGACGCAGCGATTCTTCAAACAGCTCTTGTTTATTCACAGGCCAGAACAGAACTGAACTGAAGGGCTCAGTCAGCCTGCTTATATAGAGCTCCAGTACAACGTAACTGTAACAACTTTCTGTAACTATCCAATCACTGAACGTCACTTTCGATCCCTTATTTGCATATGTGGACCTGAGTAAAAACTATCTACAGTATCCCCCTGCTGGCTCAGGGTGAGAACTGCAGTACATAACAGGAACTACAGGAGGGGAGAGATGCTATTGGGCTTAAGTCCAGATTGCAGGTTCGCCATAATGGCCATCTGGCTGGCCCTTGTGACAGCAGGATGCTGGATGGGCTAGCGGCCTGATCCAGCAACCTAATGTTCTTGTGTTCATTCATGGTCTTTTGGGGGACAACCCTTTAGGTGGCCACAACTTCAGCTGTGAAGCACACATTGAAGATTTATCCTCTTTCCCCCTCTATCACAGGCAACTGACATTCGGAGCTTTACAACTCCTTCCACTATAATAATAATAATAATTTATTATTTGTACCCAGCCCCTCTGGCTGGGTTTCACCAGCCACTCTGGGCGGCTTCCAACGAAGATTAAAAATACATCAAAATGTCACATATTAAAAACTTCCCTAAACAGGGCTGCCTTCAGATGTCTTCTTAATATCAGGTAGTTGTTTATTTCTTTGACGTCTGGTGGGAAGGCGTTCCACAGGGCGGGTGCCACCACCGAGAAGGTCCTCTGCCTGGTTCCTTGTAACTTGGCTTCTCGCAGGGAGGGAACCGCCAGAAGGCCCTTGGAGCTGGACCTCAGTGTCCGGGCAGAACGATGGGGGTGGAGACGCTCCTTCAGGTATACAGGACCGAGGCCTTTTAGGGCTTCCACATTCCTGATATGTTACAGCAGGGGTCAGCAACCTTTTTCAGCCATGGGCCGGTCCACTGTCCCTCAGACCTTGTGGGGGGCCAGATTATATTTTGGAAGGGAAAAAAAGGAACGAATTCCTATGCCCCACAAATAACCCAGAGATGCATCTTAAATAAAAGCACACATTCTACTCATGTAAAACACGCTGATTCCGGGACCATCCGCAGGCCAGATTTAGAAGGCGACCGGGCCACATCCTGCCCCCGGGCCTTAGGCTGCCTACCCACGTGTTAGAGGAAAAAAAGTTTGCCAACTCTGATGAAAGAGAGGAATTACTTAGAATGTGTATCATATCAGTAGCATTATTTGTCATGCTATAAATAGCAGCATGATGGGCCACGGGTGGCGCTGTAGGTTAAACCACTGAGCCTTGGACTTGCCGATCAGAAGGTCGGCGGTTCGAATCCCCGCAACGGGGTGAGCTCCCATTGCTCGGTCCCTGCTCCTGCCCACCTAGCAGTTCAAAAGCATGTCAAAGTGCAAGTAGATAAATAGGTACCGCTCCGGAGGGAAGGTAAACGGTGTTTCCGTGCGCTGCTCTGGTTCGCCAGAAGCAGCTAAGTCATGCTGGCCACATGACCCGGAAGCTGTACACTGGCTCCCTCGGCCTATAAAGTGAGATGAGCAATGCAACCCCAGAGTCAGTCACGACTGGACCTAATGGTCAGGGGTCCCTTTACCTTTACTTAAATAGCAGCATTATCTTATTGCCCAGGCCTTCTTTGACTCGTAAGATTGGCCCGCTATTACTGAATTCCTGTTTTTATCATACTGTTTCATGGTGTCTAATCTCCAGTTATATAGAATTGTGGAATTTTGGCAACATGTTGTTTTTTATGTTGTATTTCTGTATACCACTTAAGAGATTTTTTTAAATGTTAAATGGTTTAGAACTGACTCTAGAAGCATTTTGGATTTTAAACACTGACTTAAATCCTTGCACTATTATGAGTATAGGAATACGTTTCGGTCTTTTGCTACTGACATATTAGCTCAGGAATAAGGACCATTTTTTTTGTAAAAATGTATGTTTTTTTTAAAAAAGTATTTTAAAAATAAAAATTAAAAAGACAATTGGTAACCACAGACATGCCTGGTCAGCTGCTCTGATTTTTAATGAGCAGTGATAAAAATGATGTTTTTATTTTTTAAAAATATTTTATTTTTTACCGACCACCAAAACACAAACGGGGAACCCCCCCCCCCAGGTGGCTGATACATTGGGTATACATATTCAATAATAGACAGTGGTACCTCGGTTACATACGCTTCAGGTTACAGACTCCGCTAACCCAGAAATATTACCTCAGGTTAAGAACTTTGCTACAGGATGAGAACAGAAATCGCGCAGCGGTCTCAACTGAGCCTTGGACTTCCCTCCACTCCTTTGGTAAGTATCGAATAAATTATATAGTTGAGACTAAGTCAGTTATGTATTTTATTTATGATTTGTGAAGTGGATATAATTTGTATAAGGTATGTGGTGGATTTTTTGTTTATGTTTTTCCTGTATATATGTGCAAATATGAATAAAAATTTATGAATTAAAAAAAAAAAAAGAAATCGCGCAGCAGTGGCATGGCAGCAGCGGGAAGCCCCATTAGCTAAAGTGGTGCTTCAGGTTAAGAACAGTTTCAGGTTAAGAACGGACCTCCGGAACGAAATACGTTCTTAACCCGAGGTACCACTGTAGATATTCAATAATAACATATTCAAATCAACCATATGTACACTTCTATACCTTAACACTACTTCCTCCACAAGGTTTAACTTTTAACATTTTAATTGCTCCAAATTGTTCAAACAAACCTACCCAAAGAATTCAATATCTTCTCAAACCAATCCTGATAAAAAGAGTAGTGATAAAAATGATGGTGAAAGGGAGTTCAGGGCATCCTTTTCTCGTAAGAACAGCTTGCTGGTTTAAGCCAATCACCCCTCTAGTATACCTGAAGGAGCGTCTCCACCTCCATCGTTCTACCCGGACACAGGTCCAGCACCGAGGGCCTTCTGGCGGTTCCCTCCCTGCGAGAAGCCAAGTTACAGGGAACCAGGCAGAGGGCCTTCTCGGTGGTGGCACCCGCCCTGTGGAACGCCCTCCCACCAGATGTCAAAGAGAACAACAACTACCAGACTTTTAGAAGACATCTGAAGGCAGCCCTGTTTAGGGAAGCTTTTAATGTTTGATGTATCATAGTATTTTAATATTCTTTTGGAAGCTGCCCAGAGTGGCTGGGGAAACCCAGCCAGATGGGCGGGGTATAAATAATAAATTATTATTATTATTATTATTATTATTATTATTATTATTATTATTTCCAGCTGGTCTCACAGTGGACATCGAAATGCCCAAATGGGGAAACCTGTAAGCAGGATTTGAGGACCAGAGCACTCTCTCCTCCTGGGGATAGTATTCTGAAGCACGACTGCCTCTGACCAGGAAGGCAGGGCATAGCCATCCTGGCTAGTAGCCATTGATAGCTCTCTCCTCCATCAATCTGTCTAATCCTCTTCTAAAGCCATCTAGGTTGGTGGCCTGAGGGACGTGAGTGGCGCTGTGGGTTAAACCACAGAGCCTAGGACTTGCTGATCAGAAGGTCGGTGGTTCAAATCCCCGTGACGGGGTGAGCTCCCGTTGCTCGGTCCCTGCTCCTGCCAACCTAGCAGATCGAAAGCACGTGAAAGTAGATAAATAGGTACCGAACTGGCGGGAACGTAAACAGCGTTTCCGTGCGCTGCTCTGGTTTGCCAGAAGCGGCTTAGTCATGCTGGCCACATGACCCGGAAGCTGTACGCCGGCTCCCTTGGCCAATAAAGTCAGATGAGCGCCGCAACCCCAGAGTCGGCCACGACTGGACCTAATGGTCAGGGGTCCCTTTAGGTTGGTGGCCTACTTGGGAAGACATGAGAAGGTGAACTAATCTCAGTGTACTAGAAGAAGCAAAGATCACCAGTGTGGAAGCAATGATTCTTCAACATCAACTTTGTTGGACTGGTCATGTGCGAATGCCTGATGATCGTCTTCCAAAGCAACTACTCTATTCCGAACTTAAAAATGGAAAGCATAATGCTGGTGGTCAACAAAAGAGGTTTAAAGACTGTCTCAAGGCAAATTCCCAAAAATGTAGTATAAACACCGACAACTGGGAAACACTGTCCTACGAGCGCTCCAGTTGGAGAACAGCCTTTACCAAAGGTGTCATGGACTTTGAAGACACTCGAACTCAGGACGCAAGGGAGAAACATACTAAGAGGAAGGCACGCTTGGCAAATCCACACCGTGATCAACTCCTGCCCGGAAACTCCAGAATTGGCCTCCACAGTCACTTACGGACTCACTGTTAAAACCGTGTATATGGAAGACAATCTTACTCGGCTACTAGTGAATGCCAAGGAAGAAGAAGAAGAAGTTGGCGGCCATCACTGCTTCCTGTGGCAATGAGTTCCACAGTTTAACTATGAGCTGCATGAATGAGGACAAACCTTTATCTGTCCTGAATCTTTTAGCTCCTCTCAAACATGCAGCTTCTCAAACTCCAGACATTTTAATGTCTCTTTTAATTTCTACACATTCTAGTGGGCTTGCTTCACTGCGTATTTTAAATATGTGTGTTTCTAACGTTTTGAAGAAATTGTTTTATTGTGTACCATTTTATTACACATGGGCTTTATAACTGTTTTTGTGCCTGTAATCTGCCTCAAAGCCAGTTTGGCATTTGTTACAGTACATTAATTTGCTAATTATTATAATAACAATGTTTTGGACGATAACTCCCATAAGCCGCAAGGCAACAGATGTTCTGGCCTGCAGCTTCCACGAGCCGCTGTTGGGAACTGCAGTCCAACACATCTGGAGGGCAACTAGGGAGGACAAAGGCATCTCTTGCAAACTTTTGTGCCGTAACAGCTGCACAAGTCGCAAGCATAACGTGTGCAATAGCATCTCTGAGCTCTAGATGGCGAGGTGACTTTGCACTCGACTGATACTAGCGCCACTGAAAAATCCCATTTAAAGGAAGTTTGCGTTGATGGCTCAAGTTCTTTTGCCTGGCAAGTACGTCTCTAATACTACAACAACAACAACAACAACATCCTTCCTCTCAAAGTACAGGGCAGAGTGCAACACGCAAAACCACAATAATAACCAAAAGCAATCATTTGCAAGGACTAAGCTGGGACCAGGGGTGCCAACTTGAATAAAATATTGGGGGGGGGGCAGGGAAGCCACTCCCAACATAATCAATCACATGACGTGACACATGACGTCTCTCTCTCTGAATGGCAATGCCCATCAACTTTAGGAGCCCCCCAGATGCCTCAAATATTTTATTGGGAGGGGCACAAGGACCTGGGGCCCCCAGGAGTTGGCTCCTATGGCAAGGGCGCCAGGTAGTCCAGGGTTGCGATTCCTGCACGGCGAGAGGTTGGACTAGATGACCTGCGGGGTCCCTTTCCAGCTCCCCGGTGCTGCTGCTCCTGTTGTTGTTTAGTCATTTAGCTTTAACTATACAGACCTTTGTTGGCAAGGTGATGTCTCTGCTTTTTAAGATGCTGTCTAGGTTTTTCATTGCTTTTCTCCCAAGAAGCAGGCGTCTTTTAATTTCGTGGCTGCTGTCACCATCTGCAGTGATCATGGAGCCCAAGAAAGTAAAATCTCTCACTGCCTCCATTTCTTCCCCTTCTATTTGCCAGGAGGTGATGGGCCCAGTGGCCATGATCTTCGTCTTTTTGATGTTGAGCTTCAGACCACATTTTGCGCTCTCCTCTTTCACCCTCATTAAAAGGTTCTTTAATTCCTCCTCACTTTCTGCCATCAAGGTTGTGTCATCTGCATATCTGAGGTTGTTGATATTTCTACCGGCAATCTTAATTCCGGCTTGGGATTCATCCAGCCCAGCCTTTCGCATGAAGAATTCTGCATATAAGTTAAATAACCAGGGAGACAATATACAGCCTTGCTGTACTCGTTTCCCAATTTTGAACCAATCAGTTGTTCCATATCCAGTTCTAACTGTAGCTTCTTGTCCCACATAGAGATTTCTCAGCAGACAGATGAGGTGATCAGGCACTCCCATTTCTTTAAGAACTTGCCATAGTTTGCTGTGGTCAACACAGTCAAAGGCTTTTGCATAGTCAATGAAGCAGAAGTAGAAGTCTTTCTGGAACTCTCTAGCTTTCTCCATAATCCAGCGCATGTTTGCAATTTGGTCTCTGGTTCCTCTGCCCCTTCTAAATCCAGCTTGCACTTCTGGGAGTTCTCGGTCCACATACTGCTTAAGCCTGCCTTGTAGAATTTTAAGCGTAACCTTGCTAGCGTGTGAAATGAGTGCAATTGTGCGGTAGTTGGAGCATTCTTTGGCACTGCCCTTCTGCTAGCAGCGAGGAAAAGGTGAGGGTCGCGCTGAGGCCCCGCCCCCTTTCCCCTCTGGCCCCGCCCACCGCGGCAGGTAGGGCCGAGAAAAGGCCCCCCCCCCTCTCTCTCCAAGCGGCCGCCTCGTAAAGGCAGCCGCGACGGGGCGCGTTTCCTTCGCGCTCCGCCGGCCACGCGAGGCGGACGCCGCCGCCGCCGCCGCCCTGCCCAACCCGGGGCTCTCTGCCCTCACTCCCAGCCGCCGCCCCAGCACCGCCGCTCTCCCCTCCCTCAAGCGCCCCTTCTTCCCCAGCCGGAGCCCGACGGCTGCCCGCCTTCCCCCGGCCGGGGCGCGCGGCGTTTCGGCTGAGGCGAGCGGAGGTGGCCGGTTGCCCGGAGGTGGGACGGCCGAAGGGGAAGGAAGCTCCTCGCTCGCCTCCCTTTAAAGGACAACTTTGCGAGCGAACCGCTGGGCGCCCTGGCCCCGGGGAGGCGCGAGGAGCCGCGGCGAAGGCGGAGGAACAGGCGGCCGGGGGTGGGTCGCTTCCTCCGCCTCCTCCTCCTCGGAGTTTGGTGCTCCGTATCCGGCAAGGAGCGAGCCCGGAACTGGGAGCCCCTGAGGAGCCCGCCGCCGCCCTCGAAGTTCGCCTTCTCCCTCAGGCGGCGCCATGCGGCGGCTCCGGAGGGGCCCGTGCCCGGGCAGGGGCTGCGCGGTGGCGCTGGCGCTGCTGGCCGCCGTGGCCTTCTTCGCCGTGGCGCTGTCGCTGGCCAGCCTGCAGGCGCCCCCGGCCGGCGAGAGGCGCTCTCCTCGCGGGGAGAGGCGCTTCTCCGACGGGGCGGAGCGGCCCGAAGACCTGGCCCGCCCCGTCTACGAGAAGGCGCCGCCGGACCCTTCGGCCCCCGGGGAGTGGGGCAAGCCTGCCCACCTGCAGCTGAGCCCCGAGGAGAAGAAGGAGGAGGAGGCGCTGGTGGAGCAGTACGCCATCAACGTCTTCCTCAGCCAGAAGATCTCGCTGCACCGCCACATCCAGGACGGGCGCATGGCCGAGTGCAAGGCCAAGGCCTACCGCTACCGCCAGCTGCCCACCACCTCCGTGGTCATCGCCTTCTACAACGAGGCCTGGTCCACGCTGCTGCGCACCGTCCACAGCGTCCTGGAGACCTCTCCGGCCGTCCTGCTGAAGGAGATCATCTTGGTGGACGACCTGAGCGACAAGGTCTACCTCAAGGGTCAACTGGAGAAGTACGTCAGCGGCCTGCAGAGGGTGCGCCTGATCCGCACCAACAAGCGCGAAGGGCTGGTCCGGGCGCGCCTGATCGGGGCCACCTTCGCCACCGGCGACGTCCTCACCTTCCTCGACTGCCACTGCGAGTGCGTCCCCGGCTGGCTGGAGCCGCTGCTGGAGAGGATCGCCGAAAACATGAGCACCGTCGTCTGCCCCGTCATCGACACCATCGACTGGAACACCTTCGAGTTCTACATGCAGTCGGCCGAGCCTATGATCGGGGGCTTCGACTGGCGCCTGACGTTCCAGTGGCACTCCGTCCCTGACTACGAGCGCCAGAGGCGCAAGTCCAAAATCGATCCCATCAGGTCGCCCACCATGGCCGGGGGCCTGTTTGCCGTGAGCAAAAAGTACTTCGAATACCTGGGCACCTACGACATGGGGATGGACGTCTGGGGAGGAGAGAACCTGGAGCTGTCCTTTCGGGTGTGGCAATGCGGGGGCATCTTGGAGATCCACCCCTGTTCGCACGTGGGGCATGTGTTTCCCAAGCGCGCTCCCTACGCCAGGCCCAACTTCCTCCAGAACACGGCGCGGGCGGCGGAAGTGTGGATGGATGGGTATAAAGAGCACTTCTACAACAGGAATCCCCCGGCACGGAAGGAAAACTACGGAGACATCTCAGAAAGGAAGCTCTTGAGGCAGCGCCTGAAGTGCCAGAACTTCGACTGGTACCTGAAGAACATATTTCCAAACTTGCACGTGCCAGAGGACCGCCCCGGTTGGCACGGAGCCATCCGCAGCGTGGGCATCTCTTCCGAGTGCCTAGACTACAATTCTCCGGAGCACAACCCGACTGGCGCCCACGTCAACCTCTTTGGGTGCCACGGGCAAGGAGGGAACCAGTTCTTTGAGTACACGTTGAATAAGGAGATCCGTTTCAACTCCGTGACGGAGCTGTGCGCCGAAGTTCCCGACCAGAAGGATTTTGTAGGCATGAGGAACTGCCCGAAAGACGGCTCCGCTATCCCAGAAAACATCGTGTGGCATTTTAGAGAAGACGGGACCATTTATCACCCTCATTCGGCAAAATGCCTTAGCGCTTACCGCACTCCCGAGGGCCGGGCTGACGTGCAGATGAGGACCTGCAACGCAGAGGATAAAAACCAGTTGTGGAAGTTCGAAAAATAGAAATTGGTCTGGGAGTCTCTGTCCAAGACTACTTCCAGCTGACTTAGTGTGTATTCCCACTAAGTCTGGCTTAGCGCGTCTTCCCATTAACTGCTAATGCCAGATTTAGGTAGCTTCTAAAAGGGTTTTTAACAGGTTTGGGAATGGCAGGGAATGACTGTGAAGAAGCAGGGTGTTGGGGACTTGCTATCTGAAGTGCCTTTTATTCTAAGCTCCCATTGGCGGGGGCTGATGGGGGTCATTGTCCAATATCTGGACGGGTGGATCCTAAGGTGTTCACTTAAAAGGGAACAACTATAATTTGTGTGTGTGTGTGATTGTAATACTTTGGGAACAAGGTGGCCTTGGTTAGAACTGCAGATTACTGAACGTTTATGTTACGTGTTACTGTACCGGGGGGGGGGGGGACTGAAATCAATACAAACGCAGCCACAGTACAGATAATAACAATAATACGAGTTACGCCAGGGGAAGGGAAGCTGTGGTTCTCCAGCTGTTGGATAGATCAAAGCTCCCATCAACTCGTTGACAGGGGTTGTTGGGAGTTTTGGTCCAGCGACTACAGGACGGCCACATGTTCCCCCATGTCTGGGTTAACTATATGCATAATTCGTGGCTAATGGGGTGGTTTGGCCAAGAAGTGGGAGAAGCCTCCCATCAGTGTGCTGGCTGGAGTTGATGGGAGTTGTAGACAACCTGAATGGCACCAGGTTAGCAGTGGCCCTGTGCTGTGCCAAAATTCTTTCCCTCCCACCTTGCGCTCCATTCTAAATAATAGTTGTGGGGCCCCCAAGGCCCTGTGCCCTAGATCCACCTCCTAGGTTACAGAAGGCTGCAGAGTCGTAACAGGCCTGAGTTCATGTTGCCTTTCATTATTGAAAGCAGAGCGAGGAGAAAATACAATCTGCATCGTGCAAGTGGTGAAAGCGATCATTTGTTAACTTAGGGAAGAGATAATCAAGTTGTAGCTGAGGTTAACAGTAATAGTGGCAAATAAGAGTCATTGTTTTTGATGACGCTGAAAAATGTCAACAGGGTGGGAAACCAGACTTGTTTCTTGTATCGGAAACACCTGCGTCAATATCTAGAGCAGGCGTGGAGATATTTGGCCCTCTGGATGTGGCTGGACTACAACTCCCATCAGCCTTCGCAAGCACAGCCAATGGCCAGGGATGATGGGTATTGTAGTTCACTGACACCTGGAGGGCCAATGTTTCCTCGCACCTGATTTAAAGGCTCTTTATCAATGTTTCCCGAACTTGAGTCTACAGTTGTTTTAAACTATAACTCCCATCATCCTTAGCTAGGAGGATCAGTAGTCACAGATGATGGGAATTGTAGTCCAGAAACAGCCAGAGACCCATGTTTGGGAAATACTGCTCTATATCAAGATTTGCAATTCCTGATAGTAGCTATTTATGATCTCTGCCTTATTACTGTTTACATAATCAGTTACGTGTAGCGCTTTAAAATCCACTGATGGGTCAGAGAATGAGAGAAACTGCTTTTTTGGATGGTTCTTAACGCACTTCAGATAGAATTCAGATTTCCCCGAGGGCTATATCTTTAGGTGAAGGTATAAGGTGTTGTCACACTTCCTCAAACGTGGCATAGCCAATATTAACTAATTGCTGCATTCCCAGGCTGTACCTTGAACTCAGAGGTTGTGCCCCTGTGGCTATGAAGTGACAGGAAGCTGGCAAGATATGCAGAGAAGCAGTTTCAACAAATCGGTGTGATACTTGCCTTTTAAGTCTCTGCCTCTGTTAAATCAACGATGCAGTATTGTAGCTAATCTGGCAGAGGTTCAGTGAGTAAACTGCATCGCACCTGACTGTTGACAGTATGTAGATCAATCAGGCTTTGCTAACCTGGTGCTTTCCAGATGTTCTGGCCAACGACAGCTATCAGCCCCAGCCAGCAAGGCTGACATAGGCGAATTCTTCTTAAAGAAGACGGTTACCTTCTGAAGGTAATGGTTCTGGGACCTGTATAACTTGCCTCTTGGCAGGAAAAGTGACAAACCTTTAGCTATCTCTCTCTTTATTTTAACTAACTCCCAACAGAGCCTCAAGTTATGAAGGCCAGCAGTCTTAAACATCATGGTTGACAACCTGCCATTTGAAGCTGTTAGCCTCTCTCTCTGTGCCTCTTGTATGTAGAGAACCTTGTTTCTGCTTCAGAACTAGCCATGTGGCCACCTTGGTTAGCCATTCCAGCTTTTGGTCTTAAAAACTGAGACTGGGCACATCAAATCCTTATGCTTGATGGGGCAGCCTAGAATTGTGGGGCTGAGGAAGTGATCACCAGCACACAGAGTTGAAGGTGACAGAGGAGAAACTCAATTCTCCTGTGTTTTGCTCATTTTGCACCTGTTACTGCTCCTCTTACAGGTCACTGTAGGGTTTTAAAAAAACCTGATAAACTTGTTTGAACAGCAGTGAAGGCTGGACAGGATATTAATGGGTGTGAACAGTGCCTCTAATGCTACCATCGTTTAACTCTTTTGTCGACTGCCTTCATTTTTAGAGATGATGGCATTTGTGGTGGTCAAAGGAGAAGAGGCGCCTTGCCTAAAAACCTCCCTGCTCTTCTTCCAAAGCTACAATTCCTCCCCTGTTTCTACTACTCATCGCCGTTGCCTCTTGTGATTTCATCGCTGGGACAATCCAGGGTTTGCCAAGAATTGCAGGTTATTTTGCAAGCTCCAGTCCATGGTATCGGGACAGAACGACGCGGGTGGCACTGTGGGTTAAACCACAGAGCCTAGGACTTGCCGATCAGAAGGTCGGCTGTTCGAATCCCCCTGACCGGGTGAGCTCCCGTTGCTCGGTCCCTGCTCCTGCCAACCTAGCAGTTCGAAAGCACGTCGAAGTGCAAGTAGATAAATAGGTACCACTCCGGCGGGAAGGTCAACGGCGTTTCTGTGCGCTGCTCTGGTTTGCCAGAAGCGGCTTAGTCATGCTGGCCACATGACCCGGAAGCTGTCTGTGGACAAATGCCGGCTCCCTCAGCCAATAAAGCGAGATGAGTGCCACAACCCCAGAGTCGGTCACGACTGGACTTAATGGTCAAGGGTCCCTTTACCTTATTATGTGCAAAGAATACGGATTTCCAAGGTGCTGGAAATGTTTTTCACATTCCCTGCCACCCCTTCGTGGTACTTGAAGGGGGACAGAAGCCAATCTAGGGAGGGAGAGAATGTGCCGCATTATATATGGAAAGCACCATGATACCACTTTTAACAGTCATGGCTGCCTCAAAGCATCCTGGGATCTGTAGTTTGGTACAGGTGCTGGGTGTTGTTAGAGGAGACCCTGCACGATTCCCTGAGTTCTCTGGGAAGATGGATTGATTGTTAAGCCCCTTTGAGAATCGTATCTGTGTGAGGGAATGGAGTTGGCCAGCCTAACAGCTCTTGGCGCCCTTAACTACATTTCCCAAGATTCCCAGGGGGAAGTCACGAGACTGCTGCTAACGTAGGGTGCAGATGTGGCCTGACTCTTTAGTGCCAGGAAGCATAGCTGTCAGACGTCCCTTATTTGGTGGGAAACTCCCTTATCCCAGCGCTGTGTCCCGCTGCTGTCCCTTATTGATGATGTCCCTTAAATTTCCTGGGTTTCAAAGGAAGCAGCTCCTCTCCCTCCCTCCCTCCCTCCCTGCCAGTCAGGGAGGAGGGAGGCTCCAACTGTGTTGCTTGGCTGCGTTGCTCACCCAATAAGGAGTCTAAGAACGACTGGGGGTGGAGCTTGCATGCCTTGTGGCGATCAAATCGGCCGCGTTGCCTGGGGACTCGCCTTTGCTCAGCGCTTCCCAGCGGAGAGGTGACGGTGGTTTTCCTTGCTGCATCCCCTTTGCTGGGTTGCTGTGCTGTGGGAACCACCACTTGAGGCTTCGTTTGGCTGCTGGCTGGGCTTTCTGCCTTTGGCTCGGAGGGGTTCAGAAGTTGAACATACCTGTGCTCTGAAAATCCCTTATTTTGGCTGCTGGTCCCTTATTTTCAAATCTGTAAGTTGACAGCTATGCCAGGAAGACCTATGACCTTGAAGCACAGGTGCAGGGAAAACAGCACACCGGAGCGAACAAATCTATGTCCGTTCTGTGGCCAATAAGAAATGAACTCATCTTCTCAGGCCATCCAGAGGTGCTGAGTTTGCTGGCCAGAATAGCTGCTACGCCACATGGAAACAAGTGTCTTCAGTCAGGTTTAGATGATCACTTTTCACCTGCAGTGTGGTGGTGAACATTGCAGTTGCTGCAGAGCGATATCTCTGTGGAAGAGGGCCTTCTGAAATCTTCCTGCTTGTGTTGGGACTCTGTGGAACGTGCCCCCTCCCTTCTTGAAGCTGTATTGAATTTCTGACATGCCAGAATTTCTGACATGCCCTTAGATGTTTTGTACTGCAGCTCCACTGGTTGGTGAAAAGGGACTTTAGTGTTACAGTCATATGATGACCGCTTTCGTGCAAAATCACTGATCTGAAACCACCCTTACGGCTTCAGAATGATGACTATTAAACGAGAACTAACAGTTATGGGAAAGTTATTGTAGGTAAGATTCCACTGTGCACATAATATGCCAAGGTATTCCTATGACACTTTAGTATTGTGATGATTTAGCACCGTTAAATTCTATGGTGGGGCTGAGGCGTAGAGTGTCTTAACCACAAGTGACCTTGTCAAGGTTTTTCTAAAAATGTTTTCCTCCTTTTCTATGCACACCGAAGCTGGGTTTACACTGAGCTCTGTGCGAAGCACTATCTCACCATGAGCTTGTGTGAGCTATGCAATTATATCCACCTATATGTGCCTTATTTCTTTTTTGAAGGTTCAGGAAAAAAAACCTTGTATTTTCTTACGGAGGACTGTTTTTATGCCTAATATGAAGGTGTGCCAATCTACAGTTCTCTTGGGACGGGAATCCTGAACCCATTTGCTAGAGATTAAGAGGTCGTCTTTAACTTTGTGGGACTTATATCAGGGTAAACATTTACAGGATTGCACTGTTAATAACTGGCGCGAAGGGAAAAAGCAAAACTGAATTAGTATTCCATCGCTGTATGAAAAGTGCAGAGGAAAGAATATAATAATTGTGTGTGTCTGTGTGTAAGTTAAGATATATAAATATTTTTATACTAAGAATTTGCATTGGCAATCTTAGCTGTAGCATTGTCACTAAGTTCAGTTCAGAAAGGTAATACTGTTTACAGGCTTCTGAAATATTTGATATCTGGAAAATGAAGGTATGCATTTTAATTATACTTCAGTTCTTGAATGAATTATGAAATTGTTTTGGGGAAATTTCACTGTGAGGGTTTTAAACTACTGATTTACGGTGTCTGTTTTTAGGGAAACAAATAACTTCACAATGCGTAGATGTGATTGAAAGCTCCTTGAAAAGGCGGAAATAAACAGTTTTCAATTTAAAACTCGAATTGGCCTCTCTGTACTAATGGAACTTACTCCATTTACATCAGTCTTTCCACACTTGTATTTAGGGGCCTTAGCATCAGAAATGTCATTTATAGCTGCACAAGTTGCTATAGCTAGGAAGTGGAAAGGGCAAGGTGAATATAAAATGGAAGAATGGTATAAAGAGGTGTGGTATATAGCTGTATTCATGATAAATTAACACGTGGTATTAAGGTAAGACAGAGAATATGCAGGAGAAATGATTTTGAGGAGATATGGAGTGTATTTGCAGAATTTGTACTTAAAATGGAAAGGGGTCAAACGATCGCAAAAGGTGTTGAAATTTTGGGAGGCTGAATAGCGACAATTTTTTATTTTTATTTATTATTAAATAGCGGCATTTTTATTTTTATTTATTTATTATTATTTCTTTGTTAATTTAAAAAATAAAAGGAGAAGCGTAATTTAGAATGGGGTTTTGTGGCTGAAAATAGAAATGCTTTGTGTTTACTGCTGAAGTACCCATCTAATTGTTGTGACAGCAGTACACAGGTACAGTCATACCTCGGGTTACAGACGCTTCAGGTTGCGTTTTTTCGGGTTACGGACCGCCGAAACCCGGAAGTACCGGAACGGGTTACTTCCAAGTTTGGGCGGTTGCGCATGCCCGGAAGCACTGAATTGCAACCTGTGCATGCGCAGACGTGCCACTATGGGTTGCGAACGTGCATCATCCCGCACGGATCACGTTCGCAACCCAAGCATCCACTGTACAGTCAAAGCAGAAGGGTTGGGGGGGAAAGGCAGTCTGTGACAAAGCTTGACTTGGAGTTCAGCAGTGATCCACTCTGGGCTGACTGGCCTTCTTCCTAGTCTGGTATGCTTCCCTATAGCTGAGGTTGCCAACACAACGCCTGCGGATTCTCTGATGCCCCCAAAGGCCTTCCTTGGCACCCCTGGCAGGGTCCCCAGACTCTGCGTTTTCCTTTTTCCATTGAATGAACGGAATATTCATATTGTATGCAGGTTACTTCCTGTAAAATGAATAACATCAAGGCTTTGAGGCTGAAGCCCTGCATGGAATATCCACGATGTTACAGTTGCCGGAGTAGGTGTGAATAAATGGATTGAACTTGCAAGTTTATCTGCTTATTTTTTTCATCTAAGTAGAAAGTAATTATTATTATTATTATTATTATTATTATTATTATTATTATATTTACTAAATTTGTATACCACCCTTTGTTCGTATATCTCAGGGTGGTTCACAACATAAAAATGAAGTATAAAAAACACAAAATGCATGAGTAGAAAGAATTTTGAATGTTCCGGTGCAGAACGATAACTAGGTCTTAAGACTTCCTCCAGCCTTATTTCATCTGCTCTCTGTAGAAGCCAAAAAAAGCACGTGCTGCCTCTTCCTCTGACAGTTCAAACTGCAGTCAAACAGCACCAAATACCAATACCAACCACAATACAGTGGTACCTCAGGTTACAGACGCTTCAGGTTACAGACTCCGCTAACCCAGAAATAGTACCTCGGGTTAAGAACTTTGCTTCAGAATGAGAACAGAAATTGTGTGGCGGCGGCGGCAGGAGGCCCCATTAGCTAAAGTGGTACCTCAGATTAAGAATAGTTTCAGGTTAAGAATGCACCTCCAGAATGAATTCAGTTCTTAACCCGAGGTACCACTGTAGTTAGCTTCATCCACCTGCTATATTCCCCCGGCCAATGTGTTCTGGCTAGTTTCCTGAATTACAGACAGCTACAGGGCCGGCCCTCCCATTGGCTTTGTGAGACAGTTGTCTTGGGCAGCAGGCTGGGTACAACTGGGTGGGGTGGCATATCTGTGCCCCATCCCAAGAGTATGCCACTCCTGCATCATGCCACCTGGAAAGAGCAGGGCTGCTGCTGTCGCCACTGCCTACTCTCTGTCTGTTAAGTTGTGGGTGAACGTATCAGGCGACACAGCGATTCTTCAAACAGCTCTTGTTTATTCACAGACCTAGAACAGAACTGAAGGGTTCAGCCAGCCTGCTTATATAGAGCTCCAGTACAACGCAACTGTAACAACTTTCTGCAACTATCCAATCACTGAACGTCACCCTTATTTGTATATGTGGACCTGAGTGAAAACTATCTACAGTATCCCCCTGCTGGTTTAGGGTGAGAACTTCAGTACATAACACCGTCTTCCTTTTTCTCCTCTACCGCTGCCTCTACCGCTGCCTTCAGTTCACATCAGGGCTTCCTGGCTGCCTGCAATTGCCTCAGGCAGCAGAGGAGGAGGTGGCAGCCGTAGTGGGTCAGGGACCAAAGGAGGAAGAAGAGGAGGGCCCCCTCAATTTTATATTTTGCCTCAAGCAGCAAAATGTCTTGGAGAGCGGAATCACTACTCTTAGTTGCTGGAATGCTCTGTCTCATGAGACCAGGGCCCTGCAGGATCTGATTTCTTTCCGCAGGTCCTGTAAGACAGAGCTGTTCCGCCTGGCCTTTGGCTTGGAGTCAATTTGATTCCCTCCCCCTCTTTCTTTTTTCCTTTTTCTTCCTGTGATGAGGCTGCATTTTAATGTTTCAATGTTGTATTTTAATCTTGTTTTTAAGTTGTATTCATTCAACATATTTTTATTATTGCTTGTTAGCTGCCCAGAGTTGCTGATGCATGAGATTTCAGATCAGATCAAGCCTCTGCAAAGATTCAGACTTCCGTGTCAAAATTGGGTGGAGTGAATTTCCTTTTGTTGTTTAGTCGTGTCCGCCTCTTCGTGACCCCCTGGACCAGAGCACGCCAGGCCCTCCTGTCTTCCACTGCCTCCCGCAGTTTGGTCAAACTCATGCTGGTAGCTTCGAGAACACTGTCCCACCATCTCGTCCTCTGTCGTCCCCTTCTCCTTGTGCCCTCCATCTTTCCCAACATCAGGGTCTTTTCCAGGGAGTCTTCTCTTCTCATGAGGTGGCCAAAGTCTTGGAGCCTCAGCTTCAGGATTTGTCCTTCCAGTGAGCACTCAGGGCTGATTTCCTTCAGAATGGAGAGGTTGGATCTTCTTGCAGTCCATGGGACTCTCAAGAGTCTCCTCCAGCACCAGAATTCAAAAGCATCCGTTCTTCATCGATCAGCCTTCTTTATGGTCCAGCTCTCACTTCCATACATCACTACTGGGAAAACCATAGCTTTAACTGTTGTTGTTTAGTCGTGTCCGCCTCTTTGTGACCCCCTGGACCAGAGCACGCCAGGCCCTCCTGTCTTCCACTGCCTCCCGCAGTTTGGTCAGACTCAGGCTGGTAGCTTTAACTACACGGACCTTAGTCTGCAAGGTGATGTCTCTGCTTTTTAAGATGCTGTGTGGGTTTGGCATTGCTTTTCATTATTTATTAAATTTCTATACCATCCATCATTCATAGATTGCAGGGCGGTTCACAGCATTCGGTGTTCACAGTTTAGGAGGCGGAGAGATTATAACACGGGTGCGAATTGTTGCGGAATGTTTCTGAGTTGCCTCTTTCCCCCTCCCCCCCTTTTTTTTGCTCCTATGAATGCGAAGGCAAAAAACTTTCCTCCCCTTCTGAATCGCAGGTGGAGGGGTTAGGAGGAAAGGGCGCGTGGCTTCATTTGCTTCCACTGGGCATGTCTGATTGAAAGCACATCCCATGCCACTGCGCAGACTTGCAATATCCACGGTGAGGGCAACTCTTCACTTTTCTTATCTCTACGCCTCACTGAGCTCCCGAGGATCGCTTTCCGCACACCCTAACGCCGCTGGACTCCAACTCCCATCAACCCCAGCCGCCGTGAGCGACGGCAAAGCTTGCCGGGAGCTGTAGTCCTCCCAAACCCCGCCGCTAGGGGGCGCAATTTCCCCACCTCTGACATACAAAGCTCACACGCAAGCGGGGAGTCTGCTAAGGAGCCACTCACTTTAAGACAGCCCCGCCTCTCACTTAGCCCGGCTGACGTGACTCCAACTCCCATCAACCCCCAGCCAGCGTGGCGGACGGCCGGGAACGACGGGAGTTGTGGTCCGTAATAACAGCCACGCACTCCCTGAGTCAAACCCGCCCTCCCCGGAAGTAACCCGGATGCTGCAGCGAACTCCAACTCCCATCAGCCCCTCCCGGCCGGCCTAACGGCGGAGGACGACGGGAGTTGTAGTTCTCCCCTCAGAAGCGGCGCCGTCGGCAGCGGAGCGGCGCCTAGCAACGGCAGCAGGCCGGTGCGGATGTGCAGGCCGCGTCCGCCCGCCTGAGGCGACGTGAGGAGGCCGCCATGGGCTGCCGGTGACGGGCCTCTCCGCCTCCTTCTCCGGCCATGGCGCCCATGGGGATCCGGCTGTCCCCTCTGGGGATGGCCGTCGTGGGCCTGCTGGGCCTGGGCGTCCTCTACCACCTCTACTCGGGGATCCTGGCCGGCCGCTTCGCCTTCTTCATGCTGGGCGGCGGAGGGGGAGAAGAAGGGGAGGCGGCGGCGGGGGGCTCCGAGGCGGCGGGCGGGCCTCCGGCCTCGGGCACCGTGGACCTGCGGGAGCTGCTGGCGGCCTCGGTGGCGGCGGCGGCCCGAGGCGGCGCCGAGGTGAGGCGGGTCCGCGACAGCAACGTCCTCAACGAGAAGGCCAAGGGCAAGACCCGCGAAGGGGCCGACGAGAAGATGACCAGCGGGGACGTCCTCTCCAACAGGAAGATGTACTACCTGCTCAAGGCCGCCTTCCCGGGGGTGCAGGTGAGGGAGAGGCGCGGCGGGGAAGGGCTGTAGGCCGCCTTTCTCTCGCTCGAGGCGGCGCACAAAACTCTCCTCCCTCTTTTAATCCCCACCACAGCCACCCTGCAAGGTAGGGAGGCTAAGAGGTGGCGACTGACCCTGGAGCTTCGTGGCCCAGCGGGGATTCGAACTCAGCTCTCCCTGAAGGCAGCCCTGTTTAGGGAAGCTCTTGATGTTACAGCCGTACCTCGGGTTACAGACGCTTCAGGTTACAGACGCTTCAGGTTACAGACTCCGCTAATAGTAGAAATAGTATATACTATCCAGGTACTATCCAGAAATATTACCTTGGGTTAAGAACTTTGCTTCAGGATGAGAACAGAAATCGTGCGGCGGCAGCAAGAGGGCCCATTAGCTAAAGTGGTGCTTCAGGTTAAGAACAGTTTCAGGTTAAGAACAGACCTCCGGAACGAATTAAGTACTTAACCCAAGGTACC
Organism: Podarcis liolepis; assembly: GCF_965112155.1. Classification (NCBI taxonomy): domain Eukaryota; kingdom Metazoa; phylum Chordata; class Lepidosauria; order Squamata; family Lacertidae; genus Podarcis; species Podarcis liolepis. Next base: position 3,944,667 of record NC_139563.1, read on the forward strand.
ACTGTATTGTATTTTAGTGTTCTGTTGGAAGCCGCCCAGAGTGGCTGGGGAAACTCAGCCAGATGGGCTGGGTATAAATAATAAATTATTATATTATTATTACAGTGGTACCTTGGGTTAAGAACTTAATTCGTCCCGGAGGTCCGTTCTTAACCTGAAACTGAAGCACCACTTTAGCTAATGGGACCTCCTGCTGCCGCCGCGCCGCTGGAGCACGATTTCTGTTTTCATCCTGAAGCAAAGTTCTTAACCTGAGGTACTATTTCTGGGTTAGCGGAGTCTGTAACCTGAAGCGTATGTAACCCGAGGTACCACTGTACTTCCACGTCCCAGTCTGACACTCAAGCGGATTTACATATAAGCTAAACAAGCTATAGCTTAGGGCCCCACTCTCCTGGGTGTGGGTAGTCAAACTAAGGCCTGGGGGCTGTATTGCCTTCTAAATCCGGCCCACGGACGGTCCAGGAATCAGCATGTTCTTACATGAGTAAAATGTGTGCTTTTATTTAAAATGCATCTCTGGGTTATTTGTGGGGCATAGGAATTTGTTCATTACCCCCCCCAAATATAACCTGGCCCCCCACAAAGTCTAAGAGACAGTGGACTGGCCCCCTGCTGAAAAAGTTTGCTGACCCCTGCTCTTGGGGGCCCCCCAAAAAATTGAAAGGAAAAAAACTGGATTTACATTTCCAAAATATAAGGTAAAAAACAAATATAATAAAACCTACAAAAAGCAACAGTGTTTTGTGTTGTGTAGGCTCCTATGATGTAAGTAAAGGGCCCCACCTGCTAGCCTGCTCCCAAAAATATCACTGGTTTGCTCATTTCTGTATATAGGTTGCCTACATTTTGCATGTGCAAATGGCTTTGATACCTATGAGGTCCATAAATTACCATATAGCATATACTCAACACAAAATAAACAGTGACAATTTGTTGTTGACAAAGGACAGCTGGATACATAAAGGGCCCCATTACCTTCAGTAGCTTAGGGCCTCATCTCACCTAAATCCGGCCCTGTTCAAGCCCAGTGATTTTCAAGCTTGGGTCCCTGGCTGTTGTGGGACTACAGCTCCCCTCATCCCTAGAATTGCAAGGTCTGTCAGCCAGAGTCGGGTGCAAAAGAGGTACCACATTTTTCCATGTGTGAGATGCCCCCATGTATAAGACGACCCCTATTTTATTGAACCCAAAATTAAGAAACCAGTAGTGGTTCTCGAGTGCCTTGGTACTCGTACATTTTGGCTCCCAAAACCCCAAAAATTACAGTTTTTGAACATCTGACGCGGCTTCCGCTTGAGTGTAGGAAGCTCCTGCAGCTAATCGGAAGCTACGCCTTGGTTTTCAAACATTTCAGAAGTCAAGCAGACTTCCAGAAAGGATTACGTTTGAGAACCAAGGTACAGCTATAACTTAGGGTCGCCATATCCCTAGAAGTGAAAATCCAGATGATCAGCGGCAATGGAAAGGCATTGAGCTTTTCTTTTTGGGTGAACAACCACAAAGCTATTTTAGCTTTTCTGGGGCAAACAGGCACTCCAACACAGACATTTGCTAACAAATGAAAAAAACGCCAGGGCGGTCAGCCTGCAATGGTTCCGGCAGCTTCTTCCAGCAGCTTCTTCATGGCAGCCGCAGCAAATTAAGTTATGTGCATTCACCATCCCTGTATAAGGCGACTCCAGTTTTTTACTTTTTTTCTGTGTGTGTAAAAAACGTCTTATACACACACAAAAATGGTAATCAGAATGAAAGAGCGTGATGTTGCTTCTGAGCCAAGGAAATTTGTTTTCAGAACCGGAACTGCACTGAGCTCAAAGTCCTTGTGCTCAAAAATCTGTTTTCCCTGCTCCCCATTTCACCAACCTAGTTTAGGCAGGGTAGGCATTTTCGTTGTTGTTAACTGAGAACCAGAAACCCTTGCCAATCTAACAGCCCCGAGACCTGCCAGTAGATCTCCAATGTACCTTCCTGCTGACCCCTGGCATAGATTTCCCTTGCTTTCCATTTTCTGTTTGCTTATCTAAAATAAATTGTGTTCTTCAGCAGGGACTGTATACATTGGGGGTGGGGGGTGGCCCTGAATAGTCAAAATATGTGTACAGTTTAGCTTTACAAGTATACATGTAGCTTTACGAGAAAGGTGGTGACTCTCACCTATGAGACTAAACAGTGTTAGTATAGTGTTACCTCTGGTTAAGGACTTAATTTGTTCCGGAGGTCCATTCTTAACCTGAAACTGTTCTTAACCTGAGACACCACTTTAGTTAATGGGGCCTCCCGCTGCTGCTGTGCTGCCGCCGCGCGATTTCTGTTCTTATCCTGAAGCAACGTTCTTAACCCGAGGTGCTATTTCTGGGTTAGCGGCGTCCGTAACCTGAAGCGTCTGTAACCCGAGGTACCACTGTAATAGTAATAGCATTTACTGGGAGCCTTTTCATTTAAAGTATTTAACATACAAAATCTTTGGGATAGCTCTTGGGAGTAGACCAGTATTACAGAGTTAAAGAAGGACTTGCCTAACGCGGTGTTTTGGCAAGTCTCCTGTCCCCATATGGATTAATCCTCTGAAGTTTATGTGTATTTCAGAAAGTTGATACTTCTGTCCATCTCAAAAAACATGTTGCGAACGTGTCTGAATTACTAGAGGGAGGTTCCTTGGGTCACCTCTGCCAAATGCCTTAGCAGTTGCTATGTCCTTGTTTTTGGAATGCCCATAGACAACTGGGATAGCTGTTAGTAGAACACGAGACTCTTAATCTCAGGCTCATGGGTCCAAGCCCCACCTTGGGCAAAGGATTCCTGCATTGCAGGGGGTTGGACTAGATGACCCTAGTGGTCCCTCTCAATATTATGATCTCACATTAAGACTTTATTGAGCTGTCTTTAGAACACTTTATAAGATCCCCATGTTTTTTCAGTGCATTTCTCTGGTATTCTGATAAGCAGAGCACTTCTAGAAGCAGGGAGGAGTCAAGAGTCAATATCAAGGTGTTTCTCTTTTTGATAATGGGACATTATGCTCATGTAAGAGCCTCCTGATTTGCAGACTTCTGAACGGATGTAATTCTCTGGCCATTTGAGTCCAGTGGTACCTCGGGTTACATACGCTTCAGGTTACAGACTCCGCTAACCCAGAAATAGTGCTTCAGGTTAAGAACTTTGCTTCAGGATGAGAACAGAAATCGTGCTCTGGTGGCGCAGCAGCAGCAGGAGGTCCCATTAGCTAAAGTGGTGCTTCAGGTTAAGAACAGTTTCAGGTTAAGTATGGACCTCTGGAACAAATTAACTACCGTATTTGTCGCCCTATAGGACGCACTTTTTCCCCTCCAAAAATGAAGGGGAAATGTGTGTGCGTCCTATGGGGCGAATGCAGGCTTTCACTGAAGCCTGGAGAGCGAGAGGGGTCGGTACGCACCGACCCCTCTCGCTCTCCAGGCTTCAGGAGAGCCCCAGCGTCAGCCCCACAAGGTCGGGGGGCAGAGGGAGGTGGAGCGCCGCCATCCCGCTGTCTCCTGAAGTGGTTTGGAGGCTGACAGTGGGGAGACCCCGCTGCCAGCTCCGCAAGCTCCAGGGACAGTGCGTAGACGCAGCGCGTCTTCCCGCTGTCCCTGGACCTGATCTCAAGGCGGGCGACGGGGAGAAGAGCGCTTCTCCCCACTGCCTGCCCCACAAGCGCCTGGGGGGGAAATAATTTTTTTTTCTTTATTTCCCCCCCAAAAAACTTGATGCGTCCTATGGGCCGGTGCGTCCTATGGGGCGAAAAATACGGTACTTAACCCAAGGTACCACTGTATAATCCATGAGTTCTTTTGAGTACTGTCTGTGCTTCTTACATTTTATAGCTAGCTGATTCTACTTGTTGGCAGGCTGTAACGAGAGATGATGTGGACATAAAGCTGCAGAACAGGTTTTCTCTAGTAAGGTTCCTGACTACACTCTGTGATGACCTGATAGATAAATTCAGCTTTCCTCTATCCACACATGTAACAGCTGCAACATCAATAACTGGAGAGTTTTGCTTTTCTACAGACACTGCTTTTGTGCTGTGACCAGTGGTATCTCTGTCGCAAAGGATTCTATTTACACTATCTCCTTCTCTTGAAGAGACCAGGCTTGCATGCTACAGTAGTGCGCAAGAGCCTTCTTGTTTGATGTATTACTTAACAGTTTCTGCCACGTTGACGCTGGTTAGTTGCACCCTGTTTCTGCTGTGTTTATGCCCAATACAGTCTATACCAGGCATCCCCAAACTCGGCCCTCCAGATGTTTTGGGACTACAACTCCCATCATCCCTAGCTAACAGGACCAGTGGTCAAGGATGATGGGAACTGTAGTCCCAAAACATCAGGAAGGCCGAGTTTGGGGGTGCCTGGTCTATACTCACTGGTGGCAGCTCTCCAAGATTCGAAACTGTGTTCTCTCTCATCCCTAACTGAAGTTGTTGGGTTGGACCTTGGACCTTTTGCCTGCAAAGAGCTATGGCTCTTCATCTGTGAATGTCCTATTCTCATACTTTAAACCTCCACTGCTACTGCTTCCCATTCCCCATCCCTCTATTTCAGAGTATGACAGGTAGAATAACTTAGTTATACAATAGGGACTGCTCAGGGTCTGAATTGTGAAATGCACACTAGGGGTCTGAATTGTGAAAGAATCCAGTTATCAAAGCATCTGTGTATTACATGTGATGTGACACCCACACCCAGTTTCATTTCAGTTTTGACTTTAGCACTGCCTTGCTGCTTTAAGTCCCACATTGGGAAATTATATTAATCCTCTTCAGGCATTGTTAGCACTGAAGAACGCATGGGTGGGGATGAATGGACTAGCTGTTCCCTTCATGCGTTAGAGGGCAAAGCTCTGAAACTTTGATCCTCCTGGACTCCCTGCCTGTTTAGAACCCTTAAAATCCACAAAGACTGGATGTTTCTCTCTTCAACTCGTAGTGAGCAAAGAGTGGGGCATGGAGTCATTCATTCCCACTGTTGCTCCTCATGTGTGAACATGGAAGAATCCATTAAGATGCTCATTTAACAGGTGCAAGAAGAAAGCTAACAGTTACAGTGGTCGTGTGTGTGTGTGTGTGTGTGTGTGTGTGTGTGTGTGTGTGTACACACATACAGTCATACTTTGGGTTACAGACGCTTCAGATTGCGTTTTTTTCGGGTTAAGGGCCCACCAAAACCTGGAAGTACCGGAGCAGGTTACTTCTGGGTTTCAGGGGTTGCGCCTGCGCAGAAGCGCTAAATCATGCTTTGCGCAGAAGTGCCAAATTGCAACCCGCGCATGCGCAGACGCGCTGCTGCGGGTTGCAAACGTGCATCTCACACGGATCACGTTTACAACCCGAGCATCCACTGTATATGTGTATATATATACACATATATACACATATATACACACACACATATATAAATGTATATAAACATGTATGAATTGGGGGAAAGAAATTTTTCTGTAATTCTTGAATTATTATGAACAAATACCATAAACATTAAAGGATTGACTCTTGCATTTTGCTAAGCATGCTCAAATCCGGTCATTATTTCATTGGATTTGGGTTTAAACCGTTTGGTAAATAATGTTGCTACTGGGTTTTCTTATTGCTACATGGGAATTTCGCATTCTCAACTGTCTCAAGTGAATGCAATCTCCATCTCTGGGAATCTTAAGCATGGTAGTTTGGCGGTTGTGGAACTTCTGTGAAGTTGGTAAATATATCCTGACTGCGTAACAGATGAAACAGACATATATATATAAGTGTGTGTAAGACATTGTTGCACTGTGGAGAAATTCCCTTTCACTGGATTACCTAATCTGAATTGATCTGAACTCGCTTTGGCATATTTGTGCAAAGCAAAATAAAAAATAAGGTGTATTTGGGATTAATAGATCCCAAACTGTTTCCCCGCATAGGCCACATGAAAATTGCTGATAGACTTGGCTTAATGATTGTTTTGCCTGTTGTAGCAACCGTAGTGTGCTGTGCCCGATGCAGGATGGTTTTAATTGGTTACTTTATTTTTTAGATGATATTTTATTATATTACAATTTGCATTTCACAAAACCTGTAAGAGTAGGTGTACATGCTTTTACTGCATTTCATAGGTGTTCTAATTTTTAATGGGTTAAGTTTTTGGATACATACTGTGTGAAAAACAAATGGCACGCTGTGAAACAAAACTGTTTGGGAGAAGTATTGAATTGGCATACTAAAATTTAGTGGAGTTTTTGAGCAGTCACCTGTAAGCATTAAAATATTGTATGCATGGTCTTTTGGAGGTGAAAGTTCCAGGGAAGGAATGGAAGTGTTGCAACAGTTACATGCTTATTTAATTACATACTCTCTCTTTGTCATTAGATAAACACAGAGGAACATGTAAATGCAGATGACCAGGAGATAATTTCTTGGGACCGAACTATTCCTGAAGCTATAAAGAACCAAATTCAGCCCAAATTGGTCCAAGCAGACAGTGTTACTGTGTGGATTGATCCGTTGGATGCAACTCAGGAATATACAGGTAACCAGCACTGAGCTACTTTTGGCTTACTGCTACTCTGTGTAGCACCCCACCCCTTACAGTGGCATCTCACAAGGGCAGCTCCCTATCATGACTGGGGGGAATTAACTTTAACATTGTGCTTGTATGCTATGGCTCATACACTTTAATTTTACAAAGCCTAGCCTTTCTCTGGGGGACGCAGGTGGCGCTGTGGGTTAAACCACAGAGCCTAGGACTTGCCGATCAGAAGATCGGCGGTTTGAATCACCGCGACGGGGTGAGCTCCCGTTGCTCGGTCCCTGCTCCTGCCAACCTAGCAGCTCGAAAGCACGTCAAAGTGCAAGTAGATAAGTAGGTACCGCTCCTGCGGGAAGGTAAACATCCTTTCTGTGCGCTGCTCTGGTTCACCAGAAGCGGCTTAGTCATGCTGGCCACATGACCCGGAAGCTGTACACCGGCTCCCTCGGCCAGTAAAGCGAGATGAGCGCCGCAACCCCAGAGTTGGTCATGACTGGACTTAATGGTCAGGGGTCCCTTTACCTTTAGCCTTTCTCTTATACAAAAATTAAAGGAATTTGTCTGATCATGGGATAGTGCTGCCTGTGGGAAACTACTTTGCACCTTTTAATGGTCCCATGGACTTCTGGAGTGAGACGTTTGTGGTTTGCAGCATAAATCAGGTTGGAATTAGAAGACAGTAGGCGTGTTTTTTTGTAGCGATGCTGGGTGTGGCTTCCCTTCTTTTCTTTCTTTACTTAATGTGTGGACTTATTTATAGATCTATGTCACGCTTGAACAAAAATCTTGCAGGCTTCTGCTTGAAATGGGGATTGGGTGTGTGTGAGACGTGACATATTTTTGGATAGTTCCATAAACTGCCAGAAGTTGCAGGATGCTGTCCAAGCTACTTAACACGGCAACTGAACAATAGCAGCCGACATGGTGGCCTCCAGACATTGTTGGACTACAACTCCCAGCATTCCTGACCATTGGCCATTCTGGCTTCTGTTGTCATTACGGCAAAGTTCAGATGTTAACTCCAAGCTATTGTTTTGATCTGGCCCTGTTGGAGCAAGCGTTGTGCTCGCATAATCCCTGTTTCTCCTTCTGTTCACTCATTTGGGTTCATGTCAGTCACGAACCATAGTTTGCCATTACCTCCAAAGCACAATGGTTTCTGCAAAAGAGGCAGTAATTAAGTTGAAGGAATGAATGTGAGCAGAGGAGGGGGTCCTTTTTCCTTTAACAGAAGGCTTTTTCCTTTAACACCAAATCATTACACTAAACCAGCTCCTTGAGTAATGAAAGAAATCAATATTTTAAATATTTCATTAGCATAATTTCTTCTGGGTTTTGGAGTAAAGGGGAAACAATTTAAGAACTCAAATATGCAAGAGAGTTAAGCTGTTGAACATGAGAGAATAATTGGTGTTCAATTACTGCTGTCTTAAGTGCATTCTGATTTATGTTGAAACTTCTGCTGGATATTAAATCCAGACTGTGTTTTGTGTTGGCTCTTGTGCATAGGTTAAGTAAATACAATATCTGAAGCCTAGGATTGAAAGGGGGAAGAGCAGAATAGGACTGTGTACTTACAGGAATACTATTCAATCAAAATGATATAAAACACAAATACCCAAAGTTAGACTTACTTTCTAATTTTGCACCTTTCAGGTTGGTGTCTTGCCTTGTCATATCTGGTTTAAAAGTTAGTTTAGCGTTGTGCTTTACGCTGTACAAATGAGAAGTGTTGACATTCTTCCTATCCTCCCTTCAGAGAATCTTCGACAGTATGTTACTACTATGGTCTGTGCAGCTGTAAATGGCAAGCCAGTAATAGGAGTAATACACAAGCCATTTTCTGGATACACAGGTATGTGACATAGTTTTATTTCCATTCACAATGGTGTGAATAGTGATGCATGATTCCTAACCCTCAGCAGGGTAAAATGGATTGATTTTAGAATTATGTATTATTTTACTGTTGTTAGCCGCTCTGAGCCCAGCTTTGGCTGGGGAGGGCAGGATATAAATAAATTATTATTATTATTATTATTATTATTATTATTATTATTATTACTGTGGTTGATGCTGTGGCACCTTATAGGTGCAGGGCTGGGCGATGTTAGATTTTCAACATTGTGATGTATCACCAGCCAGACATTGCGGTTTAGCGATATACCGCGATGTTGAAACAAGCTGCATTGGCCCCAGCCTGCTAGACGTAGGGTGAAACTGCCACAGCTCTCACCGCCAGAGCTGGGGCCCCCTCACCCCACCACCTTGCAGGCTAGGGCCAATGCAGCAGGTCCAGGCCACTGCTCACCTGGGGGGGGCAGGAGGGCTCTCCCCACCCCAGCTAAGCGACCCCTGACACCTCAGCAGCATCGGGCTTCACGCACCTGGGGCATAGAAGAAGTCTCTCCCCACCCCAGCTGAGCTATCCAATGCGTCTGAGGTTTCGAGGTTGCTCAGATGGGAAAGGGCAGTTTCATGGAGGCCCCACTCCACTGCTGGCTGGGGCAGGCCAGTGCCAACCTGGGGGCTCTGTTAAATGCTTGGCTGAAGGGAAGTAGCAACCGGGCACCTCTCAGCCCAGCAGTTTAAAGATGCGGAGGGAGGAACAAGCTGTATTGGCGCCTTGCCGATGTGCTTGTTTCTCCCTCAGCTCCGTCTGAGGGCAGACCGTGATGTCGGTTTCACTCAGCGGTATATTGCTGGTGAAGCTGCTGTGCATAGCTGTCAACTTTCAGATTTGAAAATAAGGGATCAGCAGCCTCGAAAATAAGGGATCAGCAGCCTCACCTGTCCCGGGGACAGTCTACGGGATATCTAACAATCCGGGAAAGCAGCGGGAAACGGCATTGGAATAAGGGAATTTCCCGCAAAAAAAGGGAAGGTTGACAGCTATGCTGCTGTGCTTCTGAGTCCCTCTGCTAGCAGCACCCTCTGGATGCAGTTGCGCTGCAAGCAGAGGGACTCGGGAGTGCAGCGGTTTCATGAGCGATATACCACTGAGTGAAACCAACATCGCGAACTGCTCCTCATACCGGTCCTGGGTGATATATTGATATATCGGCTAGGCATAGTGTGATGCTGATAACGCCAAGGTTGCAGGTTTGATTCCTGTATGTGACAGCTGCATATTCCTACATTCCAGTTGGACTAGATAATCCTTGGGGTCTCTTCCAACTCTACCATTCTGTGATTCCATTTGAGATGTGCTGGCCAAAGGAATGGCATGTATGCATACTAGATACCAAAAGACATAGAATCATAGAACTGTAGAATTGTAAAGGGACTCCGAGGATCATCAAGACGAATCCCTGCAATTGCTGAAACCTGGAACTGGGCTTGGTGGCTCTTCCTGAACTTCAGGAAGAAATAGGAATACAGAAGCATAAGGGTTTTTTTGCCAAATACAGCTGGGTAGCCCTGAAAACCCTTAAGCTTCTGCCAAGCAATTGGAAGACCCAGGTACCCACCCACTGGCCACTGATGACATGCCTCTTTTGCAGCCTGGGCGATGGTTGGCGGAGGATCAAATATTAAGCCTCGTTCTTCCTACAATGAGCAGACACCAACAATCATTGTCTCCCGTTCCCATGAAGGGAAAGTCAGGCAGCTTGCTTGGCAGACCTTTGGGAATAAAACTGCAATCATTAAAGCCGGAGGAGCAGGTTTGTTCTCTTGAATCTATTGTCCCTCGTTTTATTAATGTTGAAATAGTGCACTGGAAATGTACGTGGTTGCAGTGTGAGATGTGGTCAAGGTTCTTGAGTTCCCTAATTTATGAGAGCAGAGGACATGGTGTTTATAGACGTAAGGGGTAGAGATGCAGGCGTAGCCAACAGTGCAGTCCTGTCCATTGTCTGTTCAGAAGTAAGACTCCTCCTTGGGAGTTTGGTGAGATGTACAGTGGTACCTCGGGTTAAGTACTTAATTCGTTCCGGAGGTCCATTCTTAACCTGAAACTGTTCTTAACCTGAAGCACCACTTTAGCTAATGGGGTCTCCTGCTGCCGCTGTGCCGCCAGAGTACAATTTCTGTTCTCATCCTGAAGCAAAGTTCTTAACCTAAAGCACTATTTCTGGGTTAGCGGAGTCTGTAACCTGAAGCGTATGTAACCTGAGGTACCACTGTACTCCTAAGTAAGTGTATATAGGGTTGCTGCCATTGTCTGTGGCAATCCCTCATAGCCGAGTAAGATTGTCTTCCATGAACACAGTCTTAACGGTGTGTCTGTAAGTGACCTTGGAGGCCAATTCTGGATCCACACGTCCTTGCACCGTGGGAACATAGGTTTCTGGGCAGGAGGTGATCACAGTGAGGGTTTCTAAAACATGCCTTCCTCTTAGCTCATTTCTCCCTGAGTTTGTGCTTCTTCCAAGTCCATAGCACCTTTGGTAGAGACTATTCCCCAATTGGAATGCTCACAGGCCAGTGTTTCCCAATTACCCAAGATTTGCCTTGAGAACATCTTTAAACCTCTTTTGTTGTCCATCGATATTTTACTTTCCATTCTTAAGTTGGGAATAGAATAGAGTCTTACCTTGGATCCCAAATACCTTGGTACTTGGACGTTTTTGCTCCGGAATGCTGCAAACCAAGAAGTGAGTGTTCCGGTTTGCAAACGTTCTTTGGGACCCAAAAGTCCAAGGGGGCTTCCGATTGGCTGCAGGAGCTTACTGAAGCCAGTCAGAAGCCGCGCTTTGGTTTCTGAATTTGGTTTCTGGACTTCCGGAACGGAATCTGTTTGACTTCCAAGGTACGACTGTAGTTACTTTGGAAGATGATAATCAGGCATCTGAACCACATGACCAGCCCAACGAAGTTGATGTTGAAGAATCATTGCTTCGACACTGGTGATCTTTGCTTCTTCCAGTATACTGACATTAGTTCGCCTGTCTTTCCGAGTGATACATAAAATTTTCCGGAGACACCATTGATGGAATCTTTTGAGCCTGAAGGTACTTAATTGATGAGGAGAGGTGCTAGATTTTCACTAGGTAGTGGATCTTTGAAAGATTAACAGTTTGGGAAGCTGTATCACCTGGCAAATTAGTTCAGGAGTGGTTGCCAGTTTAAGCGTGTGAAATGATTACGGTTCTCCAGGCAACAGAGTGATCAAATAGTTAATTTAGAAATATGTAATCTCTCTCAGGTTGGCGAACAGTAAAAACGTTGCCGTATCTGATGGGAATTGAACTCTTTAGGTTTTTTCCTTGCTTCTGAGATTACTCTGTAGCTACCAAATGAAAGTAGCTTGCAAAATGGCCCTGTGTCAGGTTTTCCTTGCAAGGCTGCCCAGTTAATTCTCTTCACATGCTGCTGTTCAGCTGTACTATTACCAAATTTCATGCACAACAAAATAAAAGCAGTAAAAAATCAAAAATACTACAAATAAAAATATAAAAATCAATAAGTAGTAAAATACATACTTTTTAAAAAAAACCTGTCATTATATAATATTTTCTCAGACTAAGAGTACCAGCAGCTTTTGGAGTTTGATAAATATGGGTCATTAGTAAATCATAAGAGTTGGGAGAGTCCAAAACACTGTTGGTGGGTCTAGCATACACAATTCCTCAGTCTCCTTATCAGTTCCTGGAGTCGTCCAGGATGCACTGTACCTGCCAGGACGAAGGGTGTGTCCTGCAGAAGCAAATACTTCTGTTTACCCTGAATCAGCAGGTGTTTCTTGGGCTTTCTTTTGCAGGCAGGGAGTCCTGGGTAAGAGCAAACCGCTTCCTTAGTCACACACTTGCAGTGAACAGTGTTCTCTGCCCAAATCTCCACACTGGTGATGGTGACCATGGGTGCATGTATGCCATTACATAACCCATGAGAGAGGCTGTAGTTTGATCAAGTTTTGATCGAGCTTTCGAACTGTTTAACTAAACCCAAAGTTTTAAGAACTTTCTTTGTGTAAAGAAGCATAGTTTTGCATGGACTGCCTACAGGGAGTAGCTCAAACACACCCACACCTGCTTGTAAAATGTACGTAATGAGCTCTCAATTATTTCCTACCCAGGATACAAAGTTCTCTCGCTCCTGGATGTGCCTGAGAAGGATCAGGAAAAAGCCGATGTGTACATTCATGTGACGTACATCAAAAAGTGGGACATCTGTGCTGGCAATGCAGTGCTGAAGGCACTAGGAGGTCAAATGACTACACTGGCTGGGGAGGAAATCAGTTACACGGGTTCAGACGGCAACGAAGGCGGGCTCATAGCTAGTATCAATATAGACCACAGAGCGCTGGTTGAAAAACTCCCTGTATTAGACAAGGCGCCTCAGAATTAAATTCTGAAGAGTGACCAAGTCAAGTCGTGCTTCTGGAGCCTGCAAATGGTCCTTTAGAGGTGGGGGAACGTGCGTCTGGCCTTTGGAAGATGGCAGAGGAATATTCTTTTGGGAAACTGCACAGACCCTGGCCTCCTCCTAGACCCTGGCAGCGTTCAGAAGCAAGGTTACTGGGACTCGGTGTCCTTACGCCTCAACATCAAGCTTTTAATTCCTGAGACTGTTTCGTGTCCATAACACAAGGCCAGATAACGCTTGGAAGAACACAAGCAAGTTACAGATCTGGTTCTGGAAAACACTCACATTCTGTTATAGTATTCTTTGTATTGTGTGACAAAAGAAAAGATTGGCTTTGGGTCACTTGAAATCAGTGGATAGGTATTCTTCATCCCTTTGGGATACAAAGGTCCAAGAAGGCCAGATCATCTTCCTCGGACAATTGTCTAATCTTGGGTGCAATTTGAAATGGAAAAGGCAATGTTTGGGTCTATTTTTAATGTCTGAAAATTCAAACCAGCTTAATGTGGATGAGAGTGTTAATATTTGTGTGGTCTTATTATAATCTTTAATTATAACATTTTCTGTGTGTCATGTTAAAAGAAAAGATTTCCCCTTGTACAGTTTGAGCTATCGAATATTGCCATTCTAAGCTGTTGAATTTCTTAAAACTCTTTAACATCCCGTGTTCGAGCTGATAAAGAAGTCATTTATCTTTGGCGATCATTTAATAAGCTACTTGATAAGAGAGCGAGTGATATTTTGCCAGCGTAAAATTAAGATTATGAATTATGTGCAGCTGTCTTTACAGGGAATCTAAAAGTGTCTTCCTGGCTGCCATAACTGTTACACTGTGTGGACATTTCCTTTGAAAGGCTGGCCCCAGTTTTTGATTTGTCAGTTCAAAACTCTCACCCTGTTGTGATGCTTGGCATTCAGTCTTCGCAGGAGAGTGGTAGGAATTTGCCACGGATTCAGAGGAACGTGTATTTGACAGCTTGTTTTCTGCCCTTCAGACCTGCCCACCTCTTAATAAACCAGCCCTTTTGCCCCTTTATATTAAATAAAATAAAATAAACCCCTGTATCAGTGTGATGAATATCTGTGACTGTGAAAAACAAGATTTTAAGCTCTGTAAAAAAAAAAAAAAAATTAGGCCTGTAATTTGCAAATGATTAACTGGTGTGATTAATCAAGGTTTGCAAACATATTAAATCACACCCACCACCCCACCATGCAAAAGCATATGATTTGGGCCTCCTGGGTCTCTGGTGTACTGATCCACAGTCTCTCCTGGATGACACAAAGGGCTCTAAAATACCATGTTTGAAGTTGCATAAAGCTGGTTATCTGAATGTGGTGGGGGATGCAACTCATAAAACCACGTCTCGTTTTCAGTTTTCCTTAAAAGGATTTCCTGGTGCTTTTGGTTAGTATATTAACTGGATCATTTTCATTTTTAAAAACAGGTAATTAGTAACTATCAGCGATCCTACACACTTCTGCTCAGAAAAAAGTAGTATTGTCTTCCACGGAGCTTATTCCCAGTTAAGGTGCATATAGTTTTATATAGCAGAGTTGAACCGTGGAACTCTCTGCCACAAGAGGCAGTTCGTCGCCACCAACTTGCAACTTCCGCTCAGGATTCTCCCCAGGCTAAGCCCAGCGTGCTCTGCACCCTCCTCAAATGCTTTTGCCTGGCTGGGGAGTTTCCTGGAACAGTGAATCTGCATTTTCCAATGCAATTGTTCAATATAAAATCTAGTCTGGAAACAGAAGAAATGAGCACTGAACCACTGATATAGTACAAGTGAATTCTTTATTTACTGTTTTTGCGAGTGTTAAAGATAAAACCTATTTGGGAAAGAAAGTATATCTGCCTTTTCAGTGGACCTTTGTTTGTTTACATATAGTTGCCTCGGTGATAGTATCTTGTGTTTGCAGTAGCCGTTGTAACGCCACCCTGATCATTGTATTACTGTTTAAAGCGGCATCTTACCGCCTCCAATGGACAGTGCAAATGGGTCCTGATGTTTCCTCCCCTCATTTTGGTGAAACTGCTTGGAACACAGCTTGTTTCATCAGATGATGTGTCTTCCTGAAATTCACATGCACGGTGGTGAATGGAGAGGTGAGAGAAATGTGGAAAGAACAGACTGCAATGGTGACAGACGGGAATTGCCCCATCATTTGCAATCCAGCAGAAGTCCGCTTGCAGTCTCCCTTCAAAGTTCCTTCCTTCAGGTAGCGCCACGACATTCTGGGATCAAATTAGAAACTGGGGCGACTGTCCCTGGAAAATAGGAGCACTTGGAGGGTTTGCTTTCCCTGTGGGGTCATTTTACAGTACATTTCCCTCTGAATTCACCTCCCATATCTCCAACCACCTATAAGTGGTGGGGTGACAAAAGCAGTTGTGATTTTTTATTTTCTTGGCAGCTCTGTAGGTGAGATGAGCCCAAGAGCCCAGAGGGCACAAATGTTGGCAACTCGATTCTGTGTCTCCAGCTGGCCCTGCCTGCCCCCAGACTCCAGGGGCTGCTCCCCCCCTCCAGAAACTGCCTCTTTCCCCTCATTTGCCATGTCCGTTTGTGACATCACAGGGAGTTGGTGGGTGTCTGTGACATCACAGGTGGTGTGTAGCCAATGGCCACAGCTGGGGAAACATCTCCACAGCCCTCGCTGGCCTCACAATGGGGGGGGCACCTCAGCAGTTATTAAAAATGAGGTGACCCCCCCCCCATTGTGAGGCCTGGGAGGGCTGTGCAGATGTTTCCCCAGCTGTGGCCATTGGCTACCAACTCCCTGTGATGTCACAAGGGGGTGCAGCCCCCTCTTCCTGTGACATGACTACTTAGAGATTTCCCATACAATAAAAACATGGCACAAAACAGGGATTTCTTTTCAGAAAATGTTTATTTTGAATAAAAATTAGAAAGCCGTTTATTTAGAAAACAGGAGCTGTCTGGCTTAAGTCCTGCGGTTCTCTTCATGACTTTCACGGCTGGTCTCGGGGGAAACCTTGCCGGCTCCAGCCATCCCTGAAAGGCAAAGGCAAAGAGATGAGTGGGGTGACCACCATCCGACAGCGTCCACCCAGACCCCTTGCCTTCTCCTTGCTCCACAGCATCCCAACGCCAGGCGATTGCCTCCTTCTGCTTGCCAGCTGCCGCCACTGTCTGGTCTTGGGGAAAACCTCGCCGGCATTGGATGTCCCTGAAAGGCAAAGGCAAACACGTTGATGGGATGGCGACTATCACAGCGTCCACCCAGACTCTTCCACAGGCTTTGGTCTGACAACTTCATCCCTGACTGGCCTGCCCCGTCCAGGCAGGTTGCAGAAGTGGAGGGCCACCAGTTTGAAGCGGTAGATCCACATGGGACTACACTGGTTTCCCTGCTTTCCACCTCTAGGGCTGTGCCGGGTAGTTTCCCTCCTCGCTTTGGCCGTCGACGTAAGGTCAAGAGCTCTACGAATGTCAGCAAGCTGACAGTCTCAAAAGGTAGGTCTGTTGACCTTAGGTTGAGGGCCAAAGACAAAGGTGAATGTCACCAGATAGCGTTCACAAATGGATCGGCCAGCTTCACAGGCTCTCGGCCTGCACTGACATCCCCAAATGTGAACCTGGCTTCTCCAAGGCGCCACCACTAGAAGCCGATGGGCAACTCTCCCTCACCACAGAATCCGCCAAGGGACACTCACCCGCCGCCAAAGGGGCAGCTTCCCTCCTCGGCTTGTCCGCCTGTTAATAAACAAACTAGGCTTCCAAACCCGCTTGCATCCCCTCGGCCAGTCTTGTAGCCTTGCGGCATCAACCAGGCACTGAATGCAAACCTTCCGGCAATCCGTCCACCACCAACAGCCGCGCCAGGTCCATTGAAACACCTCCCCCTGCTTCAGACCTGAATTTCATCCACCTTCAAGTGCGATCCCACCAGCAAGTAAACCTCAACTTGCCTTCTCCTTGCTCCACAGCATCCCAGCGCCGGGCGATCACCTCCTTCTTCCAGGCAGCTTGCCCCACGGGGCAGGAGACCACCCGAGCTGAGTGCCTCCACTGAGGCAACTGCCTCGGCCTTTGACTTGGCCAGCATTTATACCCTCTCAGCTGCCCAATGTTTTTGTGACCTCACAATGGCAGCATCTGGGGAGGCATCCCCATCACCCCTCAGACCTCACAATGAGGGGCGCAGCTCAACAGCCATTGGCTCCTTGGCTTTTGATCAAGGAGATATATAACACCCCGTTCCCCAATTTGTGGCAGTACCTGTGAAGGCCACACCGGAAACCCAGGGGGGCAGGAGGGGGCATTTGTTAGCTTGTCACATGTGCTATGTCTCAGACTGGTTAAATTGTCAGTAGAGGGTTGTGGAGAGCCTGTAGATTCTGTAGGAGTGCATGATGACCCTGTTGAAGAGATCAGCCACAGCTAAGAAGCGGCAGGTGGCGTTTTCCCGGGCACACTCAGCACCAGCCAAGCGATCAATCACGCAGTGCCACCGGCGGAGACGCACCAATCGTAGTCCTCCCTGCCCGCCCAGGGGCCGCCTCTTACCTTCCGTTGGCGGAGCATTGGTTTTTTTTTTTTTAATATAATCTTTATTAGCTTTCCAAACTTTATACTTCAAATACATATTATATTACATTTTACATTTATAGTGTGCTCCTACGAGCTGACTACTTCTGACTTCTTTATGTCGCTTCCAAATTTTTCGCATTGTCTTTATACATTCTATATATTGTTGTTCTGCTTACACATTTGTCCATAAAAGGTAAAATGCTGTTTACCTTCCCGCCAGAGCAGTACCTATTTATCTACTTGCACTTTGACGTGCTTTCAGACTGCTAGGTGGGCAGGAGCAGGGACCGAGCAACGGGAGCTCACCCCGTCATTGCGGGGATTCGAACCGCCGACCTGATCGGAAAGTCCTAGGCTCTGTGGTTTAACCCACAGCGCCACCCGCAAAATCTTGGCATTTATTAATATATTGGGTTTAAGGTGGGGAGGGGGTCATTCCCCCAAGCTTGTAACAATGTAAATGCTGCTGAAGGTAAAGGTACCCCTGACAATTAAGCCCAGTCACGAACGACTCTGGGGTTGCACGCTCATGTCGCTCTGTAGGCTGAGGGAACCAGTGTTTGTCCGCAGACCGTTTTTCCGGGTCATGTGGCCAGCATGACTAAGTCGCTTCTGGTGAAACCAGAGCAGTGCATGAAAATGCCGTTTACCTTCCCGCCGGAGCGGTACCTATTTATCTACTTGCACTTTGAGGTGCTTTCGAACTGCTAGGTTGGCAGGAGCAGGGACCGAGCAACGGGAGCTCACCCCATCGCGGGGATTCGAAGGCTGTGGTTTAACCCACAGCGCCGCCCACATCCCCATTTGTCCATAAATTGTCTGTAAATAAATAAACCCTTCTATAAATACAATTCTTGTCTATCTATATATTATTTGCAACCACCTTTGGTTACTTTGATTACACTGTACTTCTTATTGCCATTATTATTATTAGTCCAATAAAAGGACTTATATTACACATTATGAAGTTTATTTCAATTCTTCCGGTATCTCTATTTCACACACATCTTTCCTATGTACAACATAAACTTCTACCATTCTTTTCGAAATGTTCCATAACCTTGTTCAATTTCCCCCGTTAATTTGGCTATTTCCGCATTGACTATCTCTCTATGGTCCACTTGGCTCCGCCCCTTCCGGGCGTGAGGGCGGGATTTCCCTTCGTTGTCCCGCCTTAAAGCTGGGGGGGGCGGGAAGAGCAGCCTTAAAAACACGCGGTTCATTTCGTGGCGTCATCCTTCAGCGCTCGTCCCCTCTCTTGCCATTGGCTGTTCGGGAGCGAGAGCTTCCCTATTCGTCCTCCCGCCTTTCCCGCCCCTGCTCTTCACAGAGGGGCGGGGCCCGGAGCCCGCGAAGCGAAGGACGTTGTCGCGGTTCCTCATTGGCTACCTCGATAGCGAGTCCCCTCTTTCCATTGGCCGCTCGCTTCCAGGATGAAGAGGGCGGGGAGGGCGGGAAGCAAAGCGAGGCGGGCTGCTGCCCTGCTATTGGCCGCTCTCACTTTTGGCGGGAGGGCGCGAATCGCCGCCGCGCGCGCGAAGTGGGCGTCTCCCGGAGGAAGGGGCGGGGCCTCGCCGCTCTTTCGCCAATGCGCGCGCGCTCTTTCGGTTTGCTCCGCGTTCCAGGCCGAGGCGACGTCGACGGCGAGGCTCATTCCGCCTCACAGCGCTGAGGCGGCAAGAAGCAGGGGGTCTTCGCTGCCGCCGGACTGACTGACCCCCCCCCCCAGCCTCGCCTCATGGAGCCCGGCGGCCTTGCCCCGCCGAGGCTCTCTCACCGCCGCCGCCTCCTCCTGCAGGACCAGCCGCGCTGCCCCGCTCCGCAGGGTCGCGGAAGCCTCCCCGAACCCGCCGGCCTCGCTCGCGCCGCCGACCGCCGGAGGAGCCTGGGCTGCGGCGGGTAAGGCAGGCGGCCGCCCTCGACTTGGGCGCCTCACGCCTCGCTGTGTGGTGTTGGGGGGGCCTTTGTCCCGCCAGACGCCGCAGAACTCCAACTCCCATCATGCTTTGCCGTCGGCGACGCTCGCTGGGGCTGATGGGAGTTGGAGTTCGGCGACGCCGCACACCTGGCTTTAGAAGCCGCTTCGTCTATCCATTGAGCAACTTGGTGGGACTAAGTATATAATCCAAATAGGGCTGTTATATTTATTATTATTATTATTACTATTATTATTATTACTATTACTATTTATTATTAATTATTATGCCGCGATCTTTCTCTGAAGCAGGGCAAGGTGGCGTACATGGTTCTCCTCGCCATGTCTCTCTATTTCTCTATTTTCCCCTTTATCTGCACACACAACAGCCTTGTGAGAGATTAAGCTGAGAGAGAGCAACTGGCCCAACGTGAGCTTCATAGTTCAGTGGGGAATTGAACCCTGGCCCAACACTCTTGAGCACTATACCAGTTTTGAGTCTCATCCTCCTGCTTTAGAATTGGATAGATTAATAATTGGTTATTATTTTGCTGTTTTATTTATTTGATACGCTAATACAGTGATGCCTCGCAAGACGAAAATAATCCGTTCCGCGAGTCTCTTCGTCTAGCGGTTTTTTCGTCTTGCGAAGCAACCCTGTTAGCGGATTAGCGCTATTAGCGGTTTAGCAGCTATTAAAGGCTTAGCGGCTAAAAGGCTATTAGCGGCTTAGAAAAAGGGGGGGGAGCGAAAAAAATCGCAAGACTCGCAAGACATTTTCGTCTTGCGAAGCGAGCCCATAGGGAAATTTGTCTTGCGAAGCGCATCGAAAAACGGAAAACCCTTTCGTCTAGCGGGTTTTTTGTCTTGCGAGGCATTCGTCTTGCGGGGCACCACTGTATTACACCATTTCTCCCGGGAGTTCCAGGTGGTTTCCATACTTCCTCTCCCAACTCCCTCCATTTTTTCTCTCAGCCTTTGAGGTAGATTAGGCTGGCCCAGTGACATAGCCCAGGGTCACCCAGTGAGCTGAGTGGGGATTTGAATGCTAGTGTTTCTGGTTTATGATAGCCACTTTGCCACCCTGGTTTTCTTAAGTACGTAACTGATCTCAGCATGGAACCGCTTTTATGCTGCATTTTTTATTTATGTACTTTCATTTGTGTTTATTTAAAGTGGCATTATGTTCCATTTGGTTGCCCTGAGAAGACTTCTTCACAATGATGTGTAATGTAACAGTAATGTATCTGATTATTTGCAGCTCAAGTGAAAACTGTGTACAAACGTCGGAAGAAAAGAATGTCAATCTGCAAAGGACGTCGTCTTCTGAATCTACAGATTCTGGTTTGTTTGCCTCCAGCTATAATAATAAATTTTATTTATACCCCGCCCTCCCCATCCAAGACCGGGCTCAGGGCGGCTAACAACCAATAATAAAACAAGTTGATTAAAATACAATTTTAAAAATGAGATTAAAATACAACATTAAAACATTAGGATGCAGCCTCTTCACAGGAGGAGAAAGGAGAAAGAAAGAGGGGGATGGAATCAAACTGATTCTAAGCCAAAGGCCAGGTGGAACAACTCTGTCTTACAGGCCCTGTGGAAAGAAATCAGGTACCTGGTCTCATGAGACAGAGCGTTCCACCAGGCCAGGGCCAGTGCTGAAAAGGCCCTGGGCTCTGGTTGAGGCTAATCTAACTTGCTTAGGGCCCAGGACCTCTAGGGTGTTGCTATTTATGGACCTTAAGGTCCTCCGTGGGGCATACCAGGAGAAGCAGTCCCGTAAGTACAAGGGTCCTAGGCCGTGAAGGGCTTTAAAGGTCAAAACCCAGCACCTTAAATCTGACCCTGTACTTCACCGGGAGCCAGTGCAGCTGGAAAAGCACTGGGTGAATATGCTCCCATATAATCCAAAACCCACTGGGCTTGACAACAAACTTCTCTGTAGTTTTAGATGGGAAGTTCAACTAGCATCTGAGCTAGGAGCTTACTTGATTGGTCCAAATGTAACTTTCTTACTCCAAATGATTTGGAGGATTGGGAGCATGTTGTAAGCCAGCACTCCCAGTTCTTTCCTTGATTTCCGGGTTTGATTCCACCATAATTTCCCTGAGCCCAGGGCAATGATGGCCTACAGATCAGGACTGGAAGCCCGGTTCTAACACTGATTGATTACCCAGTTGAGATGTAACATCATTGTTTTTCTGATTGGGAGAAAGGGGAACACTAAGATCCAAGACTTAGTATGAGCAGCCAAACCATAAGATGGCTGTTACATGTGAACAATAAGCTTCAATATGTCAGCAGTCCATTTACGTAATGGGAACAGTACAGTACTGACCTAATATCTTTGTCTGCATGTTTTGTCACTTTCTACAAAAATCTGTGCAAGTTGTAAGATGATTTCTTTCACAGGTTGCTGTATGGATTCTCCTACCCAGCTCGGCATGAAAAACCTGGATGAAATGTATGTAGAAATACACTGGTGGTTTGTGTGTGTGTGTGTGTGTTTTTGTGGTTTTTTTGCTTGGGGTTTTGTATGAAACTGGTTCAGGGCATCCTAAAAGAGTCTGCTTTGGAGCAGCTTGTGTTAAGCAAAAAATGCATTTGGAAGGTGTGAGAGTATTGACTTGAGTATTTCAGAACCCTGGTACTTCAAATTAGCAAGACTGGTGTAAAAGGTTTTTGGTTGTAGCTCTGCATGATAGGTTACCCTCTGTTTCCTGGCACAATGTTTATGGGAATGTCCCATTCTTAGACTTTAGTACTTACTCACCAACGCACAGAAGAGGGATGGGTATGCACTCTCACACTCGGGAACATGTCACGCTTGCCAGAATGTTGGGTCACTGTCAGTGTGATATTATATTAGCTAAATGAGCCATTCCTAGGTAGTCTATCATTTTAGCTTGGATGTTGAAATTTAACTTGTAAATCTATGTTAAGGCATGTGCATCTTTTTGTTCTTGCAGTTTTAGAGTGCCCATGCGAAGAATGCACTCCCTCCCGGTAAGTGAAGCTTAGGAAGGAAACCTTCCTTTGTCCCTTTCTCAGCTGAATTTCACACTATGCAGAACTGTCAGATTATGTAAACTTAATGAATAAAGCTTGAAAAGTCTTTCATGTTGTCTGTCAGGCTCCTGGAAATCCCAATGTTGACATTAAGGGATTTTAATATCTTACACAGAGCTGGATTCTTAGTGTATTTTTGGTTTAATTTTACACACCTAATTTAATGACTGATTATTATTAATAATAGTAATTATTATTATTCGTATCCCACCTATCTGACTGGGTTGCCCCAGCCAATATAGCTTCCAGTATATATAAAAACATAATAAAACATTGAACCTTAAAAAGCTTCCCTATACAGGGCTGCCTTCAGATGTTTCTTAAATGTTATATAATTACTCATCTTCTTACCTGATGGGAGGGCATTCCACAGGGTGGGCACCACTACCGAGAAGGCCCTCTGCCTGGTTCCCTGTAGCTTAACTTCTTGCAGTGTGGGAACTGCCTGAAGACCCTCAGAGCTGGACTTCAGTGTCCTGGGTGAACAATGAGGGTGGAGACACTCCTTCAGGTATACTGGGCCGAGGCCATTTAGGGCTTTAAAAGTCAGCACCAACACTTTAAATTGTGCTCAGAAACACACTGGGAGTCAATGTAAAATATGTATGTACTCTCTCCCATCCTTAGGCATGATCACCTGAAAAAAATTACAGTTTGAAACTCCCAAGTTTGCTTAATATTGTATTGGCACTCACTAGTTTTAAATGATGAATTTTATGAAACAACAAATGCATAGAAATAGTGATTTATTTTTCCCCCGTGGAAAAACAAAGCCCTGGAAAAAGTTCAATTTTAGAAATCCTCCTTCCCTACATCACTTGCTCTTGTTCCGGGTCCTAGCCAGCTCTGCCCACTTCCCAATTCCAATCCACCCATTTTCTTTTTCAGCTAGCATGCTGTGGTCCATGGCTACTGTCATTGGCCCAGATTTTATGTTTTTTTAACTGAATTGGGTCCTGCTGTTCTGTTGGTTGCTCCTCATGGCAAAAGAGGATAGCTGGAACCTGACTCTGCATTTGCTTCTCCCACCTTTGCAGCAGAGCCTTTTGGGATGCAGTCCTGCTCTGAAGAGGAGCCACTTAGATTTGCTCAGTTGTGATGTCTTCCAGGGATGTGGCCCCGAGGAGAACAAAGAGAATGTAAGTTTATTTCATTAAGTTCCTAATCTGGGGAAGATGGCCATGGCTATGCCCCAAGGGCTGGAACTGACGTCTATATGTAAGAGGGAAGTGTAACAGGGTTAGAGTTGTAAATGAGTGTTGCTGCAGGCACTGTGTTCCAGCTTAAGTGCTTTTTGCTGTTGTAAAATCCTAGATGTGAAATACTTGATGGAATGTTATTGGTAGAGTATTCATTTGGATATTTACAGGAGCACTTTCCGCGTGATAAGAGTAACTTCAGCCAGTGTGTGGAAAATCATACTGAATTGCTTCAGCCATTTTGCTCCTTCTGTTTCCTTCCTAAAGTTGCTGAAGAAGGGCCACAATTACCGGTAGTTTTTGTGTTTGAATCTGATGGTGTTTGTCCCAGGGTGGTGGTAATTTTTCTTTGCACTGATGTATTCATGGAGAATTTAGAGCCATGATAAATAACTGCATGTGGCGCTTCATTTAAATGTGAATACATTTTAAGCTTTGCTTAGGTGTTCCACCCGAGATGCATATCAAGTCTCTGCTACGAACTTCAATTTCATTATAGGAAGATGAGTGGGGGCGAAAAAGGCTACAGAAAGACTGGGTGTGGCAGAACAAAAGAGCTGATCGAGATTAGATTTCTCTTGAACGCTGCAGGACTTTAGACCAAAGAACTGCAGGTCTATTTCCTGGCCTTTTGAGCTCTAATGAATTGGTAAAATGGCTGTCTTGTTCCCTTTCCCTAAGGAACCATTTGAATTCAAAAAGCCAACAAAGCCTGCTTCTCGTACCTCTCTGCGTACCTCTTCCCTTGAAGATGAAGCGTTGAGGCAGGAGCCCGCCACAACACTTTTGGTATGTACTACTAGTGTAGTCTCTGTGTACAGCCTTGAGATAGAGCTTCCTGTCCCAGAATGTTGTGGTGCTAATTACTATGCCCAAACCTGGGACCAACTCTGTCAGAAATGGCAGGAGAGTCTCAAAAGGCAGAAATACTGTTAGAAATCAAGATTTGGAAAAAAAACATGCTTCTGCATCAGGTGCCAGATTGTAAGCTCAGCTCTTTGTGCGCCTGCAGTTTCTAACTGCATGGAATGAGACAATGTGCTGAAGAGGACAACTTGGAGGTACACAAACCAAGTGAGTCTTCATTATTTGCATGCCATGAGGACACTGGACAGCCGTCGCAGAGCCCTCATGTAAGTATTTGGCAAGATCTGATTGTACGAGGCCACGTCTTTCTGCATCTTGGTTTTGCAAGCAGATTAAGCTGATTTTTAGGCAGCTGGCTCTATGCATTTAGTGTATTTGGGTTTACAGAGTTGTGATTCTAGATGAGAGCTACCCAAGCAAGCCAGGAGAATGCCCTGTCTCTTTATTCCTCTCCTGATCTTCGCCTCAAAGTGAAGCCATAATTCTATGAGGGAAGACTGAATGAATGTCGACCAATAAAATATCATTTGTTTTAGTTTCATAGTGGAAAAGTTGACAACTATCAAGAAAGCTTCAGTCCGGCATTTCTGAGGCCGCTGTCTCGAGGGGCCTCAGAAACTGAGGAAGATGATGACGATGATGGATTCTTAGAGATAATGGATGGTCCAGATGTCTGCGTAAGTGATGATGAAAACACCTCTGTATTAAATACTTTAAAAACTAAAAGTTCCCCAGCTAGGTGGTTTGTGTTGGGTACAGCCATTTTCATCCTGTCTAAAGATGGCCAGCACTGTAGATACTGCACTTGATAATTGATATAAGTAGGCTTTTTCAAATTCCTTGGTTTGCCTATTTTGGGTGACAATACGGAGATAAGAGGACTTGAGCAGCAACCTTTTTTTTTTTTTAAAGTAATTCATTGGTTGGGTTTCCAGCAGATGAGTTCAAAGCAGCTTTCATCAGTAACACATAATTAAACAGAGCTAAAAGGCTCTTGCCTTGCTGCATAAATGCAAAAAGTGATGATACCGAATAGCTCACCAGGGGAAGAAAATTCCAAAGATGTTGTTCCACGGGAAAAGCGTATCCTTAGACCCTTTTCACCAGAGGACCAGGTGGAACACAGAAAAGGGCTTTTGAAGCACATCTGTGGGAAATCAAACTCAAAATGGGAGGGAGCAATACTGTAAATAGCGACTTTTGGCCCGCCATGTGTTGCTAAGCTTCCACTTACTTCATCCCTTACTAATGGCCATGCTGACTGCGGATGAAGAGATTTGGAGTCCCAACAACATCAGGGGAATTTCCCACCCCTACCCTGTCATGGAATTTAAAGATGAATACCAGTACTTCTGACTACTCTAGGAAACAACACTGAAGTCCCATGCACATTTTGCAAGTTCGGTGTGATGTATTCATTGAGATTTGACCCACACAGCAAACTCAACACTCTATTTTGGTCCAGTGGACATTTCTGAGTAGTCTGCAAATGCACTCCACGTATAGCTTACGACAGTAATTTAATTTAATCTTGATAAGTGGCAAAGTCCTTCCTGTCCAAGAAGAGTCACCATTTCACTTGCTACTAATGGTGTTTTCCCTGCTTAATAACTGACCTTTTAATTTTATTTTAGAATGATGGTGAGATGCCCTCTGACGTGGCCAGCCTTTGGACAGCTCCTCTAGTCATGAAGAAAGGGGAGGATGCCCATGTAAGTTGGCCATTTTAGTCTTCTGAATAGTGCATTTAAAACCCTTTGTTGCTTTCAGTGGAGCTTATTTTCTGATATTCAAGCGGTGTTCGCTTTTAGTGGTGTTTCTCTTGAATACGTTCAAGCATATGACATCTACTCCACAGTTTGGAGTATCTGTGCCTTTGGAGCTTGTGTTTCTTTGTGTGTGGTTGTGTGTTCTGGCCAAGATGCAAGATGGAAGTAGAGCTCTCTTCCACTTCCATGGCCATGCCAGTCCTTTTGGATTCCACTTGGTGCCTTACCTTGCCAGGGAGCTCAACTGTGGCGGGAAACGTTGCATTGCTCCTGCAACGGAGGCAGCTGTTCCTTCAGCATTTTCAGAGTGGGTGGATGAGGTATAAGTACTTGTGGTCAGTTGCTTTTTGTTGATGCCTTTGGCTGCCTGGCAGGGATGCGGGTGGTGCTGTGGGTTAAACCACAGAGCCTAGGATTGCCGATCAGTAGTTTGGCGGTTCGAATCCCCGCAACGGGGTGAGCTCCCATTGCTTGGTCCCTGCTCCTGCCAACCTAGCAGTTCGAAAGCACGTTAAAGTGCAAGTAGATAAATTGGTACCGCTCCGGCGAGAAGGTAAACGGCGTTTCTGTGCACTGCTCTGGTTCGCCAGAATCGGCTTAGTCCTGCTGGCCACATGACCCGGAAGCTGTACGCCGGCTCCCTCGGCCAATAAAGTGAGATGAGCGCTGCAACCCGGGAGTTTTCTGCGACTGGACCTAATGGTCAGGGGTCCCTTTACCTTTGGCTGCCTGGTAGTCCTAATGCTGCTTTGGTTTTTGTGCAGAATAAACAGTGCCGGTTGCTGGGCATGGAAAGCGAGCCGTACAGCATGGCCAAAGCTGCCCTGAAGAGAACGGGACGATCCCCAGAAGAGAACTCTCCATATTTCATCAAGAGGAAAAGAAACGTCTGCAAGGCATCTTCTGAAGAACTAACGGTTGGTGGCTGAGCACCATACACTGACTGCAGCCTGCTCAATTTGTTTGTGTTCATATTGGACTCTTAACTTCAAGCAAAGCCTGTTTGCCTTTGGTACTGGTTGTGAGAGGTGTGCTGTTCTCTGAAGGGGGTGGGAGCCTCTGATCAGCAGGCACTCTTCTAAATATTGAGGAGGAAAGGGGCTTAATGTGCAGATGGGAACAAATGCAAAGATCCTTAGGGATTTGGTTGCCGCACCAAGCAGGTGCAGGGGTGACTTGGAGGTCTGAGGGAAGGCGCTTAATGTGTTTCTTAAAATTCCAGCTTATTTCCTTTTCCTTCTGACTTTCTATCTTTCCATGGAGTTCGTTGTATTCCTTTGTGATTCTCTTAGATAAGGAAATGCTGATGTTTTCCTTGCGGTTTACCTTCCTCTAGTTTCAAGTCCTTCCCATCCTTTCTGCTTGTTCTTTCTAGCATACCTTTGGAATAATAGAAAACTGCCACTGCTTCTCCCCGTACTTCCCACACTTTTCACTTTTCCCCTTAACCCAGGGGTTCCAAAGTTCCCTTCTCACCAAACCCACGCAAAAGCAGTTGTGGAAAGGAAGCTTCCGTTGCAGCAAGCTTGGTCTTCCATCATCTCACATCTGCTTTCCCCTTGTTTCTTCAGAGCCTGGTGCTGATTGACCCAAACTCGTTGTTTGAAAACTCAACGGAAATAGAGAGCATTTTGGACAATGACGCAAGGGATCTTATTGGAGATTTTTCAAAGGTAATGCTGATGACCTTTCCTCTTTTGCCATTCTGTGGCTTGTGTGAGACAAGTGCAGTGCACTCATGTGTTCTGCTGTTTTCCTCACCTTAGGGTTACCTTTTCCATACCGTAGACGGGAAGCATCAAGATCTGAAGTATATTGACCCAGAAATGGTAAGCAGCACAGGCTCTTCTCACAAAAAGAAATGTTTGCTTCACATGGATTGCAAACTTACCGGTAGTTTGTCTGCAGGCCACCTGTGGAGTCCAGAGAAGGCAGAGGGGTGGGTTTGTCTACACAGCTAGACAGTTCTGTCAGTTAAAACAAGTATTTTTTTTAAAGTAATGGGGCAATGTCCCCGAGGTCTAATGCTTGACCTTTTCCTCCCCTCCAGATTGTTGATGTGTTGAATGGCAAGTTTTCAAACTTCATTAAGGAGTGCGTAATAATTGACTGTCGATATCCCTATGAATATGAAGGAGGCCACATCAAGGTATGGAGGGAATTCAGAGGCACCTGCTTAAGACTGGCATCCTGATTAATTTGGGCATAAGCAGAAAAACATTAGAGTGAATCCCAAAGCTAGTAAAGGTAAAGGGACCCCTGACCATTAGGTCCAGTCGTGACCGACTCTGGGGTTGCGGCGCTCATTTTGCTTTATTGGCTGAGGGAGCCGGCGTACAGCTTCCGGGTCATGTGGCCAGCATGACTAAGTCGCTTCTGGCGAACCAGAGCAGCGCACGGAAACGCCCTTTACCTTCCCACCGGAGCGGCGCCTCTGCTTGCACTTTGACGTGCTTTCGAACTGCTAGGTGGAAAGGAGCAGGGACCAAGCAACGGGAGCTCACCCCGTCGCGGGGATTCGAACCGCCGACCTTCTGATCAGCAAGTCCTAGGCTCTGTGGTTTAACCCACAGCGCCACCCACGTCCCTTATCCCAAAGCTAGGCATATCCCAAATACTAGGCATTGTCACTTCTGGCTAAGTTTCAACTTGTGCTGGCCCCTTTCACGGTATCCCAAAAACCACTCACTTCAAAGGTAAGGATTTTTAGGCCTCCTTTGCAGGGAAAGATCCCCTTGGCTGATTTACCTAAAACAGGGGAGGAAGGTGTCTTTATGGCAGGGCAGGGGAGAGAGATCAAGTCAGGGGACAGAAGATGTACAGTCTTGCCTTGGAAGTTGAACAGAATCCGTTCCAGAAGTTTGTTCGACTTCCGAAATGTTTGACTTCGAGAGCGTGGCTTCTGAGCCAATTGGAAGCCATGGAAGCCCTGTTGGACGTTCAGCTTCCAAAAAAACGTTTTGCTTTCTGGTGGGAGGCTGAGCAAAAAGTAACTGCTTTTATACAGAGCCATTGTAGTGACGTCTGAGAGAATGCAGTGATGCTGGAGAAAACTGAATAGCATATTACGAAGCATCTGTTTGGTGTTCTCTGCTTCTAGACGTCCTATTTATAACTAGGGAGGGGAAGATGGGCCACATCAGATTTGATGAAGTGAAGGGCCATAAGGGCTGACCAAAGTTGTTGACCTTTTTCTAGGATTGTAGTTGTTGAGGTTTTTTACCCCAGGAACTAAACGGCCACAGGGGCCAGATTAAACGGACCGACGGGCCAGATTGGGCTGCCAAAACGGACTTTGGACATGCCTGCCCTTTTCATCTTCTAAGACTAAGTTAACGTGACAGATCTCGAGTGAATATGGATACCGTTTTAATGCAGTGTTTTGGGCAACAGGTCCTGTTGGGTGCTGTGCCATAACGAGCACACAACCCGCAATCGACCTGCCTTCTCTCACCAGTGTCTCCTCCTTCTCAGGGTGCTGTAAACCTTCACATGGAAGAGGACGTGGAGGACTTTTTGCTGAAGAAGCCCATCGTGTCATCGGACGGCAAACGAGTCATCATCATTTTCCACTGCGAGTTCTCTTCAGAGCGGGCCCCGCGGATGTGAGTACATGAACGCTCCCCTTTGCATAGGTTGGGAACTTGGAGGACTTGTGGTGTTACGTGGAGACGTGATTGGATGGGCAATAACTGATACTTAATAGTGGAATAGGGTAGGTGAGAATTGGTAGCCCAAGAAGATAATGAGACTAGGCGGGTACAGGAATGGAAGGGTTTTAAGAAGCAGGCGCTGGTGCATTCCTATGCGCTCCAAGCATTTCTTTAATAATTGTCATTTAGATGCTTGGCGTCACAATCCCCCTCCTGTTAGAAATGACATCCACATACATCACTTACGGAGGGTTTTGAGGCTCTTTCCCATCTGTTACAGGTGCCGATTTGTGAGGGAGAGAGACCGACTTGGCAACAGCTACCCCACTCTGCATTATCCTGAACTGTATGTTCTAAAGGGGGGATACAAGGATTTCTTCTTAAAATGCAAAGTAAGTGTCATTTTACTCACCTTCCGTTTCTGAGAGCCAGTGCGGTGTAGTGGTTCGCGTCTCTGCTCCTCCACATGCAGCTGCTGGGTGACCTTGGGCCAGTCACACTTCTCTGAAGTCTCTCAGCCCCACTCACCTCACAGAGTGTTTGTTGTGGGGGAGGAAGGGAAAGGAGATTGTTAGCCGCTTTGAGACTCCTTAAAGGGAGTGAAAGGCGGGATATCAAATCCAAACTCTTCCTCCTCCTCCTCTTCTTCTTCTTCTTCTTCTTCTTCTTCTTCTTCTTCTTCTTCTCCTTCTCCTCCTCCTCTTCCTTGTGTCTTTATTGCATGATTACCGTGACCTTCCTTCCTGAAGCTCCAGGTGGTGTAGATGGTTTCTCTCTCTGTCCACAAAACATTGTTGCGTGTGAGAGGGAGTGACTGTCCCCAAACCCCAGACAATTTAGCAACCTAGCTGTTCTAGCTGTTGCTGTGTGCAGGTGTTCTTTGTGTAGGGTGAAAGGCAGTTCTGTGCTAGGAAAACCAGAGATATGAACTCTATATAAAATAGTTGGATTGAGTGCTTCTTGATTTCCCTCCTCCTGTGTCAACCTAGGGAGAAAGGAAAAGTGATGGCTTTTTTAGGTGACAGAAATGGATGCTAAGTAGGACTTCAGCACCCCGAAGATCAGTGCAGAATACATTTATACAAGGGCTGTCAATGAATCACAAATAGCCCCAGAGATTTTATGGGTCTTGCATAATCCCCTTTTTCCTTTCAGAGCTACTGTGAGCCCCAAGCCTATCGCCCGATGCACCACGAAGACTTCAAGGAAGACCTGCGCAAATGCCGCACCAAGAGCAGGACCTGGGCTGGTGAGAAGAGCAAAAGGGAACACTACAGTCGCCTGAAGAAGCTCTGAGCGCCGCAAGAAGGGCAGCCAGATTTCGCCTGCCTGCCTGCCCTGTGGGTGAAAGCGGGGACACGTTAACTTCTCCATGTGCCTCGCAGGAATTGTTCACTCCTTGCATGGGCTTTGCTTCACCGTCTACTGAATCACTTCATGCAAGAACAAGCGGAGTCCACGGACTGCCATATTGCAGGCATGAACCCTTCAGGCGTTTGCGTTCTGTCCGGGAATCCAGGGTTTCCCCGTATGCTTCTGAAGACAATCCATTTAAACAGTGTGTATACGGGAATCAGGGTAGCATATAACTGCCGAGCAGAGTGTCGATCATGAGATTTTAATGTCGATTTTACAAATTGTGCCTTTTTATGTTAGTACAGCCGGATGAAGCTAAGTTACCTGTGACTGGGTTTCCCGGGTTGTGTCATGGCCCTAATTTTGTACAAGGGGCAGTGAGCAGGGAGGGCTTTTTTTGAGACCTAACCCCACCCTCTGAGCCGCAGCTCTGATCTTGCCAGCATTTTCTTACCACGCAGGAGTACATGTGGAGGAGGGGTGTTGGAAGTATTTTCGTGGAACTTGCATAGGCTTCCTGTAATGAAGTATTTATCTGCTGCCAAAGAGGAAGCTGTTTTATCATGTTCTAACTTATTCTTGGACCTTGTCGTCACCTTAAACTTAGTTGCTTTTTAATGCGCAGGTGTGACATTTTACATGTGCGATGCCTGGAGTGACCTGGTGTCAAAACAGCTTGTCAGTGTTCAAATTCAAACTGCCGTCCCTGCATATATACAGTCACACACCCTGTGTGCTCGGCTGTGATTGTGGCATGCTTCTAGGGCAGCCTCAACCTCATGCCCTCCAGATATTTTGGGCGGCAGTTCAGGCTGGGACAGGTGGCTGTTACAGTTCAGAACATCTGGTGGGCACCAGGTGGGCGAAAGCTGACATAGAAGGTAAATCTGGCCTGGATAGATCATGCTGTGTGTTTATCCTTCCTCCAAGTGTCCCCAACAGAGGTTTGCCAACCCTTTTTAAAGAATTTGGCTCCCAAATCACTCCCTCATGCCTTATTGGAAGGGTGCTGGGAGGTAGGATGGCAGCGAGTCTTCATCCGCCCAGTGAGGAATCAATGGCTTTCTTCTTTTAAGTGTGTAAGTTACACGGCTGCTTGAGGAGTGTTGGCCAAAACAAATTCCGAGCTGCTTTAAATTGCTCCAGTTACCAGTGTAAACCCGGGGGGGCAGAAGGAGATGGAGCAGCTCAGAGACTATGTTGTGCCTGGTCAGAAAGTATTACATGCCAGCTTACTTCTAAACCTTAGGGGGAGAACAAGTGTTATTTAGGGGGAATTAGTATTGCAAGCTATACTTTTCCGTAATTGTGTTTTGGTCTTTGAAACAATCCTTCAAATATTATAAGAAATCAGTCAGTGGCTAAACTCAACCATGAGGCCGGGACGTTTTCTGCTTCATATTTCTGCAGATGTTTGGTTTTTGGCAATGTTGTTCCATATGCTCAAACCCCTTGAGCTGTGATGCAATTCCGTGTCTGCATCAGATCTAAAATACCACCCCCTAGTTTGTTTGCTCTGTTGTTACTTGGCCTCTGTGCAGGTGATCAGCAGATACCTCCAAACGGGGCGGGATTAGGAGGCTCACTTCAATGCAAGCCAGTCCTCCCATTCAGTGGCAAGGAAGGCTGCAGTCTTCAATCAGAGGTGGTGCTTGAATGGGGTGAATTGCCGTAGCAGAAGTCCAGGCTTTTGCCCTTTCTGCGACAGGGACCAGCGGTCTGCCAGACCATTCTGCTGTTTCCTTGCTGGCTGCTTCCTGTGAACATTCCCAAAAGTGTTTCTTCCACCTCCCCAAGGCACACTTCCTGGTATTTGGATATGTATTGTTTGTTCAAGTTGCTGTTTGTCTTTTTAATTTGACATTTGCACATAATTCATTTAAGGGTAGGAAAAACAGTGTGCTTTTTAATGTATTGTGACTTTTTTGAAGGGCGACGGGGACATTTTAAACGACACTGGTCCTAATAAGGGCCTTGGCTGAAACCACCTGCTTCTGTGGCCTCGGGAAATAAAATGCCCAATACACAAGCGCTGTTTCTTTTGCCTTTTGAGCAGCTGGTACTAGATATGGTCTAAGAAGAAAGGCCTGTCAAAAACACCTGATACGACCGTACAAAATCTGCATGACGTTTTGGTGGGATTAAGTCACAACTTTATTTCCATCTTTCTGAGGAGCAGTGGCTTGTTTTGCATTCCCCTGGGCTCAGTTGAACAGTTTTAAGTAAATTGTTTTCTGATTTGCATGTGGATTTAGGAGGGTCTGGTGGGTGGTAGAAGGCCCTGCTTTGGGTTTGGTGGAGCACGTTGTGCAAACTTCATCTTGTCGGTACATTGAACCTTCCACTTTTAACTATTTGTTTTTCCATCCCATGTGTGTTTAATTTTGCTGGTGGAGATGACTTAAAAGTGAGGGGAAGAGATGCCAGGGGTAACAAGTCCAGGGCTGAACTCCTACTGAGATCTTGTTCAATAAGCCTTGACTGGTCCTTATTGCCTCTTAGGCAGGATCTTTTAGAGGGAGTCCCACCCAGATGGAGACTTCTATGCTTCTGCTGCGCTTGGGATGAGGCCACTGTGCTCTCAAGTGGCTTCTTGAAAGTTTGTGGGTAGTGCTAAATACCGCAGTTCCATCTGCTCATGTGAAATCTGAGCAGAGGGTGATCTGACTCTAAACATTTGCCAGTTGTTTAAAGATAATCTAACAGAAGAATTTTCATCTGTTCAGGAGAAGCTGTGGTATTTTGAAAAAGATGGCATGCTGCAATTAGTTAATTGGTTAATCTGTTCAAAAGCAAGAGACTACTAACAGTTCCCCCTAAGGAGCTGGTTGATGCTTCCATTTTCAGTGATGCTATGGGTCTATGCTGTGTGCGTCCAAGTCCCCACTTGGTGGTGCTGCTGTTCCAAGCTCTAAAAATCTTGTGTGTTTCAGCTCTGTGGGCTAGAAAAGGAGTTGTATTATTCCTTCTCACAGTGGCCTTGTGACTGTTCACCATGGTTCCTGTATTTACAGAAGGTGATTTGTTCAGGGCAATCCATGATGCGTGTTGTTGACAGAGGATTTAAACTTCTACTCTTTTTTTTAACTTAATAAATTCTGTAAGGATGTCTAAAATGAGAACCTCGACTGTTGCACAGTGTCAGAAGAAAGGAGGAGTATAACACGCAGGCCTCTTCTTTAGCTCTTTGATTTCATTAGTCAGATGCAGAATGAGATAAAGATCAAGCAATTCTCTGTGTGTTGGAAATGCAATCTCAGTGATGCAGGGAACATTGGAAAATGAATTGACAGCACTAAGGTTGCTCCATCACGCATTGTGTGGGTCTTTCATTTTACATAAGACTACTCAATAGTAGGGACACGGGTGGCGCTGTGGGTAAAACCTCAGCGCCTAGGACTTGCCGATCATATGGTCGGCGGTTCAAATCCCTGTGGCGGGGTGAGCTCCCGTCGTTCGGTCCCAGCTCCTGCCCACCTAGCAGTTTGAAAGCACCCTTAAGTGCAAGTAGATAAATAGGTACCGCTTTATAGCGGGAAGGTAAACGGTGTTTCCGTGTGCTGCTCTGGTGTCGGTTCGCCAGAGCAGCGATGTCACACTGGCCATGTGACCCGGCAGTGTCTGCGGACGGCGCCGGCTCCCGGCCTCTAGAGTGAGATGAGCGCACAACCCTAGAGTCTGTCAAGACTGGCCCGTACAGGCAGGGGTACCTTTACCTTTACCTTACTCAATAGTTCATGGTTGGTCTGCCCTGTGTGTGTGTGTGGCTCCAGTTTCAGCCTAGCAGCTAAGCTGCTGTACTCAACTCTTCTGCTTCCTATTTAAAATTGTATGGTAGCTTTCATCTATTAATGATTATGCTTCCTGGTTTCCACTGAAATCTTCTCTGTCAGAGGCTGCTGCGTGGGTTAGTGTTTTTCCTTCTCCAGTGTTTCTCCATCTCTCTTCCCAAACAAAAGGACACTGAAGGTGCTCACAGCCAAATGTGGAGTTGCTTCTGAGTGAGCTGCGGCATATGATAAAACTGATACCTAGCGTGGGATAATGGCTTGAAAACCCTGGCCTCTGATTGGCTGCTTCAAACATTAAAAGTCATCTTGTTTCCCTCACTCACCATAAAGTGGTACCCAGCCTGACACTGACATTAATGCCAGTTTCTGCATATCCAAAGTGGCTTACATATAGAATAACAGAGCTTGGGTTTTTTTAAAGGTTTATCAAGGCAATTAAACTAGCAGTTTCTGTCAGTGTCAGAATATATCTCCTGGTGCCTCTGTCGAAGTAAAATGGCTGCAGAACCACTTCCATCTGGAGAATACCGTATTTTTCGCCCTATAGGACGCACTTTTTCCCCTCCAAAAATGAAGGGGAAATGTGTGTGCGTCCTATGGGGCGAATGCAGGCTTTTGCTGAAGCCTGGAGAGCGAGAGCGGTAGGTGCGCACCGACCCCTCTCCCTCTCCAGGCTTCGCAGACCTCTCCTCAAGCAGCGGGAACGCTCCCGCTGCTTGGGGAGAGTTGCCGGCATCCCGAAGCCTGCGCGTGCTGATCTCAGCGCGTCCAGGCTTCGCGGACCTCTCCGCAAGCAGCGGGAGCCAGCGCTGGGCTCCCACGGCTTGCAGAGAGCTGCCTGTTTGGGGGCTGGGGTCGGGGGAAGCTCGGGCCGCCCCAGCCCCGCGCCTGGGGGGGGAATAATTTTTTCCCCTTTATTTCCCCCCCAAAAAAACTAGGTGCGCCTTATGGGACGGTGCGTCCTATAGGGCGAAAAATACGGTAGCTCGTGCAGTAGAGCACGAGACTCTTACTCTCAGGGTTGTGGGTTTGAGCCCCACGTTGGGCAAAAGATTCCTGCATTGCAGGGGGTTGGACTAGATGACCCCTGTGGTCCCTTCCAAAGCTGCAATTCTAGGATGCTGCATCCTCCAACCCAGTTATTGTAGAGGACCAGTGCAGCCTCAGGGTTAGATCATGCAGGATCATAATGTGTGGGTGGTTGGGGGTCACGGTGTGGCCCTGCTTGCCCCTTTGGTTGTGCGAAGGGGAGTTTCTGTGCTTGGGAAATTGTAGTCTTGCACCTTGGAAAGAGACTCCTAAATGCCCCTTCTCCCTTGATGTAGAGCCAGCGGTGCCTTTGGTAAAATGGCATCACCCCCACTATCTTATTTGCTCATCTAGTAGTTGGTTAGCATAATGCTAAGCCACATGTAGGGACCCGGGTGGCGCTGTGGTCTAAACCACTGAGCCTAGCCTAAGGCTTGCTGATTGGAAGGTCGGCGGTTCGAATCCCCGTGACGGGGTGAGCTCCTGTTGCTCGGTCCCAGCTCCTGCAGTTCAAAAGCACGTCAAAGTGCGAGTAGATAAATAGATACTGCTCTGGTGGGAGGGTAAATGGCGTTTCCGTGCACTGCTCTGGTTTCACCTTGCTGGCTCTTGGTTTTGTCTTGCTGACCACATGACCCAGAAAAACTGTCTGTGGACAAACGTCGGCTCCCTCGGCCAGTAAAGCAAGATGAGTGCCGCAACCCCTGAGTCGTTCATGACTGGACTTAACTGTCAGGGGTCTTTTACCTTTAAGCCACATGTGGAGAACCTGTGACCCTCCCACATGTTCCTGGGCTCTAGCTACCATCAGCCCTGACCCTTTGGCATGCTTGCTGAGGCTGACAGAGTCCTGCAAAATCTGGATGATCACGGGTTCCTCACCCCTGTACTGGAAAAGCCCATAGACTGCCATCCTTAACAGGCCTGGAAGCAAATGTGAATCTATAGAGATAAGCAAAAGTCACCAATGTTGACAGTAAGTGACAAAACAGGCAATTATCTCTACCCTTCTAGGCTATACTTCCTTGTACATTCTCCCCCCTGCCCCAATCCTGCTGGAATTTTGCTAATCTTGGGGGCAAGCGGGGGAAGCCAAACACTTCCTCCCCCTTCGTACCCTGGATTTTGTGGTAGCTGAGCATGGACAGACTTACAGGGTTACGGTGGTGGTGGTTACGTTAATTGTCTTGAGTATTTCTGCAGCCAGTGGGTTGTCCTCAATGCTCCTGCTGCTCCCTCTTGCGTCCTCATCATGCTGTTTTGATGAGATGAGCAACAATAATTGTCCCCCCACAAGATTGGCATTAGCATTTTATGATGATGGGAGGTTGCTCTGGGAGAAGTCTGTCTTCAAAGAGGCTGCCTTGTAACAGCTGGTTCGTGTGAGAATGCATCCGGAATGAATTTACTACCGTCAGCAAAGAGATCGAGATGACCTTGAAAGCAAACGAAACTTGCGGCAGCCCCATGAAGCATGGTGATTGTTCTGCTCTAGGCTCATAACCCCAAGGTGTGCCCCAGGATGGACTCTTGACCATCTGCCTGGTGCCATCTGCACTCAATCGCGTGCCCCTCCAGTCGTAAGGGCTGGCATCTGTATGTTTGGGTGGGGACGACACACAGCCCCTGGCACTGCAAAGATAGCTTCTAAAGGGGGTTGGATATTCTGCTTTTCAGAAGGTGTATCATGACAGGTCCCCCCACCAAAACCCAGTTAAAAATTTTTACCTCACTGGTGGTAGACTAGCCCAAATATGCACTCTCGTGCACTGAAACTTATTTTTAAAGTTCTCGTCTGAGGCTATGCAGGGATTGCTAACCCTGGCTCACCCTTACCTCCAATGTAAGGTTAACTAGCCTGCTGATAGGGATGCAAACTGTCCCCTCCTTGGTCATCACACTTGATCATTTGGTGAGAGGAGAGGAGAGGTGCTAACCTCCCTCTGCTGATCAGCATGGATCAGCTGAAGCAAAAGTGAGTCACAGATACGGGATAATTACATCCACCACTGGCATGTGGTTCTTGGAGCATTGGCCAAAGCAAGGGTTTTTTTCTTTTTAAGATAGATAGGTAAAGGTAAAGACCCCTGACCATTAGGTCCAGTCGTGGCCGACTCTGGGGTTGCGGCGCTCATCTCTTTATTGGCCGAGGGAGCCGGTGTACAGCTTCCAGGTCATGTGGCCAGCATGACTAAGCCGCTTCTGGAGAACCAGAGCAGCACACGGAAACGCTGTTTAGCTTCCCGCCGGAGTCTGCCACAACTGGACCTAATAATGGTCAGGGGTCCCTTTACCTTTACAAAAGTGCAAATACAACATACAAAGAATCAAAAGGTAAACCAGAAGTACAAAGATGCAGCACAGCTCCAAACGGATAATAAGATAAGAGCTGTTCAACAGTGGAACTGTCTCCCTCGGAAGGTTGTGGACTCTCCTTCCTTGGAGGATTTGAAGCAGAGGCTGGATGGCCATCTGTCAGGGACGCTTCAGCGTGGATTCTTGCATCGCAGGGGGTTGGGCTGGATGACCCTCAAGATCCCTTCCAACTCTACGATTATATGATTCCCCCTTGAAACCTAGAAGGTCCTGTGCCCCGGATCATGTGGGATGTGTCACTGCTGTTCCAAATCTACCGATTGAAATCCTGGCTAAAGCAAGATTACTTCTTAGCAGAGCTGAGCTACAACCATGTCACGTGCACTTAGATTAAGGCTAATGCATGCCCTGAGATGACAAGATTCAGTTGTAGCCGTGGCAGATCCCAGATTTAAATGAGGATGCCAACAGGGGCTGGCGTGTTTGCATCTCATGAAAATACGAGAGCAGTGGCTTCTAATAAATTGGGCCTCTGCAACTGCGTTGCAAGCAGTTACCCGCTAGAGCTGCTTCGTAGGATATTGTAGCTGTCTACCCCAGAAACCTCAGGGTCCCTTCCAACTCTACAGTTCTTTGATTCCATCACCTGGAGGATCACAGGTTCCCATCCCTGGAGTAGACACTTGTTGTTTAGTCGTGTCTGCCTCTTTGTGACCCCGTGGACCAGAGCACGCCAGGCCCTCCTGTCTTCCACTGCCTCCTGCAGTTTGGTCAGACTCATGCTGGTAGCTTCGAGAACACTGTCCCACCATCTCATCCTCTGTCGTCCCTTCTCCTTGTGCCCTCCATCTTTCCCAGCATCAGGGTCTTTTCCAGGGAGTCTTCTCATGAGGTGGCCAAAGGACTGGAGCCTCAGCTTCAGGATCTGTCCTTCCAGTGAGCACTCAGGCCTGATTTCCTTCAGAATTGAGAGGTTTGATCTTCTTGCAGTCCATGGGACTCTCAAGAGTCTCCTCCAACACCAGAATTCAAAAGCATCAATTATTCAGCAATCAGCCTTCTTGATGGTCCGGCTCTCACTTCCATACATCACTACTGGGAAAACCATAGCTTGAACTATATGGGCCTTTGTTGGCAAGGTGACGTCTCTACTTCTCAAGATGCTGTCTAGGCCTGTCATTGCTTTTCTCCCAAGAAGCAGGCGTCTCTTAATTTCATGACTGCTGTCACCATCTGCAGTGATCATGGAGCCTAAGAAAGTAAAATCTCTCACTGCCTCCATTTCTTCCCTTTCTATTTGCCAGGAGGTGATGGGACCAGTGGCCATGATCTTCGTTTTTTTGATGTTGAGCTTCAGACCATATTTTGCGCTCTCCTCTTTCACCCTCATTAAAAGGTTCTTTAATTCCTCCTCACTTACTGGGTCCCAACTCAATGCAAGGCAGCTATATAAAGATTTTTGTTTAATGTTCTATTACGTAATGTTTGATATGTTTTTATACATGCTGGAAGCTGC
The DNA here is from genome assembly GCF_965112155.1 of Podarcis liolepis. Taxonomy (NCBI): domain Eukaryota; kingdom Metazoa; phylum Chordata; class Lepidosauria; order Squamata; family Lacertidae; genus Podarcis; species Podarcis liolepis. The sequence goes on from NC_139563.1 coordinate 3,984,542, forward strand.
CGTGAGTGGCTGGGGCAACCCAGTCGGGGCGGCTGGGTACAAATAATAAAAATTATTTCCTTTGAATGGAAAGGGGAACAAAAAGCAGCAGCTACCCCAACAACACAACCTCTCTCTGCAAGACAATTGCATAGCCTTATGGGGAAGGCTGCAGCCTGGCTTCCTCCCACCTAATCCCGTGTCTTCCTAGCCACACAGCCTGCTCTTTTTCCCTTTGCAGCCACTGTATTTGGCACATATGGCTTGGTTGTTTTTGCTCCAATGCAGCAGACGCCGACAATATTCCTGGAAAACATGTCTGCCTTCTGATCTGTCAACCCCATTAATCTCGTTCTGAAATGCTTCTGTCCCTGAGGCCTGATTGCTTGCTCAGATGGGCCCGGGTTCCAAAAGTCAGGGAGCCACTTGGCTTTTGCAGGCACATTTATTGTCCTGCAGAGATGGGGGAGCACAGCACTGTAGCAGTGCAGAGCCGAGATCAGAGACGCAAACATCAATTACTAGACTGGTTTTGTTTTCATTATAATAAGAAGGCTGATTGCCGAAGAATTTACCGTATGCTTTTGAATTATGGTGCTGGAGGAGACTCTTGAGAGTCCCATGGACTGCAAGAAGATCAAACCTCTCCATTCTGAAGGAAATCAGCCCTGAGTGCTCACTGGAAGGACAGATCCTGAAGCTGAGGCTCCAATACTTTGGCCACCTCATGAGAAGAGAAGACTCCCTGGAAAAGACCCTGATGTTGGGAAAGATGGAGGGCACAAGGAGAAGGGGACGACAGAGGACGAGATGGTGGGACAGTGTTCTCAAAGCACCAGCATGAGTTTGACGAAACTGCGGGAGGCAGTGGAAGACAGGAGTGCCTGGCGTGCTCTGGTCCATGGGGTCATGAAGAGTCGGAAACAACTAAACAACAACAACAACAATAAATTTTATTTATACCCCACTCTCCCCAGCCAAGATCGGGCTCAGGGCGGCTAACACCAGATATAAAACAATTGATTGAAATACAACTTAAAAAACAAGATTAAAATACAACATGAAAATGCAGCCTCATTTCAGCAGAAACTCAAAAACTTTTTGGTGGATGAAAACGGCAAGTTTTCACCAAGGCTAACTATCCAGACTGGTCCTACGTGGGCTAGAAAAAAGTCAGGGAAGTCCCCAAATAGGAGTTCCATCACAGAAGGATGGCTTCCTGGCACCAGGATCACATCTTCTGACCAAATTTAGCATCTCCTGCTGCCATTCTTGGACTCACTAACATCGTTTTAGACTCCTCCACTAGGCAAACTTAAATGTTCATCTTTTTACCACCCTTTTGCACTGCTTTTGAAATACTAAGTATATAAATGCTATTAGAGGGAAAAAATGGGGAGAAATCCATTGTTCTTGTTCTGTTATTAATAATAATAATAATAATAATAATAATAATAATAATAATAATAATTTATTATTTGTACCCCGCCCATCTGGCTGGGTTTCCCCAGCCACTCTGGGCGGCTTCCACAGAAACCAAAAAACACTAAAATATCATACATTAAAAGCTTCCCTGAATAGGGCCGCCTTAAGATGTCTTCTGAATGTCAGGTAGTTGTCCATCACCTTGACATCCGATGGGAGGGCATTCCACAGGGCGGGCGCCACCACCGAAAAGGCCCTCTGCCTGGTTCCCTGTAGCTTCGCTTCTCGCAATGAGGGAACCGCCAGAAGGCCCTCGGCGCTGGACCTCAGTGTCCGGGCAGAACGATGGGGGTGGAGACGCTCCTTCAGGTATACTGGGCCGAAGCCGTTTAGGGCTTTAAAGGTCAACACCAGCACTTTGAATTGTGCTCGGAAACGTACTGGGAGCCAATGTAGGTCTTTCAAGACCGGTGTTATGTGGTCTCGGCGGCCGTCACCAGTCTAGCTGCCGCATTCTGGATTAGCTGTAGTTTCCGAGTCACCTTCAAAGGTAGCCCCACGTAGAGCGCATTGCAGTAGTCCAAGCGGGAGATAACTAGAGCATGCACCACTCTGGCCAGACAGTCAGCGGGCAGGTAGGGTCTCAGCCTGCGTACCAGGTGGAGTTGGTAGACAGCTGCCCTGGATACAGAATTGACCTGCGCCTCCATGGACAGCTGTGAGTCCAAAATGACTCCCAGGCTACGCACCTGGTCCTTCAGGGGCACAGTTACCCTATTCAGGACCAGGGAGTCCTCCACACCAGCCCGCCCCCTGTCCCCCAAAAACAGTACTTCTGTCTTGTCAGGATTCAACTTCAATCCATTAGCCGCCATCCATCCTCCAGCTTACCTGACAGAATGATCTGCCCTGCGGGTTCTCCAGACCCCCAAAACCATTTTGGGGGAGTCACAGGGGGGAAAGTCCCAATTCACTAGTGCCGGATCTTGCCAGTGCACCAACGTGGTTGCATCTGGCCTGTAACGTTTAATAACTTTGTGCACTTCCTTAGAAGATAAAAACAAAATGTGACAATTAACAGCAGAAAAGGAAGATCTGGGGGAACTGTTTCCTGCATAGTCAAGAGTTACTGCTTGCCTGATCATCCATTTTCCTCTAGTCTTTAAGTACTGTGTCCTTGTCATTAAAGTGAACGCCCAAATTTTCCCTGTCCATATTTACAATACATAGACACCACTTTGTCACACAGCAGTGGTTAGATTTTTGGACCCGAACCCAGGGATCAAATCCCCACTTGGCCCTGAAGCTCCCCGGGTGACCTTGGGCCAGCCCCTGTCTCAGCTTCACTGGGTTATTGGGAGATTAAAGGAGGAAGCGGGAGAACCATCATGTCTGCCTCGCTGAGCTCCTTGGAGAAAAAGGCGAGATATAGATTCAATAAATACATAAACGAATACAGTACAGCAGCCTCACTGCAAGTTACCATTTATGAAATTAGCTCCCAATCTTTTCTCACTGAACCTTCCATATAAGGTTTTTCAGGACTTCATATCCAATTTCTTGCATTGCAGATTTATTGATTTCCCCCCAATGCTCCTTTACAACTTAACATACCCACCCCTCTCCTTTTTCACATGTTTACTTGAGCAGCTGCTACTCATTCTATCCCTATCCACTGGGGTGGCCTGCCACCTAGCCATTACCTTGAAGCAATTTTCTCTTTATTTTTGTGTTTATAGAAAGTCGGTGTTTTCCCACGCTTTACATCAGAAAGTCCTTTGTTCCAGCTCTGTCAATCGTATTGCAAAAACTGGTTAAACGTTTTTTTTGAAAGCAAACAGTCCCCATTTGGAACCCCATGCTTGCGGCAGTGCAAATCTTACAGCCCCATGTGAGAATTATCTCTATGTGTTGTGTCTGTCTGTCACCTAAGGCTGACTCACTCGGCCAAGGCCAGTACAAGGCTAAAAGCAGAATCATTGCCATGTTCTCATCCTGCACTGTTCTCTTCCGTTTGGAAGAGTGTTATGTGCTTTATAAATTGTAATTCAGATAAGGCAGCTTCCTATGTTCCTTTTTTGGAAGGATCTCAGCTTCAGGGAGGTCAGAGCTATTGATGGCTGCTACCCTGGATGACATCACCTTGCCAACAAAGGTCCGTATAGTTAAAGCAATGGTTTTCCCAGTAGTGATGTATGGAAGTGAGAGCTGGACCATAAAGAAGGCTGATCGCCGAAGAATTGGTGCTTTTGAATTATGGTGCTGGAGGAGACTCTTGAGAGTCCCATGGACTGCAAGAAGATCAAACCTCTCCATTCTGAAGGAAATCAGCCCTGAGTGCTCACTGGAAGGACAGACCCTGAAGCTGAGGCTCCAAGACTTTGGCCACCTCATGAGAAGAGAAGACTCCCTGGAAAAGACCCTGATGTTGGGAAAGATGGAGGGCACAAGGAGAAGGGGACGACAGAGGACGAGATGGTTGGATGGTGTTCTCGAAGCTACCAGCATGAGTCTGACCAAACTGCGGGAGGCAGTGGAAGACAGGAGTGCCTGGCATGCTTTGGTCCACGGGGTCACAAAGAGTCGGACACAACTAAACGACTAAACAACAACAACAACCCTGGATGGCTATGCCCTGCCTTTACAGTTGGAGGCAGAAATGTTTCTGAATACTAGTTGCTGGAATGAACAGGAGGGGAGAGGCCTCTTATGCTGCTTGCTGGTTTCTCATAGGTTGGCCACTGTGAGAACACAATGCTGGACTAGATGGGTCCATTGGCTTGATCCAGCAGGCTCATCTTATGTTCAGTAAGTAACTAATTAAACCCCTGTGTTGCAAACAATTACCAGTAATATCCAAGGCAACACGGTGACCAAGTACAACAATGCAATATCAATATAAACTCTTTATATAGTCTATATGGAACATTGAACAATATGAGAAACCAAATAAACAGAAATCTCATAAATCTCTGAAAGTCACTAAATGTGCACCCTTGATGGATTCTCTTGAAAACATAGAACCAAATAAACGTAAGTCTTATAACTCTCTGAAAGCCTTTGTAGACTATGCAAGTCTCTGAAAGAAGCAATGGGTCAGATTCTTATCTGATGAAAACAAGCCGTAAAGCTTTGTTTTATGATGTCCAACGCTGCCAAAGTGGTCCGCAAACAGACGTTGTGAACAGGATGGACCTTGCCCAAACTCTTCCCCCCAATAGCTTTGGGGATAACATTCTGCCTTCTTCCGCAGAGCTGATTTGCACTGCCAAGGCTCTTGTCCTACACTTGCAGCCCTCAGGACCAACGGCAAGTCCCGCCCCCCCCCCAGCAAAAGATGATTCATAAATTATCTTCACTTTGAACCCTTTCCCACCCCCTGCTCATCAGCACCCTGCTGCGTCTCTAGCTTAGATCTTCTGAGCAAGACCAATCTACCTGACAACTAATTACTGCAGCGCCTGGCCCCATCCCTTCCTGGCAGGGCAGAGCAGAAGCCAGCAGGGCCAAGGCAACACACTGCTTCCAACACCTTCGCCTGAATAAGGGTTTTGTGCAAATGAAAGACTGGCTTCCTTCCAGTGTAAAGAATAGCTCAGATTGGGTCTCGCTTTCTTTGGTTTCCCTTTCTCTCTTCCAGGTCCTAAGAACCTTATCTGTTAAATGAGATACTAGCGGTAACCCTTGATCTTTATACAGCTGGGAACTAGCCTTATCGCGCGCTATTGTGCATAAACAATCGGGTATTGCTCCAAAGCTTTGCATTGCTTTCCTCCAGAGTACCCTGGGAAGGATAGTTCTCAGAAGGGGGTGGGCAGCTCAGGGCGTCTAGCCGAGAAACTTCAGGACCCTCACAAAAGCTCCCAGAATTATTTGCAAAAAACCAAGAAGAAACATAAATTGGTTGTGTAATGAAGCTCACCCACATTATGGATTAAAGGGTCTGGCAAATAAACCTCCTTTTAAAAAAAAATGTGTCAAAGGTGCAACCTGATCTCTCCAGAGAAGTTCCTACTTTGTCTCCTTACTTTTGTGCCTCTTCTCCTGAAAAAGAGTTCTGCATCATCCCAAAAGTCATTTCCAAAATTTTAGGTGGGGGGTTGGGGGGAGGGATGATGGGAATTCACCTTCCATCTTTTATATACTTTTACTTTTGTAATATTTTTGAAAATGTAAATATATAGATAGACTTTGGGGCATAATGAACAGAAGGGCCTGTAAACATAGCATTACTTTTTTCAAAGTATTTTGTGGCAAGGGAAGTAATGCACAGTGGTATCATCTAAAGGGGGGGGGGGTCCAAAAGCTTTAGACCAGAGCATGGATGGAGCAGAAATTTGGTTGAATTTGCATTTAAAGGAAAACTTGCACAATTGGCACTTTCCAAAACAAATGTTTCTCAAAAGAAAAGGGGGGGGGGGAGAAGGCACAGCTCCCCCTTAAAATTTGCACTGATCTGAATTTTGCAACGCAGTTCTCTAGCTAAGTCATCTGTTTGAAAAAATTATACACTGAATTGTGCATATAAATGCTTGAAAAGTGGAATTAACACCCAAAATACATTCTAGTAGGGGGACTTGCCTTTCAGAAGTGTGTGTCTTACGCCTCATCGCATACAAAACTGTGTTTATTAGGAGAAAATGGCACAAAAGCTCAAATGAGTTTTCATCATAATTTTTTAAAAATATTGTGGAAATGTAAAGAACTGAACGTAAAGATTAGATAAATGAGAAACTAAGAGAAACCCGCACTGAGATATTTGCCCATCCCTAGACCAGAGTCTACAATTATCTAACTGACCTACTGGTTTTAATTTTCAAACAGAACAAAAATTGCTCCGATTCCTGTTCAGCCAGAACCACAAAGCGACTCTGAAGCTGCTTGAGCCTTTTCTCGCACTTCCTCCTCTCGTTCACCAGAGACCAGCTGTGGTTTTGCAGCATCCTCTCTCTCCTGGGTGGCTTCTTTCGGCTCTCGCTCTGCAAGATGCCTTTTGGCCCTTCGCAGTCGCTGCAGAACCACATTATCATAGCAGGTTTTGAGCTGCTTCCAAGAAGGGGCAGCGAGTGATTGGTATTGTCTCTCCCTACCGGATCTTGGCACGACTAGCCTGCTCATCAAGGGAGGGAGCTCAGGAGCTGAGTCACGGTATCAGGTTTATGGAGAGCATCAGCTGCAAAGCATCTCAATGGGGCCTGAGAGCAGGGAGGAGGGAGGCAGAAAGCAGGGAAATGTCTCTCTGAGAATACTGTGCCGCTGCCCAGGGGATATGGCTTTGGTGCCTGCTGAAACGCATGTTGAAAGGGCCTGTTCCTTGAATGCAGACTAACATTACCTTCCAGATGCCCAGGCTCTGCATGTGACTGAAGAGGACACTGCTAGGGTGCAAAGGGCCTTGGTGCCTTCACGGACCATACAGCAGCTTCCTTTATTCCCTGTTAGGTTGATGGCAGAATTGGGAAATGTTATGTCAAAGGACTGCACAGGACACTCAGCTACAGGTAGGTTAGTGCTGCGGTTCTGAGCTCATTTACTGAAGCAGCCTTTCCCAACCTGGTGCCTTCCAGCAGTGTTGGACTACAACTCCCATCAACCCCAGCCAGCGGCTGAGACTGATGGCCATCCTAAACAGCTGGAGGGCAGCAAGTTGGGGAGTTAAAGCTATGGTTTTCCCAGTAGTGATGTTTGGAAGTGAGAGCTGGACCATAAAGAAGGCCGATTGCCGAAGAATGGATGCTTTTGAATTCTGGTGCTGGAGGAGACTCTTGAGAGTCCCATGGCCTGCAAGAAGATCAAACTGATCCATTCTGAAGGAAATCAGCCCTGAGTGCTCACTGGAAGGACAGATCGTGAAGCTGAGGCTCCAAGGCTTTGGCCACCTCATGAGAAGAGAAGACTCCCTGGAAAAGACCCTGATGTTGGGAAAGATGGAGGGCATAAGGAGAAGGGGACGACAGAGGACGAGATGGTGGGACAGTCTTCTTGAAGCTACCAGCATGAGTTTGACCAAACTGCAGGAGGCAGTGGAAGACAGGAGTGCCTGGCGTGCTCTGGTCCAGGGGGTCACGAAGAGTTGGACACGACTAAACAACAACAACAACTGCTCTAGGGAGAAAACAGGCTTAGGACCAGGCTTCCTCAGCCTCGGCCCTCCAGATGTTTTTGGCCTACAACTCCCATGATCCGTAGCTAGCAGGACCAGTGGTCAGGGATGATGGGAATTGTAGTCTAAAAACATTTGGAGGGCTGAGGTTGAGGAAGCCTGCTTAGGACAATGCTGCTGCTCTGGAAGTGCAAGAGATGGAAGCTAGCTGAGGCTTCTCCTCCGGGAGGCTAAAAAAAAACCACAGGGGTGGAGGGCTTGAGGCCCTCTAGATATTGTTATAAGCCTACAACTCTCACCATTTCTTGCTGTTATGGCTACCAATGGCCAGGGATGATCTCCCCACCCCTGCTTTAGAGTCTAATCTCAGTCTGAATTGACAAAATACCCTCAACCACACTTGCCGCTTACAGGACAGGGTGCCCTGACAGCATCACCTGCTGATCTCATCCCACACTTCCCCCAGCTGCCCAGCACCGAGAGGCCACTGCTGTAATTTCCCACAATGCCATTGGGTGATGGGCATGGAGTGGCCTGGTGAGAAATTCGAAGGGTGGCTACTTGGATCTGCCGACTGGAGCCTGCTTGGGACGTGTGTGCGCTGAGAGATCCTTGAGGTCTGTGACTGTGAAGACAGGGGGAAATATCACTTTTGTCTGGTGCGTGTGATTGGGTAAGGTGCCTTTCAGAGAAGCTTGCCCTGGGTGGTGACGAATGGCCAACATTTCCTGACACATGCTTTAAAAACGTTTCTGCTAGCCCAGTCCTGCTGAGGGAATATAGGAGGTAGCCTTATATCAGCATTTGTCCGCCTAACCCGCCTAACCCAAATTTTTATTATTATTTAAAAGCATGTATAAATTGCTTAATATTGTTACACACCACCTCAGTGTCTGAGTTGTGAGAGGGTTAAGGGGTTCCAGGCATTTATTAGAAGAAGAAGAGTTTGGATTTGATACCCCGCCTTTCACTCCCCTTCGGGAGTCTCAAAGCGGCTAACAATCTCCTTTCCCTTCCTCCCCCACAACAAATATTCTGTGAGGTGAGTGGGGCTGAGAGACTTCAGAGAAGTGTGACTGGCCCAAGGTCACCCAGCAGCTGCATGTGGAGGAGCGGAGACACAAACCCGGTTTCCCAGGTTACGTGACTACTGCTCTTAACCACTACACCACACTACACCCAGGGTTTGGTTTCCTTGGAATGAAGGTCAGTGGAGACTGTTGTGCCCTTAGGATATATGGTTTTATTTATGCATATATACGCCTGGATCAAGGGATGCGGGTGGCACTGTGGGTTAAACCACAGAGCCTAGGACTTACCGATCAGAAGGTTGGCGGTTCGAATCCCCATGACGGGGTGAGCTCCTGTTGTTCGGTCCCAGCTCCTGCCAACCTAGCAGTTCGAAAGCACGTCCAGGTGCAAGTAGATAAATAGGTACCACTCCAGCGGGAAGGTAAACGGCGTTTCCGTGCGCTGCTCTGGTTCGCCAGAAGTGGCTTAGTCCTGCTGGCCACATGACCTGGAAGCTGTATGCCGGCTCCCTCAGCCAGTAAAGCGAGATGAGCGCCGCAACCCCAGAGTCAGCCACGACTGGACCTAAGAATGGTCAGGGGTCCCTTTACCTTTTTTCACACTTGGATCATAAGATGGGGTGGGGGGGCTCACAGCACTAACACCCCTACAGAGCTTGATTCTCCATTAGTTATAGCTCTGGATCCAGCACAGAGTAAGGATCATTATTATCATCATCATCGTACAGTGGTACCTCAGGTTACATACGCTTCAGGTTACATACGCTTCAGGTTACAGACTCCACTAACCCAGGAATAGTACCTCGGGTTAAGAACTTTGCTTCAGGATGAGAACAGAAATCGTGCTCCAGCGGCGCGGCAGCAGCGAGAGGCCCCATTAGCTAAAGTGGTGCTTCAGGTTAAGAACAGTTTCAGGTTAAGAACGGACCTCCGGAACGAATTAAGTACTTAACCTGAGGTACCACTGTATTTGTATGCTGCCTTTCCGTAATTAAAACAACACTCAAGTCGGCTTAAAACCTGACGATATTTACATAATTTCAAACAAAAGTGCCCTGGTACTTGATCTTAGAAAGTAGGCCCTGAACATCATTTGCCTCCAGGGCGCCCAACATGGTAGCCAAGTGGCAGATCTGGAACTGAGAGGGAAACTGGCCAGGTGTTTCTGACGTGTTTCCTGGAATCGTGACAAGCAGGGTGGCAGGGAAGGACCAACTGTGCCCGCTGGTTTCAGGGCACAAACAAACACGCACTCGCTCCGTCGTCTTTGTCTCCACTGTTTGGTTCACAGAGGAGGAGAATAGCTTTAATGGAAAGGCAAATCCCTTAATCTTCTCCAGATACAAATCAGCTGAGCAGAGCCCCAGCTAAAGGACAGAGAATATCCTACAGGGCAGGGCATGCACTGTCTATCCTGTTCCTTATTTAATCAGCTGTTGCCGTATTTATAAAGGGTGACTCGAGGCTGCCCGGCTACAGCCCCTCTTGTCAGGCTCCGAATCTAGCCCTGGCTTCATCTGCTGCATCATTGCGGGCCTCAGATGGTGTGTAATGTCTCAAAAAGGGTTTTTTTTGGGGGGGGGGAGAGTTGCCTGCGAGCCGCACCACCTAAGGCAGTGGTTCCCAAATGGGTGTTGGGATTGCCTGGGGTGCGGGGTGTCTGCAAGAGGTAATGGGGTATCTGGAGGTGCAGATGCACAGCTGTCAACGGTTCCCTTTTTTTAAAGGGAAATTCCCTTATTCCGAATAGGATTCCTCGCAAGAAAAAAGGGAAAAGCTGACAGCAATGTGCAGATGACTGTTGGACTTTGAAAAGCTGGTATCACTGGATGAAGTGCATCCATTTTGTTGAATTGATTAAACTTGATTTCAATTGGATTTTGAACAAATGTACAATTGATTGCGAATTTTATTGTGTTGTTATCTTCCTTTGTAGGTTGTCTGACTGGCTGTTTTGAATTATTCTTTTTTTTATAGGGTAGGGGGCACTGAGGTTGAGTTTACGGACAACCTGAAAAAGTTTGGGAGCACCACTGATCTAAGGTGTCTGGAAGCGCTTTCCCCTTATTCCAGAGGCATGGTGATAAGCTATGCTTCTTTACAGTGTTGAAGACAAGGCACTCTACATGTGCTTAAAAGTGCCAATTAAAAAAAAAGTAAATTATTGCACAGTGGGGCCCGAAACACTGCAAAAAGGTTCTGAGGCCTAAGCTCAGATTGTATGTAGAGAAGGAAATCCACTTCCACACTCAGTCTGGGAGGTGGTGGATCCAGGGTGGGGCTGGAGACCCTTTTGGCTCCACAGGCTAGATCCGTGGTTCCCAACGTGGGGCACCCCCCCCACACAGAGGGGCAATTTGAGATGATGATAATAATAATAATAATAATAATAAATTATTATTTATACCCCGCCCATCTGGCTGAGTTTCCCCAGCCACTCTGGGCGGCTCCCAATCAGTGTTAAAAACAGTACAGCGTTACATATTAAAAATTTCCCTGAACAGGGCTGCCTTAAGATGTCTTCTGAATGTCAGGTAATTATTTATCTCTTTGACATCTGATGGGAGGGCGTTCCACAGGGCGGGCGCCACCACCAAGAAGGCCCTCTGCCTGGTTCCCTGTAGCCTCACTTCTCGCAATGAGGGAACCGCCAGAAGGCCCTCGGCGCTGGACCTCAGTGTCCAGGTAGAACAATGGGGGTGGAGACCCTCCTTCGGGTATATAGGACCAAGGCCGTTTAGGGCTTTAAAGGTCAGCACTAACACTTTGAATTGTGCTCGGAAACGTACTGGGAGCCAATGCAGATCTCTCAGAACCGGTGTTATGTGGTCCCGGCGGCCACTGAATGAGTCATAAACAGTGAGTGGCCTTTTAGGCTTCCTCCACGTGAATAGGAGTTCACTTTTCAAATAATAATAATTAGGGGGGGGGAGAATCAGGATTTTAGAGATGCTTAGGTGGGGCATGGCCAAAAAAGGCTAGATCCTTAGCAGGATCTAATTTTAAGATGTATTTTAATTAACTGATTGCCTGTTTTTATGTTCTTTGTATATTATGTTAGTTTTATGATGTTAGCCGCCCTGAGCCCGGCTCCAGCCAGGGAAGGCGGGGTACAAATAAAAATTTATTATTATTATTATTATTATTATTATTATTAGGAATGACTTGCCCACCTGCAAGTCATGTGATGTAACTGTGACATCACATGACTCGCAGGTGGCCGTAGACATGGGAGAAGCCTGGATTGTACAGTTGGAAGGCACCCTGAGGATCATCTAGTCCAACCCCAGAATCTTTTTGCCCGGCTCGAACCCACAACCTTGAGATTGAAAGAGGAAATCCCAAGAAATCCCAACTTCAATGGAGTGGCAGACAAAAATGTTTGAATACATAGAATTGGCGAAATTGACCTATAAGATTCGGAACCAAAAAGAAGCAAAGTTTGAAAAGGATTGGAGTAAATTTGTTGAATATATACGGAGTAATTGTAAGAATTTAAAAACTGCAGCAGGATTAATGTAAATCTTGTGATGTGGATAGAGTGTAAATAAGAATCTGTAAGAAAAGATTTGAGATATGAAAACCGTTGAAGGGATGGAAGGAAGTCCGGGCGAAATAAGGCGCAGGGTAAATAAGAAGACGTACAAATTTTTGAATGTAAGAGTATTTGTTGTTGTTACAAAAAAGCAATAAAAAGTACCAGTATTTGGGGGAAAAAAGAGATTGAAAGAGTCTCACACTCTAGGCACCGAGCTGTTTCCCAAAGGATATTTGCAAGGTCAAACTCTTTTGCCCTTCTCCCACTTTAAACTCCTGATTCCCGCTTTACACCATTACCTGAAGGAGTCGGGGCCTTGCTCCAAAGTAGACCAGGCTTGAAACTCAACTCTGCTACTCAGGCTGGCCTACCTCACAAGGTGGTGGTGGTTGTTGAGATGAAACCTTGAGCTCCTTGCAGGAAAGAAAGACATGAGAGATTTTTTTTTTTTAAACACACAAATTTCTTAACATATGTTAAGTTAAATTAACTGAAAACAGCTTGCAGCTACTTAATTGGCTTAGGATTTTATTTATGTTAAGTGATGAATTAATACGTTTATTTTCATAATGCGAAGATGTAAGGATGTTAATGTTTAAGTTAAGTTTTATAAGAACTGTGATTTGGAAAACCGTTAAGCAATGAAATTCAAGCAAGGGGAAGCGAGGAAGTCACTTAACATCGTTCATAAGTGTAATTTTCAATAAGGCTATGATTTATGTATGTTTGTCTGTTTATAATGTTGTGAAAACCAATAAAAAAAATTGAGAAAAAAAAAAGAAATACACGTACATGCGAGAATTTTTTTAAAAAAAACACGAATTTCTTCCCCGCCTCAGGCGCCGGCCCCGCCCTTCCCCCCACCCCTCACGACAACTGTCCCGCGCGCCTCCCAAACTTGCTCCCTTTCCATTTTGCCGCCGCGCGCGCCTGCCCCGTCCCCGCCCCTCCCGCCGCCATTGGCCGCGAGGCGGGCGCCGGCGAGTCGCCATTGGCCGACTACTCAAGAGGAGCCCGCCTTCCCGCCAGCACGCTAGGGAGGCGCGTGGGGCGAGTCCTGAGGCGGCTGAGGCGGCGCCCAGCCCGAGGCCGCCACTCCTCCTTCCCGGCCCCGCGCGCTCCCGCTCGCTCGCTCGCTCGTGCACACGGCTCCGCCTTCTTCCTGCCTTCCTCCTCCTCCTCCTCCTCCTCCTCCTCCCGGCCGGGCTCGCTGAAGGGGACGGGCGGGCGAAGGCAGTCGCAGGAGGGACCGCATTCGCCGGGTGGCGGACACCCCACCCCACCCCCGGCTCGGTAAGGGGCGAGAGTGTGTGGAGGGGGACACGGCTGGCTGGAGGGGGGGGTCAGTCGGTTGAGGGTCTCCTTGAGGGGGTCAGGGCTTGGGAGCGGGGAGGAAGGGGTTAATTGGGGAGGGTTTCCCCCCCCAAGGAGCAGCAGGGGCGCTTGGGCTTTGGAGGGGGGCGCTGCGCACTAGGATGGAAGGGGTTAAGTTGGGGGGTGCTTCCTTAGGGAGGGGGCAATTTGGGGAGGGGAGAGGTCGGAGCAGCAAAGGGTTAATAGTGGGGGGCGGTGGGGAGGAAGGGGTTAAAGCGGGGGAGAGGGAAGCAGGAAGGGGCTACGTTGGGGTGCCTTCAAGGAGGGGGGAGCATGGAGAGGGGGAGGACAGGGCGGGGCCAATTGGGGGGTCCCTTGGGTGGGGTGGGGAGGCAGGGAGGGTTTGGTTGTGGGGTGGCCAGGAGTGTCCCCCCGGGGGGCTGGCACTTTTTCAGGGACGGGCGCGCGCGGTGGTGTTGGGGGGGGCTCTCCTTGCAGATGCAATGCATTGACAACTGGGCAGTTAATTCCCTGCAACTTTGGGGGTGCACTTCTGGGTCAGGGTATGTGGGGGGGGGGCGGGCGGGTGCGCGCCATCCCTCCCTTCCTGGGCCCCTGACTTTGAGGTCTGCAGCTGCCAGGCCCCGGAGAGCAAAGCGAGGGCTGGGCATGTGCGCGCCGGGGCGCGAGGGTTTGCCAGGAATCTGCGGCGTGGCGGGCGGCGGACTTCAGCCCGGAGAGCCGGAATGTGGGGAGGTGGGGATGGGCGGGCAGACCCGAGGAGGGGGATCCGGGCGGGTGGGGCGCAGGAAACCGGGGTGCATGGGCGGGGTGCGCAGAGTGCGGTGCCCTGGGACTCCCCGCCGCGTGCTGGGAGGCAGGGAAGGGAGGAATCTGGGTGGGTGGAGAGGCTAGGGGCTCCGCCGCGGCGATGGGGTTGTCCGGCAGGCGGCTGGCTCTCTCGCTCGGGGTGGGTGTGGATTGTCTGCAGTGCTAGTTGGAAAGTACCCAGGATTTGTGCGCGCGCATGGGAGCGATCGCTGCGAGAGGGAGCATTTCCAATGTGGTGGGAGTAACAGTCGAGGTGTGTGTGTGTGTGTGTGTGTGTGTGTGTGGCCTTGAGCATCATGCACCTTCCCCATTTTTTCAAACAAACAAAAGCCCGCCCTGCTGCAGAACCCAAGCATTTTGGGAAAAGGTGGGGTGGGGGGAATTCCTGTTTACGGCGTCCTCCCAAGCGACAGCAGCTCTTGGAAACTTGATAACCTCGCCAGTCCTTTCTCTTGCCCTTTCCCTCATCCTGGGCGTCGGGCCTGAATCCCAGCGTGTATAATGCAGGTCATCTGTGAGAGTCTGGAGTGAAATGATATCAGACTTTGTATTTTAACTGCGTTAAATGTGTGGTGCAACTCTTGGTGGCATAGCTAGAAACTTTGCATTTTACTCTTCCGAGTGTTTTCCTTTTTCATGTCCCTCCTCCAAAACATACCAACTTAATTTCTTTGGCATGTGTTCAGAATTGCAGTTTAGGCTACTCCGCAAGCGTTTCATCTTCCCATATACCAGAATGTTGGCTTGCATGCTATCAGAGTGTCATTTATTTTGTTTTGGGTGCAGTCCTGTAAGGTGGAGGCATTTTGCAAAACTTCACAGAGCAGGAAGGTTTAGAGGGGGTGTTGATCTGCCAGCTAATTAACAGCCTCCTAAGTGGTGGAAGGCAGGGATGGGCTGCAATAATGATAGATGCTAATAGGAACAACAGCAAACTTGCAGAAAGGGGCGTTGGGAGGAACATCTTGACTAAATTAGGAGGACATCTGTCTTGGGAAGATGCCTGAGTTATGTCATCCCAGAGGAAGTGAAAACTGGGCGGGGGAAAGGCATAAAGTTTGAAGGTCTAGAGCATTTGTCCCCAACCTGGTGCCCTCAATATGATTTGGACTACAATTCCCATCATCCCCCAGCCAGGACAACTGTGCTGGCCAGGACATGTTCTGCCAACATTTAAAAGTACCACGTTGGAGGGTGGCAGCTCTGTAGTGCAGAGTGCTGCAAAGAATTCCTGGTTTTCTTCTCCCTTCCCTTCTCAACTGTGTAGCAAGTTCTCAAAGACCTGGATTTCGAGTGAAGTCCTTTGTCTGCTTTGCATCTTGGCTTCTGATCGGAGACTTCTGCCTGCCTCTCTCGCCCTCTTCCCCGCCTCCCCCTTCCTGGTTACGTGGTTCCTCATCTGCTGTTGCCTTTCTGCAGCTATGACTGGCTGGTCTCCTTCCCAGCTTTTACAGGGATGGTTCTAGCATTGCATCAGGGGATATTTTGTGCTGTAATCCAGCAACGCAGCCAGGATAAGCGATCGCAGAACCGCTGCTTGAGGGGATGGGTGTGGTGAGCTGCGTGGATGCAGCAGCCGAGGCACGGCCGGCCTATACAGTAACTCTGCCCAGTCATCGGCACAAGGGATCTGAGCGGCAAGCTATTTTTATAAATCGGGCCTAGCTTCAAGCTGGGCGCACCGATTTAGAAGGAACAGTTGTCATATTTTAAGTATTAAATGAGTGTGGTATGAGTGCGACGCTGCCTCGGGTAAGTTTAGACATAGGGCCCTGCTGTTCTTGGGTAGGAAGGGGCCTCTTGCTGAACGAATCCGCCCCCCGCCTTCAAGTGCATACCAAGCCTGCCTGCCTGCTTTGTCATTGCCACATTCACTTTTCGCTAGAGAGCCTCTTAAAATTAAAATTCCAGAAGGGTAGCTGTGTTTGTCTGAAGCAGTGAAAGGGCGGAGAGCTGTGGTACCTCCAAGGCTTAACGGTCTTCAAGGCACTGCAGCACTTGTGGTCGTGGACCCTGAAACTTCCGTACTCTCTAACTCTTTGGCTTCGTGGTCCCCCCCCACCATCCCCCAGCTGTCCTCTTGCTTACATTGCTTTCCCAACTCGGCCTCCTCCGTGCATGACACAGAGCTCTCCATTTTGCAGGATTGCTTAAAAGCCAGAGTTTGTAGTGAGTGAGAAGCCCCAAAACTTGCCGAGACAGACAAACCTTTGTTTATAGCACGGTTTGTAAAGACTTATAATTTGTTCTGGGCCACGGATGCAAAGCATCCCTTTGCTCTTTATTTTCTCTGCAGTGAAGCATTAAAACCACATTTTTAAAATCAGTGTTGGATATAGAGTCATCTTGGTTATTTGTTTTTATTTATTTATTTCATAGCCTGTCTCACCTCAAGGGCTTGGGGAGTGTTAACCACAAGTTAAAATGTGCTTCAAGTGGTTGTCTTTTCAGTTGTTGGTATCCGTCTGACTTGGACGACAATGGAAGAGTGCACCGTTGGGGATAAAGTCAAACCATTGGAGAGTTCTAGTGCCTGCTATGGCTGTAGAAACTGATGTGGGAGAGGCATGTTTTGATGCAGCTGGCGCAGAGGAAGGCACCTGTTTTTTCTGCTACAGGTGTGCCATGCCATTTCTTCTCTCTGTGCTCTTTGCAGCAGTCATTCCTCCTCTGATCACTAAGAAAAAAAAAGAAAAGAAAAGTTTGTCTCAAGTGTATGACAATACAATGGGAGAGGGACTAGTTCATGATATGGTTGAAGGGAAATGAGAAAAGATTATTTAGATGACAGTTACATAGAGTAAGTGAAAGAGGAACAAAGGGAGAGACCTATGCAGACCTAAAAAAGGTTTCTGCAACATAGAGAATCATGGAAGATTGTCACAGATCAGTCTGCAGATTGAAATTCAAGGATATTATTAAATCAGGGTGTAGCTTATTTTGCAGGGCAGGTATGTGGCTCTTACTGAATTAGCTATGCAGTTTGTCGTCTTGAAAGCCACTTGTGCTCACAGGGAAGAGAAACAAGGTGGTCAGGAAGAGTAAGTCACTCTGCTGTCTGGAATGTCTAGAAGAGGGCGACAAAAATAGTGAGGGCTTAGAGAGCAAATCCAACGAGAAAGAGTTGGGTCTGTTTAGCCCAGATGTGGGGATGATTTAAGGTGTGATATGATGACCATTTTCAAATATGTGCATATTCATAGTCACATGCATGTCGGGAGAAAATATGTTTTCTGTTGCCCTAGAGCGGAGGGTCTGGACCAGCAGGTTCAGATTACAAGAAAAAGGATTTCCACCAAAGAACGTCCTGTTGCGTGAGTTATTTGACCGTGGAGTAGACCATCTTTGAAGGTGCCATGCTGTGCTTCATGAGAGGTTTTTCAATGCTTGACCCGATATTGGGGATGCTGTAGCAATGAATTTCCAGCATTGGCAGAGAGTTTTGACTAGATGACCTTTGAGGTCTCATTCAGGTTATGTTGCTCCAATTGCAGCTTTCTGTTCATTGCCCTGCACTGCTTTTGTGCTATGTGTGGTGTAGTTGTGGTTTTGGTTCTGGATGTGGTTTGATTTAAGTTAAAATATGCTGGTGTCAAGCTCTCCTTACATTCTTGGGCAGCTCCCGGCTGGATTGGTCAACCTGTGTGATCCCCTCTCCCCATGATCCCGCCAGACATTGGGCTGCCTCTTCAGCACAACCATAGTATTGCACAGAAGTTGTCGAAGGTCCTGGATTTGATTTCTGGTATCTCCAGTTAAAATTGCCTTCTTAATAGATTGCAGCAGGTAGATCATAGATCATACAAAATCAGATTGCCCCCACGTATCTCTTGCCGCACATTCGTGGCCTCAGAGTGCAAAGAAAAGAGGTTCTATTCCTGTTTATGAAAGTTTACCTGGAGACTATTCTGACTCGCCATAGGTGATCAGTGGCTCTTCATAAGCCTGAGTTAAAAGGATATTGGGTAACAGAAGGCTCTTCCAGACCTTGGAAAGTTTCCTGCTTGTCCTGGGCATGCAGTGCTGGGCTCAAAGACACCTGGATCTCCTGCTGCAGAGAAACAACTTGAAATACCTGTAGCCTATGTTGATGTGGCACATGGCATGCCAGCCATAGTCAGAAGTGTTTGCGTACACGAGGCATTAGTAGACCTACAAGGGACCTGTTGCAATTGCTGTTCTGCTGTTGCTATCACTGTATGTTTGGGCCCTTTGTATTCTGTCTGCTAGTAAACAGTTGGCAAGCCTTGTGCTGGTGGCTTGAAGGATTTTACAACCATTTTTAAATGTCTACACTGGCCATTATGGCTCGTGAATGTTCTGTTTATTGCTTCTTTTTGTCACTCCTTGGCAGATTCGTCTTGGGCTCCTGCCTTTGCTTTTATTGTCCAGTGTTATTTATGCCCCATGACTTGCAGAATCCAGATCTAATTTAGTTTGTGATTTATGGACGCTTGCTTCTCTTCCGATTCATGTCATTGTATTGCCGGTCTGTCTGTCCTCCTCCTCCTCCATTGCCACCACCCAGTTCCAACCCAGCAAGTCTATTCAGGACTTCTTCTTTTGAAACGACTCCAATCAGCCGAACCCGATAAACAGAGCAGGGTGGCAACAACCCCCTAATTTCAGAGGTTAATTAGCTGCATGGCATCAGATATGCAATGGAGGCCTTGATAGATCTCTGTGGTCTGTTGATATTCAAGCAGATGGGTGCCTTCAATTTGAAACAACCGTAATTAAGTTTTGGTTAGCCAGGCAGGACTGTCACTGCTCCTGTGTTTACCTTGGCAGCAAACCAAAGGCAGGAATTATTCAATCCATATTGGGAATCTGATTATTGCTGCTAAACAGATGAGTTGATATTATTCCTTAAATCTCTTTATATTTGGATGCTGCCTCCCACATGGATGGTGGTGGTTTTTCAGAATGAAGCCAGAACGCTTGCTGCTCCTGGGCGACTTCTCTTGGCAACTGCTTCATACCACAGAAGAAGATGTGTAGGACCAGTAGTTAAGGCGTGCACTCTTTCGAGTTGTGCTTCATCGGCCATAGCGTGTGTCTGGCCTAGAGCCAGGCATGAAGGCACCCTTGTTTCTGCTGCAGCAGCCTTTCCCAGCTTGATGGGAGTTGTCATCCAAAACATGTGGAGAGCACAGAGTTGGGGAAGAGCTGGTCTGGAGATTGCCTAGCCTGAATTGGAGCACTTTGCAACCCTGTTTCCCCGAAAGTAAGACATCTCCCGAAAATAAGACCTACTTACAGTTTTGCCTCTCGCTGTAATATAAGGCACCCCCCAAAAATAAGACCTCCCCAGAATATGTGTACCGTATTCTTCTTCATGGAAAAATAAGACATCCCCTGAAAATAAGACCTAGCGCATCTTTGGGAGCAAAAATTAATATAAGACGCTGCCTTATTTTCAGAGAAACAGGGTAGTAGTGACATACTTATAGTGACATACTTTTGCTTTGGGGGGTGATGGCAAGCATCTAGGAGTTCTAGGACAGGGGTCAGCAACCTTTTTCAGCAGGGGGCCGGTCCACTATCCCTCAGACCTTGTGGGGGGCTGACTATATTTTTTTGGGAGGGGGGAATGAATGAATTCCTATGCCCCACAAATAACCTAGAGATGCATTTTAAATAAAAGCACACATTCTACTCATGTAAAAACACGCTGATTCCTGGACCGCCCGTGGGCCAGATTTAGAAGGCGATTGGGCCGTATACCCATGTTCTAGGATAGCTATTTGTTTTCATTTTACATAGCGGCTCAGTGAGAGCTCTTGAGATTCTATTAGGAACAAACATAGGCTGGATGCAGTTTATGTGCTGAAAGCAGGCAAATTGTAGCCTTCACATCCAGCCCTTCCCCTCTGTTGCAGGAAGTCGCGCCTCATGGTGGCAGAGCTTCAGCCGAGTTAAATGCAGCTCTTCAGAATCCGATGGCTTTATTGGGTCCTGGATCAAAGTCTCACTTGCCCAAAGTAACTCACTACTCATTTATTACCAATCTCTTTTCAAACACTGGTTTAAACAGATGGATTTGATAATGCTTCTGGCGCAGTGGAGAATGCTGACAGCTTTCATTTCTGTGATCAACCCTGTACTTAATAGCTGAAGTCTCAAATATTGTGGTTATTTTGGTGGTTACCTTTTTCCTATAGGAAAGCAGATGGGCCCGAGGCCCAAACTCTCCAGCAGAGATGGGGAACATGTGGCTGTGCAAATGATAATCAGCCAGCATGATCAAGGAGTCTAGCAACATCTGGAGGGCTACAGGGACCCTATCCCTGCTCTTTAGTAGTGTCCCACACATCCCAAATTGCCTCTGTCCATCCTAATGAAAAGAAAGCTGTTATGAAATTTCTGCACATGATCTGTGTTTGAGCTGCGTTCACAGCACCAGAGCTTGGCCAAGGTGGAAGGCCCAGTGAAGAGCTATCCTTTGAGTGCACTAAAATTCTAAAATCCTGATAGGAATATGACAGATTTTATGATTTAAGTGAAACCACCAATCAGCCTGTGAGTAAATCTGTCAAGGCACATTTAATCAGGCACAGTTGGCACAGCTCTTTGCATTAAAAGAAACCTAATGGCTTTTTACGGGATGTTGCTGCATTGAGTTTGGCTTTCTACGGCTTTAATCAAAAGCCAGGGATGAATAATTAATCGCTGGATATCGAACTTGGGAGTCCAGACGGGAACTCTGACTTGGACTTTTCCTTCATATGTTGACCTGACCAGTCATAGCCTGGATATCCAAATGTGTAAGCATGTTGTCATAGAATACTTTTGAAATAACCATCATGTTTTGTAACAATCTGTTGCTCAGATGACCTGCCGTTCAGATGATCATTGCTGGAAGAAAGAAACACCCCCATTTCTTTGCTTTTAGGTATGGACTCCAAAGATTAGCCTGTCCATATTTGTAGCAGCTCCAAAATAAAGAAATAAATGACAACATTTAATTTTAAATGAAGTCCTCGTTCCAAGAAATGATTAGGTGAAAGTGTACGTACAGTGGTGCCCCGCAAGACGAATGCCTCGCAAGACGGAAAACTCGCTAGACGAAAGAGTTTTCCATTTAGGAGGTGCTTTGCAAAACGAATTTCCTACGGGCTTGCTTCGCAAGACGACAATGTCTTGCGAGTTCCTTCTGGTTTTTTCCCCTCCCCCCCTTTTTCTAAGCCGCTAAGCCGCTTATCAGCTGATCCGATCAGCAGATAAGCCGCTAATAGCGCTAATCCGCTAATCCGTCAATGGGCTTGCTTCGCAAGACAAAAAAACCACTAGACGAAGAGAATCACAGAACGGATTCTTTTCGTCTTGCGAGGCACCACTGTATTTGTTGCCATGCTGCCCTGTGAGAATAATCTATGAGCAGGAGCAGTCACCAGTAAGAAAAAGAGTTCGGAATAGGCCAGTATAGATGTGGATTGAATCAAGTGACTTTTCTTCTTTAACCTAGCTCAGCGTTGTCCTCTGAACCAGCCAGATGTTTAACTGACAAACAACCACAGTCCATCATTTGAAAAATATGACACGTGAGGCGTCTTGCTCCAAAATGGCAACTAGGCATTCCGTTCTGCAACCTTGGTTTAAGGAGCCATTGGGCACCCAGCTTCTATAACTAAATTTCTGTTGAGTGTGATGTTGCTTCTATAAGCTGGACGGTTCAGTTGGAAAACTGAAGTATTATTTGCTGACGCCCTGTGTTTTACAGAGAGTGTTCTATTTTTATACTTGTGTGCAACCTTGGAAACCCTTGCAGGTAAGAGGTGGGGTACAAATATTTTAAATAAATTAAAAGGTAGGCTCTCTCCCTTGAATTGGCTTCCTCCCCAGCTGCTGGCACAGGGCTTAGCAGCTGAGTGGCAGGAGGGAGGTTTTGGCTCACAGTCACCTTGTGCTGGGCAAGACAAGGCCTTTTTCTGCACATTTTTCTCTGCTTTGCCAGCCTGCAGCTTGGAGTCACAGGGGTGATCTGTGCCCCAAAGTTTGTACTGTATATATGGTGTTGTGCCTGCTCTTCTGTATGCACGTTGGGAGAAATTCCCCCAGGCTTTTGGTGGTAGACTTGGGATTTGATGCGGGGGTGGCTGATGCAAGGATCATACCGTGGTAAAAGATTGGCATGCAGAGCAGTAAAGTGAAGTATGTTTGGGGGGTCTTGTGGAGCAGCTTGGCTGAACAGAACAGCTTGGGCTTCTTAAAGGTCCCTCGCTGTGAAAGACAGGCTGCATCTGTTGTTGCTACTCAAAGCCAGCCTGCCGTGGAGAGCATGCAGGGCTTCATCAGACGCCAGGGGATGCTCCTCAGCGGAGTGACAGGGTGGAACTCTGGGCTTCAGTTGGGAGATAAGCGAAAGTTAAATGCAAATTCTACTACCTATACAGCACTCCTCGGGAGTGCTCAGATTGCTTTGCCTACATTTGTAACATTTAGCTCAGCTAGGGCTCAGCTTCATGCTTTCGGCAGTGTTAGAAACTCAGATATATAAGCTAATCACCAAATGCTACCACAAACCTGGATTATGGTCACCACAACAGAATGTCTATGCGCCATTTACCCCCCAGGTGGGATTTATTTTCATGCATTTCATTTGTATACCGCTTTATATTTTAAAGAGAAAAAAAATTTCAAAGCTGTTTACAACGCATTAAAAGATCCAATAAAACAATCCAGAATAAAACAAATTCAGGCTTCAAGGAAAATATTTCAGATCCTTCTCTGAAGGGGCATTTTGCTTTCCCCATATTGATTTGCCTGCTTAATTTATAGAGCTGCCCCATAGCAGAGATTCTCTCGGAAGCCAGTGTAGTGTAGTGGTTAGAGTGTCATACTAGGACCTGGGAGATCTGGGTTCAAATCCCCACTCAGTCCTGAAGCTCACTGGGTGACCATGGAGTCAGTCCCAGTCTCTTAACCTACCTCACAGGGTTATTGTAGGGATTGACTAATAGATAGATAGATAAATAATTAATTTATTATTCATACCCCACCCATCTGACTGGGTTATCCCACCCACTCTGGGTGGCTCCCAATAGAATATTAAAAACATGATAAACTGAGGAGGGAAGTGAACCATGTACTCCTTGGAGAAAAAGTTGGGATATAAACGCAATAAACAAACTCTTCTGATTATCTGCTTAAGAAAGTTGGAGGGGCCAGCCAGGTGGAAATGTCTTGTCACCAACCTGGTACCCAGAGATCTCCATGTGGTTGCAATTGGACCTGTGCCAGTCGCAAAATGCGCCTGGCTCCTGGCTAATTTCTAACACTGGCTTTGAGTGACGTTTGAATCAGGGCCTTGTGACCTAGAGCTCTGTCCTCCTAACCAGGACTCTACATGACTGGCCCGGATTCTTCCTTGCTTGGATAGTTGGGTCCAGAAATTTGTGCAGGTGAAGGAAATAAATTGTGAAGACCTCAACCCTGCGTGGCCTTCAGCTTAAGAGCTCTTACTGTCATCTTGTTCCTGTCACGCAAAATGCTTTCAGGCTTCCCGTAGGTTTGCTAATGGGGTAGGCTGTGTCTGTGGGTAGGAAAGGTCACCAAAATGAACAGCAAAGTCTGCAGTCATGGGAGGAATTCATTCCTGGCCCTCTGCAGCTCTGAAAGTACCTTATTTAAAGAAAATGCCTGTAAAAAACTTCAAGCCCTTCCTCCAAAATGGCTGCATTCTGCATGAGATCAAGCTAAATATGAATCAGGGTGGATTTGATTTAAATCAAAGCGATTGAAATCATGATTTAAATCACTAGTCAGTAAGACTTGATTTAAATCATTTTTTTACAGAAAGACTCATTCTTGCTGGTATCATCTTAATACTGTATTTACAACTAGAGGAAGGTTTCATTTTTGGAATAATAAAATTTCAGAGTAGTTTTTACAGTTATATCAAAAATTACTGATTTGGTTATACTATTAGAAATACATAGATAATTATGAAATTATTGTGAGGTTTAATAACTTAACTGTTTATATTTGGACAACTTTTCTGCTGTACTATATTGGAAGGAGAAAAATAATCATTTCCTTAATAACAATTTAAACAATTTATTTAACTAAAACAATAACATTATAGCATATGCATCTATGTTTGTTAACTGATGTGGTTAAACAATTTTTTTAAAAAAAACAACAACAGACTGAGATTTAACACACATGAAAACCTTAAAACAAATCTTTATTTCATGATGAATAGCCTTTGGACTATAATGTAACTTAAATAGAAAACTATCTTTAGAAAGATTTTTCCTCCAAAAGCATTTTATTTTAAAAATGAAATTTAAATTTAAAAAATGATTAAAATAAAAAATATGATTTTTTTATTTTTATCTACACTAATATGAATACAGATGCAGTTAGGTCTACCCTTGGTTGGAGGCAGCAAACCTGAATTATTCTGGTTTTTTAAAAAATGAAAACAGCTGATTTCTGGCTGAGTTTGAAGTATACATAGAGTAGGTAGCATGAAGGGAGTAGCTCAGGTGTGGCCTTGAATTAGGGTGTGGAGGTAACTTCCACCTGGTGTTGTTGTTTACTAAAATGCTAAAACAGTTTCAAAATAGACAGCTGTATCTGACTAGGTTTGTTGTGTAGCTCCAGCTGAAATGTACCCACGGTAGCCGTGTCTATCAATTTCAGTGTGTCTACTCTGAGCAAGGCTCACATTGGATGCCATCCAATACGGGAAGAAAACAGCTAAAATCGGTGAGAACCAGGAAATGGCAAAGACTGCGTAATAAGCAACAGATTAAGAGTATGCAAAGCAGTTCCATAGTATATCCTGCTCAGAGTTTAGGAAGATGGGACACATTTTCACCTGGGCATAAAACGGACTCTGCTGCTCTCCACATACTTTAGTCTGCAGCTTCCATCTTCCCCAGCCCAAACTCCTGGGCACCAGCTTTCGGTTATTAAATGGCTGCGTGCTCGTGACTCCTGGGATTTCCCCAACACTGTTGGTACTTGCTTGTCTCATATTGTTTGCATGGTATTCATATTCAAGTACCTGGTTGCATTTTCTCCATGGAAAACGCATGCAGGGGGAAGAAAATGAGGACCAACCCAGCTGCAAAAACAAACAAACCACCATGGAGCTGCCTACAGGCATATTTACCGTATTTTTTGCTCTATAAGACTCACTTTTCCCCTCCTAAAAAGTAAGGGGAAATGTGTGTGCGTCTTATGGAGCGAATGCAGGCTGCGCAGCTATCCCAGAAGCCAGAACAGCAAGAGGGATTGCTGCTTTCACTGCGCAGTGATCCCTCTTGCTGTTCTGGCTTCTGAGATTCAGAATATTTTTTTTCTTGTTTTCCTCCTCCAAAAACTAGGTGCGTCTTGTGGTCTGGTGCGTCTTATAGAGCGAAAAATACGGTAATTATTACAGGTTGCCTGTTCTTCTTGGTCTCGCCTTAATTACATTTTAAAATGCGAAGAATACGAGACTGTTGTTTTTAAATAGGATTGTTGTCTGCTTATGTGATATATACAGAAATTACAGCACTTTTAGCAGACTGCTCAGCTCCCATCAATGCCCCTTTGATTCTCTTTGGGGCTTGTGAAGCCAGAGGCTACTTGTGACACACAGGGATATGGAATCAGCTGATGGTTGGTGCCTTGAATATTTTGACGCCCACAATAGTCACTTGCGTGAAGCCAGTATGCTGGGAAAGCCATTGCTAGCTGGGCTCTGCTGAACTGGGTGGGTCTAGGCTGAGGAGTCATTGGGCATCTCTGGAGATTTCTAGTTTCAGACAGAGTGCATTAGGGCTGCAATCGCAAAGCTGGCCAGCCAGAGCCAGAAACCGAATTTAGGAAAGGGTTTTAATGATATTTCTTAGTCTTAATGCCCCTTTCTGTGCTGTGGCTGCTTTAATAAGATGCATTATTCATCTGGAGTGGGATCTTGGTGGGTGGAAGGGCAGGCTGTCTTTTCTGGCATAGGATTAGGTCATCTTTCCAAGACAGTTTTTGTATTGTCTGGGAGGGATGAAGCACTGTTTGTGCTGTGGAATGGACTGGAGCTGCCTCATTTTGCAAAGCAGCTCGTTCAGCTAAATGGAAGTTGTTGATCCTGCAATTTAGCAAGACCAAAAATCTGGTGCAGTTTATGTGAGGCTTTTTTTTTTAAAGGAAAACTTTCTTTTTAAATTGTTTAATGTGGAATAATTTTATTCATTATACAGTGGTGCTCCGCAAGACGAATGCCTCACAAGACGGAAAACTCGCTAGACGAAAGGGTTTTCCGTTTTGGAGGTGCTTTGCAAAACGAATCTCCTATGGGCTTGCTTCGCAAGACGAAAATGTCTTGCGAGTTCCTGCGGGTTTTTTCCCCTCCCCCCCTTTTTCTAAGCCGCTAAGCCGCTTATCAGCTGATCCGATAAGCCGCTAATCCGCTAATCCGTCAATGGGCTTGCTTCGCAAGACGAAAAAACCGCTAGACGAAGAGAATCACAGAATGGATTCTTTTCGTCTTGCGAGGCACCACTGTATGTGGTTTTTTTTTTTAATGCTGCTTGTTACCATGGGGCTGGGAAACCTTTTTCGGCCAAGGGTCACGGATGGAGAGGGGGGAATGACTCTCGCCTAGACTAAATCCCAGCCACACAGAAGCCAGATGTTTCCTCTGCACCACCCACACCCCAAATCTCTCCCTTCTCCAGGCAAGGAAGATTCAATATCTCGGTTCCAGGATGCATTACAACCAGGCAAAAGCATGCAAGAAAGGTGTGGGGTAGGACTGGTGGGAGGTGTGGCCTGGGGGAGAATGAGAAGGGGCTGGGGGAGGCACATTCAGCCCCTGACCTGAAGTTTCCTCACCCCTGAAGTGTAGTAATCTTCATAATACAGACTTAATTTGTCCCTTTTAAGCAAGAGTGGTGATTCCTTCAGTTTTTCTTTCATAGTATTGAATCCTTAGATTTGCAGACTCTGTTTGCATGTGGCAGTTGTATCACAGCAACATTTGGAGAGTAACATGCCTGTCCCTGAATTGTGGTTTACCACAGCGTGCAAGCTGGGCTTCTGTTTGTTTAAACGCACAATTCATTTGTTGGGAGTCATTTTCCTGGTTGTCTATATTGAACTGTTGCCTCTAGGCACGCAAACAGGTACATTTTGCTGTTTGTTTTTTGTTATAATCTGTAGGTGACTGTCATAAAGA
This sequence comes from Podarcis liolepis, assembly GCF_965112155.1. Taxonomy (NCBI): domain Eukaryota; kingdom Metazoa; phylum Chordata; class Lepidosauria; order Squamata; family Lacertidae; genus Podarcis; species Podarcis liolepis. Next base: position 4,011,934 of record NC_139563.1, read on the forward strand.
AGGGTTGGCTGACAGCTAATAACTCCTGTGAAGTGCCCTGCAAGGGTGATGTGCAAAAAATGCCTTACAAGTCGTCACCGTAAATTTCCCCGCAACAACCTTGTCATGTTACCATTTTAAAGGAGGGGAAAACAAAGTTTGCAAGGTCTGATGGCTTCCAATAGGCATTGCTCTCTGCTTTGCCCTGACCTTCAAGGCTTTCGTGAGCATCCTCTGGTCATATGTTGGGTACTTTCAGGTGCAGGTGAGTCCCGGTCTGGGAAGAAGGTGGAGTTTAAATACCGTATTTTTTGCTCTATACGACTCACTTTTTCCCTCCTAAAAAGTAAGGGGAAATGTGTGTGCGTCTTATGGAGCGAATGCAGGCTGCGCAGCTATCCCAGAAGCCAGAACAGCAAGAGGGATTGCTGCTTTCACTGCGCAGCGATCCCTCTTGCTGTTCCGGCTTCTGAGATTCAGAATATTTTTTTTCTTGTTTTCCTCCTCCAAAAACTAGGTGCGTCTTGTGGTCTGGTGCGTCTTATAGAGCGAAAAATACAGTGAATATAATAACAGCAGCAACAACCACGGCCTAGGACCCTCGTATCTACGGGACCGCTTCTCCTGCTATTCCCCACGGAGAACCTTAAGGTCCATAAATAGTAACACCCCAGAGGTCCCGGGCCCCATGGAAGTCAGATTAGCCTCAACCAGAGCCCAGGGCCTTTTCAACACTGGCTCCGGCCTGGTGGAACGCTCTGTCTCATGAGACCAGGGCCTTGCAGGATCTGAGTTCTTTCCGCAGTGCCTGTAAGACAGAGTTGTTCCGCCTGGCCTTTGGCTTGGATCAAATTGATCGCCTCTCCCTCCCCCTCTTCCTTTTTCCTTTCTCCTTCTGTGATGGAACTCCTATTTGGAGACTTCCCTGGCTTTTTTACTGGCCCACGTCGGACCAGTCTGGATAGTTGGCCTTGGTGAAGACTTGACATTTTCATCCCCCCAAAAGTTTTTGATTTGAGTTCCTACTGAAATGAGGCAGCATTTTAATGTTGTATTTTAATCTTGTTTTTAAGTTGTAATTCAATCAATTGTTTTTATACCTGGTGTTAGCCGCCCTGAGCCCGGTCTTGGCTGGGGAGGGCAGGGCATAAATAAAATTTAACAACAACAAAAATGAAATGCATTTCCATATGCAGAGACCACTATCTATTTGCTTGGGAACAGGTAACAGAGAAGGCTGTTGACTTCATCTACAGCAGTGTTTCCCAAACGTTTTTGGGCAACGGCACACCTGTTTACCGGGAAAAAATCTCGCGGCACACCACCATTAAAGCCCCGCCCCGTGACGTCAGCGCGCAGCGTCACGCCGGGAGGGACGCACAAAAGTGAAAGTTTTTTCCCTTCCCCTTGCCGGGGTGGGAGGAGGCAGCAGAGCGAGGGATTGAGGGATGGCGGCAGCTGAGGCGGCGGCGGCTGTTGTGGTGGTGGCGGCGATAGCGGGCGGAGGAGGAGCCGTCGCCGGGAGTTGCTGCTGCTGCTGTTGCTGCTGCTGCCCGGACATGCCGGCCTCCTCCTCCTCCGCTGTCTCGCGCTCCTCCCTTTTGCGCGCGCTGCCCCGCCGCTCGGCACCAGCACCGCGGAGCCGCCCCCGGCTCGACGCGGATCCTCGCCGCCGCCGCCTCTCGCCGCCCGACTCGCCCGCCTCCCTCCCACGGCACACCAGCCGGTGTCTCACGGCACACTAGTGTGCCGCGGAACACCGGTTGGGAAACACTGATCTACAGAAGCATTTGGCTGTTCCTTGTTGAAAAGGGGAATCCTCTTGTGTAAAACTCCTTGGAATCGGGCGCAGCCAACCTGCTGGCTGAGCAGGGTCATGTGGTAGAGTGGGGAGCGGGGATTACATGTTTTGTCCTGGGGTGACCCTGTTAGTAGCTTGCATTGGTGTAATTGATGAATGCCTGGATTTGCCAGCTTTGATATCTGCACTAAGAGCATTTGCAAGGGCTGGCTTACTTGCTTCTCCCTCCAACTTAATTTCAAACTCTGAAATTCGCTTAAGGACAGCCCTACACAGACCATGGTGTGAGCCCCTGGCAAAGTTTTGCGTAACAAACTCCTCCTGTGATGGTGGTGGGAGTTAATTTCCTGGCCCTGATCATCCTAGAGGTGTGCGTGTGCCCTGAGTACAGCCTCTGGGGTGCTTTGAATAAACAAGCCACTTGTACATAATTGTGCCGCGTCAACTGAGAGCGTGGCATTGGCGGGTCAATTAAAACGGACCCGCGATCTTGCATTATGTCATTGCTCTGCAGATTTTCAGTATGCATCCATTTGGAAAGAATGTGTAGGTTTTGCAAGCGCTGTGGAATGCCGTTGGTTAACCTTCTTTTGTAAGCCTTACAATGACAGCTTGTGTGCAGCTGAACGCCCAAATCCTGAAGGGAAAAGGGAGTTCCTCCGATATGATAGCAGAAGGAAGCTCAATTTAACCTGTGGGAGACTGAGGGAGAAGGCTGGTGTTGGATGTTGGGAGATGTAGATACAAAGCCCAAGGGCTTTTGGGGAGCAAGCTTGCTGCGCTGCTGATTATTAACCTACCTCTCAGGATTGTTCTGAGGAAGTGATATCAGTCAGCTGTCAAGCACCTATTTTTATAATGAAGAATACAGCAAAAATGACTTAATGGGATTTCAAAACTTCCTTTTCCGCCTGCTTTTGTTGTGAAGCCCTGCGTGTGGTGATAGTCCAGTCACAAACATTCCAAAATACTGGCCTACATTATGGGGCTCTTATAGATCTATCTTGGCAATCCTAAATTGAAGTGCTATATAAATGTACTAAAAATAAGTGCCACTGGAGGATGCCTGGAGAATGGCAAGAATTGAATATTGCCATTATCCATGTTCTGTGCTATGGGCCCTACCCAGAGGTTTCGCCACCTGGGCAGACGTTGCCACAGCATTTGGGCTAGTGACCATAATAACTTGTCTTTATCTGAGGCACCTGGGATTTGAATCCCCAACCCCATAGTTCTAAACTTATTAACAATTTTGGGCTAAAATCAGCCATGGCTGCTGGAAGGGGGAAGGGTCTTTTGGATGGACCAGGGCTCCACCTGGAGTCCCCGAGAATGCTTCTAGGAACATGGGAAGCTGCCTTATGCTGAGTCAGACCTTCTGTCCATCTATCTTAGGATACCTCCAGCTGTTTTGGGACTACATTTCCCATCATCCCCGGACCCCTGGTCCTGTTAGCTAGGGATGATGGGAGTTGTAGTCCCAAAACAGCTGGAGGGCCGCGTTTGACCTACACTGACTGGCAGGGTTTTTGACAGCCCTACCTGGAGATACCAGGGATTGAACCCTGGGCGTCGTGCACGCAGGGCACATGCGACAGAACTGTGGCCCTTCTCTGTTAGTGCCGTGAGGGGGGAAATGGAATAAATTCCACTTCGTGCAGCAAGTTTACAGAATTCACCAGCTCACTAGGGCAGCATGGACACTAGAATGGCAGGAGATAAATTATATAAATGAGCATGTGCTTCTTATTTATTCCAACAGGCTTTTATACTGGTGTTGCTCTTCAGATATCGGTGCTGGGGTCTGAGTAATTTTTATATCTTCTCCATGCTTTGCTTTCTGTGATAATATACAGCAGGGGTGGGGGCCCTGCTGGACCAAACTGTTCCCATCATCCCTGCGCATTGGCTGTCTTGGGCTGCCAGGAGAGTGACAGTATCTGCTAGGTGTGCCACCTTAGCTATCTCTGCTTCTACAAAGTGGCATGTGGTACCTGTCAGCTGACTCAAAGGTAAGGTAGAGTATAACCTTTAAAAATAGAAGAATGCCTATCCTTCCGCTTAACACCGGATGAACTGGGAAGTACTGGTTTCTTCTGTAGGCAGAAGCACTGGTCCCATGCTGTCCTGACAACCCACTCTTTGTGCTTGACCTACTGGATGCCCAGAATCTGCCTCCATCTCTGAGAGGATTATGCAGGAACTTCTTCTATGTGTACATGCTATTCCCCAGTTGTCCATTACTAGAATTCTTACATCACCCTCTGCATTTGATATTGGCTGTTGCTGGAGAAGAGGCAGCTGACTGGGTAAATGGAAGCTCTGTTTTTGAGTTGCAAACCATTGTCTGCTGCAAGACTTCCTCGTATCACTTGTTCTCAGACATCACTTATCACTCCTTCCTCTGTTGGAGTGTGTCTTTGTGTGTGTTAAGTCTGACGAACATGGAAGCAAGTCCCAGTTGGGTTGCAAGCCATTTACTGCACAGCGAGTGCTTTTCAGCAGCAGGGCAGAGTCTCTACCAGCATGTGAATAATTCTGACAGATGTAAAACTGTTTTACAGTGGGTATTAACTGCTGCAGTTTTAACAAACTTGACTCTGGATTTTTTAAAAAAAATATATACGTTTTTCTTTGGTAACAAAAGTACATACATCATCTATTGTTTTCAAATCACAGAGTTCTTCTTTCCCCATTTTTGGCATGGTTTTTAAGCTGTCCTGAGCTCCCTTTTGAAAGGACAAAATGAGATGGTGACATCTCTTTGCTATGGTGGGGTGCTGGGGACCCTTTCCCTTCAATGTATAACCCCCACCGCAAGTTGTCAATGAATTGATTGGGGGGGGGGCTGCAAAAATATCAAACCTATCCATTCTGAAGGAAATCAGCCCTGAGTGCTCACTGGAAGGACAGATCCTGAAGCTGAGGCTCCCATACTTTGGCCACCTCATGAGAAGAGAAGACTCCCTGGAAAAGACCCTGATGTTGGGAAAGATGGAGGGCACAAGGAGAAGGGGACGACAGAGGACGAGATGGTTGGACAGTGTTCTTGAAGCTACCAGCATGAGTTTGACCAAACTGCGGGAGGCAGTGGAAGACAGGAGTGCCTGGCGTGCTCTGGTCCAGGGGGTCACGAAGAGTTGGACACGACTAAACGACTAAACAATTGTCCCTATCTGTGCTTCATTTCCAGGAGGAGCACAGACTTGCCTTTTAAAGTTGAACCCAGTTAAGTGAAAGGTGGCTTTCCTCCTCCCCTAAATTTTAGGCTGAGCCTCCTTTCTTCACAACTCTTGATCCTCTGACTTGTCAAACTTGTCCAAGAGGTGAGCCAAAAGTTAAAGTGACCTGATAAGCTTGACAACCGCTGGCAAGATGAGGGGTCTCTTAGCCACTTAACCTGGACCAAGTGAAAGGGTCATGTAAGCAGCAGAGTGGACCTGCGATATTGTTAGCTTGCATACTCAGGAACATGATTTTTTTTTTTTTTGGAGGGGGGGACACTTTTCTCTTGAGTGACAGGACTTCTGTAAGTGTTCAGAGACAGTTATGGCAGTTGACAAAGGCCCAGGAGTTGAGGCTACCATTGAGTCAGCAGCATTTGATGTGGGAAAAGGAGGGACCTCCAGGAGAGGTGTCCCAATAGTGTTCTGCAAAGTTTCCTGAAAACGCACACCTGCCCAAGCAGCAAAATAGACTGTGCTTGCCCATAAGAGAACTCCAAAATCCATAGTAGGCAAATATCTTTATTAGGCCAACCAAAACATTGCAAAATAGTGTGCAGGATGAAGAGATCTCCAGAACTCTTCATCAGGCCATAGTAAACAGTGCAATACAGTGGGAACAAGGGATGGGAATTAGCCGACATGAAGTCTACGTTTGGTCCCAGCCTTGCAATTTAATGAGGAGCTTTCAGGTGAAGCTGTTGTGCTATACCGATATCAGGTGGCACCAAAGCCTTACAGAGATGCAGTTGCTTTTGTTATTGGCGTGACTTGGTTGGTTGTACTGATTAATGCTTTGCTTATTTGTACAATTATTTGACTGATAAATTGACCAAGGTGGTTTTGGTTTTTTTTAATTAGTCAAATGACCTGTTGGGATATATTTTTGTGTCATCATGCATTTTCCTAAACAATAAAGCACACTTTATTTACCACTGGAAGGGCTTACTGAAAACCTATTTAGGGGAGTCTTTCCCGGAAGATACAGACATTTTGTGCAGACGACATTTCACAGGGGAACTGAATCTTGACAGTTTGCTTTCTGTTTCATTCTTAGGAGCATAAGAGCTTGTTAGGATGTGGCTACATAAGAGGGATATCGTTTGCGTTGCCCCATCTCACTGTTTTGTATTAGGATTCAATTTTTGTGAGTGCCCATTCTGTTTTGAGTCAAGTGAGTAGGTGCTGACAGATGAAGGAGGCAGCTGCAGGAATGAGCCATAGTCCGGCATCTCATTGAATGAACGCAGACTAAATACTATTCAGGCTTTCTGCTTGTGAATGAGCACTCAAGAATTCACATGTGTGAGGTGCAGCTTGCTCAGTCTTTCAACTGGGTAGCTGCTTACTGCTCAGTTCTTACGGATTGCACATTCTTTTAATGGGGCAGTTCAGCTGATAGGATGTTTCCTACATTCCTTTTTGGTTCTCATCCACAATGGTAAAGTTCCTCTGTGTTTCTGTGTTACTGCACAAGAGTCCTTGCATTGCACATGCCAAAGAATTTCTAGACATACTTGTCCCCATTCTTTTGAGAGACAAAAACAAAAGCACATTTTTACCAACTGCCCCCACCGCCACTGTGAGCCCTGCCTTCTGTAATACCTTTTGGCAGATGGTACGTCTCGATTAGATCAAATTAGTTCTATTTATGCTGTAGCCTGAACATGAGACACTTTGCTGTAGCGCTTGGTGGCATACAGTCATGTACACAATTTGACATTGTCTCCATGCCAGTTAACCGTTCTGCCTCACAGGCTCTGACCTATACGGAATCTCTTTTGTCTGCTAAACTTTGGATCTGAGGCTTAGCTGGCTTTCTTGTCCCCCCCCCCCCGACCCAGTTTGTTCTAATACGGAACTATTTTTGCAGCTTGATATGCTGACCGAAGACTTTTAACTTCCCAAATCAGAAGCTTCATAGCTGTGTATACTTTGTCTCCCACGCATAACTGTGGATGAAATCCTGTGAAATGTTTAGATGGGTGGAATAGCTTTGTGTGTTTCAGGTTCAGTATGTCAGTTGCATCTGGTTGAGATTATTATTCATTTATATGCCACCCATCTGACTGGGTTTCCCCAGCCACTCTGGGCGGCTCCCAATAAAAAATAGTAAAAACGCAATACAACATCAAACACTAAAAAGTAAAAAGTATCAAACACTGAAAAGATGCATTTTCCCTGTATGAGAACAAGGTCTTTCTTTCCTAACTACATAATTAGCACCAGGTACTTCTCTGAACCCCATCCCATTCTGATGACCCACCGAAAATAAACATTCCCAGGATGCAAACTGCCTTTTGCTAACTTAGCAACTTCTGAACTCTAAAAACCTTAATCCTTCAGCAGTGGTGGTGAGCTGAGCTCAGAAAGAACTAAATAAATGTGAAAATGACTTCCAGTTGCTAATCTGGGTGATGTGTAAATAGGGAGAGCAGATGGCTTTGCAACTATATCCTTCCATTTTACAATAATCCTTAGAGACTGATATTTTTGGCTGGTTGGGTCAGATCTGCAGGTGTGAAGAATGCAGTTGTGCAGTCCAGCTAGCTAAGCTAATAAAACGTCCGTTTTTTCTGTTTCCTGGTTCTGTAGGAAAAAGCAACCCCATTGTAATATTTGAATAATGTGATCTTAATAGCAAGAAGAAAAGGATCACTAAGGGGTTTTAATAGCTCTTAAGTTCTTCATGCAGATTCTCAGTAATTCTTTCAGCAAGAGAGGCTCAAAGGATCTAAGGTGGTCAGGATAGAGGCTGATCTGTGAATCTGCCGCAGAGGTTAGATTATTCAGAGATAATATTCTTGGCCACTACATGTTGAAAAAGACATTGATAATGACAGCCGCCCGTTTGCACTTTGCCTGTAATGAGACTATGTGCTCTGCTGAGTCACGGGCAAAGAGAGCAGCAGGGTGGACTGTTTCTACAAAGCAGCCATTGCTGCCTGCTTAAGGTGTGCTGCTTCTGGCTTAAGTTAGTTTTACCTTCTTAAAATTAGGGTGTTTAATGTGGCTGGGCATTGAGATGCCTGCTACTTAGCTTTTTGTAATTTTAAATCCCTGCTCAGATCTGTATCTGCAGCCTCGTATTTGCATTAGAATGTAAAACATACACATGGACAGTGTTAGAAACTCAGATATATGTCAGAAGCCAAATGGCTCCTTAAACCAAGGTTGCAGTCGCACCTGCTTTCCTGGCATAAAGTCTCACGTTCAATTCCCAGCGTCTCCAGGTTGGGCTTGGAAGGGCTTCTAAAGCCCAGGAGCGCAGCTGTCAGTCAGTGCCAAGCTTAGATGTTTAATGTCGCTAGCAGATGCTTTTATAGTAAGGCTGCTCTCTGTGTTATATCAAACCCCTGAATATTCTGTCTTCTCTGATAGTGCTGTTGAGTAGAATGAGGTTGGCAAGTTTGCTAGTATTTTAAAGCACTTCAATTTCAGGGAGGGAACGAAGCCTGAGAACGTTGTCTTTTTTTGGGTGGCAAAAATTCTTTCTGAAGTATTTCTTCTTGTGGCTTTATAAGACTAGAAAATGGAGCCTGCTTCCTGAGGAGAGGCATAACTGCTGCTGCTGCTGCTGCTGCTGCTGTTCCTAACAAAAAACTTTTTGATGGAGTTGGCCTTTAAGGGTGATCTCATCTCGGTGACCAATCTGAGCAATGTGCAATGCTGAAGCTATTTACTAAGACAAAGCACTGCTGAGCTGCCCAACCACAGAGAGTCCAGCCTGCTGGATTGAGAGCTGTCTGGATAGCAGCACTGGGGCTGCAGGGGAAGGGCAGATACCAGCAAATTACCCTGGCTAGATTGTGTGGTGAACAGGATTTCCTGGTTAGGAGGGTTAAATGTTTCTCTCTGAAATCCAGAGCTTTCCTGATCCATTTGCAGCATGCCTGGAACATCCAACTGCTGCAATCACAGGTGTAGATAATATGTTAAATATTACTTCTATTGAATTACACTGAAGGCACACCCCTTTACCCTGGATTTTGACATTTGACATATATACTCTTGGGACCCAGCTGATTTCTGTGATTGTAACTGGCTCTGGGACCTTAGTGTGAAGGGCAGGCGGTAACAACTTGTGTGTATGTTCAGAGTTTTAAAGTTGTGCCTGATTTCCCTTTTCTTTTAACTGGTAAAGTAATATCAGAGCTCCTGAGAATGGGTGAAATATCCAATATCTATGCTGAGAAAGTTCTTGACTTCTGCAAACCCTGTTTACATTCTTTTGCTTCTTGTTTAACTTGGAAACTAGTAACGCACTTTCAGGGTTTTCTCTTTCAGCCTTGAGGGTTAGAAACGTTCCCTAAATGTTGAAATGACTAACCATGAAATCCTTGATTGCTTGTAGTTTTATAGGATTTCATGGGAGAGCACATTTTCATTTCTCCAAGGTGTGACTCAAGCCAGGTGGATCGTCTCCAGCTTAAGTACCTGGCAGGTGGTGTCAAAAACGGAATGCATAATTGGAGTGAAAGAAAAGCATATTCTGCACAAGGAGAAAAAAATGGGTACATGTTATTCTTTTAGCTTTCGAAAAGTAGTATCACTACAAAGCAATTCATGAGGACCATGAAGCCATGTCTGTGTTGAAAAGACTTAAATTCACTTAATTATGGACCAAGGAAGGTCAGAGCAGAATCTGCTTGAAACTTGCGAGCTGCATCTTATGGAACCTTTAAAAAAATCAAAATGTGATGACGTTTTAGCCAGATGTACTCCCTCCACGTTCTTTCTGTAAGGTAAACCAGGTCACTCAGCTAAACTGATTAGGTCAAATACTGATCTGCTGCTGAGCAGATTCAGATATTGAAGGTTTGTGAAGAACACCCAAGGACTGATACTAGCATCCCAGGAAACTCAGTGTGACCCAGCACCTAGAAACTATCAAATGGCACTAGGCACCTTGGGTTATATTTCAAAGTAAAGGAAAATAACTTTGGCTCTTTCGTATAATCTCTTAAACTTGCTGATTGGATCTTGTGTTCAGTTCCTTAGGTCGTGGATGCATTTGATTGGATTCTGCAGTCATGCGCTTCGCATAGCATTGTGACGCACCTATTGCTATCTCTCGCGTTGCTCTGCTTTTGGGCCTCGCTTCATACTCTGGGTATATACCGGCCCACCGGCTTGATGAATTTTTGGAGAGCTGGACTCCGGCCCATGGAAGCCACAGTGAATTTGCGAGTATTTCAAGTGCCATATAACAGTGTTGTCTTCGTAGCCACAGGCAAACATAGCTGCTGCTCTGGCATGTAGCCTGAGCTCTTGTTGGGCTGCTGCAATGATTAATAACTCATGCTACTTTCACATAATGATTTAATGGTGATATTTTACATAGAAACATAGTCCTTACAACAGTAGATATTTGCATATAGCACCTCTGTAAATTGAGTGGATGGCAGCACAGCACATTTTTAGTACCAAGACCCTAATAGTGGTAGCTGAGTAACTGTGGTCTGTAGCAAATGGTCTTTGGTTTCTATGCAACTTGCACATCAGTTCTCGCTCGCCTCTTCCCTAACCCTTCCCCCCAACCCGAAAGGATTTTGGTCACCTCTAAAAAATAGAAAATATTGGGGTGGAAGCAGCATGATTCAATGGGTAATCCATTATGTCCTGGTACTGTGTTTTTGGATTGAGCACAGCTTCCCTTGAGTAACAGACTTCTGTAAAATGGCATTTAGTGATGTCCAACTGTCTTGTTGCACGGCCTTTTGGCTCCCAATTCCCCCAGTGGATAGGTGTTCATTGACAGCTTCATCTTGCACCTAAGAAGAGCCTGCTGGATCAGGCCGATGGTCCATCTGTTCCAGCATCCTGTTCTCACAGTGGCTGACCAGACGCCTCTATAGTAATGGGAAACCCAGAAGCAGGATCTGAGCACCAGAGCCATCTCCCCTCCATGTGGTTTTCAACAGCTGGTATTCAGAAGCAGTCTTGCCTCTGATTGTGAAGACAGAGCATAGACATCCTGGCTAGTAGCTGTCAATAGCCCTTCCCTCCATGAATATAAATGGTCACACTTTCTGTCTCTTGTGATGTGGATGGTTGTTGCTAAATTACAGTACTGTTGCTGGATGCTAGGGGTGCCTATACCTGAAATATGGGCGGAGGAAACCTTACCTTTATAGATTTTTAAAGTATGCTTTCCTCTGTCCCTCCCTCATCTCTTTTGGTGCCATGCTATGGGGAGTTGGAATCTGGCTAGGCAGGAAGGTTTGGCTTAAAGTGTCTACTCCTCCTCTTCCACATGAGGCAAGGTAACTCTTAAAAGGAGGGGCATTGCTTGTTGACTCTGATTATTTGGGGAGGTGATCGTCCACCCCTTACTGGTGGGTTTGATATTCTGAAGAGTGGTTTGGACAACTGTTTTGTATTAGAATAGCACATATTGATGACTAATATGTAATTCACACATATGAATAGATCTTGTACGCAGCCCAGAAAAGTCATTGGTTTGAAAGACAGTCTAAGGATCATGTTGAGAGAATATCAGTACTGTAGTTCTTGACCAGGTGAGGGAATGCTAGGTGATCTTTCAGCAACCTCACAATGTTAGAATCCCTAAATTTCTTTGGGAGTAAAATAGAATACAAATACAGTGAAAAGGTATCTCAACAGCCTGCATTGAGAAGCATCCTTGCAGCAAGCAAAACCAAAATCAGTTTGGAGTTTCCTGGCCAACTTTTTCTAAGAGATGGGATCCCTTCAGGCACTGTGGAAGCTGTGCTGTGAGCAAAAGGGGAGTTTCCCCTCCAAACGGCACGCTGTGCTATATGTCACACTGTCTTTGAAATTGGGCTAGCACAAGCCCTTTGCACAGAGCCAAAGCAGCTGTTGCAACCTCAGCTCTTTCTTTGTCCATACACCTTTATGGGGCAGGTCGATCACTGCAGAGATAAGCCTGTAATTACACCCTTGTAGGTAAGACTGATTTCCTTCTGTGCAGCAGCTGGGTATGAAGATGGAAGCTGTTCTTTTCCTTGGCCTTGGGTGGAAACCTAGTGAGGGAGGTGTCCTCTGACCTCCCTGACAAATGGAGAGCATTAGATGGCTATAATAGGCTATAATCTTCTGCTCCAGGAGTGATAGCTCTTTTGTTTCCTCCAGCACTCTGAGAGCCAATCGCGGTGATTTCCAGAGTCCAGTTACCTTAATGGAGAAACAAAAGTACCAGCAGGCCATAAAGCTTGAAATTCAAGTAGGCAGAGGTGACATGGAGCTCCAGTGGGCAGGCTGCCTCTGTGGCTCAGGAGCTGCTGCTTTCAAGCTGGTTCAGATTTCATCCATAGGAAGAGGAGGAGGAGGCAGCCTCTGGGGAAGAGGTTTAATCAGAACTGAGCAGCTGAGGTTGTTGCTGGCATCAGGGTAGTGTGACTAGGTTCCATAAATCTAGCAGGGTGTCTGCATTTCCCCAAAGACTCAGAATAATGTTCCTACCCACCTTAGTGATAGAATTGTAGAATTGGAAGGGACCACAAGGGTCATCTGGTCCAACCCCCTGCAATCCAGGAATCTTTTACCCGATGTGGGGCTCAAACCTACAGCCCCGGGATTAAGAGTCTCATGCTCTACCAAGTGAGCTGTCCCTGCTGTCAATATAGGCTTTGTTGCTTTGGAACATAGAAGCTACCTTGTACTTTTCAAATGCTTTTTATTGAGGTATAACAGACAGGTATAAACAAACTACAAAGACGCAAGTCTGCAGCTTTTACAAAGGAAGCTGCCTTTTACAATACCTTGGTATTGTCTACAAGGACTGGCCACAGCTCTCCGGGGTTTCAGACAGGGACGATTCGTAGCCCTACTGTGAGATAACAGGGATTAAACCTGGAACCTTCTGAATGCAAAACTGGTGCTCCACCATTGAATTACAGGCTCCCCCCCCCCCGAATTATTGGTATTAATGAAATGTCGTCAGGCTGCCTTGATGCTCCAGGGAGATATATCCTTTGCCCCTAAAAATGGGTGCAGAGACTGAATGTAGAATTGTGTCCTGAACAAGTGTACAGAATTTCATTATTATTGTCAAATTCAGTTAGATATAAAGCAAGCAAATGGGGTGCCAGTTTGGTGCATTAAGCCAAATTCAATGATACTGAGCCCCTTTCTGGTGTTCTTCTCCTTTTGCAATGAGAATAAGAGCAGATATGTGCTTGCTAGCTCTGACCCCTCTGTTGTGTTCTCCTCACTTCGCCTCCTTCCTGCTGAGTTCATGGTGGCTCCCCGTACAGTTTTGGAACCCCGCAAGATCAGGGAGTCGGTGGGCAGGATTCAACTAAGTTGTGTGTACGGAATGACGTCTGCTCACACAATCCTTTCTCCTCTCCCACGCCCCTGAAATCTGCTCTGGAGGTTTGGGGGAACCCGCAAAAGAAATTTTTGGGGGTTGATGGGAGAGGAGAGTGGAGAAAAGTCTTGTTGCACAAGATACCTTTGTTTTATGCATGCAAACCCCACTTAGCTCATCCACCCATTGCAAGTAGAGCAGGGTCCCAACTGCAGAAGCTCTTCTTAAACCCACAGAGGGCTATGTCAGGATCACGATGGATGGGGTGGACCCAGCAAATGCAGCCCCTCTTTTCTCCTCCAGTGCAGCTGGAATCACACGAGAGGGAAAGAGTGAGCAGGGTTTTTGTGCATCTTAGTCTTGCTGGTGTTTTGTTTTAAATAGGCCATCTTCATTCAGACTTTGCCAGAAATGGGAGAAGAACGCCTTGTCTTCCATATTTTGTTCCAAAGTAAATATCCCACCCTGTTACGGTGGCTTAGCTTCAGTTTTAGAAGCAGCTTTTGAACACTTGCTCAGACTTTTGTCACTTTATTCAGTTAGGGGAGGTTGATCTGAATTGTAGTAGGGCTCATGCAGCCACATGGGTTTCTATTTTTGGCTTTGGGTTGAGTTACAGCAAAGCCCTCTGGTGCAATGGCCTTGCCGGTCCTGGGGGAATGACAGGGCTTGGATGACTTCAGTCTCCTTGACTTGGTGCAGTTGGGAAAGGGTTGCTGCAGATTAGACTAACAGGGTTAGCTTGCACTGCAAAAAAGGCAGAGCTTGAAATTCAGTTCTTTAGAATGAAAATGCCCCCATGACAGACTGCCAGTGACAGTTACTCAGTCAAACTAAGCCTAGTTGGGCCTAAGTTAGATTGCAGTCAAAGGAATAAAATGACTTGGTTTTACTCATTTGTTCCCAATACTTATGGACCACTTTTCACCATAATATTTATTGTTACCATTACCATTATTAATTAGATTTATATACTGCCCTTCATCAAAAGATCTCATAGATGGTCACACTGCACTTTACAGAACAATTTTATATTTATAGCATTTCTCCCCCACCTTTTCCTCCAAGGAGTACATGGTTCACCCCTCTCAGTTAAGCCCTAAAATGACCATGTCATGTAGGTTAAGAGGCAGTGACTGGCCCAGAGCTTCGTGGCAGAGTTGGGATTCGAACCCTGGTCTCTCAGGTCCTATTCTGACACTCGAGGCACTGTCTCTCAATTAATAAGGTAATCAATCCATGCAAATAAGATGGTGTTTAAAACATAAAACGCAAAGCTAAAGGTCAAAGTGTGTGTATATCTGACTTCTATATTTGGCAAGCATTTTCCTTTGGCTTGCTTTAATTAACAATATTGCTCATAATGTGATTATTTTGAATTAGCTGGCCTGACCACACCACCTAGTTGTTCTTTTTCATCCCTAAAAAGATAAAATACTTATTCAGGATATAATTAGCTTGCTTTTCAATTTTTCAAAGAATCCCAGAATGAATAGCAAAAAGTAAAGGCACCTAGCTTTATAAAACACCTAAAAAAATACTTCAAATGACATCATAAAAACAGCAGAACGAGACAGGCTAAGAAATCTAATACCCCAGCAGCAACAGAAAAACCCAATGCGTGTTAAAACAGAGGAATCAGAACCACCCAAAATTCCGAGGCAAATGGACTTGGCACACAAAACTTACTAGTGAGGATGTCAGGTGAGTCTTCCTGGGGAGAGTATTTTCCATGAGTGAGTCGCCACCACTAAAAGGCCCTTTTGCTGTTCTGTCTCTGCTCTGCAGGCAGGGAAACTTGGAGAAGAGTGTCTGATGCAGATCTTATTTCTCAAGCAGGTTTGCATAGCAAAAGGTGGTCATTAAATTCTACTTCGGGCCTCTGATTGCTCTTCAGTAATAAAGAAGGGATCAGCGGTGGTAGCTGAGACCCAGATTTTAGGGACTTACTGAGACTGCTTTCCCTAATTCTTGGCCGCTGCATAATAATTGCCTGCAGCGCGGAGCAGAGAGAGGGTCCTTTAGGACCAGCCTGAGTTAGGGACCCTTTCTCCAGGGGCCATTCCAGGATGAACCGTGACCAAGTTTGAAGGAAGAAGTTGAGGCTTCTTCCTTCAAACAGCGAGTAGTGAGACAGAGATGAAGATGATTTATTAAGTTTATTGGTCACTTGCCAAAAGCAACTGAAAGCAACTTACATCCAAACAACCAAAACCCTACATAAATCCATTCACCCATTAAGGTAATACATTTAAAAAATCCCACCCTGTCAAATGGCCACAGATAGAGGTGGGAGACCCGTTGGATAATCTTTAGACTATCTTTAAAGTAAATCTTTTCGCAAGGGTGACAATTGTTTCTGTGGGAAGGCTGTTAGGTAAAATGCATAATACTGATAATATGCATGGACTTTTCCTGTCCTAAGGGAAGAAGTATTAAGTAATGCATGTCATTGGTGTGGGCTGTCAAACAGGTCGCAGAAACCAAGTCTGATGGAGAGCATAAGTCTGGATTCTGAAAGATAATCTAAAAGTTTATGTTCTGATGGGTGCCGGTTCTGGTTGTTAAAAGAAAGTGGCAGCTGTGGTCTGGCATCATTTTAAAGAAGGGATATGTTCTTCCTTGCCTGCTGTAGAATAGTTTATTGATGTATAGTCCTCTTTCTGCAAATCAGAGTGTTATTTTTTAGAAGTGAGGGCCAAATTGTATGTTCTGCGATTGAGGTGTCAGTATCCCACTCCCCCTTTTAATGCTACGCAGGCTTGTGGGGGGCTGGGTGGAGGCTGCAAGCTTGATAGCAGTGGTGAAAAACAGCCTGCAGGGCAAGGGTTAAGCACCCTCTTCCGCACTCCCCCCCCCCCCACTACTACAGAACAGTACAGTCAAATTCCCAGCTGCATTTGAGTAAAAAATAAAAATGGATTGTATCCAGATCTGTTAATCCTTCCATGGAAGGTCCTTTGATTCAGCAGAGGCTTCTATGACAGCAAGGGGAAGAAACAGTTTCCCCCTTCTGCAGCTCCTCAGACCCCTACTCCGTTCTGCAGGGTCCCCCCAACCCTCTGGATCAGAGGTTCCAGAGCTTCAGAGAGGAAGGGAGATTTGCAACAGCCACCTTGTTACGCTCTCCTTTCTGCAGAAGCCTCCCCAGCATCAAAGAGCCTTTTGTGAACAGGAGGAGTCAGCCTCGTGTCAGGAGATTTCCATTGCCAGGAGAGTTCTGGTCCAGAACATCTGGAGGGCACAAGATTCGTGAAGGCTGCTGGGACACACCTGCTGGTTCCTTTTTTAAAAAACCGTAAACTTAATGAAGATATGAAAATGGAATACAGTAAGCCTGTGACTTAGGCACATTTAACTTGTGCGCATTCAGCTTTATGCAATTGAAGGGGGTGAGTGTGCAGGGAAAAAAGACTTTGGCAGTCCTACCTACCCAATGTGTTTTGACTATACACGATTTTGGGTTTAGGCATGATCTCCAGAACATAACCGTTGCTCAAGTTGTGGGCTTAATGTACCGTAAAGAAATAACAATGAACCCACCCACCCCCACTTCTTGCCTGCTCCTTGAAACAGGAGCCCTAATGCTTGATGTGAACAGGACACTAGGAAGGTGATGGGGGGGGGGGGATCCTGCCATGGAAATGTTCTTGCAGTGGAGGCAGTCATGAATTGGAGGTTTGCACTCCCAAGTTCCTCGCTGCTCTTGTCCTCCTTTGAGGGAGTTGACGTGTAGTTCTTTTCTTCCTTAACATGAGAACCTCAGCTGATGGAGGGGACGTCTCAATAATAATAATAATAATAATAATAATAATAATAAATTTTATTCATACCCCGCCCTCCCCAGCCGAAGCCGGGCTCAGAGCGGCTAACATCAAATGTATAACACATTAACATAAAATCAGACAATCAATTAAAATGCATCCTCAAATCAGATCAGGACCAGAATAAAATCCAATCAGATGGCAACCCGCAGATTAGGGTTGGGGACCTTAACTGCTCACCAGGCCCAACTGTTTGTGCTGAACTTATATGGGCCTGTGAGAAAAATTGGGAGGCCACTTTCATGCAAGTTCTTATGAAAGGGGAGAGGGAGTCAGACTGAACCCCGACCAAAGGCCTGGCAGAACATCTCTGTCTTGCAGGCCCTGCGGAAAGATGTCAAGTCCCGCAGGGCCCTAGTCTCTTGTGACAGAGCGTTCCACCAGATTGGAGCCGCAGCCGAAAAAAGCCCTGGCTCTGGTTTCCCCCAGAAACAATTCCCCTGAAGTCATCGCTGGACATCGTTCAGCCCGCCTGGCAGGAGACGCCTATAGCCGTTATAAACTAATGCCGTGATTTACCTCTTCGGCAGCAAGGGGTTGTTTAATTTTACCAAATTAGCAGTTAAGGGAGGAGGTTCTTGGGGCGCCTGTCCAAAGTGGCTGGACTCTGTTCTTAAGGAGCCATCTTGCTTGCCAAGCCTTGGGGCTGCAGACGCCTCCTCTCCACCCCAAACACCCTCCTTTGGCAGAGTTGGAGCTTGCGATATAAATGCTGGATTGGCTGCCTCTCAGGCTGCGCTCTCTCCCCCCTGCAACGCCTGCTTCTTTTTTGTTCTGTACTTTGTAACTTGCCCGTGGCAGAGCCCGTTTTGTTTTTTTTTGTCTGCGGGGTGAGCGTTTCAGGTTCAGCTGAAGGTTGCGGGCTGCAAAAATCCATCCTCGTGTGTTGGTAAACAATATGACACAAGATACTGTTCTGCCTCTCTGCATCCCTGTGGAACTTGATGCTGACAAGGCAGAAAACCTCCTCTGGAGGGCATTGGGATAATAAGGGTTCATTCTGGATGCCAGGCCAGATGCGATGGGTCTCTCCTTTCTGCGGGCAGGGCAGAGGAGGCTGGCTGTTAGACTGAATTATCGTTCGCTGCTTGGATGGTTTTGCGGGAAAACGGCCAAGCCTTATTTTAAAGGGAATAAAGTCAAAGACCCCTGTGTACATTGGCTTCCCAAGTCTTGTTTGTGCTTTGAAGGAAATTTTGTGCTTTATTTAGTGAAGAAGCCCAACTCATGGATTTGAATTTTCTTCGAACAGTGTTTGCCAGTTATTTTTCCCAGTTTGGCTTGTTGGGAGCACAACAGAACTTTGGGGCACACAGATCTTTGGAGCGCAGAAGTCACAGCAATATTAATATTTATAGCTGCCCATCAATAAGTATATCTTGACTAGCTTACAAAAGGAGACTGTTGGAAGGCTACGGGATACAGTAATTAAAATCGGGCCTTTTTGCTTTCTTTTTATATACAAACTGGACTGATTCTGTGAGGCAGTAACTTGATTCGGAGCAGGGATGTGTCTAAAACTTGGCTGCTCTGTGGAAAGTGAGCCTTGCCATGGCCCCAGCTTAAATGCTTGATTTAAGACCGTGGCAAGTCTAGATGCTGGCAGAAAGCCCAGGTAGAAGATAGTAGTTATCCAAGAGGTGAATTGTATTTGGTTCCATCTTTTGACAAGCTAGGATTACTATTAAGAGGAACAAACGTTTCTCCTCTGCCAAAAGAGACCTAAGGCAGACTTCCCCAACCTTGCGCCCTCCAGATGTGTTTGGGCTATTCACATCTGCCCTGGCCAGCATAGATGGTTGTGTTGCCTGGAGATGGTGGGCAAAACATCTGGATGACATCAAGTTGCAGAAGGTTTCATGAGGGGTTACTTAGTGTTCACCCTAGACAGCTTTGTTCCAGAAACCAAGAGGTGTGGAAAATCACACTTTGTGTCGTCCGGCAGGCAGCTTTAATACATCCAAGTCTGACTAATCAGAGGCTCACGGTGCGTTCGTGGACAGATCGTAATGTTAAAAGAGCTTGCTGGCTGAATCAGCATCCTCTTTTCAACATGGGTAACAGATGCCTGTGGGAAGCCTGCAAGCATATTAACAGCTCCGGCCCCTGCAATCATCATCTGAGGTCCTTCTTCATGTGCTTCATCCATGAGAGGTCTGGAGGGCAGCAACATGAGAATGGGCCTTATCTGTGGTGGCTCCCCACTTGTGGAATGCCCTCCCCAGTGGTGTAGCGTGGGGGGTGCAGGAGGGGCCGGCCGCACCGGGCGCAACATCTGGGGTTTAGGGTTAGGGGCGCAAATCCACGGGTTGGGGCGCAAATCCACGGGTTAGGGGGCGCAAATCCACGGGTTAGGGGGCGCAAATTACTTGCCTTGCCCCAGGTGCTGACAACCCACGCTACGCCACTGGCCCTCCCTAGGGAGGCTCGCTTGGTGCCTTCATTAAATATCTTTAGGCTCCGGGTGAAAATGTTTCTCTATAACCAGGCCTCTGGCTGATTAATATTCTATGTAGCCTTACAATAAGTTTGTGGGAGGGAGTTATTGGTTTGTTTTTGTTTTATTATGTATCTTGTGTTCTCATATTGTATTTTTATGTAGAGAACCGCCCTGTGATCTTCAGATGAAGGGCTGTATACAAATTTTAAGAATGATGATAAGCAGAATGTGAGTGCAACAGCAAGTTTCACAACTAGTGATTCTCAGAAACTGGTATAAATGAGCTTGGTGAAGTTGGTGGCCGTTATTAAGGGGCATTATTGACCTTTACAACCATTTCTCTAGGACGGTGATTCATACAGAGTAAAGTTGAGAGCTTGCACCTGCCAAAATCCCAGGCCGAAGGGTAGCAAGTGGCAAGTTGCTTGCTTCCATTCAGATTAGTTTTTTTGGAGGTGGGCATGCTAATCTTCTCTGTATTGTTCCAGTTTTAGTACATCTGCTGTGATAGTGAGCACCTTTCAGCTTAGTTTTGAGATCTCTGTCATGCTGTCTGTTCTAGTTTCTACTAGCCTTTATTGGCATAAGAAGGTGTCTTTTCTATTCAGAGACTGTGTGCAGAACCCTCTGTTCCAGCTGGGTTATGGGGTGCTCTCTGTGTATATGTTTGGGGTGGGGGCAAACATTTCAACTAACCTTGATTTTCCTGCATACCTGTGGAGGTCTCTGCCCTTTTCTGCTCTCCCTGCTCAATATTGGGAATGATTTGGCCAAGGTGAAGAAGCACCAGCTCCACTGAGCCATGCAGAATATAGTTTGTGTCCTCTGATCTCTGCTGACAGAAGCAGATGAGTTGTGATGTCAAGGTGGAAGGCCACGTCTCGAGTGATTCCCTGCTCCTCTCTCATCGAGAGTATGCCGTCCCTGCTCTGCCCTCTGCCTTCTCTGTCTCCTTTTTTAAACTTTGCTTAAGCTGCTGAATGTAGAGCAAGCATGTTAGGAAATTTCCTATCATGAGAGCTGTGTGTGCGCGCGAGAAAGAGAGAGAAAGAGACAGACAGACAGAGATAGAAGAATGACGAGTTGGAAGGAATCAACTACACAGTAGAAATCACACCAGCACGTTTGTCCTGTGCAAAAAAATAAATAAATGTTTGTTGACTCCCTGCCAACAAAAATCCAAATTTTACCCCCCAGGCAGCTGAATTTTGTGATTGGGATTAAAAATGCACATTACGTGAATCGTAACTAGCATTTTCCTGCAAAGTGCAATGAAGGACCGTGGGGTGCTTGGGTTGAGGGAGAGGGCCATAGCTTTGGGGGAACTGTACCCTCCAGAAGCTCCGCTTAGTGCTGCTTTTAATTTCTGAGCTGGTGGATTTCAGACATCAGTCCTGGGATCCCTGGGGTTTATCGATAATGAAAATCGGTAAGGGCTGCCAAAGTGTATATGCATGTGAAAGTCAGCACAGAGAGAATATTGGGTGTGGGGCTCAACTGGGCCTGTCTGGCTGCCAGTGCTGGCTGACAGCGTGCCCATGGAGTGGTTTGCGCCCATCAGTGTGGAAAGGGTTCGGAGAGGATAGAGCAGGATGCTTCAAAGCCACCAGATGCTGCCAGTGCTATGTTCTGCAACCAGCTAGTTCTGCAACCAGCTAGTTCTGCTATGTTCTGCAACCAGCTAGTTTTCCAGCTAGTATCTAATCACCAAATATAATATCTAATCACCAAATGCTACCTTAAACCTAAGTTATGGTGGCCACAACGGAATGTCTAGGTGCCATTTACCCCACAATGGAATTTATTATTGTTATTAATTTCATTTCTATACTGCTTTATATTTTAAAGGGAAAACCCGAGAGCAGTTAACACATTATTAAAATATCCAATAAAACAAACCAGAATAAAACAAATTCAAGCTTCAAGGAAAATATTTCAGATCCTTCTCTAAGTTACATTAGGCTTTCTTCATATTTATTTAACTTAATTTATAGTGCTGCCCCATAGCAGAAGGACTCTAGGAGGGAAGTGTGGTCAAGTGGTTAGAGTGTCAGACAGGGACCTGGGAGATCAGGGTTCAATTCCCCACTCAGTCCTGAAGTTCACTAGGTCACCTTGGAGTCATTCACAGTCTCTTCACCTACCTCACAGGATTGTTGTACGGATTAGATGAGGTGGGGGGTGAACCATGGACTCCTTGGCTATAAAGGTGGGAGATAAATGCAACAAATTAGCTCTTCTGCTGACCTGCTCAAGAAAGCTGGAGGGACCAGCCAGGTGGAGATGTTAGTCGCCAGCCTTGCATCCAGAGATCTCCACCTGGTCACAATTGGATCAGTGGTCAGTTTCGCCTGTCACAAAACACTCACGACACCTGGTGGATTTCTAATACTGGCATTTGCCCCGAGCATGGCTTCACTTACAACCTCCAGTGTGCTTGATTAAAATTTAATTGCTTCTGTGACCCGCCCTCAGTGTCGCAACGCTGGGCACTTGCTGAAAAACATTCTGCTTGTGATGTGAGTGCATTCTAGCCTTGGCCGTTGCTTCTGCATGTCTGCCGACATGTAGCATGGGCAGGGCTTTGTGCTGCACCTCCACTTGGCGTTAAGTAAATGCGGATGGGGGTGGCAGGATGTGTTGGGTGGGGCTGTGTCTGGTGTTACGATCCGTGGAGCCCATGTAGATAGCAAGATTGGCAGAACATTTGTTTGTTTGTTTGTTTGTTTGTTTGATTTGTATACCACCCTTGCAGACTAGCCCGAAAGTTGCTAGCAGATCTCAAGGTGGTTCACAAGATAAAATCACAATATAAAAACACAAAATATATAATCAAAATAAAACCCCCAAACAACCCATTTGTTTCATTCCTTGCTGAGTGTTGACTGGAGGTAGTGGCCACTCATAGCTGAGTTATCCAGGCACAACTTGGGTTAAATGGGTGTAGAGCTGCTTCTGTTGAACCCTTGGCCATCCCATCCATATGGCTTTGCATTGGGAAGCGCAGTTCCCACTAGCGGGTGGGTCTTCAAAGTTGCTAAATTCAAACTTTCTTTTAGTCTGGTCAAGTGTGGTTTTACCTGTTGCGTAGTTGAGTTAGAGACACCTGACTGCTGTGCGAAGTGCTAAACCTTCTCTCTGATTACATCATTGTTTACTAGATTAGAAATAATTGTGCAAGTAATTAAATGGGTGTGCGCTCACTCTAGCCGGGTTTCACTTCTGTGCGATGAAGAGCTCCACGCTGTTGCAAAGTCTGGAGCGTTTCATTGCTTCGGCCTTCCTTAATGGGATACTATCTAGGCTATTACCTTAATTGAAGTTTATATTGAATGGTGCGCAAGAAGCCTCCTAGATCTGGATTAGTATCCTAATGACTCTCTTGTCTCTCTCGAGGGGAGGCTACGTGGCCAAGATAGTCCTAGACAATGCAGTGACACGGATGATAAAGGAAGGCACTTTAGGTTGGTTAGGCTCCTCTGACAAACAAATTAGCAGGGTTATGTGTATTCTGAAACAAGAGCAAATTATTGGAAACTCTGCAACTGTTTCTTTTAAATATTTTATTTTGCAGATAAGCGGTTTGTGAGATCCAGGACACACTAAGGGATTATCTGCTTAAGGTAAGAGCTGCTTTTCGTTATAGGCACTGCATTGCCTATTTCAGTATCTGCAGGCTGTTCCAGCACCCAAAAGTTGCTAGCCCATCTTGCGCCTCTATTTTGCAGAAGTTGTTTGTTTGTTAGCCGACACATTTATATACTTCTTAATTATTCCCATTTCTGAGAGGTGTACAGGCAGAGCAACCCACAGTAAAAAGGGGTAATGAGACAGTAAAAAATACATCATAAATTTCCTGCTGGAACAAGGAAGTCTTAGTCATGGGTCTGAAGTTTGGCAAGGAGGGGGCCTGTCTAATCTCAGTTGGGTGGGATGTTCATCACACTGACTGCACGGCTTCTAGTGACTACAGGCTGTGTCTCTGGGCCATGACGGGGTCACCAAATATCTCACTGATCAAGCTGGGAACAAGGGGGGTCCCTAAGATATTCTGGACCCATTTTAAGGCCTTGTAAATTAATGCAAGACCCTTGAACCTGGCCCACTAATCAAAGCTCCCTGCTAGACGAAATGTTTTACTTGCCTTATAGGTAGCTGGACTGTACGTGCAATTGGTGCAGAACCAGTCAAAATTCAGTAGGCAAAGACCAGAGAGTACTGGAGCTGGAGACTTAGCAGTGTAGCATTTCGGGGCTCATCTGGCCATCGCAGGAGTAGACAAAGATGAGGTCATTTTGCTACAGCATTTCAAGTGCTGACTTGGCGTGTGTAGGAGTCCCTTGGGGGAATCTTTGCCAATGAAATATGCCGCTACCTCACCCTTTCAGGGTTCGTTTGCCTTGAGTTGTCTCTGGGGCTTTCTGTCGCTTTGGATCTGTTCTTCCTAAGGGCCTCCTGAGCAATATCGGAAGCAAATCCATGTTTGTGTTTAGCAGTTTGCTTGCTTTGGTCCTTGGTGTAGAAATTTACTTGCGCAGTTAATAGTTTTGTCACCTTGGTGCAGTATAGATAGGAGGGACATCTGTGCCACATATGTTTGAAGCATAGCAGAAGAGCCAGATAGGGCACAGCACATCTGTTAATGATGCCTCTTACAGGCACTGCTTGCCGGAAATGAAAATGTTGCTGAGCGAGTCCACATGGAATCTAATTAGGAGAAAACCTCTTGGTAGAACTGGGTCCTCTTGCAGATCACAGGGCAGAGACACTTAACACCTCCATCTAAGAGGAGAGTCTGATGTAAAAGCCTTATTTCCTTTCCTTTTGCTTCAGCTGTTCTATAAAATGCTGCGTATGTAGTTGTTGCTGTTTAACCAAATCCATTCACTGCAATATCTGCTGTGCAGAATCCCACAACATGTTATTCACCCCACCCCAGGAGGTACCACAAATGGCTTGTTATGCAGAATTGCCTGTGATAATTCTGTAAGTTGCTGAAGCCCTTGACTTTATTGGAAACTGTACTCAGCCAACCCTGCTGTTGCCTGAAATCTCACCAAGTGTTGGCCCAGGTGCTTTGAAGCCTGGGGGACTAGAAACTTGATTTCTAAGTGAAAGCTGCAACTCCCCAGATGACTCATTTTTGTGTGCATAGCTGGAATATGTTGTCCTGTGATAATGCATCATTATACCTGCAGAGAGTAGCATAAGGAAAAACAGCATTGTGGGGGATTGTAAGCAGGAGTTTCGTTGCATTGTGGGGCCCTGTGGTTAGCAGCTGCAATGAGGCTTTCAAAGAGAAGTTAACTGCTTCAGTGCGGTTGTTCCATGACAGATCACCACAAATTTTATGTGAGTTTGTGTTTTTGGTATCCACTTAAGTACTTTCATGAACTCACTGTTATTCCTCTAGGATCTTGACCTCTGTTAAAGGGGGGGGGGTTTACATTAGCCACAGCAGAACAGCCAATTTACCGCAACACAGCTCCTTTACAACACCTGTGCTACTGACTGTCAAACTTTGGTATTGTTGATTCAGGTAGGTAGACGTGTTGGTCTGGCGTAGTCGAAATAAGAATAAAAAATAAAAAATTGTCTAGCAGCAACTTAGAGACCAACGAAAGCTTATACCCAGAACAAACTTATTTTTTAAATTTATTTTTTAAATTTATTTGGTATTGTTGAAATACATACAACAACAACAAATCCATTTTTTGTTGTGAGACTCAAACTGGGTCTGCTAGATGTGGCTTGTGGAGCCCCTCCAGGATCAGAGGCCTTGAAGTTTAAACTTCATTAGTTTCATAGTAGATCTGCCCCTGTGTGAATGTCCAGTGGTTATTAAGACATTTCGTACCCCCTCTCAATCAGTCAGAGCAAAGTGCAACCCCATGTAAACCCCCCCCCCCCCCCCGGATATTTCTGTGAAACTGGCCTGTTTCTGAATCAGATCATAGTGGATATAATTGGTAAGTAGCCATAACGCACAGAGCAATCCTCCTTTTAAGGATTGCTGTCTCTTGAATGAGCGGGGCGACGCCAAAGCAACATGCTGGTGAGAGCCTTCGCTGCGAGAGGAGCAATACTCACCTGCACACTTGACGTCTACGGCCCCTTTGAGAGAAGGGAGGCTCCCCTGCCTTATGACCCTGCCCAGATCTAGGATTTAGCTCATTGAAAATCCTCCCAGGATCCTCTCTTAAGAATCAAGATTGTGTGACTATTTGGAGCCTCCTCATTCCTCCACCCCTTCGCTAGCTAAAGAAGGAATTAAAACAGAACATACGCAGAAAAAAGCAAAAATCACAACTCTTTGCATTGCACCTCCTTGGTCTGCGCAAAAGTTTCTGGGGGCTCATAGGAGACCTCTGTGAGTGGGTGAAGCCCATTTTAGTTTTCTCCCCACATGTTGGCACCATGTCAGGGATCCATCATTTGGATGGATGAAAAGGAAAGCTGTTATAACTATCAAATTGCATCTTCATCATTTTTATTATTATTATTATTACTGCCCTCCACCCCACCCAAGGTCCCAGGGGTGGGTTACAGCATTAAAACACAAGATCAGAAACTGTTTAAAACAACTTGCCGTTGTAGAAGTAAGGTGGATCCTAAAAACATAAAGTGTCAAAAGAACAGGGCAGGAGCCTTCTGTCAAGTGCAGCCTCCTGCTCCCCACAGTGACCAGCCCACAGGCCAGATGAAGTAGGCAACTGCTCTTCCCCACTGTCCTTGAGGAACTGGTATTCAGAGGTATGGTGCCTCTGGACATGGAGGTTTCATTTAGCTAATGAGCTGCCCTTCACCTTAATATTCTAGGGTGGTGTGAAGTACAGCATTAAAAACAGTTTAAAGCAAGCTGCAGTCACAGAATAGGCTGGGCGCTTAGAATATGTGTCAAAGGCTAGGGTAAATACCACATTTTTTGCTCTATAAGGTGCACCAGACCACAAGACGCACCTAGTTTTTGGAGGAGGAAAACAAGAAAAAAAATATTCTGAATCTCAGAAGCGAGAACAGCAAGAGGGATCGCTGCGCAGCAAAAGCAGCAATCCCTCTTGCTGTTCTGGCTTCTGGGATAGCTGCGCAGCCTGCATTCGCTCCATAAGATGCACACACATTTCCCCTTACTTTTTAGGAGGGAAAAAGTGAGTCTTATTGAGCAAAAAATACGGTAGGTACATCTTCAGCATATAATGAAAACTGTATAATGCAGGTGTCAGACACACCTCTGGGGGAAGGAGTTCATAGGGTCATCTGCAATGTAGGAATCTTCTGCCCAATATGGGGCTTGAATCCACACCCTGAGACTAAGAGTTTCCTGCTGCACCGACTGAGCTAGCCATAGCTTGTGTGTTAAGAAATAACTTCCAACTCTGATTCCTGGCAGTCGAAAGCTGGCAGGGTAGCATGAGTGGCAGGTACGCCCGTGCACCTTGTGATGAGATTGCCCTCTTTTATTTCACATGCAAAGGAGTGGATCAGAGCTTTTGCTCCTTGCAAATAATCCCTTTTGAAAACAGAGGAGGGCCCGTGCAAACCCCCTCCATCTGCTTAGCGCAGCTGTCCTAGTTGACCACGCTGAATTGAAAGGGAGCAGTGTGTGTGTGTGTGTGTGTGTGTGTGTGTGTGTTCACACCACCATGCCAAAAGCCCCTGAAATCTTGTTGGGTGGGGCCGCTTTCCTGGATACTCCTAAAATACGGAGTCTGCTGCTGTTTTTCTATTCCAGCCACATCCAGGGAGGGTGGAATGAGAGGAGGCAGAAGTTTAATCTGGGTCCCTCTGATTGATGATAAAAACCGTAGTCCCATTACGGAAATGGCTTTTGGCTAATACGCTATTCCCTGGCTTTGCTTTTAGTTCAATGGAAGCTGCTTTCCTTTTTGATGCCTGTACTATTAAAGGAAAGCAGCTGATGGGAACAGCTGCCGGCCACCCCTTTTCGGTTCGTGGCTTAGCAGGCTATCTACGGAACAGAATGAAAGTGCTTTATTAACATCAAGGGTTTGTGTGTGTGTGTTGTTTTGTTTCTGTAAAAAGAGAGGAAAATCCCCGTTAGTTTCTCTTCCCTAGAGAATATCCTTATCAGAAAGTGAAAAGAAAAACAAGGGAAGACACCATCCGACGCCAAAGCATTAAGCCCTCTTTTATCAAGTTTCTTCATGTTTTGGGAAGGTTGCATTGATCTGCAGAATGCAAATTTAGCAGCTTGTTCTTGGTGCAGTGAAATATTTACTGGAATATCTATACAGCCATCCAAAGAAAGACTTGAGTGCTTTTGCCTTGCTAGGAAGTAGTAGAGGAAGAAGAAACTTAAGAGGACGTTAAGGACTGCTTGCTTGGGGACCTCCAGATAAGCCACTTTTATAGCAGAATCCCCTTTTCTAGAGAGTTCAAAATGGTGGTTGACGTGGGGTTACTCTGGCACGGGAATGTAGAGGAAGGACGAAAGTGCTCATTCTCGCTGAACTCTTTTGGGTGGGTGTGGGATTTACATAGGCTCTAAACAGCTGGCACTGTGTCCACGTGAGTGGCTAGCTGACAACGTGAAGCTTTAGGGGTGACGCAGCCAGCTAATTTTTTTTTATATAGCAAGAGTCAAGTAAGTTAGAAGTTCATCTCCATTCAGCTTTTTCTCCTTTCATGGCTTTTGTTTAGGTGTCAAACAAAACCCTGAACTCAGGGCTTTTCTTTTTCCAATTCTTCTGTGCCAGCTTTATTGGAGGGGGGTGAGAAACATGCCAGCTTCACACAGGGCTGTGTAAAAACATCAGATTTCTAGGTGCTATAGCATGCCATTTCTAGAAGCCATTTCCAGGCTGTACTGCTTGCAAATTGGCACATTCACGATAACATTTTGCCGGTTGTTTCACAAAACCTAAAATGTGAAATGGACATACCCCCTTTTAGCTTGGACAGGTTTGCTTTGTTGTCTAGTGCCCATCAGGAACTTCATATTGCATCTTGATGAATCTTGCATCTTTGAAAGCCTCATTTATCTTTAATATTTTTTGTGTGTGCTGACTTCCTTGGAAACGCACAATATTCAAAACCACATTGTAGAAATAATTTTAAAAACTTCTTGTGACAGCTAGCTAAACAGCCACATGTGTGTTCTGGAAACAACACGGGCAGGTTTCCTGCAGTGAAGGGGGACTTGTCTCTTGCCACACAAGATTTGTGCTGGGGTTGGTTTCCCTTTGCCAACCTCGTCCTCGTACCATTGTACTGTGGAGAGTGTATTAACTTACGGTCTGTGTGTGTGGTTTGGGAGCTGCACGGCCAGGGGAAAAACAATGCTGCCTGAGAAACAGTTTGTACCCCAATGCAATTCTGGTTCTAAATGCAGTATAAGGAGTCTCTATAGTATATTGTATTTTAAAATGGGGTTTCGGAGTTTTTAGGGGTTTTTGAATTTCTTATGTAGATTTTTCAATTTCATTGCTCTGTATGGGACAATGACAATAAAGATATCGTATCGTATCGTTTCCATTTCGTGTTGACTGGGGTCGATTGGAGCTGTAGTCCAAAGCATCCCGAGGCTGCCAGGTAGAGGAAGCCTGGCTCTAGGGGTGGAGCACTTTAAAAAGACTTGAGTCAAAGTATTTCAGGGTCATTAATAAAAGCCCTAGAAGGAAGCGGAAGGGGGTGCCTTCCCAGGCATCTGGAACAGAGGAAATGGTTCTGAGCCTTGGTGGCATGAGGAAACAATAGCGTTTCCAGCTGTAGCTCTGTCAAAAGCTGCTCCCTATGGGCTTAAAACTACAGCTGCATTAAATGGAGAAAACATATTTCTTTTAACAATAAGCCCTTGTTGGGGGAGGGGGGTGTCTTGCATGGGGATCCTGGTCTGTCCTTGGATGTGGTAAAAACTCCTGGTTTTGAAGAGTTTCACGTTCTCAGAAAAAGTCCGCAAGTTTTCACCAGGGCGGTGTGCGCTCTGCACTTAAATAAATAAATAATTTTTCCCAGCAAGAATAGTAAGTTGTGGCAGGCATAAAAAATGAGCTAACTTGCAAAACCCTGATTTATAGTCCTAGGGACGGCATAAGGACCTATCCTTGGAGATGGTCGCCTGTCCTCTTCAAGCAGGCCTCCTTCTGATTAATATTCTACAGCCTTTTAAATGTGTCTGTGGGAAGGTGGGGTTATTGTTTTGCTGTTTTGGTTTAACTATTTGCTTGTGTTTTATCTTGTATTTTATTCTGTGAACCGCCCTCGAGATCTTTTCTCAGCACCAGTTTTAAACTGTTTTATCTTCCCTGGCATTTTAAATGTCTACTTTGTTTGCCTTATATTTTGAATTTCTGTTACTGCCTTGTTTTGCTAAGTCATTATGAATATTGATGATGTTGGACTACAGTTCCCATCATCCCTGACTATTGGCAGTGCTGGCTGCAGCTAATGGGAGTTTTTCTGGTCCAGCAACATTGGACTGGTCACAGATTAGCCAAGTCTTGCTTTACTGTTTGATTGCATTTGTAGCTGGCATGAATGCTTTTATTCGTGCCCCTTGTGCACTGCCCTGGAATTCATTTTGACAAAGTTTGGTCCATAAATAAACAAAAACAAACCAACAAACAAACGGGCCTAAAGGCTGTCCTCAAACCATGTAGATCTTATATAGGTTTGCATCCAAAGTAGCTCAAAGTTAAAGGCGCTTAGGACCCTGGGAAGCTAGTTTTACAGAATTAGGCCAATCTAGCTCAGTATTAAGGGACGCGGGTGGCGCTGTGGGTTAAATCACAGAGCCTAGGTTCGAATCCCTGCGACGGGGTGAGCTCCTGTTGCTTGGTCCCAGCTCCTGCCAACCTAGCAGTTCAAAAGCACGTCAAAGTGCAAGTAGATCAATAGGTACCGCTCCGGCGGGAAGGTAAACGGCGTTTCCATGCGCTGCTCTGTTTTGCCAGAAGCAGCTTAGTCATGCTGGCCACAAGACCCGGAAGCTGTACGCCGGCTCCCTTGGCCAATAAAGCAAGATGAGTGCCGCAACCCCAGAGTCAGCTACGACTGGACCTAATGGTCAGGGGTCCCTTTACCTTTCCCTTTAGCTCAGTATTGTTTACACCGACTGGCAATGGCTCTCCAGGGTTTCAGAATAGGAGTCTTTCCCAAACCTGCCTGGAGATGCTGTTGAGGATTGAACCTGCGAAGCAGATGCTCTACCCCTGAGCTACAGCCCTAACCTCTGGGGCTTCCTAGACTTCAGCAAGTGTTACCCTCACATGCTTTGTTCAATCATAAAGAGGGATAGAAACCTCCTTGAACATAAGCTGTAAGCTGACATTGTCATGAAGATGAAATCTGCACCTGACACCGTGTTCTGCACTCCTGCGGTATTGAAACACACAGTTACAGTCTGGGCCATTTGTAAATTGTGTGTGTGTGTGTGTGTGTGTACACACACACACACACACACCATATTTTTCGCCCTATAGGATGCACTTTTCCCCCTCCAAAAATGAAGGGGAAGTGTGTGTGCGTCTATGGGGCGAATGCAGGCTTTCGCTGAAGCCTGGAGAGCGAGAGGGGTCGGTGTACCTGCATACCGAAGTTACCTGCATGCCGAAGCCTGGGTGCGCTGAGCTCAGTGCGCCCAGGCTTCAAGCTTCGCGCAGCTCTCTGCAAGCGGTGGGAGCCCGGCGCTGGGCTCCCACGGCTTGCGGAGAGCTGCCTGTTTGGGGGGCTGGGGTCGGGGGAAGCTCTGGCTTCCCCCGCCCCAGCCCCACGCCTGGGGGGTAAATAAATTTTCCCCCCTTTACTTCCCCCCAAAAAACCTAGGTGCGCCTTATGGGCCGGTGCGTCCTATGGGGCGAAAAATACGCTACATATTTTAAAGTAAAGTACATGGCAAACTAAGACCCATAGGACTTGGGACTCTCAAAGGGCCATCTTAAATTCTCCTTCCTCCCTGTTGCTGATTCAAAAGGCAGAAGCAAATAATATTGAGCTGGAATGATAATCAGGTAATTTCCCCACTTAGTTTTGCTTACAAACATTACAGAAGAAGCATGGGAGCACCTGAATGATAGGCATGGTGAACAGCTGCTGCTAAACAACTTTCCAACCCCTAACCCCCAATATGCTTTTTATTTCTTATAGTCTTTTTCTGCAATGAAGCTCTTTCAGTTGCGGGTATGGCTTCATCCAAGTATGTCTTAATTCCATAGATGGAGGACTTGCCTGCAGAGACCCAAGGTTTCTGCTTGTTGATAGGCCTGCTGCAAACAAGCAAACTTTGCAAAGCAGGCCTCTTTTGTTGAGCACCCCTTAACCTCTGGGAGCCCTTTGTTTTGTTGCCATACAAGCACCTGCATTGTGCAGCAGAAGCTCTTTAGTGCTGGAGGGATGTCAAGGTGGATTAAGGTTTTCGGCCAGCCAGCCAGCCTGCCTCCGTCTCTGTCTCCTTGAGAGGTGAGTGCATCCACTTGCATTCGAGGCGTTTGCTAATGGTGCTCTTTGTACTCATATTTGGCTGTCATTGTGCCGGCTGGCAAGCCTGTCAACAAGTCCCTAATTCTCTCCAAGG
The DNA here is from genome assembly GCF_965112155.1 of Podarcis liolepis. NCBI lineage: Eukaryota > Metazoa > Chordata > Lepidosauria > Squamata > Lacertidae > Podarcis > Podarcis liolepis. Next base: position 4,044,030 of record NC_139563.1, read on the forward strand.
TGCTGCCGATAGACTAGAGGGGGAAGCATCTCCCTCTTTTGGATAGCTGCTGTCAAATGCTTAGAAAAGACTGCTCTCTGCTCTCTGAGGGTCTTCATTCTTCGTTTGCCCTGCTGGAAGGATAGGTCCGTCAGCAGGCATTACCTGTGATAGCTCAATGGAGCCTTCATATGCAAGAAAGCGGGCCACAGTGCACCGGGTTTTTTGGGGGGAGCGGGGACACCATTGGGAGGAGAGCACTGCTGTCCTTTTGCTCTGTTTATTTCATGGACTGGCTGGATTCAGTGAGTGGTGGAAGGAACCAGATGGTGGACCCCCAAGGGAAGAAAGCTCAGAAGCAGGGTGTTGGTGGTGAGACGACAATGAGTGGTCAGAAGGAGAAGAGGGAGCAGACTGAGGGGAGAATTAGATGTTGGAAACCGAAGAGGCAACAGGGTTCAGTGAGCAGGAAGAGTCTGTGGCAGAGAGCAGTCCGGAATCAGAGATAGAAGCAGAGGCTGGAGAGGAGTGAGTGAGTGTGTGTGTGTGTGTGTGTAGGTGTAGGAGACAGAGATGAGGCCAACTGCTGAAGAGTTCAGGGAATCTCCCCCTCCTGCTGCGGCCAGCTTCCCTCCCCCCTGGTCTCCAGAACATGCTGAGAAATGAAAAGAGCAGAGGAGAGATGGGTTGTGCGCAGACGCAGTCTCTTATTGTTTAGAACAAACCCCAGAGAGGAGGGGACTTAAGCAACTGTGGGAAGATGGGGACCTTCAGTCTTTGCAACTGCTGCACTGGGGCAAGACCTCCTGGGAAGAGTTGCTGAGATCAGTAGACTTGAACTCTATTGTTTACTTTGAATAAAGAGCTAACTTCACTGACACGTTCATCTTTTATTGATGATCTACACCTTACTCTGCCTCTGGACAGTTCGTGGGCTTTCTGGAAGCAACTAAGGAATGTAGTGTGCCTTCATATACTGAGGCAGACGAGTAGACCATCTAGGTTGCCATCGTCTGTACTCTGACGGACAGCAGCTCTGCAAGGTGGGGGCTTCTCCCAATTCTTCCTGGAGATGCCGGGGATTGAACCTGTGACAGGTTCTGCATGCGAGACACATGCTCTGCCGCTGAGCTTATGGGTACCAGGCCTGTGAGAGAGCAGCGGAACACAGTGGAGGAGAGGAGGAGGCGGGAGCATTGCTGAACGTCTCTCTGGCTCCCCCTAGTGTCCCACCACCACAATGTGGATATAGGAACCTGCCTCCATACTGAGTCAGACTGTTGGTCCATCTAATTCTGTCTACACTGCATGCAGCGGCTCTGCAGGGTTTCAGACAAGGAACTCTTCCAGCCGTACCAGGAGATGCTTGTTGACTGTTGTGAGGAATTGGATGGTGGCCTGGGTAAACCATTGATCCGCTCCAGCAGGACTGGTCCTATGTCTTATGAAAGAGTTTCATTCTCTGCTGTCATCTCTAGAATGTGGTGCTGATAGTACCAAGGTTGTGGGTTCGATCCCTGTATGGGACAGCTGCATATTCCTGCGTTGCAGGGGGTTGGACTAGATCAGTGTTCCCCAACCTTGGGCCTCCAGCTGTTTTTGGACTACAACTACCATCAGCCCTCGCTAGCAAGACCAGTGGTCAAGGATGATGGGAATTGTAGTCCAAAAACAGCTGGAGGCCCAAGGTTGGGGAACACTGGACTTGATGATCCTTGCAGTCCCTTCCATGAAATGGCTTTCAGCAAGGAAAGTTCTAAAATAATGCGACATTTGAGGGTGTATCGGCAGCAAAAAAAGGCAGTTCAAGACCCAGCCGGGTGGTTAACTTAGTATAACTTGATAGTTTTCCATTTTTCTTGCAAGTGCCATGAATAAAAAACTGATAATTACCACTTGGAAATTGCAAGTCCTGCTTCTAGTATAATGAGCGTGGCATGTTACCGTCTTAACTGCTTCCTGCCTTTTTATAAGATCTTAATAGTTTGGTCTTATAAAAAGGTAAAGAGTCTTTATGCTTTCCAAAATAACAAAGGAGACATTCTCTTAAGCTGATATTCGCTTTGGCAAACAGAGTTTATAAAATGCTAATGGAATATCCTTCCCTCCCTGTCTTTTTGTCAAACAGAGGAAATTGGGAGTTTATATAGAAAGAATTGTTAATTGGGCGTCTGGGAATCTTCAGATCTAGAAATGAGTTGAAACAAAACAAAATGCTTGGCCTTGAATGCCTTTCCGTCTCTTGATTAACAAGAAGAAATCTCAGCACTCAGACAGACTTCATTAAACCATTTTATCTCCTAGTGCATTAGTGAGCAGACAGATAGAGTGGGAAGAACCATCACTTTTTCCAGGAGTCTGAAACATTCTTTTTTTATCAGCAGTAAACTTCTCACCTCTGTCTCCTTGGGCGAAATGTTCTGTTTCATTGTTGACAGACTAGAATCCCTGGCAACTCCCCCTTAGTCCTTTGTGGGACTAGCTGTGTAGATCAGTGCCAATATTCTGGGAAATAGGTGGATAATTAATTGGGTTCCTTAAAAGGCAAACTCAAACTGACATGGCGCTTATCTCCCTCTTGATGTGTGTGTAGGTTTTAGCATTGATCAGCAAACATTATTTTTTGTTGGCATTAATTTAGGGTTTCATGCTCTGTACTAAAGAAGAATGGAGCCCAAGTTTCCACAGTTCAGCACATTTTAAGTCTTCTATACTATAATAATAATAATAATAATAATAATAATAATAATAATAATAATAAAATTTATTATTTATACCCCGCCCATCTGGCTGGGCCTCCCCAGCCACTCTGGGCGGCTTCCATAAAAACCGAAAATACAGTAAAATATCACACGTTAAAAACTTCCCTGAACAGGGCTGCCTTAAGATGTCTTCTGAATGTCAGGTAGTTGTTTATCGCTTTGACATCTGCTGGAAGGGCGTTCCACAGGGCGGGCGCCACTACCGAGAAGGCCCTCTGCCTGGTTCCCTGTAGCTTTGCTTCTCGCAATGAGGGAACCGCCAGAAGGCCCTCGGCGCTGGACCTCAGCGTCCGGGCAGAATGATGGGGGTGGAGACGCTCTGATATGATACTAGAAACACTGTTTTGAAGATGGAATTGGTGTGCACCAATTGTATTAAGTTACATGACATTTTTATTTTTGTTTTGAATAGATTTTATTAGCGCTTTAAAAAAATACACAGGTTAGTATCCAATACCTTTCTATCGAAGATAAAAACCCCCTAATCTAAATAAAAGCACAAACTGAAAGGAATAAAAGAGAGAAAGAAAGAAACAACCGGAAAGAAGAAAAAGGAAAGGAAAGAAAATAAGAGAATTTCATATTCTTCTTCTGTCAGCTATACATAGAAAATTGTTCAAAACATCCACTCCAAGATTAACAACAAAAAATTCCACTTTCTAGAAACCAATACTTTATTTAATCTTCAAACTCAGCTATCATAAGTTCATTTACTTTTTCAAGCAAAAAGTCTATAAGGAGTAACCTCATTTAAAGTGAAAGATATACTTGAGAATCCCTTAGGGTCTATTATTATATACTGAATTGAGTATATAATATCTATATGCTATAATCTATCAAACACACAGAGTTCTTTAAGGAAAGAGATCCGCCATAGTTCTAACTTGGACATTTCAGCCTGCCTTGCTGCCTCCAGGCAGCTGAACAAGAGTCTAACATATTTTGAGGCAAAGTGGAGAAATTCCATTGCGGAGGCATACTGTGAAGACCATGGCCCTTTCCCATCTTCCTGGCGGCTAGCCAGGTTTGGGGACTCCCTGGCCAGCCTTGGCTCAGGGATGCGGCCTTCCCTGAAGTGCCTGATGTTTGCAGGTGTTAAAGTCCATAACCCAGACTGCACGGAGCAGAGGGGTTCCTCTGCCAGTGTGGTGTAGTGGTTAAGAGCGGTAGTCTTGCATTCTGGGGAACCGGGTTCGCATCTCCACTCCTCCACATGCAGCTGCTGGGTGACCTTGGGCTAGTCACACTTCTCTGAAGTCTCTCAGCCCCACTCACCTCACAGAGTGTTTGTTGTGGGGGAGGAAGGGAAAGGAGAATGTTAGCCGCTTTGAGACTCCTTCAGGTAGTGATAAAGCGGGATATCAAATCCAAACTCTTCTCTCTGTGCCAGCCATCATGCCTTCGAGTGATGGCTTTGGTTTCCCATGGACCTCTTTGCATCTCATCATAGCTAAGCTTTCTATTCCCAATAGCTTGCATGAGGTGATGCTAATAGCTTCGCAGTTGCTTAGCATCGCAGTGGAGCGTCCCTGCCCCTGATCTTTGTGAAGAAGCCAAGGGAATGAGGGAGATTTGATGAGTACTGGGTAAGCGAAGCAATGGAGACAGGAACTGTTTTGCTAGAGAGGAATCAAGTGTTTTGTGTTGAGGAGAGAAGTGGCTTGATGCAAAGGGGAAGAGGGTGGCAGTTCAGGCATAAGGGACACCCTGGAAAGGGCAAGAATGTGGGAAGAGAAACAGTGGGGCCGGTAAGTGGTGGGTTTGAAATATGGGAAAGGAAGACAAAGATGGCAGTGCACAGACCTGGAAAAAGGGGACAAACTGAAGGGTTGTATTAGGTTTTTTATTTAAAGTATACAGCTCAATCGTGGCGTGAGGTTAAACGAGTAGATGGTGCCAGGCATTACTCATTGCTTTCCTGATTTCATAGAATTGTAGAGTTGGAAGGGATCCCAAGGGTCATCTAGTCCGACCCCCAGCAATACAGGAATCTCAGCTAAGGCATCCATTACAATTGGCCAACCAACCTCTGCTTAAAGCGCTCCAAGGAGGGAGAGTCCACCACCTCCCGAGAGAGTCCATTCCACTCTCGAGAAGCTCATATTGTTGGAATCTCCTTTCTTGTAACTTGAATCCATTGATTTGGGTCCTTGCCTCCAGAGTAGAAGAAACCAAGCTTGCTCTTTCTTCCATGTGACAGCCCTTTAGATCAGGGGTCAGCAAACTTTTTCAGCAGGGGGCTGGTCTACTGTCCCTCAGAACTTGTGGGGAGCCGGACTATATGTTGGGGGGGGGGGGGAAATGAACGAATTCTTATGCCCCACAAATAATCCAGAGGTGCATTTTAAATAAAAGCACACATTCTACTCATGTAAAAACACCAGGCAGGCCCCACAAATAACCCAGATATGCATTTTAAATAAAAGAACACATTCTGCTCATGTAAAAACATGCTGATTCCCGGATCGTCCGTGGGCTGGATTTAGAAGGCGATTGGGCCGGCTTCGGCCCCCGGGCCTTAGTTTGCCTACCCATACTTTAGATACTTGAAGATGGCTGTCATATGTCCTCTCAGACTCCCCTTATCCAGGCTTAGCATACCCAACTCTCTCAACCATTCCTCATAAGGCTTTAGGATAGGGGAAGCCTGTGGAGTCTGTGGTTGGACTTGAGGTCCTGGGCAGTTGACTGACTACCCTACAAACATCTCTGGGCTTTTGCCTTCACAGATGCAAAAAAAAAAAAAGGGGGGGGCTTTAGGCCGATTATGCTTCATTTGAGTTGAAACAGGTAGCTGCTGATGAGCATCACCCTTTTAAGCTTGGTTGGATGTCTCGGTTTTGGACTGCATGGGTTTCCTAACCTTGTCGCTCCGCAAAGAAAAGAAGCCAAGGCAACATCTTTACTTCCAGCTCAATGACATAAACTCCCAAGAAGTACCCAAGATTGTCATTCCTAAATCGTTTCAGGCTTGCGCTTTCCCGGGGTACCGTTTATGCCATGCACACTTGCCCTGCCTGCCAGTTTCATACGCCATCAGAGACATCCGCTTAAAAGATGCAGCATAATACAACATTAATGAGCACATATTGAATCCTTTCAGTTAGCGATGCTGACCTGGCACAGCAGTTAATACACCATTACAGAATAGTGCTCCGCGTTTTCTGGAAGCGCTGAAATATTCTTGCAACTTTCCCATAGTGTTGGGTATCCAGGACGCTTTCCAAAAGATACCCACCCACTTGGCGAACAGATCCCCATAACCCTTTGCTGGAATAAGTGCTCAGGTTGCAACAGTTCAAAGCCCAGCAGCTTGATCTGGCCAGTGCCCTATCTTGTAGCATCGTTTTCTCACAGTGGCCAACCAGATCCCCATGGAAATCCTGCGAGCAGGACCTGAGTGGATCTGCACTCTCCCCAGTTGTGATTCCCAGCTGTACTGCCTCCAGTGGTGAAGGAAGTACATTGCTCCACCCACAGCAGAAATCATAGAATCATAGAGTTGGAAGAGACCACAAGGGCCATCGAGTCCAACCCCCTGCCAAACAGGAAACGCCATCAGAGCACTCCTGACATATGGTTGTCAAGCCTCTGCTTAAAGACCTCCAAAGAAGGAGACTCCACCACACTCCGTGGCAGCAAATTCCACTGTCCAACAGCTCTTACTGTCAGGAAGTTCTTCCTAATGTTTAGGTGGAATCTTCTTTCTTGTAGTTTGGATCCATTGCTCCGTGTCCGCTTCTCTGGAGCAGCAGAAAACAACCTTTCTCCCTCCTCTATGTGACATCCTTTTAGATATTTGAAATCAATCTTGTCAGGTGAAGTTAGATATTGTGTGTTTTCTCCTGTGTGGTTTTAAGCCAGGCTTCCTCAACCTCAGCCCTCCAAATGTTTTGGGACTACAACTCCCATGATACCTAGCTAGCAGGACATGTGGTCAGGGATGATGGGAATTGTAGTCTCAAAAACATCGGGAGGGCCGAGGTTGAGGAAGCCTGTTTTAAGCACTGGAATGGGCTCACAGGAAAGGCATAGCCTCTAGACCCCATGCCCCCCCCCCCGTCTAACTGATCTTGTGTGGTTTGTGCATCTAGATTTCCTCCTCTTGGGTCAAGGCTGCTCCTGGGGATATTTGCTGTTGTTCCTGGCTGTGTGGTGCAAATAGTCCATATCTTTGGAGTTGGATATTGAACGTCTCCCCTCCTGAAACCTCATGGTGGTGGGATTCTGCAAACTTTAGTGCCTTGTTAAGACTAAACACAAATGGCACTGCTTGTGAGGAGGAAATGAGTGGATTTGACCATTTGCTCCCACCCCATGGTCACCATAACAAGCTCCCCCCAAGTGCTGCTGTTGACTAGGATGTGCACATACCAAACAGAAAGTTTCTCTGTGTGTGGATTTTCATGGCGACCACAGCACACGAGGAAAGGGTGAACCTCCTTTCTGTGTTTCATGCCCTGAGCCTGTGGCTGTTGAGTTTGCAGAACTATGTCTTCAATCTTGGGCATAGCCTGACCCTTAAGCCATTTTTTGAACACCCATCTGGTATGTTCTTTGAAGAAACAAGAAGTCATGGAGGGAGCTTTTGCTGTACCTCTGGGGGGCTCTCTGCATTACCAAAACCTTTCCAGGGACCCAGCCTGAATCTGCTGCAGTTGGAGCGCATGGTCATTACTCTTTTTCTGGACTTGCCTCTGTGTGAGAGGGTTTTGGACATTGGGGAGTTAGTTGCCCTCATCTGCAATTCTTCTCTTTAAGCTTAATGGAAACTGGTCCGGTTTCTTCCCTTTGGGTCCATGCTGCCACTCCACCCTTTATCAAATTTATTGCCTTCTTCAACATCCTCTCCTACAAAGATGCACAGGAGCCATCAAGAAGAGCTAAATGATGTTGGTTATTGAGTTGTACCAGCTCTTCCCCATTAGAGCTTCCTCCCTACCCCAGCCTGTTTTAATAGCTTCAGAGATGAGAATATTTTGGCAGGTTTTCTCATATTTGCACTGCCCTGGCTTGGAGGCACTTAAATCCTCTTGTCTGCATAGCCTTTAAATGTAGAGGCACCCAAACGTTTATGGAAGGGTCCTTTGCATATAGAAGTTTCTGTCCCTGGTGGCACCTCCAGATATGGCCAGGAGAGATCCTAGTCTCCAACCCTGACAACCCTGAGCTCGAAGGAGGCAGCTTCTGAAATCCGGCCATCTCCTGTCCATGCTAGTACCACATCTTGAAAGTGCGATGATCTCTGTGGCATAAGTAGTGTCTAAAGGAAGAACTTAGGAAATAACCAATCAGCTGGGCAAATGGGTTTATCACATCAGTTTCACCCGAGGAGGTGTAGAAATGATGGTGGAGTTCTGGCTATAAATGGATCTCCTAGGTCGAAAAATGGCTTTGGTCCTGTTGCACTGAATGGAGTGGCTTGGTTAACTCTTGGGCTGCTGGTGAGGAGGTTATGGAGGGCGGGGATTGGGGGAAGCTTTCCTTCCAGTGTAAGTAACAGTGGCTTAAAAAAAGAGGTTATTGACATGAGCTGAGTCATCTGAGGACAGAAACTGCAGGCTGCAGGCTCTCCTCTATGGAAGGGATAAATGGGCCTTGCCGCGATTTTGAAGGATATACATCACTCATTATGTAAAGAGTAATCTCCATACGGGAGGTTGGAATTCAGCGGGCAGGCAAGATGCTGGAGCTCATCCCCGCCTGCCTGCCCTTTGCTCTTGAAATAGATTGAACTTTAATGACCTGGGGTTTTTTCCAGTTTGGGGAGAGGGATTATTTTATTAAAGTAATAAAATCCCCCACCTCGTCCACAGTGTTTTCAGGTGGTTCCCTTCCCCAAATAAAAATGCCACAGCATCTCAAAAGCACAGTCAGTAACAATAATTTCTAAAGCTTAAGCCCCTTTTAAAGCACCAGTGCAGATACGTGCCCTCAGTGATCTAGTCTCAAAATACTGTCGCAGAAGGTTTTTCCACTTCTTCCAAGTGGGGAAGAAAGATGCTCATCCTTTTGTTAGAGAGCCATTTGAATCTGTGTACTGGGTCCCCGCGGAAGTTAGTCCTGGCCTGGCTTTGATCTGTGAGCTGTTGACTGCATGCTCACTGTTGTAAGCTGCCTTGGTGGCAGCCTTCAAAATTCACCAGCTGCTCTATCGGCCACTTGCAACCAAGTGAAGATGCCTGGGAGACAATATGGCGCTTGACATCTCCACCACCTGGAGGTGCGTGCCTGGGGATCGTTGGATCTGGACTGTTTTCAAACGCTAGCAACACATCCTCTAGAATTCTATCCATGATATTTTATCTGCGCAATCAGAATGAATTTCAAGAACCAAAAGTCGTACTGAAAATGGCCCAAGTTGGCAACTAGGCATGCCATTTTGGCAACAGTAACTCTGGTATAAGGAGCCATTTGGTGCCTAGTTTATATATCTGAGTTTCTAACACTGCTTGGAAGCAATTTGAAAGCAAAGCAAAAAGCATAGCTCATTGTAATAAATAAAACGAACTGTTGCTTCTCTGGAATATTTGCTTTCATGGGAGAGGATCAAGAGTAGGGGGCTCTTGGCTATGTTTGTTGGTGTGGGACTGCAGATCACATACCCCGTCATTTCCAATTAAAAAATTAGAGCAGCGGCTCTAGGAGAGACTCCAACCAGTCAGAATGAAGATAGAATTATTAGTATCTGGCAGCCTCCATATGTTTGCAGAGAAGCCTAAAGTGTGTGCTCTGCAAGAAAGGAGATGGTTTTCTGTGCCATCTTCTCCTCTGCCTTTCCCACATAATTCCTGAGAACATAATTCCTTATTCAGATAGTCTTATGTGAGCCCTTATAAGTGGCAGTTCTGGCAGATTGATCTGTGTCTATAATTCTGAATATAGACTTTTTTACCAGGTGGTGCATAGCTTGTATTTTTTGTGTTGAGCAAATTTCATTTTGGTGTCTTGGCTCTTTCAGACAACAACAACAAATTAAAATCAATATTTAAAATGCAATTTTCAATTATGGTGCTTTTATACATATAAAAAAGACTGGTTTAAAACAAAATCTGAACTTAATACGTGTTGATGCCTGTGTTTCACCTCTCTGCTAAATTCACAGCCCTCTCTCAGACATGCAGTTGAAAGCCACTTTCATATATAATGGAAGAGCCATGAAGTGGCGGCAGCGCTGAATGGTCCTTAAATAGCTAGATGTTATGAATATGGCACAGTGGAGCTTTTGCTGCTTTTTGGGGCTGATATTGGGCGCCAAGGGCTGTCAAGCCATCACAAACATTGGGGGATCTACTCTGGCTCCAGACAATGCGTTCCTGACTCTCACCAGAATAATCTAGTAAACACATTAAGGTAGTTGCACACTCCCACATGGCTGCCCAGATGGGCAAGCACCATGGGACAAACACTTGCCTATTTTATTTTGTGCTTATTTTGTGCTTTTGGAAAATTCTGGCACTTTAGTCCAATGCAGATATATATATATAGAGAGAGAGAGAGAGAGAGATCAGGGTGGTGTAATCGGGCAGCATTTTGCCTGCACCAGGTTTTCGTTTTGCAGATAAATGGTCTCGCTTAGTGTCCTTGCACATGTACCGAGTGAAAGAAACAGAAACCAGTGTTTGTCAGCCTTTCCCCCTTCTTGTGTATAAGTGGACAGAATGTGGCAGAAAAGCCAAATTGCTGCAGAAGATGGTTAACTCATGTAAGTAGGACAAAGGCATGATTTGATCATAAGCCATGTTGTGTCAGAGCAGCCATTGCCAACATTGCGCCCTCCAGCTGTTTTGGACTACAACTCCCATAAGCCTTAGCCAGACGGTAGTTGTAGTCCAAAACAGCTGGAGCGTACCAGGTTGGCAAATGCTGGAGCACAGCCAATTTGGGTGCACCTATCTCTGTTTAGGTCAGGAAATACCTGAATTATTTTGACTTTTATCATCATGATTCTGATCCTCATTGACTTAGTCTGTTGAGTCTCTTCCACTGTACTTTTCAGACTGATTGTGTCTGTAGAGTAGCTTGTCCCAAACCTCCCAATGAACTTCACTGTGACAGACAAAATTATCTCATGGCTCCTCTCCTCCTCTCCTTTTCTTTTCCAGGTTTTTTAGTCCGCAAAGGTGTGAACCATGGCTGACTTCGACCACAACCTGAGTCTGGCGGACGCCCTGACGGAGCCACAGCCGCAGATCGAGGAGGAAGTGAAACGAGATTTCATTGCCACCCTGGAGGCGGAGAAATTTGACGACATGGTTGGGGAAACGGTTGGCAAAACGGACTATGTCCCTCTTCTCGACGACGATGACCCGAAGCCTGGGAACCAGGAAGCGAAAACCAAACCCCATGCTGACAACGTCCCTGCGGAGCGTAAGTGAAGCTCAGCTGTGAATGCTTTGGGCTGTGTGGTTGGGGGGGGGTGTGGTGCCCAGTGGACAGAAGAGCCCTGGAGTCAACGGTGCAATGTCTTCCAACACAGCCATGCCCCCTGGGAAGGGCACAGCACTTTTGCTGTAGCATCCTCTGAGGGTGGGGGTGGTTTTCTTGCCCTCTCTACTTTGTCTCTTCCACTGCTCAGGTGTCTCTTCCACTGCTCAGGTGAGGCGACGAGTGGGCAGGTGTGTTGTTAGCAATGTCTTTGCTTGGTCTACCTGTGGTACCTTCTGTGTGTGTGCCGGGTATTGCTAATAGCTGCAATGTGGGACGGGGAGAGGAGAGGTAGGATTTGTCAAGACAAAGGTTAATGTCCTCAAGCCCAGAGGCTCCTGCAGTTGTCACTATATCCTGTTCAGGTGATCATGGCAACTCTGGACGGCCTTGAGCAGGCATAGGCAAACTTAGTCCTCCAGATGTTTTGGGACTACAACTCCCATGATCCCTAGCTAACAGGACCAGTGGTCAGGGATGATGGGAATTGTAGTCTCAAAAAACATATGGAGGGCTGAGTTTGCCTATGCCTGGCCTTGAGTATGATGTAGGCAAAAAACGTGTGGATTTTTTGTTTATCCAGTGGGAATGATGAATTACTGGGCAGACCCCAGTTTCCTGGAAAGTTTAGGGGATTCTGGAGTCGAGGTTGCTTTGGAGTCATCATTTGCTGCATCTGTATCCCAGTTTTTTCTCCAAGGAGCTCATGCTTTTCCCCACTCCTCATTTAATCCCCACCACAGCCCTGTGAGGTAGCTGCGGCTGAGGGGCAGTGATAGGCCTCCTCAAGGCCACCCATTGAGCTTCATGGCTTGAGTAGAGAGGGTTGAACCATCATCTCCCAGGTCCTCGTCCTTCTCTTGTCTTCTTCTTCTTTTTAAATTTGTATACTACTCTTCACCTGCAAATCTCAGGGAGGTTCACAACATAAAATTACAAAATTATGGATGGATTGGATGCTCCCTTCATAATATCACCTTCGCGCAACCTTATAATGCATCACAACGCATTCTTTGACAGGAAGCAGCAGCATTTTCTTCCATTGCATCATCTCCCTCTCAGGCCTTGCCTTGCCTCGCCACCCCCTCCCCTTTCTCCTTCCTCCCAGTACCCCAGCTGGTGCCATCCAAGGTCTGTTTCCTCTCTCCTCCCGTTTCTGCAATTCTTTGGGCACCCTCCTGTCATTGCCTGTTGTCTGGACTGTCACTGTTTCCTGTCTGGCTTCCGCTCTCCAGTCAGCTGAGGATGCTTTCGCTGAACTCTTTTCTTTCTGTGGCTCCGCATGTGTTCTTCCTGTGCTTGCCATGCCTTTTATGTCCTTAAACTGAGACCACAGCATGCTTTACACCAGCCCTCCCACTCCTGGCGCCCTCCAGGTGTTCTGGACTACAACTCTCACTGGCTCCAGCCAGCATGGTGTCATAGTCCAAAATATCTGGGGGGCGCCAAGTTGGAGAAGGCTAGAATCATAGAGTTGTAGCATTGAAAGGGACCACAAGGGTCAACTAATCCAGCCCCATAATGCTTTGCTCCACCCCATGCAAGTTTATTACCTTCAGCTCATAAAACCTCTGCCTTTTTTCCCCTTTTTCCTCTTTCCTAAGTTGAGTACAGTAAATAATAATTCCTAACTTCCCTGTCTCCTGTTTCTTCCCTCTTTTTCGGCTTATGCAATAATGCTCAGGGCCCTGTCTTTAGAGAACCCTTATTTATATAACCTTTCTTTAAAAGTAAACATACATCTTGTGTCAGGATGTATAACTTGTCTCTTGTGGTGAGCCTAGCCATGTCTCGCCCGAGAGCGCCTGAATTGTGTCGCCCGCGAGGGAAAATACCTAATATTAGCTTCCAAAACCGAAACAGATTGGTGAGCCCTTGGGGAAGGCGGCCGGGGGTGGGGGGCTCGGGAGTGGGGAGAGGGCAGTGGGGAACTTCAAGGGAAGTGAAATATTGCAGGCTCCCTAGCAAAGCTCTTGCCTTGATCTCTTTCTGAAGGGGACTCCAGTGTTTGCAGTTTAGATTTTGTTTGCACTGTCTCCCTGCTTGTGTCTGACAGGTGAGAATCTGACCAGCTTAACTGGGACCAAACCGAAAGGTTTGCAGCTTCATAGCACAGAGTAAGAGGTACAAGGTGGAGGGCCTCAGGTGAGAGAGGCTCACAATTGTGTCTAAAGATTTTGCAAGCTGCTAGGAACTGTTGTCAGCTGAAAGGCATATTCAGGGCGCGAAAGCTGGAGTTCGTTTCTGCATGCCCATTTGGGCTGCTTTGGCAGGCGCAACAAGGCAGGTGTGGCTGCTTACAATGCCAGCATTTTATTTAGCACTTGAGACGTCTTCGGGTACGTACCCTGCAGTTCTTACAACAACCCTACAAGGTAGGTCAGTGATAAGATCCTCTTCTTAAACAGGCTGGTGGAGATGGTGGGGGCATGCCTAAGGCCAAGCTGTGTGATCATGGCAGGGGGGAGGTCTGAACTGGGGGTTTCCTGGCTCACAGCTCCGTCTCTGCAGTTGTTGTGGGGCACTAACCAGGAGAGGCCACTTCTTGTTAGTTCTCGGGCTACATGATTTGCCTGTGTCCCCAACTTGGGATAGTGGAATGGGCTGCGGAGAGGAAATTAACGTGAGCAGGGTGAAATGAGTTAATGTATATAGTATTTTACGGAGTAGCTGAACCCAGTCTATGCATTCCAAATGTACTGAGTGTCTGTCCTAGTAATGGACAGATGGGCTGTTATGCACCTACTTATTATCTCTCTTGCTTTGGAAGTGAAACAGACATGCTTGGGGTTTCTCTAACGGTTCAGTTGCAGTCTTTGTGCCCATGACAATTGGAACAAAGTGTTCTGAAGGGTACAGTATTTCAGGATCTTTAAACTGGTGGCTTCCTGACATTTTTTTCTTCTTTTCTCTTTCTTGGCCACCAGAGTACAGTGGTGCCCCGCAAGACGAATGCCTCGCAAGACGGAAAACTCGCTAGACGAAAGGGTTTTCCATTTTGGAGGTGCTTCGCAAAACAAATCTTCTATGGGCTTGCTTCGCAAGACGAAAATGTCTTGCGAGTTCCTGCGGGTTTTTCCCCCTTCCCCCCTTTTTCTAAGCCGCTTATCAGCTGATCCGATAAGCCGCTAAAAGCCGCTAATAGCGCTAATCCTCTAATCCGTCAATGGGCTTGCTTCGCAAGACTAAAAAACCGCTAGACGAAGAGAATCACAGAACGGATTCTTTTCGTCTTGCGAGGCACCACTGTAATATCAACAGTTATAAAGCAATAGGAAAATTTGTTTACCTTTGAAAGGCTAAGGGTTTTGGTTGATAAGATACCCCATTTTGAGACTTGGACAGACCAAAGTAAGGTTTATCTGGTCGCTCTGGAGAGAACAATGTCTTGCTTGCTTCATCCCTCTGAATTATTTTACTAACTTGATACTGAACCCTTTATTTGATTTATGCTGTCAGAGAAAGGAGGAGGAAGTATGTTCATCTTTTGGTGTGAAGAATCCTGGATGGGGCAAGGGTTGCACTGGGGTGATCTCATTCTTTTTCGGCCTGCTGGTTCTAGAATTTTGGGAACACCTCTTGCCTTCCGCTCTCTTCCTTCTTACTAATTTCCCCCTTTCTTGAGGCAAAATGAGATCAGTCCTGGAGGAGAGAAAAATATGACATCCATGGGTGTAACTATTTAGCTAGGTACTTTTGCCTCTGGATCTTAATGAGACACCTCTGTTTCATCAGGGCTGGGTGGATCTTTGCGGAAATACCTGGTGTATGGCCCTAATAGATGTTGAGATGTTACTTTTCAGGGGACAGCATTCTTCCAAAGACCTGGCTGCCTTGTCTGGGAACGTAAACTTGTGTTAGAATATTCATCATTGTGAATCAGATGGTCTGGGGTGGAGAACTCATAGCCTGTATGTGTCCCTCAAGCTGATTTGATGCACCGTCCAGCTCTCCAAATGCAACATGTCTTCTCTTAGTTATCAGGTCTGCTGCTGGCTTGGATGAGAAGGATCAGAGAAGGAAGTGAGAGAGACGACCCTATGGAGAGAGATGCAGGGGAAAGCTGAAATGTTTTGGGAGGGATTAGCAGGGTGAAAAATGGGGTAGTGGGGAAAGAGGTAAAAAGAGCCCCGTTATCTTGCAGGGAGCCATGAGTTGGTGGAGCCCAGAAGTCAAGAAGGAAGTGCAGTGTGAACCTGGGAAGTAGGAAGGCAGGTCCTTGCAGTAAATTGCAGTAAATTGAATTAATTTTATATGAAATGATTTTGGAATGTTGTATTATTTTATTATTGTTAGCCGCCCTGAGCCCAGCTTTGGCTGGGGAGGGCGGGATATAAATAAAATTTATTATTATTATTATTATTATTATTATTATTATTATTATTACTACTCTGATGGAGGCTAGCAGGCATCTGTTTTCCTGTGTGCGAGGAAGGAGAAGCCTTGGGTTTGGGAGCTGGAAGGGATCTGTTCTCTGGGAAATAAGAAAGAGGTGTGTGGGAGAGAAAGTGAGTGATTGAGTGATATATACCATATTTTTCGCTCCTTAAGACACACTTTTCCCCTCCTAAAAAGTAAGGGGAAATGTGTGTGCATCTTATGGAGCAAATGCAGGCGGGAGGCTCTGCTCAGCGCTCCCTTTAAAGAGGCGCGTGGAGCGTGTGTGGGGCCCTTGGGGAGGGGCAGGCCGTCAGTCCCTTCTCCCTCCTCGGGCAAAAGCCCCCAAGAGCCGCACACACGCTCCACGCGGCTCTTTAAAGGCAGCGCGACTCTTGGGGGCTTTTCCGGGAGGTGGAGGAAGGGACTGACAAGCTGCCCTTCTCCCTCCTCGGGGAAAAGCCCCCAAAAGCCGCACACACGCCCTGCACACTCTTTAAAGGGAGCGCGGCTCTTGGGGGCTTTTCCCAAGAGCGATCCCTCTTGCTGTTTGGCTTCTGGCTTATCCGCATGAAGCCTCTTCAGGGCAGGAGGAGCCTTCTTGCTGTTCTGGCTTCTGGGATTCAGAATATTTTTTTTCTTGTTTTCCTTCTCCAAAAGCTAGGTGCGTCTTATAGAGTGGTTCGTCTTACAGAGCAAAAAATACGGTACACACACACATTCTGTGTTCTGTGGAATGGTTCTTTACACTGCTGGCTCTGATCCCTCTGGTTACCCCTGAGGGAATTTGGTCCACGACACCCAAAAAGTGCCTTACCTGAACATAAGGAGAGCCTGCTGGATCAGGCCAATGGCCCACCTAGCCCAGGATCCAGTTCTCAGAGTTGCCAACCAGATGCCTGTGGGAAACCGGCAAGCAGGATCTGACCACAGGAGCCTTCTCCCCTCTCCTGTGGCTTCCAACAATTGGCATTCAGAAGCAATGCTGGCACCAGCTGTGGACCAGTGTGCCCTATTCAGTTTTGTATAAGAGTGAAGCAGTGCTGGCTTCTGGAGCCCATTTTAAGGCTGCAATCTCGGTGTGCCTTTGTGGTAGATCTTGCAAGCTTAGCAACTCATCCCTAAATTTGTATTTTTTACTGATGTTGGGCTAAGTAGCTCATGGCGCGACAATGCCTAAGACTGCCCAATGATTGATAATGGAATATGCAGAAATAGCCAGATTAACAGAGAAAATTAGACAACAGGGCGAGGAAACATTTCAAAAAGAATGGGGAAAATTTACGTCGTATATAGGAAAGATAAAATGAAATAGTGAAACCAGTAGAATTGGAAATAAACCTCACAACGGAAAAGATTAAGAAAAGTGATGGATAATGAAAATAATAAGAAGCAAAATGTATAAGGAGATTAATATAACTAACAGTAGTTGTAAATGAATACAGACAGACAACAAGAATTGTATAAACAGGAGGATTTACCGTATTTTTCACCCTATAGGACGCACTTTTTCCCCTCCAAAAATGAAGGGGAAAAGTGTGTGCGTCCTATGGGGCGAATGCAGGCTTTCGCTGAAGCCTGGAGAGCGAGAGGGGTCACTGCACACCGACCCCTCTCGCTCTCCAGGCTTCAGGCAGCTATCCGCAAGCCTTGCAAACCCGGCGGGAGTTCCCGTGGGCTCGCAAAGCTTGCGGGCAGCAGCCTGCAGCCCGAAGCACGGGGCGCCCTCTGGAGGGCGCCCCGAGCTTCGTGCAGGTGTCCGCAAGCCTTGCGGATAGCAGCCTGTTCTGGGGGCTGGGGTCAGAGGAAGCTCGGGCTTCCCCTGCCCCAGCCCCGCGGCTGGGGGGGGAAATAATTTTTTTTATTCATTTCCCCCCCCCAAAAAACGAGGTGCGCCCTATAAGGCGAAAAATACGGTATTTGTTTATGGATATACTATGGACAAATACGGAAAATGAATAACAATATACAAAATGGATGAAAATAATGCAATAAAATTATACATGATATAAAAAACCAGAAGGAAGGAAGGAGAGAAGTCAGTGCTTAGGAGCAAGTATAAATTTAAAATGCAACACAAGTGTATGTGGGGTATATAACCCGAAAACTAATAAAGATTATTTTGGGTGGTGTAGTGGTTGGGAGTTACTCGTGCATAATCCTGCTCCGTTTGAGCATCGGATTGCCTGGTTAAACCCTCCGGACTACGCAGCCCATCTTAGCGTGGCTGCCCTTAGTCACTCGTAGAATCTGTCTGTGGGTGTTTCTTAAAGCGCTGCCAACATAAGAGTTGTTTGACGCCCAATCGTCTCCGCCTCTCACTGCGCGGGAGTCTCCTGCGCAGGGTGGGCGTGGGCAGCGGGGTGCTTGGGCTCTCCTCGCTAACTTCCAACGAAGAGTCCTGGAGCCCCTGCACCTCCCTGTCCCGTTCCTCTCCTGGATCCCTGGTGTTACACTCATTCTCTTCCCCTTCTTCCCGGCTGAGTCTCCCTCTGGCGCTTGGACCTTCCCCTGCAGAATCAGAGACCCTCTCCTTCTCCCTAGCCTCTGATGGCAATTCCCTGACAGGTGGGGTGGGGGGAAGATTGCCCAATGATCTCGGAAGAGGCAGCACTTGAACTCAGCCATCCATCGCAAGAGCCCAGCACTCTATTTCCGGCACCGTTCTGAGATGTACTGTCAGGATCGTTTAAACCTGGTGTGCATCTCCAGCTGCTGTTGATGTTGCTTGGAGCTGCATCTGGGAAAGGCAGGAACCAAGCAGAACACACACACCCCTGGCAGGAAGAGCACTTCCTTCCTATGCAGAAGCAACCCAGGTTCCATTTGTGACATCTCTTCTTGAAGCACCTTTGCTAACAGGCGAGGGGAAGCTCCTGATCTGAGACCTTGGAGAACCACTTCCAGTTAAGAGTTGATACTTCTGGCCAGCTGGGCTGGTGGCCTAACTCCTATGAAGCAGCTGCATGTAGAGTCATAGAATTGTAGAGTTGCAAAGGGACCTCAAGGGCCATCTAGCCCACCCCCCCTGCAATGCCGGAATAACCCGCTGCAAAGAGGCTGTACACAGGACACTTCCCTAACCATTTGTGCAGGCTTCAGTGGTGTGATTGTGTTGTCCCGCTGTCTCGATCCTTAGCAAAGCAGGACTGGCCTTCTGGGGAATTTGAATAGAGGCTTTCTGCTGTTGGACCATCATCTGTGGGAAAAGAACTTGTGCAGGCGCCCCCTTCCGTTTTCCTGCACGCAGTCCAGGCGGGGCTGTAAACAACCCTTCAAGATCTAACCCTCCCATCTCCGTTGCTTGGGAGGGGGTTGTGTCTAACTGAAATCCTTCAGCCAGATTAGACAAGGCTTAAGGAGCGGTCAGATGGAGTCCCACCTGGACCCGGAGGGCTTGGGCTTGGAGAGGAGGGGCTGCCAATCCAAACAGAAATTGGCCAGGATTTCGTCTTGCACAAAAGCGTTTTGGGGCCGCTGTGCATCTCTTCCCTTCCCCATTAACACATCATTGGGACGACATTATTTTTTTTCCTCCCACGGGGATAATAGCCAGCAAGTTGGTCTTACCAAGTGGCTGAACGTCATAATTTGACAAGTGCCGGCTAATCCTCTTACTCCATCCTTTATGTAATGCCAGGGGATTGCTTGGGGAGCAGGCGAAGCCTTGCATCTCCCCCTCCTGCCCTCCTGGAAGCCGTGCTTACTCAGCGCCTCTGCTTTAACCTCAGAAAGTTTGGTCTTGGGTTGGTTCTTGAGGCAGCTCAGATATGTGCTGCCCCTAACTTTTGACGGGGCAACGAGGAGAGATTAACAATGCGTCCCAATAAAGATGGCAGTTTGAACTCTGCACTGACCAGATAAAGTAAGGCAGTTGTCGTGGAGGGATATCCAATTTATTGCATAAAACGATAAGGCTGTGCATGACGGGAGAAGGAATTGAAGAGAAGAAATTGCAAGCCGTAATATTTCCTCACCCCGCAACCCAACGAGAAGCAGCTGGAGTTTCAGCTTCAGCAGCCAAACGCTCCTTACCCTTATCCTTTTCTTCCAACACACTTTTGTTAGGGTCTCATTTGTATAAATTTCGTTATTCCAAATTTCTGATCTAGCTCGGCTTGAACATTTAAAGTTCTCCAGTGCCCAGCAGAGGGTGCTGGTCATATTCTCTTGGTGAACGTAAATTGCAGCGTATCCAAGTCCCCATAGCAGAGCGACAACAACAGACTCACAAGAGATTGGAAGAATTGAGCAGAAGTGCCTGAAATGTCTCCTTGCGTCTCTCCTTTCCCCGTCTCCGTGCAGTAATATGAATCTCATGCAGCCAACATTTATTTTTCCTTGAAGATTTTGGGGCTGGAAGTTTGGTAGAGAGAAGCATTTTCATGCTTGAGATGAAAGATGGTGAGTGTCTAACAAAGTGCACTCTAACCTCTGGATGGGCGAGACTTTCTGCTGCCCACCAGGCCATGGCTTTTCCACCTGCCTTGCCCCCCAGCCCTAGGACCCTTTCCTAGACCATGACTTTGAGAATAGCAGAAGTAGCTAGGAAGGGGGAAGAGGAGTTCGGGGATATTTTTAAAAAACAATTTTATAAGTTGTGTGTCCTTGTTTCTCCATCTGATCCTTTTAGATGGTCTTGTAGGTTTTGGGGCATTTTATGGGTCGCGGGTGGTGCTGTGGGTTAAACCACAGAGCCTAGGACTTGCCAATCAGAAGGTTGGCGGTTCGAATCTCCGTGATGGGGTGAGCTCCCGTTGCTCGGTCCCTGCTCCTGCCAACCTAGCAGTTCGAAAGCACATCAAAGTGCAAGGAGATTAATAGGCACCACTCTGGCAGAAAGGTAAACGGCCTTTCCGTGCGCTGCTCTGGTTCGCCAGAAGCGGCTTAGTCATGTTGTCCACATGACCCAGAAGCTGTACGCTGGCTCCCTCAGCCAATAAAGCGAGATGAGTGCCGCAACCCCAGAGTCGTCCACGACAGGGCTTTACCTTTACCTTTATGCATTGTAGCTTGTGGTTATTTTTATTGATTATCGCTTAGTAATTCTTTATTGTAATTGATAAGTGCCATTTGCTGGTATTTAATTTTACTGTTTACTATTACATTCTAATGGATAATTGAATGTTGCTTTATTTGATATAAGTTGTTTATTTTAAAGTTACTGTGACTTTTTTGTATTGGATCAGATTGTTATTACTTGTGTGATCTTTGCTGTCTTATTTTGCTGCTTCTTCATCTTGTAAACCACTTTGCGTATAGTAATAGAGAAAGGCGTTACACAAATTGAAAATGAAATGAAATTTTCACGGTGCTCTCAAAGAACTGGCACATAGCTTGCTCTAGTGCTTGAGACTGAAATGGGTAAAATCTCTGTCCTTGGAGTCTGGTGATTCAAAGGCTCATGCTGCTCAGATCCTGAAGGTAGCATATAGTCATCCCATCCAGCAGCCATTGATAGCTTTATTCTCTCTGAATTTCTCTAATCCCCCTTTTAAATCCCACCAGTAAGAATGTAAGGGGTCCATTGGTTACATAGAAGCTGCCTTGGACCAAGTCTTCCCATGGACATCTAGGTGGGCCCTGTATGAACAGGATGATGGACTAGATGGGCCATTGGCCTGATCCTGCTTCCAGGCTGCTTCAAACCTGTTGGGAACGATCATAGATGTTTGGTTTCCCTCATCTCCTGATGAACAGCCCTGTGCTTTGGAACCTGTTGGCATTAGAACATTATAATTTGAATTAATACACCCATCTCCTGTGCCTGCTGGGCTTTCCATTTTATTCCTCTTTCGCCCAGCCCATTCCCAGTGTAACATATTCTGCAGCTTGCCCCTGGTGTTGGGATGTATGTGCTGGGACTGAGGCATGAGGCCTGATCAGTGGCTATTGGATCAGAGTATTGAAGGACACAGCCTCATCCTCAAGCAACCAGCCTTCCTGTAGAGGTCTGGCTGCGGCAAGACAGATCTGTACTCCGCACTGCCTGGTTCTCCTTGAGGCATTTTCTTTTGCAGCAGCAAGAGACGGGGCGCTGAGCAGGCCGAACCATCTGTCCAACCCTCCTCTGGCGGCCTTTATCGCTGTGCCCTTACGCGTGAAATCATGCGGCTGCACGTTTCCGAGGCATGCCTTTGGGGGGGGGGAGTGATTAGGCTTAATATATTGGCCCCATCTTCCTCGCTCGGGATTATCTGTTTTTTAGGGCGTGCTGTGGCTCTAAGGGTTGTTTATATAAAAAAAAACCCAATCCTTTGATCCTTTAGCCAGATGTAAGTACCATCTAATCATTTGGGCCAGGATTACGGACTTTGGACATCTTGGTTCGTTTTGCGCTCTTAAAAAACAGGTTCTTAAAATAAAAGGAGTTTTTGGAAGGGGTGTGTGTTTGTGCATTGGGAGGGGAAGGAAAGCTAAAATGTTTAAATGCTACGCAATGTGCAGGGAGCCAGTACTCCAAATTGCAGAGACAGAAGGCAATCACCACCACCTCCGGCTCAAGTGCTGCAAAGTTGCGGGCGGGGAGAGCTGTGGGCAGCTGTGCCGAGCCACATCTGGCCTCGCGGACAGTGGTAATGGCCCGGTTGATTTCCATTTATCCATGAGCTGAATCCTTTTGTGCAGGGAGCCTCACTCCTCTCGGTTAGCTTGAGGGGGAATTGTAAGCGAGAAGAGCGAAGGGAAGCCCCACACCCCTCTGGGAGATGGGACGGAGCAAGATGCCTTCTTGGGGCCTGTTTTTCATTTAGCTCTTGTCTGTGCAGCTGGGGCTGCTTTTTGAAGACAGTTGGGTCCTTTGATGGGGTTTCCTCAGCCCTGTTCTGCAGATAAGCTGTTTTGATTTATGCAAGCATCCCTGTTCCCAGATGCTGTCGTGCAGGAAGGAGTCTTCTTTCCCGTTGGAATAGCTGGATTAGATCTCCGCAAAGCCTGTTTTCAGTGTGTGTAAAAGCGTCTTAATTTATGCGAATCCAGCTCTTTAAAGCCCTTGAAATGGCAGAGCTCTGTGGCACCAGCGGGGAGCTCGCTTTGCCACCTTGTAAATTCAATTGCTTGATGTCCCTGAGAAAGAGGCAGAGGCGTAGCTAGGGGGGTCGGGGGGCACTGGGCGGCACACCATGGGGGGCGACACCGCGGGGCCTGCAGCACGCCCAAGCCACGTGTCTTTCCTGCCTAGCTACGCTGCTGGAAAGAAGCGGCTGGAATGCAACCAACCCACTTTACAAAATGCGACGTTGGGGACACCTGAGAACGCTGGAGGCGACAGCCTCTTATCGGAAGCCGCAGCCCTTTTGAACACTGGCTGCCTTTGTGGGGGCCATCTCTAGAGGCAGCCAAATAAGGTCACCTTCCAAAAGGTGCAATCAGAGGAAGGTTTTAACAAATCTCTCTCCCTTGAGTTTCCCTTGTCAGGTGTGTAAACCTGCCTAGTACCACAATGCCATCTGTTCCCTAGCTTTGTAGGGAAAGCTGAGCCAAGAGAGATGAATGTTGCATATGTGCCATAGCGGCGCAAGCTCCTGCTTTGGTTTTGCAGCAGGAAGATCTGCCACCAATAAGCAGTGTTTGAAATTAGCCAGGAGCCAGGTGCATTTTGCTCCTGGCCTTTGACCACTTGCGACCCAAGTGAAGATGCCAGGATGGCGCCTAACGTCGCCATCATCTAGAGGTGGGATCATTGGATCTGGACTGTTTTCACACACTAAAACCCCATCCTGTAGAATTCTAGTGCAGGAACCTGTATCCCTATAGTTGTTGGACAACCACTCCCATCACCCCTGGCCATTGTGCCATGCTGTCTGGACCATTCGGGAGTCCAACTACACTTGGAAGGCCACAGCCCCATCCCCACTTTAAATCATCTGTTTTCACTGCTTTGCTGTATTTTGAATTGTTTTCATTTGTTTTTAAACAGTACGCCACCTTGATATTACTTTTGCTCAGAAAGGCAGGATGCACTTAAGCAAGTACTATGCTGCTGTTCCTTGTATTTTTAACTTCTCTTCAGGCTTTATTTTAATCTTTGTATTTTTGCACTTTATGAATTACAAGCCATTTGAAAGCCAGTCACGGTGCTGAGGTGGGATAGACCTTCACAAATTCCCATATTTAGGCTCACAGGCTGCCAGTGTTATAAACCAGCCAGGTGCATTTTGCTACTCACACAGGTCCAATTGTGGCCTCATGGAGACTTCCGGGTGCCAGGCTGGCAACTGGGGAAAGCAAAATATCACTTAGAGAAGGATCTGAAATATTTTCTTTTAAGCTTGATTTTGCTTTATTTGATGTTTTAATGTCTTGTAAACCGCTTTCAGATTTCTCCTTTAAAATATAGCGCTATAAAAACAAAATTGAACGAATAACAATAACAACAAATCCCACTGCAAAAAAGGTGCCTAGGCATTCCATTGTGGCAACAGTAACCCAGGTTTAAGCTGCCATTTGGTGATAAGATTATATATCTGGGTTTCTAACCCTGCAGGTTACAGAATGTGCAGCACTTTCTCCCTTGCTCCTTCCCTGCAAACTACTTTGCTGGGCGGTGAATACAGCCTGCCCCTGTGGAACTGGTGCAAGAATGGCATGGCTGGCTACTGGTAAAAACAGCTGGCTACCAAACTCAGTCAAAAGTTGCAGACCCTAACCCTAACCCCAGCCCTTTACAGGGAAGTACACTTGAAGAGGTTTATGCAGCCTGCATGTTAAAACCCCGTGAAGAGTGAAAATGAAGGCAGTGAGATTCCTCCCAGTTGATGAGACTGTCTCTGTCTTTTTAGGTACGTCAGCGACTGGACCAGCTGCTGTGGTCGAGAATGGCGACCATGGAATAGAAGGCACCAGGAAGGGTAAGATTTCAATGGCCTGTATTTGTCCATCCCATGATGATGTAAGGGAAATATTGGAACCACGTGGGCTTCTTCCCTCCTATCCAAAAAACCCCCAGTCTCTTAGCCATAGCTGCTGAACAGTACACAAGGCAACATTTAATACGAACAGGTATCTCACAAAAATGTATGGCATCATCAAACATCTAAGGGGAACCTAGATTATATTCCAAGGATTAAAACATTTCTGGAACTGTAAGGTACATGAACCAAATTCTCCATAGAGGTTAATGTTGCCCCCATACACGCAGAAGTGAATATGTCACACCCCCTGCACAGTTCAAAAGTTGTTATCAATATAATCTAGGTGAGTCCTGATGTTGCCAAATGCTTTAGCAGTCTTCGGTGGCATTCTTTCTAAAAGAAGCAATGCTTTCTGCATGAGTCCCGGAGGGCAGTGGCAGTTAATGCATTAATGCTGCAGTAGCCTTTTCAGACACAATAATCTAAATTGATCTATATGCTGAGCCATATCTCCAAGACTGTAGCGGCATACAAGAGTCCAATTATACACAATCTCAAGCCTTATTTTTTCCTGAAACCTGCAGCTGCTACCTTTGGAAGTGAGTGAGATGTATACCTTATTCATTAGTTATACAGTGGTGCCTCGCAAGACGAAAAGAATCCGTTCTGTGATTCTCTTCATCTAGCGGTTTTTTCGTCTTGCGAAGCAAGCCCATTGACGGATTAGCGGGTTAGCGCTATTAGCGGCTATTAGCGGCTTATCGGCTTATCGGATCAGCTGATAAGCGGCTTAGCGGCTTAGAAAAGGGGGGGGAGGGGGGAAAACCCACAGGAACTCGCAAGACATTTTCGTCTTGCGAAGCAAGCCCATAGGAGATTCATTTTGCGAAGCACCTCCAAAACGGAAAACTCTTTCATCTAGCGAGTTTTCCGTCTTGCGAGGCATTCGTCTTGCGGGGCACCACTGTATTAAAAAGTTCACTCACAGCTTCACTTTTTGTGCTTTTGTTTAGTAGTCAGTGAAGGGGGTCTCTCTCTTTTTGGTTTGAGGTCTTCCCTCCTAGTCATTGCCCAGGGACCTAAGATTAGGGCTTTTTGTGTTTTTTTAAACACGGGATTATATCTTTCCAGGCGCTCATTACTTGATGTAACCTTTTCCCTTTTCTGCAAAATGTTGTGTTTGTCTTGTCCTGTTGCTAGCGTTTTGTGAAAGACTTTTCTGACCCTCGTAGTAGTCCCACAGTCCAGGAAGTTCTTCCTCTTCCCCTCCCACCAAACCGCTCTTCTGCTTCAGAACAACTTTTGTAAATCAGTTTAGAAAATGCCATTGAGCATGAAGATGTTTCCAGGAGGCATCTCGTGGGCCTCACTGCCTCCGATCGCTGAGTGGTGTTGGGTTCAAACTGGCTTCTAGTGTCCCATTAAGAAGGATGCTTTTAAAATGAAACTCAGGCTGAACTCAGGATTGCTTCGGTGCTGTTGAGTCACTTCCATCTCCGCCCCTTCAAATTGGGAGAGTGCCTCTCCAGTGTGCAAGGAAGACCCTCCCTTAGAAACAGCAGGTGCTGTTCACCTGGGTGTGATTATGGACTCTTAAATCTGCTTGTGATCTGGAAGATGGGTATGCAGGCAACGTGCACATCCATGCCCTCTTTAACATTTTGGCTTGTCTAGTGGTTCTTTTTTCCGTTATTTATTTTAAGGATTGATTTATTCCAACGTATCTATGCTGCCTCTCAGGGTAAAGCCCTGCCAATGTGGGTCACACAAGACAGTTAAAACAGAGCACCATTCTTTCAATATATGTAGTGCAATCCAGCTCTAAAAATAAAAAGCAGCTGTTTAAAAGACAAAATTAGGCCCACTTTATTCCAGGTATGCACTCCTGCTTCAGAACTCAAGTATCTTGCGGGTTCAGATCAAGGACTATCTAGTGATGCTGGCTGGAGCTGATAAGAATTGTAGCCCACCAATGTCTCAAGGGCATATTGGCTACTTCTTACACCAACTAGTAGTGGACACCAACTAGATGACTTCAAAGGCAGAGAGAGGCATGGAGGAAAAGGCTAACAATGGCTGCTAGCATTGCAGGGGGTTGGACTAGATGACCCTTGGGTCCCTTCTAACTCTACAATTCTTTGATTCTATGGCTTATGTTTCTACCTCCAGTTTCAGAGGCAGTGTGTCTCTGAATAGCCATAGCTGGGATTTGCAAGTGAGGAGAGCCCGATTCCTCCTTGGGGGCTTCCTGTAGGCATCTGGCTGGTCACTGTGAGGACAGGATTCTGGACTAGGTGGGCCATTGGCTTGTTCCAGCTGCAGGGCATCTCTCACGTTCCTATTAGGTTTTCCCAGCCTGGTGCTCTCCAGATGTTTTGAACCACTCCCATCAACCTCAGCCAGCACCGATGGAAGTTGTAGACTAGCAATATCAGGAGGCCATCGTGCTTGGGAAGGCTGCACTAGATTGCCCATTGGAACATTGGCTAGTGGCCTACTAGGGGAAGACCATCTACTTCATGCCCACCTGATACATTACTTGCAGAAACAGTGAACCCTGAGGATCATTGTTGCCCATGAACTTTCCACTATCGGCTACCCAGAATAGTAACTTCCCTCTGTAATGCATTCATATCTCTTGACTTCACAGACTTGTAATTAGAAATTGTGATGCAATCCTTGTAGTCTCTGTGGCTTTCCTCTGTTTCCCCAATTTTTCACACCGTCAACCTTTTCATGGAATTCTTTTGCACTCGCTTATATGAACAGTTCCTGAGCTGGTCTCAAAGCCAAGTAGGAACCCAAAGTATCTGACCGGACTGAGGAGTACCTTGAGGGGTTGGGTTAGCGACCCACTTCCAATCACATTGAACTCCTCTACAGGCAGGAATAAGAAGGGTAAAGCTGTACTGGCGATAAATGCAAGGATGAAGGTCCGGCTGGTGCAAACTATCCATCCCCTGGCTTGAATTTGTTTAGCACCTGCTGCCCTTGTTCTGCCCATAGAATTCATGCACCCAGCTGCTTAAAAGCCTTCTCTCCACCCCACCCCAGTGTAAAGAGCATTCCCCACACTGGCACTGCCCGTGTGCCCCCTGCCCATCTCCAGCAGTTGATGGGCAACCTGTGGCGTTCCACAGATGCTGTTGGACTCTAGTTCCCATCATCCCTAGCCAGCTTGACCCAGTGATCAGAGATGATGGAAGTTGTAGTGTAGCAACATCTGGAGGACCACAGATTTCCAATCCCTGATTTACAGCCTAGATGAGCTTGTGCTTCCTTGCTTCATTTCTTTAGGAGCATTTAGGTGCGGCTATAAATCATTATCCTCACATTTTGTATGTGTGTCTGTGTGTGTGTTGGGAGAGGGCTGCTTATGGTGTCCCGTGTACCTACTGATGATGGCTGCTGGCATCTCAGTCCTGCCAAGCTGCATTGTTCCAAGCACAGTGAGAGATCCTGGATGCGTTGTGCGTGGTGCTGATGGAAGCCCCCCCCCCCAAGCTCTGGATTCGTTTCCCGCCTTGCACAGCAGGGCAAAGACCTACGCATTGAGAAGTTCAGGCAAGGAGAGATAATAATTTACAGTTTGCTTATTTTAACGGTTTACACAATACCCACCATTTCAAAACACACAAAAAGAAAAAGAAACAAAAATTAAAACACATTAAATCTATCTGCAGAGCTAGCAAGGTGGCAGTATCTAACAATGCTACCTTGGAAAAGCTTGCCTTGAATGAAAACATCTTGAGGAAGTGCCTAAAAGAACAGATTGTTGGCGCCATCCTAATTTTAGGAGAGGTGATTGTAGAGCTTTCAAGGCTGCAGAGAAAGATGTGCAGGTGCTTAAGAGTAAAAATAAGGAAAATACAGCTTTTCTTTGGCTTTGAGTAAATATTTTTAAAACCCTGGCAGCCTGCTGGCTTGCTTTTGCAGCCTTACAATGGCTTGGCATGCGCTGCATAAATCATTCTCTGCAGATTGGAGGGAATGGCTGCAGAGGTTGGAGGTGAGTAGTGAAAAGGGAGATATTTTCTTGAGGCAAATATCTGCCTGGGGCATCTTAAGGGACCAAGATAGTTCAGAAGATGGTATGGGCGTGGCTCCTCTTTCTGCAGTCGTATCTGCTGTCTGTGTTAGTCTACAGCAGAAATGAGGGGAGGGAGACAGATGTTTGCAGTTGACCTCATGTCAGAAGTGATGCATTCGAGACCACCCAGACAGGAATTAGGAGTAACTATAGGCTGCATGGTTGTCTAGCTGCATAAATTATCTCAGGGCCCAAAATAGGTGGCTTATGGAGAAATAGAGTAGGTCAAGTCACCTGGGCCTCAATACCTCTTTGTGATGGCAGGATCATGGCTTAAATCAGGCTTTCCAAGCTGGGCATCTCCAAATGTTTCTGGATTTCCAGTTCCCAGTAGTCCTAGCCAGCATGCCCAGTGGTCAGGGATGGTAGGAGCTGGAATCCCCGAACCTCTGGCGGGCACCAAGTTGGCAAAGACAGCTATCTTCTAGAATTGCAGAAAGCCCCTTTTAAAAACACAGTTTTTCACCCCTTTTGGTATGCAGTACCATGCGTTATGTGGGACGCGGGTGGCTCTGTGGGTTAAACCACAGAGCCTAGGACTTGCCGATCAAAAGGTCGGCGGTTCGAATCGCCGCAACGGAGTGAGCTCCTGTTGCTTGGTCCCTGCTCCTGCCAACCTAGCAGTTCGAAAGCACCTCAAAGTGCAAGTAGATAAATAGGTACTGCTCCGACGGGAAAGTAAACGGCGTTTCTGTGCGCTGCTCTGGTTTGCCAGAAGTGGCTTAGTCATGCTGGCCACATGACCCAGAAGCTGTATGGCGGCTCCCTCGGCCAATAAAGCGAGATGGGCGCCACAACCCCAGAGTCGGTCACGACTGGACCTAATGGTCAGGGGTCCCTTTACCTTTACCTTTACCATGCATTATGGTAGAAGAATCATAGACTAATGGAGTTGGAAGGGACCCTGGTGACCATCTACTCCAACCCCCTACAGTGTGAGGAGTGCAGCGTGTCTGCGAGGGTGTGTTTGCAACATGGCGTTCAGGCTCAGTGGAAGAAACCCAGTCTAGGAAGGGCAAGAGGAGCTCCAGCCCCCTGTGGCGTGTGCCAGCTGTGGACTGTGTGTGTGTTGAGTTGTGGCATTTCTGTAGCGACACTCTTCCAATCTGTTGTCTTATGTGGCCTTCAGGAATGATTCCCGGCACGTTGTCTTGCGAGCTGGTGGTGGGAAGGACCAGGTTTCTTAGCTGCAAACATCCAGGTTCATCAGGCAGCTCCAGAACGCAAGACGATCAAATGTCCTGAGACTCGGAAAATGCTGGACATCGCTTGTGTTTCTGGGTCCCTTGAAAGTGCTGCTGCCTCGGTTTTCTTTGTGCACGTGAAGCAGTGGGCGGGGGTTGAGTGGGGGTGAAGACTAGATGCTGACTGTTCCAGCACAAGACCCATTGAAATCAGTGAACGGGTGCTACATATTCAGCCAGGCCTGATTTTTTTATTTCTTATTTTTGCTTGACATGGATAGCTCAGTTGGCCAGAACAATGGCGCTGATAATGCCAAGCTTGCAGGTTTGATCCCCGTACGGGACAGCTGCATATTCCTGCTATTCCAGGGGGTTGCACTAGATGATCCTGAGCGTACTTTCCAATTCTACGATTCTATGAAGAGTGCTGCTCTTTCCATCCTAGCAAGGTCCTGTTAGCTCCCTTGCAAACCCGGGCTCCCTTCAAAGGCAAACTTTTCTGCTCAAGGTCGCAGGGTCTGCAGCCTTAATGCATAGACAGAGCCATACCCAAACGCATCGACTCCCCACAGTATTTTTAGGAATCTCCCCCTGCCCTGCCCTGTGACATGACCAGAGAGGGGCTCCCAACTTCCTGCTGCATGTTTCGTACTGTTGACTGGCTGCTTCCTTTCCGCACAACAAGCATGACTGACTCTCTCTCTCTCTCTCTCTCTCTCTCTCTCTCTCTGTCTCTCTCTTGCAAAAGAGAGCTTCCCTGCTTGTCTCCAGTCTGGCTGCTCTCAGTAGTATGTTGCTTGATGTGCAGTTTACTGCATTAATGTTCATGTTTACTAATGACTTAATGCTTTTATTGCCCCTCCTCCCCGTATTTTCCTTCTCCCCCATCACGTTCCTCCCCCCCTTCTATCTTTCTTTTTCTTTCCTAGAAGCCTAGACCCCGGGCGCTGCTACCAACAGGAGACCAGTGTGTGCTTTTCTTCCCGATATTTACACTTCTTTTAAAAAAAAATTACAAAAATGTCGCCACCAAAACACCCTCCGCATTTTGCAGAGCTCTTCCTTTACCTACCTGGAGTTCTATGGGGCTGAAGAAACAACGCGGGGTGTAGATCGGCTGCTGTCCTGCCCCTTGCCAGCGCCACTCTGCTCCTCCTCCTCCTCTTCTTCTTCTTCTTCCTCCTCCTCCCCTCCTCCTTCTCTCTATCTCTGCTCAGCAGCTCTCATTGAGACCTTCCTTTGTTGTAAGCACAGGTGGTGCGTGGCAGTTGTTGAAAGGGCATTTTATTAACTTTGATTTTCTCTTTTTATGATTTCACATTCTTTAAATGTAATCATCAGTTCTTTTTCCTTTTGCCACCCCTCTGAAGCCCCCACCCCTGTCTGCATTTATTTTATTCTTCTTACAACCAGCAGGGCTTGCCTTCCAGAGCTCATCCACAGTGTTGCAGGGCTGGGGGGCTTTAGCTTAGATTGACAGCCGCATTTCTTTGCCCTTCACTTGCTCCACCTCCTTCATCCCCCTCCTCCCAAGTTCCCTGGTGCCTTTCCATATAAGGAACTTGATTTTATTGTTTGGTGTGTCCCCCCAAAAAAACTTCCTTTGATTTGAAATCAGCAGGGTTCCTCCCTCCCCCTTCTTTTAAAATGACTTTGAACAGGAATTATGCCAAAAAAAATTGCATTTAATGAGACCTTAAAAAAGCACAGAAGAAATAAACATTGCTAAATATTTTTTTCAAGAGTGGAGCTGTCGCGCATCTACTCTTGGAGCAGAGTAACCTTGATCGCGTTCTGCTGTTCACATCAAACTCGGAGCCAGCAGACGGGTTCTGCTTTCATGAAAGTTTAATGCGTGTTGAAGTCTTACCTTTGTGCTAAGACTTTGCTCGGATGCAAATTCTTGTTTGCCTTCCCTGTCAGAAAACCAAGGTAGGAATAGACTGACAGGAGGGGAGGGGACAATGGAGCGAGCGCCACGGAGCCAGACATCAGACATGTCAAAACCGCTAATGAAATAATTATCTGACAAGGCCGCAGCCAGAGTGGGAAGGAGCTGTTGTCTCTTTGAACTCCTCCTGATCTGTCTGTAGGTTTAGCTTGTCACTTGCAATCTCCCTGGCTGTCCCCTCTCGGATATAAATTGGCCCCTGTGCATGGAGAGAACGGTAACAAAATTCATATCAAGGCCTAAATTTGGGCTCCCTTTATGCCTCCAGGCTAGCAGACGGATAAAACTTTCCTTAAGCATAGCTGACTTATGTTCTTGCTGCCTTATCTGCTACTTAAAAATTTATGTATACATTCCTGAGCACTGTTAAGCCCAGCTGTGATGCCCCTGCATATATTTGGATGCTGAAGAATACCCAGGCCCCAAACCGGCTCGTGTCTTTATTAGAGATGCATGAAATAGAGTAAGCATGGAAATGGAGTGAGCATAGCAGAGACTCTGTTTGAAATAGAAAGCATATTGCCAACACCCAACTCACAAATAACCATATGCAGAGGGTCAGAAAGGTTCAGAGTTTCTGTGCAAGAGGTGCATTGCTTTGGTAGACAACATTTCGAGAGCTCTGGGAAAGGAGGATAGTGGCTGCCGTTGTTGTCTTTAGAAGAGCGAGTGACTTTGCCCAAGGCTTCCAGTTGTAGCTAAGATGGTGTTTCAAGATGGGGCGAATTCCAGCCTGCACCTCTGGCCGACTGAGAGTGTTTCTCTTGGCTGGGCTGACAATGTTGCCCTTGACCCAACAGGTTTTATTTCTGTGTGTAGAAATATACGCGGCCCATGCAAATCCAGCTTTCTGTTCTCACAGTGGCAAGCCAATTGCCTAGTGGGGAAGTCTGCAAGCAGCAGCAGCATGTGCAATTCCCAGTTGGTTGCACTCAACCCCATATGGTTCTCTGTTCATTGTCATGCCTTATAGGAGCATTCCCTTCATTGCCTTGGTGGCTGTCGCTGGGCGAGTCGTCTTAGAAGAGTGCAATAGGGATGTCTGCCTGGGTATAGCCCACTGGGATAGGCTAGTTGTGTGACTGATGATGATGGACCAGCCAAGCAAGGCTCATCCCCTCACAGGTTGTCCAGTGCAGCCCACCCCACATTCCCCCTTCATGCCGTTCCAATTTAACATCCTTGCACTGCTAGTTGAAGTCCCCAGAAGATCTCCAACCACCCGTCCCTCGTGCAGCACAGCTTAGGACCTGGTGTGATCCCTGCATGCTCTGGGCGTGCATCCCAAAGAGGCTTGCCTTTGAACTTTTCCAAGAGAATATCCCACAAAGAGGGGAAGCATGTTGGAATGAAGGGGCCTTTCATCCTCCTTGCTTAGTTTGTTTAAGGAAACGGGAGTGTGTTGCTTTGACCTGACATTCACTCGCAGCCTCATTAGTTGGAAGCTAGCTATTCCACGGTGCCAGCTCGTTCCGAGCATCCAAACACTCGTTGCTCTTTGTTAGCCTTGCCTTAGGGAGTGTCTGCGTGCTGAGGCCCTTTGCAATAGCGTCTTTCCCCTTACCTGTAAGATGGTCTCTCCCATAGAACTCCATGGGGTCCCACTGGGTCATCCAGCTTGTCCTCTCAGTATACCTGTAGCATCCTCTGTAGATTGGGGTGGGGTGGGAGAATCTGGCCTCTGTATTCAGGAGGTGCTAAAAGCTGAATTAATGTAGCTCTTTTGGTTCTGTGGATTTGGTAGAGGAGGTGGCATTTGGGAGTCAGGAAACAGGCAGGGATCACGCCCAAGGAGGCCTCTCTCATCTTCACTCATTTTACTCTCCCAAGTGGTTAATAATGATGAATCTGTCCTAAGGATTTTGGCCCCTAGAGTGAAAATCTGGCTTTGTGGCTGACAAGCAGAGACTTACAGGCACTTACTTGCAGGCACTTGCAAAACTCTTGGATACTGTGACTTTCGATTTTCCCCTTGGCAAAAAGAAACATTTCCAGCGAAGTGTGAAAGAAAATGCACTTGGAGCAAATGGAACTTGAGGTGAAAATGGAGACTTGGGGCTGCAAGAAGACACTTGCCGCTCCAGTTGAGTGGCTCCCTGGGCCTCCTTTTGGGAGCTGCTGACTGGAGGAGGCCCATTAGAGTAGTTCAAGGGTTAGGGCCATGCAAGCTTTCTCCTTCCCTCGATTCAGGAAGGATGTGCCTGGACTCATAATAAGGGAACGTCTGCAACCTAAGCCCCTACAAATACTTTTAAAGACCTTCCAAATAAACCATAAGCATTTTTTCAGCTCTGTCTTTTTAGCCAATGATGTGTTGGCCTAACAAACACGTTTTGCCAAAGCAGGCAGTCCAGGTTTTTCGCCAAAGCAGGATTGGCACCTGTCGTGGCCAACCACGAGGCCTGAGGGTAACTGGGGCAACCATTCCTGCAAACATCAAGCAGCTAGACTGGTGACTCCATCACAAGCCATTCTACCTACTTCTTAACTGGACCAAAGAGAAACTCCTTGAGTTTCTTCTTTCTCCGTGATTCCACCTACCATCCTTCCTTTCTTTTTGTGCTTGTTTTATATTCAGTTTCTGTGCTTCATATTTCAGTTTCTCTCTCCTCTTTTAAGTTCGCCAAATTTGCTCGGGTAAAGCCGATACTTCGGCATAGATTGCAGTGCATGAGTTTCACCACTGGTGGGTGGTTGGGTGATTCTGCTGAGGAACAAAGATTTTTATGTGCTTCTGTTGTAGTAATGTCACACATATGTTGGACTGAGAAAATCTGAATGCTTGACCCTGGGCTTTTTCATTCCTCTGCCTTTCTGCATATGTTCCGGTAATTAATAGAACACGCCCAAGTGCACTTCTCAAATCTCCAGGCCTGTTTCTTTATTTTAAAAACAGGCCCTCGTGATTTGTTGCTCGGTTGCCTGCAATAATTATAGGAAGCTTCTAGAAATATTTCCTAAGTCAACTCATGTCTCTAAAGTCTTGTATGCAATCCTGTGTACTGATCCTATACCTCTTTGCTGAATAAACTACTAATAAAGCTTGTGTGCTAACCTCACACCTGTCTCTCTCGCTTGGTGGAAATGTTCTTGTCATGGATTAAAAAAAACTTCTAGTAGTTTCAAATTCTTCCTGATTTCTCTTGATTGTAATTCTTGGGCAAATCTTGGGTTTAAATGTGTTCCTACACTTTGTTGGTAGTATTGGATAGATAATTAAGGTCAAGGCCTCTGAAATGTGGGTCTACTGAACCTCACTGTACAAAGGCATTTTCCTTTGTACTTAAAGCAGGCAGCACAGAGGCTTCCCTAGCTAATACAATGCAATATTATTCCTGCATTGTGGGGGTGGGGTTTGGACTAGATGCCCCTTGGGGTCCCTTCCAACTCTGCAATTCTGTGATTCTCTCTTCCTGGTTGTGCCAAGCTGTGCCGGCACACTGCTGCCTTGTTTGCTCAAGGCGCAAGAGTTTAGCAGAAGTTTTTACATCTCCACAGGCCTCCACTCATTTCCCAGTGCCCTGTTTGAAAGCTCATTCACATTCAAGAGCAGACATAGGCAAACTCAGCGCTCCAGATGCTTTGGGACTACAACTCCCATGATCCCTAGCTAACAGGACAGGTGGTCAGGGATGATGGGAATTGTAGTCCCAAAACAAGTTTGTCTATGCCTGCTCGAGAGAGAGTGTAAATGGTATACTCATTCAGAAGCCACTCTTCCTTCTGAAATTTGATCTGGAGGGTTGGCTCAAGTAGCAAACGCCTTCCTTCTTGACTAAATGAATGCTGCTTCATTGCGCAGCAAGAGCTGCAATTTGCCACAGTGGCAATTAAGCCTTTGCAAGGGTCCTCTCCCGCCACCAACCGATCAGCATTAGAATTCATTTTCATTTACTCTCTTTTTCTTTTAAAGACCCGTTCAAAGCAGCAGTTACTCAGTGGAAAGTAGGTGGCTGCTACGCCCACTGTACAGACGGGGCGCTAAGATGAAAGATGGGACTCCCCACCCCAGCGATTCCCAACAGCCCCCATGCCAAAGCTGGGTGGGATCTAAGGCTCAGGATGCCCTGTGTGCTGGCGCATGGCGAACATAGGAATCTGCCTTCCACTGAGTCACACCATGGGTCCACCTAGCTCAGTACGGTCCACACTGACTTGCAGCTGCTCTCCAGGGGCCTCTCCCAGCCCTTTCTGCTGAAACCTGGGATTGAACTGGAGACCTTTTACATGCAATAATAATTTAATAGTAATTTTTTTATTTGTACCCCACCCATCTGACTGGATTACCACAGCCGCTCTGGGGATCTGCTCTACCTCTGAGCTGTCTCTCTTCCCCATGGGATCTTATGCATGTGTGCGTGTGTGTGTGTGTATGTGGGTGTACACTTAACACCTTACCCTTCTTTTGGACCCTGGCTAGAAACTAGGTTTTTTCACAGGGCCCCTTCAGAAGCCAGTGGGGAGAGGGGGTGAGAGAAGACTGATCCAGTCAAAGGGATTGCCACTTGGTGTCCTCTACTCATTTTCTCTTTCACAGTTGGGGAGGATACAATTTGGGGAAGTGTGGGTTTTCTTCTCCTTGTAGCTGATCAAACCTGACTCCAAAGGACATTGGGCAAAGCACAAAGTGACCATCTAACACAGAAGTCCATGGTTGGACCCCAGCTAGGCTGGTATTCTTAAGTGTGATAGGTGGGTGGTGTTCTGACTGATGTTTAGACCACAGTCAAAATCAGTCTGTGTGGGCACAGTTCCCATCACCAGCAAACATCTGGGCCTTCTGCATCCACCCTGGCATTCGACACAACAAATTTGCATCACTGTCCCAGGCAAGAAGACACTTTGAATATATTTGAGTCTCCTTAATTTAGTCGTAGAACAGCTGGAGGAGGAACAGGCAGTGATTGTGCTATGTGAGTTGCTGAACTTGAGGGAAGGCGTATGCTGTGGTGCCAACATAGTCCTGGATTTAACCCTTAACCAGTTTAAACTTGAGGTGCAAAAATTCAGACATGGGATCAAACCTAACTCTACCTGCTTCTAAATGAATAGTAAACTCCCTTTGAGAAAAAAGCAGGCAGCAAACTACAGTCCCCAGAATTCTTTGGGGGGAGTCATGTGCTGCAAAATGGCATGGATGTCTCCTAGATCAGTTTCCAGCCACCCAGCACCACCTAAGGCATCTGCCTCCAGTTCTTAGTTTGTCTTTGGGCTCTGTTCCGTGACTCAGTGGAGTCTGAAAAACTGGCTGAGGTTGGCAGGTGAAAGTTCTGGGTCCTTCTGCCCAAAGCAGATAGGACTATTTGCTCTTCAGTCTCCGAGCCAGTGGCTGACTCCTTGCCTGACCTATCTCAGGTGCAGCTGAGAGAACCAAAAAGATGGGCAGAGCCCGGTGAACACCACTCTGAGCTCTTAGGAGGGGAGGATGAGATTAATAGGTGCAAATGTTTCTTTGGCATCTTGAAAGGCAACTTTTGGCCAGGCTTCAGAGGCTAAGTGTCAGGCTCACAAACCAAGCAAGGAGAGAGAGTTGCCTCAGATTAAGCAGCTAGAGAAATCTTTCCACAGTTCCAAAGCAGGTAGTTTGTCATGATAACACCAAAGAGGAGGCACATCTGCCAGCGTGAACTGAGGGAAGGGGACCGGGAGCAGGCAGGCTTTCATCTCCTCCACGTGAGCAGCAGGGAGCCTCCGTTCAGCTGCCACTTAATAGGGGGCTGATTCCTGGTTTGCGGCAGGGGTGTATCAGTGTTGTTTTAAATTAGCACCCTTGCTTTGCTTCAGCTGCGCTGCATCTTCCAGTGTGAATGTCACTCTCCTTCATAGCAACAGTTTGGTGGTGGTGTTTTTTAATGGGTTTGCGAAATTGTATGCAATTGTAGATCAGCCTTCAGCAACCTGATGCCCTCCAGAGGTTTTGGGGGTACAGCTCCCATCAGTTCCAGTCAGCCATAGGAGTTGTAGCCCAAAACATCTGGAGAGTTCTGGGTTAATGGAGGCCATGCTAGATTGATTCAGTCAGGTTGAGAACCAAGGTCCAAATCCATTTTGTTCAGCCGTGCCTTCTGTGGGAGATTTAGCTTGCAAGCCCACCTCTAAACCCTTACTCAGCACCATGTTTATCTCTGAACATGTGCAAATCAGTCCAGTAATGCAGAATGCTTAATGAGAAGGTACCAGTTAACCTTTCCCTAGAGTGCAATGTTGGACATGGACACACCCATAGGGGGAGAGTTGGCTGTCCTTAGCTCTCAACATCCCAGGATCAGTAATCATCTTCAGCAGCGCCGAAGGGAATGGTAATGGCCATATCCTGTGCATTCCATAGTTCCCTTCAGAGCCTCATTGATATGTGCATGACCCAAGGCTTGTCGACAAGATTCTGCTGTAGTTGTAACTTCCTGAAGATGTAACTTCCTGAAGAAGGTATCTGAAGAAGTGTGCATGCACACGAAAGCTCATACCAAGAACTAACTTAGTTGGTCTTTAAGGTGCTACTGGAAGGAATTTTTTTATTTTGACTATGGCAGACCAACACGGCTACCTATCTGTAATTGTAACTTCCTGTACTTCATGGGCATCAGGTCCAGCATTTTGAGGCCTCAGAGAGAACATCCACTCGCCGTTATCACACACTAATTAACAAGAGATTTGTCTATGTAGAAATACATTGAAAACTGCCTTATATTGAATCAGAAGGGGCAGATGGGGCTTGTCCACCTGGGAAGGGAGCCCATCTAGGAGAAGGAAAACACTGGTCCTAAACCTCCGCTGCCTTTGGGGATATCTTTGGGAGGAGAAAAGGCTCAGGAGCGAATCCTTCACAGATCTGGAGGTTGGACGACGCCTTGTATGCCTCCTTCCAGCAACTCCTGCAGCCAAGCTGGTGCCAAACATGTTGCTCTGCCAAGCAGCAGGGAGGCCAAGAGGGGGGTCTTGTTGTTTAGGCAGCCCAGGACATCCAGACACACTCCCCAGGCTTGTGCTCCGGGGAGGTCACATCAGGGATGTTAACAGCGGTTTGACTTCACCCCTGGAGGCGCACTCCATTGTCTATCGAGACAGTCAGGTGGCAACAACAACAGTTTCCCTAGAGTATATTGTCTTTCAGATTGCCTGTTAATGAGATTGGCAAGTTCAGATCCTGTGCTTTGGAAGGGACCCAGGGGTCATCTAGCCCAATGCAGGAATCTCAGCTAAAGCATCCATGACAGATGACCATCCAGCCTCTGCTTAAAAACCTCCAAGGAAGGAGAGTCCACAACCTCCTGAGGCAGACCATTCCACTGTCAAAACAGCTCTCACTGTCGGAAAGTTCTTCCTGATGTTAAGTTGGAATCTCCTTTCTTGTAACTTGGTTTGAATCTTACCCTCTAAAGCAAGAAAAAACAAGCTTGCTCCATCTTCCATGTGACAGCCCTTGAGATATTTGAAGATGGCTGTCATTCTAGTTAATCCCAGGGTATGGTCTGAAAGAGGTGCA
Organism: Podarcis liolepis; assembly: GCF_965112155.1. NCBI lineage: Eukaryota > Metazoa > Chordata > Lepidosauria > Squamata > Lacertidae > Podarcis > Podarcis liolepis. The sequence goes on from NC_139563.1 coordinate 4,083,135, forward strand.
TGAGGCCATCGCCCTCTCTGAAGCTAATCAGACCAGGGTATGGGCAGTGGCTGGCAGCTTGGGGATGTCTTGAACACAGTCTTGAGCTCCACGATAGAAGAAAAGCAGAATACAAATGCAAGGAATTAAGAAAACGCTATTTCAGGTAAGTTTGTAAGCAGTTCATCTGTGCCTCCTCTTCAGCAGTGCTGAGGGAAGGATTCCCCTGATATAAAGGTTGTTTGAAACAGATGCAGAGGGCTGCCCTGTTAATTCACTTTGCAGTCACGGGATTCCTTAGGTCCAGAAGTGGACAGATAAAGAGGGATGGGCCTGAGACTCCTCATCCCTTTCTTGAAGGCGAGGCTCTCTTGCCAGGCTCTTCCCCACTTAAGCACTTTGGAGATGATTACTCTCTGAGCTGTGCCTGCATAGCTCAGTTGGTTAGAGCATGGTGCCCATGATGCCAAGGTTGCAGGTTCAATCCCCGTATGGGACAGCTGCTTATATCTCTGCATTGCAAGGAGTTAGACTAGAGGAACCCCAGGGTTTCTTTCAACTCTCCAATTCTATGAACTGGAGGGTGGATCGCAGGGAGCGGATGAACTTGTGCAGAGTAGCTGAGAAGAATGGAGTTGGATCCCATGTGGCTCTGGCTGCCTAGTCGTTTTTAATACAGTGGTGCCTCGCAAGACGAAAAGAATACGTTCTGTGATTCTCTTCGTCTAGCAGTTTTTTTCGTCTTGCGAAGCAAGCCCATTGAAGGATTAGCGGAGGCTTTTAGAGGCTTATCTGCTGATCGGATCAGATGATAAGCGGCTTAGCGGCTTAGAAAGGGGGGGGGGAGGGGAAAAAACCCAGCAGGAACTCGCAAGACATTGTCGTCTTGCGAAGCAAGCCCATAGGAGATTCGTTTTGCGAAGCACCTCCAAAACGGAAAACTCTTTCGTCTAGCGAGTTTTCCGTCTTACGAGGCATTCGTCTTGCGGGGCACCACTGTATTTATTATATGTATGCATTGCTACATATACAGCACACATTCAGTCTGTGCTCAGGTGTCTCCTGATGGTGGGAGATCTCTTTGCTGAACTGTGGTCTGACACACTGTGGTTGAGCTCTTGATTGGGAGCTAACGTCTGACAGATTGTCACCCATGTCCTGGGCACAGAAGAAAGCACAACACCGTTTCTCCATTGGGGATACGAATGCCATGGGTTAATCAGTAGAAGGTTCCTTGAACCAGCTCAGGCATCCAGCCAATCGACCAGAAGAGCACATAATAACCGCATTAATCCACACTTCCAAAGATCTGGGTGTAGACAATCAATGGGCAGGTTTTTTTTGCCCAGTAACCACAATGCCTTTGGTGAGGCTTGCTAACAAAATGAATTTCTGGGTTCCAGCCTGTGGCACAGATCAAAATGAGACCTGTCAGCCAGCCAGCCTTCTGGGTGGCCTAATGCTCATCTGTTGACCTTAAAATAATTAATTTCTTATAAGAATGGGTCTCAAACAATTTCTTAGCTACTAGCTTACTGGTACGTCACTACAGTAATTATTTGTTTATCTTACCCGCTTCTCCACCTCCGGGCACTTGTGGGATGCCACCACAGAGTACCATGCTGTCTCCAATTCTATTTAATATAAATACCAGTGGTTCCCAATTAGCTGCGCACCCCCTGTTTTTCAAAAGCCAAGCCATAGACTCCTACTTTTGAAAATTTTGATATTTCTATTGTAGTTATGTGAACGGTCCTACGGACCCCCTGGGAAGTGATTTAGGGGTGAAAATAAGCTAATGACAGAGCCTTGTGACACCCTATACTAGCCTTCCCCAACCTGGTGCCCTCTAACTGTTCTTAACTACAACTCCCATCAGCCCCAACCAGCACAGTTGTTGGAAGAAGCTAGTACAAGGTGACTGACTACTAGAACTGGAAAGTAAGCAAATGTGAGAGGCAGGAGAGTGGTGGAGAGGGATGAGAATTCCTGGGTCTTGCTTTTGAACTTTAGCTTTGTAGCGTTAGACTGATTGTAGAGGAGAAAAGAGAAGGAGGCAAACCTTGGCAACTTCTGTTGAATTTCAGGATTTTAGAAGGTAGGAATTCCTTCTGATTAGAAGATTGATGGTGGTGGATGTGGTTGTTGTTTTTTTTTGGGGGGGGGGGAGATTTGTGTATCTATAAGATGTTGATGGACTCTATTCCAGCCAGCCTGGGCAAATTGTAGGTCAGCAACATCTAGAAGTTCCCCAACCCTAAACTAGAAGCTGGTAGGATCCTTGTGCTTTGAGTTTAGACCTAGACAGTCTCCAAAAACCCAATTCAAGGTGGTTACTTTAACCTAACTTGCCTGTTCTTTTGCCTTGCTGTTATGTTGCAGAGATCTTTCTAAACTTTCCAAGGAGGCCGTTTCAAGAAACAGATTTTTTTCCAATCTGACGAAGTGTGTATTACACACGAAAGCTCATACCTTGAAAGCTTATATTTAGTTGATCTTAAAGGTGCCACTGAAAGGAGACATGGGTGGCGCTGTGGGTTAAACCACAGAGCCTAGGACTTGCTGATCAGAAGGTCAGCGATTCGAATCCCCGCGACGGGGTGAGCTCCCGTTGCTCGGTCCCTGCTCCTGCCCACCTAGCAGTTCAAAAGCACATCAAAGTGCAAGTAGATAAATAGGTACTGCTTCGACGGGAAGGTAAACAGCGTTTCTGTGCGCTGCTCTGGTTCGCCAGAAGCGGCTTAGTCATGCTGGCCACATGACCCGGAAGCTGTACGCCGGCTCCCTCAGCCAATAAAGCGAGATGAGCGCTGCAACCCCAGAGTCGGCCACGACTGGACCTAATGGTCAGGGGTCCCTTTAACTTTACCTTTAAAGGTGCCACTGGAATTATTAAAAAAGATTTTTTCATCTTTCATCTTTTTATTTATTATGACCATGATAGATCAGCACAGCTATCTACATGAACCTTTCCAATCTGTTCTCCCTGCCACCCTCAGAATAGTGGGGTTGCGATCTGCCCAGCGTGCTATAAACTGAGTTTCAGGTGATTGTTGCTCCCGTGTTAATTCCATCCCACTTTTGCTTTTAGCAAGGAATGCCGAGTCATTGTTTCAGGAAGGGGTTACTGCTTTGACCTTGGACCGCTTCAGTGCTTCTGTCTGTTCTTTTCAGAAATAACACAGTGACATGTCTCCTCAGAGGTTGGGGAGGGAGAGAGGACAGAGAGAGAGAGAAAGAAAGAGAAAGAGAGAGGAAAGAGCAGCAGAGACAGAAACCGCTGCCTTTGCATATGTGCTGGCTCTTTGCACCCAGTCATTTGAATATAACCCTCTGCAAAAACTCACCCATTGCCCCTTAGGAGCCACAGCTCATCTCGGGGGGCAGGGACCATTCTCCTTCACGGACAGTTGAAGCTGCAGGCAGATGCACAATTAGAACGGAGTTAGTGAGCCGGCAAGAAAAGTGACATGAGAATATTTGGGAGCCGAATACATCATGACCCTTTCGGGAAGAGAAGTGGTCTGGAAGGGCACTTTGCTTTGGCCAGGAGACTTCCCCAGCTTTTGCATAAGCAAAGGCAAACTCTTCTCATCTGTACTTTCCCCCAAGTTTCCCCCTCCCTCCCCCTGTTTCGCTCCTGTCCTCTTACAAACGAGTCCCTTGTGCACTTCTGGGTTGTTGTTGTTTCTAAGGAAATAAAACTTTGGTTTATGATCCATGAGTTTTCTTGTGAAGAAGAGGAGAGGGCTATTGATGACTGTCACTCATGGTGGCTGAGCTCTGCCGCCACAGTTAAAAGGTAAAGGGACCCCTGACCATTTGATCCAGTCGTGGCCGACTCTGGGGTTGCGGCGCTCATCTCGCTTTACTGGCCGAGGGAGCCTGCGTACAGCTTCCGGGAGGTCATGTGGCCAGCATGACTAAGCCGCTTCTGGCGAACCAGAGCAGTGCACGGAAATGCCGTTTACCTTCCCGCCGGAGCAGTACCTATTTATCTACTTGCACTTGGACGTGCTTTCGAACTGCTAGGTTGGCAGGAGCAGGGACCGAGCAATGGGAGCTCACCCCGTCGCGGGGATTCGAACTGCTGACCTTCTGATCGGCAAGTCCTAGGCTCTGTGGTTTAACCCACAGTGCCACCCGCGTCCCTCCCCCCTCCACAGTTGGGAGGCAGCAAATGCTTCTGAATAACAGTTGCTAGAAACCACAGGATTATAGAATCATAGAATTGTACAGTTGGAAAGGACCCCAGGGGTCATCTATTCCAACCCCCTGCAATGCAGGAATCTCAGAAGGGAAGAGTGATCTTTTGCTTGGATTCCTCCTTGCCAGTTTCCCACAGGTATCTGGTTCTGCTGCTGTGAAAACAGGATGCTGGACTAGATGAGCCCATTGGGCTGATCTAGCAGGCTATTATCTTAAAAGTTAAAAAATATCCTCCTCTGAAATGAAATGGAATATGCAGACAGCTGTTCAGGAGGACAGGATCTGTAGAAGTTTGCTTAGGGGCAGTTTGCTGCAAGAGACCATGCCTGAGAGTCATACATACACAGGTAGAGAAGACTTGCCCGGAATTGCAGAAGAAGATTTCTTAAGAAATGATGTGCAGGTGCAGTTTGGAGGATTTTGTTTTTGGAATTGGCCTCTGGAGGATGAAGGCTGAATGATGCTTGCTGCAGGACCCGCACTCTGCATGTGATTTTTTTAATAAATAATATTTATTAAAGTTTCAAAGAAAGAATTACATAAATAAAAAAGGAGGAAAGAAAAAAAAGAAAAAGAACCAAAAAGGAAAAAAGTACAAAATACAAAAAAGACACTTAAAAAACACATCAGTCTTTCCATGCCTTACATTTCATTTCCTTACTTCCCTCACCTCACACCTCCCTTTTTTGTATTCCAGTTCTGTTAGGTAATTCAGCAATTCCTTTCCCTCTTTGTTTTTGTCTTAATCATTTAACTTAATATAACTTTGGATTTTCACCTTTTAACAATCCATTTTTACATACACCTTTATAACATTACTGCTAAAACCACTTAACTTCATTCTGACATCATTCTAACATTCATTAATTTTGCAATATTTCTGTAAATAGTCTTTAAATTTCTTCCAATCTTCTTCCACTGACTCTTCTCCCTGGTCTCGGAATCTGCTGGTCATTTCCGCCAATTCCATATAGTCCATCACCTTCATCTGCCATTCTTCCAGAGTGGGTAAATCTTGTGTCTTCCAATACTTTGCAATAAGTATTCTTGCTGCTGTTGTGGCATACAATAAAGAAAGTTCTGTCCTTCTTTGGCACCAATTGGCCGACCATGCCCAGCACTCTGCATGTGATTTACCCTGGAATGCCTGCTCAACCTGTACATGCTATTGGGACACCGTATTTTTCTGCTGTTGTTCCCCTCCAAAGGCTCCTGAACCTGTAAACGCTTCCTGGAGCTTCCTAGTATTCTTCCTAAACAGCAGCAATAAAACCCCTCGCGCATTTGCAAAGCTAAGCAGCGTTGGGTATGGTGTCAAATTGGAAGGGGAACCACATGTTGAGATTCCTGGATTGCAGGGGGTTGGACTAGATGACTCTCGGGGTCCCTTCCCATGCAACAATTGTTTGCTGCTACCGGCTGCTGCACCGCATCACGTATTTGGAGATGCCTTCAAAGTCCACCATGGCCACTGTGTCACAGCGGTGTAGCAAGGCGGTTTTGAAATGTTCCTGTGCAACATGGAGAAGTCTCTCTGTCTCCCAAGGAGGTGGGTGAGGCGGTCCAAGCACTGCTTCTCTGAGTATTTACAACAAAATAAATTACCAAGAATTGAAAAAGAAGAAGTTGAGGCCTTAAATTCTAATATAGAAACAGATGAAATAGCACAAGTGATAAAGAAAGTGAAGAGTGGCAAATCGCCAGGTCTAGATGGAATCACATTAATATTCTATAAGAACCTGGAAGAAGTAGCCCTTGAGCATCTTCACATTGGCTTATCATTGGAACTGGGTGCCTGTGAGGGTGGTTGATGGTTGGGGGCTTCGCTGATAAGCTGATCCCCCACGGAGGTGTGGGAGAATAGAGGGGGTAGCCCAGAATCTGGACTAAAAGGGTAACAGAGGGGAGATGTGGATGCCTGCTTGGGGGTGGAGAGCCTTTGTTTTCTCCTCCTACGCTTGATCCATTTTTCAAACAGAAAATGCAAAAATTTGGGGTTAGGGTTAGAAAATATTTCATCGGGTTTTGTTTTATTTTATTGAAATTAAGGAGATAGGGTTTTTTTCCATTCAAAATGTGCAATTTGTAGGACTACAAGAAGTTCTGTGAGGAGTAATTTAAGAAATATTGTAAAAATGGAAAGGGAGAAATGATTTGCTAGAAAATGTAAAGGCAATACAGTGGTGCCTCGCAAGACGAAATTAATCCATTCCGCGGGTCTCTTCGTCTAGCGGTTTTTTCGTCTTGCGAAGCAACCCTATTAGCGGATTAGCGCTATTAGCGGTTTAGCGGCTATTAAAGGCTTAGCGGCTATTAAAGGCTTAGCGGATTAGCGGCTAAAAGGCTATTAGCGGCTTAGCGGCTTAGAAAAAGGGGGGGAAGCGGGAAAAAATCAGAACACTCGCAAGACGTTTTCATCTTGCAAAGCAAGCCCATAGGGAAAATCGTCTTGCGAAGCAGCTCAAAAACGGAAAACCCTTTCGTCTAGCGGGTTTTCCGTCTTGCGAGGCATTCGTCTTGCGGGGCACCACTGTATTAAGTTAAGAATTGCAGGAGAAATAATCAAGACGGAAGGCTATCAGAGATGCTGAAGGAAGTCCAAACAAGGACATATGTATAATAATTTGGGTTGTATGTCTTTAAAATCTTTTTGTATGCTAAAATTAATAAAAAAATATTATTTAAAAAACCCCAAAATGTGCAATATGAGGACTTTAATGTTAGGCTATTGCAGCACCCGAGTGTGATAATTCCTGTGCATATACTTTAACATATGCAAGCACTCAAATTCAGGGGGCATTTCTGCATCTAGAGAGTGCCACGAGCTTCACAAGAATGGCAACACTTTTGTTTTTGGGCTTCAGCTTAGATAGTTTCCCTCTAGTTCCAGATGGCAAAAAAATAAGATACATCTGCTTAGGTAAAGGTAAAGGGATCCCTGACCATTAGGTCCAGTCGTGACCGACTCTGGGGTTGCAGCGCTCATCTCGCTTTATTGGCCAAGGGAGCCAGTGTACAGCTTCCGGGTCATGTGGACAGCATGACCAAGCCGCTTCTGGCGAACCAGAGCAGCGCACGGAAACGCCGTTTACCTTCCTGCTGGAGTGGTACCTATTTATCTACTAGCACTTGGACGTGCTTTCGAACTGCTAGGTTGGCAGGAGCAGGGACCGAGCAACGGGAGCTCACCCCGTGGCGGGGATTCGAACCGCCGACCTTCTGATCGGCAAGTCCTAGGTTCTGTGGTTTAACCCACAGCGCGACCTGTGTCCCTTTTCTGCTTAGGTAGCATTTGTTTGTTTGTTTGTTTATTGCCCCCTATCTTTCCTCCAAGAAACTCAGGGTGGCTTATATGGGTCTCTGTGTCCACATTTTATCTTCAACAACAACCCTACGAGGTAGGTTAGGCTGAGAGGCAGTGACTGGCCCAATGTCATCTAGTGAGCTTCATGGCCAAGTGGGGATTCGAACCCAGGGCTCCCACCTCTTGGTCCAACACTCTTAACCAACCACACGTCCCTTGCTAAATCGGTTGTTTCTTGAGGTTACTGTTCGTCTTAGGAAACCCCTTTTCCTTTTGTAGCACTGCTTTGCTTGCTCAGGACCCATCCATGCCATTTAAACCCATTCCAGCTGGTTTTCATTTGCAGTTGCCAATTTTTCAATCTGAGTCCTTAAAAAAAGGGGGGGGAGAGGCATTGCCATTTTGCCAGCAAATCGTAACCTTGGGCTCCTTGTTCATTGGTCTGGAAGAGTTGTCCAAGCCCTCCCCTGTGTTAATGAGCGTTGAGTGGGACGGCAGAGGGGCAAAGGTGCTTGGTGCCTGAATTTTGCTTTTGATACGATGCCATCTATTTCTTAATTGGTACACAGGATTCTGTCTTCCAGAGCTCCCTCTCTCTCTCTCTCTCTCGGTGTGTGTGTGTGTTCTGGTTGGTTTAAAGCAAGGCTGCTGGAGGGTTGCATTTTGTCAAAGGCGGGAGAGAGTTCTAGGCTCTGTCTGAACGGAGAATAAATATTTCATTTGCTGTGGAGTCTCGGGGACAGCCGGGTCCTGGCTGATACAACAGTTCTGTCTGGTGCTAATCTTTTTAAGCTTCCCTTCACTTTTGAGGCTGCATGTTCCGTCTGGGTCTTTGCATGGGTGTCTCTTCTTCCTTTACTCACGCAGGAAGGTAAGGCTGCATTGCACAACATGCCATATTGCTGTAATTTCTCGTGGAGAGGCTGCTAGCCAGAACTTGGAAACTAAGATGTGCTCCAAATTAGGAGTGGGGATTTGTGTCTGTGTGCCTGTGGCCTTGCAGAGTGTCAGTTATCCATCCCATCGTTTCATAAACTTTCATCGTTTCATAAACTTTGAGTGTGCTAGGAGATGTCTACACAACCTAGATCTAAGGAGTGATCCTCTCTGCCCAGAGAGGATGCATTTTGTAAATATTTTTCTCCTACTTAAAAGCTGTGTGTTCTCATCTCTCTTAGCCTGCTTTAATTAATTTTAGCAGCAGAAAATGCTTTGCTTCTGTGCAGATTTAGTGCTTCTCTATTGGGATGAAATCACCAACACCATCACTGTTTTTGACCCTGTGCTGAGCATATAATAGTGAGTAGTTTGTCTTCTCTGGGTCTGAATAAGGAAGAGGGGAGATGGTAAGAGTTCTTAACTCTGTTGCTTCTGTCCAGGAGAACATTAGCAGCAGCTGCTCTCTCGACGATGCTCTAAACTTCTGTTGGATTGAACATTCACCTGCTTGCTGACCAAGCACTGAACACTATGGTGGCAAATGTGTGTTTTTGTGTGATAATTTCAGAAGTGAATAGATGGCAGTTTGCCACCAATATATTTTGAGTGTAATATGGAGTGTGTGCTGAACCAAGAAGGCTAATCTATGGTGAGCATTTTGGAAGCTTTTGTCTAATTTCTGATCAGGGTATTTGACAGGTAGGGTGCATGTGTGTGTTTCATATTAATTGTTGCATAGGGTAAGCAGGGACTGCTGAGATAGCCACAGATGGCCCACAGTCACTTCAGCTATTGTAGGAAACAGCCTAGATGATGTCCATTGTGGTGACTGATCATTATACTTTAAATACTTAGCTATATTTCTTACCTGTAGAGCAGTGGTTCCCAAACCTTTGGTGGAAACTTTTGGGGGACATAAATTGATCCCCAGGGCCCCCTAGCTTACTCCAGAAAAAGCATTATTCAGAATAGCATTTAAGCATGGCCCAGTAAGTAAAATAACAAAGCAAAATTAAAAACAGTAACAATTAATTGAACATTTATTCAAAATCCGGTTAACACTATTTAATTCAATTAATTCAACAAAAATGATTAACTTGATCTAGTGATACCAGCCTTTCATAGCCTGAAAGTCATTTAGACCTCCAGTGCCCCCTTGCACCCCCTTGCCTCTTAGATACCCCATGGTAATCCCACCACCCACCCAGCGGGTTGCACTACCGCCTTTGGGAACCACTGCTTTAGAGGCACCCCAAAATGTGCTGCTTGTGATAGATTGCATGTGTGTGAGTGTGAGTAAGGATGGAGCCATATCTCTCGGCTGGGGCGGGTGCCTTGCTGTAGAACAGTACTGGGGAACTGGATGTGACCTGTGGACCACACAGATCCTAATCTCTACCCTGCTGCAGAGACCAAGTTTGACAGGTGGGCGAGGCAGCCTACCTGCCAGTCACCTGGTGCCACAACAACGGCAGGTGCAAAAAAAGTGTGTGTAGCATTTTCAAAGTCAGACCGTGAGCTAATAGTTGGCTCTGGGGAAGCACTGTACAAGGGACTTTGCAACCGCTGCTGATCAAGTCTTTTTACCTGACCCTGCATGATATCATCTATGATGTCATGTAAGACACCACGTGTAAGGCAGGTGGGTGTGGCTTGCCCCAAACTGCCTCGTAAGCCAGGTCTGATGGAACCCATTAGACCTGCAGGCAGAGAACCCCGCCCTCTGCAATCATTTGTTCAATATGGATTAAATGGTGTCAGTTTGCAGGATTGGATGGTAATACGCTCTTTCCCCAGACCTTGGAGAGCTGCTTCCAGTCAGTTGTTTGCTAAACACACAGGAGGTAATTTGTATGACTCTCTAGAAGGCGACTTCACATGCTGTGTCCAGGCTGCTTCAAGCTTGCTTCCCCACACGTTGTTGGACCCCATCATCCCTGACCATTGGCTAAACTTGCCAGGGATGATGGGTGTTGAAGCCCAACAACATCTGGGGACCTGAGGTTGAAGAACTCTGAGCTGCCCCTCTCTAGTGCAAGACTATCTCAAGACATGATCAAGGGAAATAATAGTCCTGCCCTATTCTGCCTTGGTCAGACCACACCTGGAGTACTGTGTCGAGTTCTGGGCACCACAATTTAAGAAGGATATCAACAAGCTGGAACTTGTGCAGAGGAGGGTGACCAAGATGATCAAGGGTCTGGAAACCAAGCCTTAGGAGGAATGGTTGAAGGAGCTGGATATATGATAGCCATCTTCAAATATCTAAAGAGCTGTCATGTGGGAGATGGAGCAAGCTTGTTTTCTCCTGCTCTAGAGGGTAGGACCTGAACCAGTGGCTTCAAGCTACAAGAAAGGAGCTTCCGACTAAACATATGGAAAAACTTCCTGACAGTAAGAGCTGTTTGACAGTGGAATGGTCTCCCTTGGGAGGTTATGGACTCTCCTTCTTTGTGGGTTTTTAAGCAGAGGGTGGATGGCCATCGGTGTTGGATGCTTTAGCTGAGATTCCTGCATTGCTGGGGATTGGACTACATGACCCTCGGGGTCCCTTCCAACTCTACTATTCTGTGATTTGACGCACCCACTTTATCAATGCCAACTGAAATGATCAGGAAAGCAGCTATTTTGTTGTTTAGTTGTTTAGTCATGTCCGACTCTTCGTGACCCCCTGGACCAGAGCACGCCAGGCACTCCTGTCTTCCACTGCCTCCCGCAGTTCAAACTCATGCTGGTAGCTTCGAGAACACTGTCCCACCATCTCGTCCTCTGTCGTCCCCTTCTCCTTGTGCCCTCCATCTTTCCCAACATCAGGGTCTTTTCCAGGGAGTCTTCTCTTCTCATGAGGTGGCCAAAGTCTTGGAGCCTCAGCTTCAGGATCTGTCCTTCCAGTGAGCATTCAGGGCTGATTTCCTTCAGAATGGATAGGTTTGATCTTCTTGCAGTCCATGGGACTCTGAAGAGTCTCCTCCAGCACCACAATTCAAAAGCATCCATTCTTTGGCGATCAGCCTTCTTTATGGTCCAGCTCTCACTTCCATACATCACTACTGGGAAAACCATGGCTTTAACTATACGGACCTTTGTTGGCAAGGTGATGCCTCTGCTTTTTAAGATGCTGTCTAGGTTTGCCATCGCCTTTCTCCCAAGGAGCAGGCGTCTTTTAATTTTGTGGCTGCTGTCACCATCTGCAGTGATCATGGAGCCCAATAAAATAAAATCTCTCACTGCCTCCATTTCTTCCCCTCTATTTGCCAGGAGGTGATGGGCCCAGTGGCCATGATCTTCGTTTTTTTGATGTTGAGCTTGAGACCATATTTTGTGCTCTCCTCTTTCACCCTCATTAAAAGGTTCTTTAATTCCTCCTCACTTTCTGCCATCTATTCTGCAGCTATTTTAAGAACACATAAAGAGCCTACTTGGATCATGCCAGTGGCACACCTAGTACACAGCATCCTTGTTCTCGTGGTGGCCAGCCAGATGCTTGTGTGAAGCATGCAGCCCAGGAGCTGAGCACAACAGCACTTTTCCCTTCCCAGCAACTGGTATTCAGAGGCACATTATCTCTTGATATTGAAGGTGGGAGCTGGCCATTGCAGATAGCAGCAAAAATGTGTTTTGCTCCATGTCACTCTGCCTAGCATGCCTTTAGATATATTGAATGCATGCAACCTTGAAAATAACACCTGAAAGTAAGTGTTTTAAGGTCTCCAGGGCATTCCACCATGCACCATCCGGTGGATCTCAGTTCAAAATGTTTGTATATGTGCATTTAAAGAAAGCATGCAGCGTTGCTGGCAGGAGGTGATGCAAGTTGAAGTCCAAAACATTCAGAGGAGGTTCCCTAAGGCTGTGCTCCGGTCATATATGTCTGTGTTTTGGCTAAACTCCCATCAAGCATTGTTCTGACTTTCTTGAAAATCCAAAAGGAGCAATATTTTCGATTCTTACTCCTAATACTTGCTAAAAACGGAGCCTGGAAAATTAGCTCTGATTCCTAGTCATTTGGAGTCATTGATCACTGTAATGGTTGGGAGTTACTCGTGCGTAAACTTTCCCACTTTGAAGCTTGGTTGCATAGTTTAAACCGTTTTGACTGCACAGCCCATCTCAGCGTGGCTGCCTCAGTCGCTAGCAGAATCTGTCTGTGGGCGTTTCTTAAACCTTTGCCAGCATAAAAGCTATTTGACACAATCGTCTCCGCCTCTCATTGCGCGGAAGTCTCCTGCGCAGGGAGGGCGTGGGTAGTGGAGGACCAGTGCTCTCCCCACTGACTTCCAAGGAAGAATCCCGGAGCCCTTCCACCTCCTCTGCCATTTGCTCTCCTGGATCCTTGGTGTTACGCTGATTTCCTTCCCCCTCTATCAAGCTACGTCTCCCCCTTGTGCTGGTACCTTCCCCTGCAGAATCGGAGAGCCTCTCCTTCTCCCGTTGCTCTGATGTCAGTTCCCTGACAATCACATTTGACATAAAAAAAATATGGCAGCATGTATTGTCCCTAATTCTCAATGCCGAAATGCAAGGGTGGGATACTCAGTCCTTTTCTGTTTGCAAGATTCATACGGTTCTTAACTTCATGTCAGTTCTTCTGTTAACCTGCAGAGGAGCCAAGCTCTTTCTGGGGTATAGCTATTCAGTATGTGAGCAACTGTTTGGCCACAGTGCCCAGGGAGCAGAAGAGAAAGCAGATCTCACTGCAAAGGTGATAGCCTGCCACCTAGAGGGTTGCAGGTGCGCTGGTGACTGGCACTGTGAAGTTTGGTGAGTAGCTTTTCAGGGAGGCAGAGGAAGAGGGTGGGATTGCAGGCCCTTCTGCTGATACAGCCAAGAGACCACCAGCATTGGGATCCTTCTTTCTTGAACTCTTTCCATTCCAGGTGGTTGTCATAAAAACTCTGAAATTGGGAACTACTGCCTGTTTGATCACACACCCCATTCGTCCCTTTCCCTCAGTGGTGGCTGGTGCCAACTATAATTAGTATGGCAGAAGGAAGGGATGTTGAGCCGTAATGTGAATGTAGAAGAGCTGGGTTTTTGGCACACCATGGCCACAGTTCAGACCTTCTTTGTTCTGAGGTTGTTGGTGGATGCCGAAGCTCCCACCCCCGTACTGAATCTTCCAATATCTTGTGTCTTTGGATGTCCTACTGTAAGTTTAGGTTCACACAACTAATGTGGATTAAATTGCTCTGCTGCTTTTGTGCGACAAATCCACTTAAAACAAAAAAACCCCACTCACTTTTTGCAGTTAGGAAAGTGGTGGAAAAATGCGCTAAAGAAGTGTGCAATGGACAAGCAATTAACGGGGAAACGCACCCATGAGAAAATCAGGATGAATTCCCCTTGCTGCATAGCCACCCCGCAAACAAATGAGAAGAGATGCTTGCTAAGGACCAGTCATCGTAAGCATCGCATCGGAACAAACGCGCAAGAAATTGCGATGCTGGAAATAAATAAGGGCTGCCCTAGTGCTTTGAGAGGGTGTGAGGTCCTTGGCTCCCAGGTTTGTCTTTTTGAGAGATAACTTGATTATTAAAAGCAGGCAGGCAGGCAGGCAGGCGCTGTGGTGTGGAGTGCTATTTCAAACAAGATAAGCAAAGCTGCGAATTCCCTGTGATGCTGGCGTGCTTTGCATCAATAATGCACCAGGGGGAAATGAGTGATCTATTGAGGGCAATCCCTTGATGGGGCTGCTGCTTTGTTTCCAGCTCCTCTGGGAGGAAGGAGCCAGACTTTGCATTGCTCACCTAAAGGAATTCAGTAGCTTACAGCACACTCCTCCTGTCCCCCCTCAGTTAAAGGAAGACAGCTTAATTTATCCAGCTTCCTTCATCCAGTCGTCTTAGCTTCTTCTGCAGGGCTTCTCTTCCCAGCTTTGCAGCCGTTATTTCTTGTAATGACTGCAGCCACAAGCTGGTATTGGTGTCTGCTCCCCCTCTTTATTGATCTGTGCATCTTTCTGCTTTGCATGGATTCAGATACCTAAAGGTTGGCGGGGAGGGTTGAGCAGGAGGGAGACATTATGTAATGTGTCACCTCCTGCATGCTAGGTCTGCAGCATCTTCAACCTTGGCTCTTCCAGACAGTTATTGCGGCATCACGGCAAATTGTCCAGTATAGGGCTAAGTGGTGTTTTTGTTGCTTACACTCACAATTAAAAGTTGACATTCCAGCTGCAAAGTGAATGAAGTTTATAAATGAAAATCTCTCTCTCTCTCTCTGTAATTTTCATTTTCACTTTTCCAATACACGAAAAGCAATTATAACAACAATAGCAAGTAAGAGAAAATATCCAAGCAAGACAGGAAAAGAAAGGATATCAGGATAGAAGGGGGAGTGGTAGTTAATTAACCTGTGACCTTCTAAGGTGGGGTGGGAGGTATTGTCTTCCTCTCCCTTTTATTAATATTATATTATGTATTTTGTGTTTTATGTTGTAAATTGCCCTGTGGTCTTTTGATGAATAATAATTTTAAAACAAAATTAAAAACAAAACAGATAAAATGCAGAAGGCTGAAAACATACATATATATAAAAGCAGTTAAAAAGTAATTAAATTATAATAGAATTTAATATAAAATCAAGAGCTATTAAAATACAGATAGTGAAAACAGCATCGCTGTTTTAAAGCCCTTTCCTTAAAGAACAGTCAGTCCCCAAAAGCCTGTTTGAATGGAACATCCTTCACTTGCTGGCGAAGAACAATAAGGAGGGAGCCAGTCTTGCTTCTCTAGGGGGGGGAGTTCCAGAGTCTGGTGGCTCTTGGTGAAGGAGCATTTGCTGATGCAGGGCTGATGAGCCTTCAGTTTGGTTGTCTCGGTTGGGAATATGTGGTATTGAGCTCTTTACCTTGGCACACATTGAGAAGAAGAACCTGGCAGCCTCCAGCTTCATCAGATGGATGAAGTGGGCAACACATGCGAAGAAAGTAAACAAAGTTCTGGGGAGCCTCTCACTGGATGAAGACTCGAGGGCGGTCACATTTGGAGTGCAACTGAAGTGCAGGGCTAAGTGGCTGATATACAAAAATCCCCACGCTGGGCAGCTTTTGTGGAGTCTGGGGTCTGCTGCTGGGGGCAGCCAGCCAGCAGTTTGAAAGAGGGCAGTTTTCTAGCTGGGTATCATGTACCTAAGAGGTGGAAGGAGTTAATTTACCACAATAACCACAATTTAAGAAGGATGTTGAGCGGCTGGAAGGTGCGCAGAGGAGGGCAACCAAGATGATCAAGGGTCTGGAAACAGCCTTACGGGGAACGCTTGAAGGAGCTGGGTATGTTTAGCCTGGAAAAGAGGAGATTGAGGATACAATACGATACAATTTTAGCTCCCTAAAAGCTCTAATACCCCATTTTTAAATACAAAATACTCCCATAGAGACTCCTTACACTGCATTTAAAACCAAAATCACATTTGGATAGAAACTGTTTCTCAGGCCTTCCAGAAGGCAGAAGCTGAAAGAGATCATTTCCGGGGTGCGCACTATCCTGC
Organism: Podarcis liolepis; assembly: GCF_965112155.1. Classification (NCBI taxonomy): domain Eukaryota; kingdom Metazoa; phylum Chordata; class Lepidosauria; order Squamata; family Lacertidae; genus Podarcis; species Podarcis liolepis. Next base: position 4,099,054 of record NC_139563.1, read on the forward strand.
GCTATCTCTGCAGCTTTCTTATGGTACCTGGAAGCATAGATTTGATCCAAGGTGGGAAGAGTGGATATGAGAGGAGGTATCTTCAACTGTCTAAAGAGCTGTCACATGGAAGAGGGAGCATGCTTGTTTTCTCCTGCTATGAAGGGTAGGACTCAAGGCAATGGCTTCAAGTTACAATAAAGCAGATTCCAAATAAACATATGGAAAAACTTTCTGACAGTGAGAGCTGTTCGACAGTGAAACGGTCTCTCTTGGGAAGGTGGTGGACTCTCCTTCCTTGGAGGTTTTTAGGCAGAGGTTGGATGGTCATCTGTCATGGATGCTTTAGCTGAGATTCCTGTATCTCAGGGGGTTGGACTAGATGACCCTTGGGTCCCTTCCAACTCTACAATTCTATGAAGCACTTTTATTCTAAGTGGTGGTCACAGATTGGTCAGTGGTTGGTGAAGTGAGTCTCGAGGCTTTCCAGGCGCTGCATTCCTGTCTTGGTTTATCCTCTGCTGTATCTCATACTTACCTTCTCCTTGTGCTGTCCTTCTCCTTCATTCACTTAGCAAAGCCAGCCAGCCTTTGCTAGCCTGGCGTCCTCCATGTTGGACTCCCAGACCCCATCTTCCGCCTGCACAGGGTCACGGCCCGTTCGCTGCTCTTCTTCTGATGCACAACAGTGTTCCAAGGTCAAATACTCAGTGCGGCATAATCCCTGCCCTTTCAAAAACAGCAAAATTGAAGACTCACTGGCCCAGGCTCGGCAGACACCCTCCAGCACAACCGCGGCCGTTTTTCATGTAGGCAGAGCTGCCTTGTCCATGAAAGTCTTCTGACAACTCCAGAAACGTCATGTCTGCTTAGCATCAATTAAGGAAAGGTGGCGAGAATGGGGGGTGGCAGAGACTGTGTATCCTGGGCTTTTTTTGGCCATGCTTTCAATTTTTGAGTTCTAAAAATATATCTGGAGAAGTGTGAGAAGCCTGGCTCACAGAAGCTGTCCATCCTTTTTTTGAAACTTTCCAGGAGATGAGATATTTTCAATTTTTAAGTAATGCGCCATCATGGTATGCGGTGCTTCATTGGAACGTAATAAGAAATAGACACAGGTCCGTCTCTGAAAAGGCTTAGAATCTTAATCTTAGAATCATAGACTTGGAAGGGGACCTAAGGATCATTTAGTCCTGAGCCCTGCAGTTCACAAATATGCAGCAGTCCCATACAGGGATTGAACCTGCAGCCTTGCCGTTATCGGTACCATGCTGCAACCAACTGAGCTATCCAGAAAGTAGACGACAAAAGGAGGAGAGAGGTGGAGAGGCAAGAGTATGATGAGAGCAATATGGGCAAATTTCATCCCAATCTATTTAGGCTTGGTTTCAGTAGGACAGCCTTCTCCAGCTTGGTGCTCTCTAGACATTTTGGACTCCAATCCCATCAGTTCTGTGGTGTAGTGTAGCCCAAATCGTCTGGAGGGAGCCAGGTTGGAGAAGACTGCAGTTGATGGGTAGAGGCCGGACACTGTGTAGCTGTGCCTCAGTACAAGACTTGGGGCAGCAAGGGAGAGAGGATGGTCATAGGAGGAAGCAGAACTTCTGGTGATGATAAGAGGGTAAAGGGCCTGTTGGATCTGGCCAATGGCTAGTCCAGTCCACAGTCCTGGTCTCACCTTGGCCAACCAATGGGAAGGCCACCGGTGTGCAACAGCAGGCTCTCCACTTCCTGATCTAGCATTCAGATGCATGCTGCCTCCACCAGTGGAGCTGTAACAGCCATTGTGACTGGCAGCCTTTGATGTAGTGGAGAAGCTGGGATATTGATAAAGGTGGAAAGATGCACCAACTGCTCCGAATTGGTCAAGGTTTAAAGAGTCTACCTCGCCAGTAGACTTGACCTGTTTGTTCTTCTCCTGTCTTTGTCGACTGGTAGAGCATCGAAATATTCTCTCGGAATTGGAGCATCCTATCCGTGGAGCTTGGGAGAGAACATTTGGCGTTGCGTACAGCGTTTGTGATGCTGCTGTCAAACCATATTCTGATCCAAATATCGAACAAAGGAGAACATAGCTTGGCTGATTCTGGTGAATTTATGACAATGCAGCCTCTGTCTAGCTGAAAGAGGAAGAGAGGTGTTGCATTCAGAGCTGTAGGATTTTCTGTAGTTGCACAAAGACAGTGAACATGTTTTTTTTATCATAGCAGCTGCCCAAATGATGAGTATTTAAGACGTACTCATCTTATTGACTATTATTGAAAATAGTGAGTGTCAGGGAACTGACATCAGAGCAACAGGAGAAGGAGAGGCTCTCCGATTCTGCAGGGGAAGGTACCAGCACTAGGGGGAGACGTAGCTTGATAGAGGGGGAAGGAAATCAGCGTAACACCAAGGATCCAGGAGAGCAAATGGGAGAAGAGGTGGAAGGGCTCCGGGATTCTTCCTTGGAAGTCAGTGAGGAGAGCCCTGGTCCTCCACTACCCACGCCCTCCCTGCGCAGAAGACTCCCGCACAATGAGAGGCGGAGACGATTGGGTGTCAAACAGCTTTTATGCTGGCAAAGGTTTAAGAAACGCCCACAGACAGATTCTGCTAGCGACTGAGGCTGCCACGCTGAGATGGGCTTGTGCAGTCAAGACGGTTTAACCCAGGCAGCCAAGCTCCCAAGCGGGGACAGTTTACGCATGAGTAACTCCCAACCACTACAGTGAGCATACATTTTTCTCAATACCTGTTGAGCATAATGATCACACTGACTAGTTCTGCCATTTAGAATTCTTTTGGAACCTTTTTTTTAAAAAAATACTCATCTGTACTTTTGGATGATGTTGTTTACTCTTTTTTTAAAAAGTGCTCCTCAGCTCTACCTTCATGTTATTATTTTGAATACAGTGGTACCTCAGGTTAAGTACTTAATTCGTTCCGGAAGTCTGTTCTTAACCTGAAACTGTTCTTAACCTGAAGCACCACTTTAGCTAATGGGGCCTCCTGCTGCTACTGCACCGCCAGAGCACAATTTCTGTTCTCATCCTGAAGCAAAGTTCTTAACCCGAGGTGCTATTTCTGGGTTAGCGGAGTCTGTAACCTGAAGCGTATGTAACCCAAGGTACCACTGTATAGAAAAAGAGGGCACCTCCCAGTTTCGAGAGAGTGAGCCAATCTTTCGAAATCAGTCCTTCATGTAATGTAAACTTTATTGCCCGAGGACTGATGGATCTTCACAGTTTTCTTCTGCTGAAGATTAATATTCTCCTCTTGGGCCATCTTCTCCCTCCCATGCCCTCCCAAGTCTTGAATTAGCAGCTGGAAAAACAGCTAGTTGCTCGTTGGGGGGGGGGGGGATGCTTTTAAATGGAGGTTTCCTGGCTTTAAGTTGCTTAGTCTCGGAGCTGCAAGTCCCCTCTCCTTATGCAAATAGCCGCCTTGCTTTGATGTCGTTCATTTCATTTTATTTGGGTGCCCTCTGGAATTAATGGCCTTGCCTGAGCAGTGCATGACGGATTGGGGAGATCTGTTTCTTGCCGCCGCCGCCGCTCGTGCAGCATGTGAATTTGCAGCTCTTTGCCGGTGGGACTTGGGAAGACGAAACTAGGTCAGCGGCGCTTGTGCGTGTGCGAATATAGGCAGAGAAACGGGCTATAATCTCAGCATTAAACAAACCCGACTGTAAGGGCTGCGGGGGGTTTGCTATTTTAAGCGCTCTCGTCTCCCTGATTGCCAGCGCTCAGCGCAGAGCAAACAGATAGTTGCAGGAGCCTTTGTGCTGGAGCCGAGAGGACGCTTTTTCCGTCGATTGCTTTTGAATGGCGCCCATTTAGCAAGCTCAATTCTGTGCTTCCGTGGGCAGAAGGTGGGCAGGGTCATAGGTTGGAGCCCCACGTTGGGCGAAATATTCCTCCAATGCAGGGGGTTGGACTAGATGGCTCTGGAGGTTCCGTCCAACTCTATAATTCTATGATTGTATGATAAGGTGCCCTGCAGAGAGGCAGAAGGGGACTTACCGTATTTTTTGCTCTATAAGACTCACTTTTTCCCTCCTAAAAAGTAAGGGGAAATGTGTGTGCGTCTTATGGAGTGAATGCAGGCTGCGCAGCTATCCCAGAAGCCAGAACAGCAAGAGGGATGGCTGCTTTCACTGCACAGCGATCCCTCTTGCTGTTCTGGCTTCTGAGATTCAGAATATTTTTTTTCTTGTTTTCCTCCCCCAAAAACTAGGTGCGTCTTGTGGTCTGGTGCGTCTTATAGAGCGAAAAATACGGTAGTTGCTCCTCTTCTCACCAGCGGGTGCAGAATGCTGCAGCGCGGCTTCTCACAGGGTCTCTGCCATGGAAGCATCTTCACCCAGTGCTTTTCAAACTGCACTGGCTCCCGGTGGAGTACAGGGTCAGATTTAAGGTGCTGCTTTTGATCTTTAAAGCCCTTCGTGGCCTAGGACCCTCGTACCTACGGGACCGCTTCTCCTGGTATGCCCCACGTAGAGCCTCAAGGTCCATAAATAGCAACACCCTAGAGGTCCCGGGCCCTAAGGAAGTTAGATTAGCCTCAACCAGAGCCAGGGCCTTTTCAACTCTGGCTCCGTCCTGGTGGAACATTCTGTCTCATGAGACCAGGGCCCTGCAGGATCTGATTTCTTTCCGCAGGGCCTGTAAGACAGACTTGTTCCGTCTGGCCTTTGGCTTGGAGCCAATTTGATTCCCTCCCTCTCTTTCTTTTTTCCTTCTCCTACTGCGAGGAGGCTACATTTTAATATTTCAATATTTTAATGTTGTATTTTAATTTTGTTTTTAAGTTGTAATCATTCAACTTGTTTTTATTATTGCTTGTAAGCCGCTCTGAGCCCGGCCTTGGCTGGGGAGGGCAGGGTATAAATAAAAATTATTATTATTATTATTATTCTCTCCAGGCTGTTAGGCAGGCAATAGCGAATCACCTATAATGTTTAATCTCAGGCTATTCCTTCTTTTCCTTTGAAGCCACAGCCTCATTAGACTTCATAGGGCAGATTTCCAGTGGGGTCCAAGAGATCCTGCCTTCCGCTTCCCTGCTCTTGTTCTCACCCATTGCATCTCTGCGGTCTCCGTCCCCGTAACTGCCAGCAGCTCACACAGCCTGGCCTGGCCTTGAGCCACATCTGTGGTCTTTGCCCCAGCCAAACCAAACTTCCTCCCTTGAGAGAAGCTGGGCGCTTGGTCAGCACCCTGTGGCTGGCTTTCTCTATTCGGACTGTAAGAGCTGTGTGCGCTCCACAGTTTCACAGCTGGCTAATGCTTAGGGGCAAAGCAGCAACTGCATTTTTAGCCTGTATTTGTTGTATGGCATGTTGCTTGGCTTGGCTTCGTTGCATTCTGCCTCTGTTTGTGGAATTTATTCCCCGATTGCATTTTATTGATTTGCTTTTGCATCGTGCATTTCCTCTGAGGACCCTTGGGTCCAAGAGGCATCCGGTTTTGTCCTGGGAGGGAGATTAGACAGAGCAGGTTACTGGCTTGGTGTTACTCAGTGACCTCTAAGTCTGAGCTGTGATTTTAATCCAGGTCTCCCTGATAATGTGGGATGCGGGTGGCGCTGTGGGTTAAACCACAGAGCCTAGGGCTTGCCGATCAGAAGGTCGGCGGTTCGAATCCCCGTGACGGGGTGAGCTCCCATTGCTTGGTCCCAGCTCCTGCCAACCTAGCAGTTCGAAAGCACATCAAAGTGAAAGTAGATAAATAGGTACCGCTCTGGTGGGAAGGTAAACGGCGTTTCCGTGTGCTGCTCTGGTTCTCCAGAAGTGGCTTAGTCATGCTGGCCACATGACCCAGAAGCTGTACGCCGGCTCCCTGGGCCAATAAAGCGAGACGAGCGCCGCAACCCCAGAGTCAGTCACGACTGGACCTAATGGTCAGGGGTCCCTTTACCTTCACCTCCCTGATCATAAGAACATATGGAGAACCCTCCTGGATCAGGCCAACGACACATCTAGTCCAGCATCCTCTTCTCATCTTGGCCAACCAGATGCCTATTCTGGGAAACCCGCAAGCAAGATTCGAACACAAGAGTCCTCTCCCCTCCTGTGGTTTCCAGCAGCTGGTATTCAGAAGCATTGCTGCCTATGAGAGCCAGTGTGGTGTAGTGGTTAAGAGTGGTGGACACGTAATCTGGTGAACCGGGTTCGCTTCCCCGCTCCTCCACATGCAGCTGCTGGGTGACCTTGGGCTAGTCACACTTCTCTGAAGTCTCTCAGCCCCACTCACAACACAGAGTGTTTGTTGTGGGGGAGGAAGGGAAAGGAGAGTGTTAGCCGCTTTGAGACTCCTTAGGGTACTGATAAAGCGGGATATCAAATCCAAACTCTTCTTCCTCTGACTGTGGAGGCAGAGCACAGCCATCGTGGGTAGTAGCTATCAATAGCCCTCCATGGTGAAGAGCATTACTCACATTCATAAAAACCTGATCTTGCATTGTAAAAGTCCTTTTTTAATGTGTCCCCTCCCCCATAACAGTTAGCTAAGCTGGGGGGAGGTGGTTGTACTCAGTACAAATATACCGTATTTTTCGCACTATAGGACGCACTTTTTCCCCTCCAAAAATGAAGGGGAAATGTGTGTGCATCCTATGGTGCGAATGCAGGCTTTTGCTGAAGCCTGGAGAGCGAGAGGGGTCCGTGCGCACCGACCCCTCTCACTCTCCAGGCTTCAGGAAGCTATCCCAAGTCTTGCAAGCCCGGCGGGATGTCCCGCGGGCTCGCAAGGCTTGCGGGCAGCAGCCTGCACCCAAAAGCTGGGGACAGCGGGGAGGCGCAGAGCCGCCACCCCGCTATTCCCCGACCTGATCTGGAGGCTGGCGGGGGGAGAAGCAAGCCTGCTTCTCCCCCCCCCAGCCCCACAAGCTCGGGGGATAGGGGGATGGCGAAGCGCCGCCATCCCGCTATTCCCCGACCTGATCTGGAGGCTGGGGGTGGGAGAAGCAAGCCTGCTTCTCCCCCCCCCAGCCCCCCAACCTCCAGGCTTCAGGAGAGCCCCACCGCCAGCCCCACAAGCTCAGGGGACAGCGGGAGAGGCGCAGCGCGCCCTTCCCGCTGTCCCCCGACTTGGCTAGAAGCCTGGCCCAGCCCCGCAAACTCGGGGGACAGCGGGAGAGGCGCAGCGCGCCATCCCGCTGTCTCCCGACATGGTTTGGAGGCTGGCGGAAGGCTTCCTCCTCCCCCAGCCCCGCAAGCTCCCAGAGCGATGCCAAAGCTGCGCGCAGCTTCGGCATGGCTCTGGGTCCCGTTCTGGAGGAGGGGGAAGCTCGGGCTTCCCCGCCTCAGCCCCGCGCCTGGCGGGGGGGGGAATAATTTTTTTTTGCCTTTATTTCCCCCCCCCCAAATCTAGGTGCGTCCTATGGACCGGTGCGTCCAATAGTCCGAAAAATACGGTACCTGGTTACGATGATTATTTTTGCTTTAATGAATTCAATGCTTTAAAAGTCCTTGACCAAATCTTCTCCTTCACCTTCTCTTTGGCTGGTTCAGTGCCCAGACTCGGGCCTTAGCTGCAGAAGATGGTGCTCTCCATCTTCCCTGCCTGTGTGCAGTCATGCAGATGGGATTGACCTTGTGCAGAGAAGCAGTTTGGAAGCCTCTGAAGCTCAGAAAGAGCTTTCTAGCCTTTTGCTTTTAGGCCTCGATGTCCCTGAGGAACGGAGCCTTTAAGTCAGCTTCTCTTCCAATCTGGTGCCTCCGTTTTGGACTACAACTCCCATCAGCCCCAGCGGGCGGGTCGAGCTCATGCTCACAAAGTCAAAAATACTGAAGATTATTTTTCAAAGGTCTGGTGGGATGAGGCTAGCCTGCTACGTATGGTAATTCTCTGTGCAAGAATAGTGGCCTGTTAAGACTGGCGTCATTCCAACATCCCAGACGGCTTATACAGCCACACGGATCTCTGCAGAGCAGACGATGAAACAGGCAAATAAATTTGGTTGCTGCCCATAGCCAAAGTTTATTTTTGTGTATGTGCGTTTTGAGGCTTGAATCAGCCCCTGGTTAAAGTCTTGAGAATGCTTCAGCCAACTGAGGCTGATGGCTGTTGTCATTTGGGGCCGTCGGTTGTGCATCATAAATCGACCACATCACTACATTCCCCATCCCAGTTAACGCAAGCCATCTTTGGCCTCCGTCTGTTCAGAAGCAAGTTTCACACACTACAAGATTACGGTAGCTAATTAAATTTCCCCGAGACTGGCCTGCGGGTGCTTCTTGGGAGTGTCTCCCAACGTCCGCTTGGCACCAACTTGCCTAACTGGCTACCCATAATAGAAGAAGCTTTTGAGAGATTAGTTCTGTTCTACAGGGATGGACTTGTGGACAGAAGCGGAGAGCTGCTTGAACTGGAACTGGTAGCAACCACGCACATCTAAAACATGTTGATAAGAATCAATTTAAGATCAAACAGTTACCTGGCACCTGGGAATTGTGAGCTTGTGAGCTTTCCCTCAGGGACCAGAATGTTGAATTAGATGGCCTGATCCTGCTGTGCTCTTCTTCAATTCTGATGTGCTTTTTCTCTCCCCCTGCCCAACACCGTTCTTCTAAAACTATCTCCTCATTGTTAGCATGCAGAATTTGGTACACGCTGGTAAGCAAGAGAACCAGGGCGAGAAGACCGTTCCCTGTAGTAGGCACAAAGTGGGACCTGCAACAAGTTTATTAAATGCATTTCATGTCTCGTGAGCATACTGATATTTAGCAATTCTGGGTTTCCAACCTGTGTTAGGACCCCCCATTTTTCTTATTTAATTTCAGCAAACTTTGGGATTTCCCCAAGTCTGCTGATGCTTCCCTCTTGTGTATAGATGGTGATTGGCAGGATAGTACAGTGGTACCTTGGGTTACAGATGCTTCAGGTTCCAGACGCTTCAGGTTGCAGGCTCCACTAACCCAGAAATAGTACCTCGAGTTAAGAACTTTGCTTCAGGATGAGAACAGAAATCGGCAGCAGCAGGAGGCCCCATTAGCTAAAGTGGTGCTTCAGGTTAAGAACAGTTTCAGGTTAAGAACGGACCTCCGGAATGAATTAAGTTGTTAACCCGAGGTACCACTGTACCAACAAGTAACTGGAAGCGGTGATTGAAGACAAGTGCAAGCTAAGGAGGCCACCAGCAGAGTCTCTGGTGTCAGCCCCACTGAAAAGGGATGCTCTGTTGCTAAGGCACACGGTTGCAGGTTCCTTGGATCTTGGAGCAGCTCCTGCTTTCTGTCCAAGTGAGTCGTTTTGGGGCCGCAGGCATGTTCATGAAGCCTGCTGTCATGAATCTCCCTTAGGCATAGCATCACGAAGCTTGCTCGAAAGGAAGAGAAGTGTAAAAGTGATGCAGAGAGGAGCACTTGCACCAACTAAATGTGACACAGCACAGTTGGATCAGCTTAAAATTGCAGCATGAGATCAGGTAGCACTTAGCTGGCTTGGGGTTTGCTTAGCAATACCAGTCTGCAGAAACGAGTTGGCATCGCCGCTGCTGCCTGTCTCTTCTCCTCTGGTGCTTTTGCTACAAAAGGGGGGTGGGGGTTGTAAATCCTGCCTTGAATCCAGAGGCCTGCAGAGCATTGGAGAGAAGCTGTTTTATATTTAGCAGCTCATAACAAGAGTTCCCGTGGTACTTCTCTCCCTGCCATATTTGCATGGCTCCCCACTTCCCCCCTGTTCCCAGAATGCCTTGTGTTTCCAGGGAAATTTCCCCTCCCACTGTTTAAAGACAAAGACTTCAGTAGCTTTGGCTCCTAGGGATGCTTCTCCACGCTGGAGGAAAGCCCATCTTCCAACATCTCAGAGCAAATCTTTCCTCTGGTATGACATGATGGAAGTCGCTGCAAGTTAGGACTCCATTTGGCCTCTGCTCCAAACTCTTTGGGTCTTCAAGCCCTTGACAATTCCTTGCCTGTTACAGGAAAATTGTTGTTGTTGTTGTTTAGTCGTTTAGTCGTGTCCGACTCTTCGTGACCCCGTGGACCAGAACACGCCAGGTACTCCTGTCTTCCACTGCCTCCCGCAGTTCAAACTCATGCTAGTAGCTTCGAGAACACTATCTCGTCCTCTGTCCGACCATCTCGTCCTCTGTCGTCCCCTTCTCCTTGTTTCCTCCATCTTTCCCAACATCAGGGTCTTTTCCAGGGAGTCTTCTCTTCTCCTGAGGTGGCCAAAGTATTGGAGCCTCAGCTTCAGGATCTGTCCTTCCAGTGAGCACTCAGGGCTGAGTTCCTTCAGAATGGAGAGGTTTGATCTTCTTGCAGTCCATGGGACTCTCAAGAGTCTCCTCCAGCACCAGAATTCAAAAGCATCAGTTCTTCGGCGATTAGCCTTTATGGTCCAGCTCTCACTTCCATACATCACTACTGGGAAAACCATAGCTTGAACTATATGGACCTTTGTTGGCAAGGTGATGCCTCTGCTTTTTAAGATGCTGTCTAGGTTTGTCATTGCTTTTCTCCCAAGAAGCAGGCGTCTTTTAATTTCATGACTGCTGTTACCATCTGCAGTGATCATGGAGCTCCAGAAAGTAAAATCTCTCACTGCCTCCATTTCTTCCCCTTCTATTTGCCAGGAGGTGATGGGACCAGTGGACATGATCTTCGTTTTTTTGATGCTGAGCTTCAAACCATATTTTGCGCTCTCCTCTTTCACCCTCATTAAAAGGTTCTTTAATTCCTCCTCACTTTCTGCCATCTATGTTGTGTCATCTGCATATCTGAGGTTGTTGATATTTCTTCCGGCAATCTTAATTCCGGCTACGGATTCATCCAGCCCAGCCTTTCGCATGATGAATTCTGCATATAAGTTAAATAACCAGGGAGACAATATACAGCCTTGCTGTACTCCTTTCCCAATTTTGAACCAATCAGTTGTTCCATATTCAGGAAAATACCGCTCTGAAATTCTGCTTTGGGAGGGATGTAGCTCAGTGGTAAGAGTATCTGTTTGCATACAGAAGTCCCAAGTTCAAAGCTTGATGTCTCCAGGTAGTGCTGGGAGAGACTTCGCCTCTGAAGCCCTGGGCAGCTGCTGCCTGTCAGTGTGGACAGTACTTAGCTAGATGAACCATTGGTCTGACTCGACATTCCTTCTTTCCACCTTGCTAGCTTTACAGGAGTTTCTCACCCACTATCGATTAGATTTTTAACAGCATGCACAACATGTGGATTATTCTCTCACACACTGCCCTTGCTGTGCAACCTGATCTTCCCGGTGTAGGGCATGGGGCAGCCTTAAATCTTTGGGCTGTGCCCTCCTTGCCGTAGTCAACCGCGTCACTCTCCTCCCTAGCTGTGCAATGGGCAGGAGGCCTTGGAAGGAAGCCACTCTGCCCTTTGCCAAATTTGGGGCCTGCGCATGGCAAATGCAAGAAGGGCTTTGAGGCACTTAAAGGATTTTAAAAATAAATCAGCTGTATAATCATGGATATGTTAAACAAATAGACACATTGCAAAACACCGAATGAAAGCGCCTTTCTGGGAGGGTAAGGAATGCTTACGCACCGGTGTTAAGAACTTGCAATTCGGTAAACAGGGTACCACTCTGCGTGAGAAGGAGATGATGGCAACAACAGCTTTCATGTAGCATCATCACTGAGGGAGCTAAAATTTTGAGGGAAGGGGGCAGAGATAAATTAGTAAGACCCACCAGTATTGTGGACAATCCAAAGTTTAAAATGCTAAGTGCTTGATCTAAGAGGATGCTTATCTGCGTCAGTTCCTGTGGTTCTTAACTGTAGCATGGTAACCAGAAATCATCCTTGGGGTGCAGACTGGTAGAGAGAGCACCACTTTCTCTAAAAATAATAAGGTTTGGTGTACAAGGGGTGGAAATCTTGTAAGAGAATAAGTACAAGTGCTTTATTATTCTCTGAAAATGTATCCCCCAATTTAAATCATGTTAAATGTGCTTTATTTTCCCTTCCTGATCAAATATTTCCGTTCAGATACATTTGTCCTTTGGAAGAAGTGTGCGGTCGCTAAGAGACTTCTACTTTGAGTATGGAAGGATAAATAAATATCTATTGTGCAGCGCTCTGCAGACCACAATTCTCTTGCTATATTTGAACATGCTTTGCATGGACACCAACATTGGTTGGGTACCTGTTCAGGCATTTGAATGGCATCTCTCTCTCTGTGGGAAAATTAAGATGGGTGTTTATCATTTTGAGAATGTGAGCTGATTCTCCCATTTTGTTAATTTCCTTTCTTCTTTAACAAAGCTGCAAGTCAGTTTTAAAAAAGAAGGGCGAGATGCAGATGCAATAAGCAGTCTGCATTATTTCTGAGAATGACTCTCTGAAAAAGTTTTGCTGCTTTCTAGGCACATGTTCGCACCCAGCGATGTGACCCTGAAACACAGGATGTTGGTGTTGGCTCTCTCTGCAAAGCGCTGCACTGGTAGCAACCTCCTGTGTTGCTCCAATGGGGATCCAGTGGAAACAAAGCAGCTCATTCTGTTATAAAGGGATGGCTGACGGCCTCTGACTTCCTGCTTCTCATGAAGACAAGCAGCTGCAGCCCTCCCAGAAGTTCCAGAAACAAACAAACCCAATGCAAACGGTTGCCAATGGCGGAGCGTTTTACATACCAGCTTTTCATTGGGAGGTCTCAAACACAATCCTCTTTGTTCACTTCTCTTGGACTTATTTACATGAGTAAGCCTCGTGGCTCATTCTGTCATTGGCCGTAGCTATCACTGAAGTGCACAGGGAGAGTGTCTGTGGCCAGAGGTTACCTGCTACATGCATTGAGGTGCTTGCGGTGACCTGGCCTTTGGCATGAAACCCTCTTGTCTGGTGACGGGGAGGAGAGAAAAAGGGAAACGAGGGTTAAGTTGCAAATGATGCATCGACTTGGGGCGATGGAGGACAGCTGAGAAAGCTGCTGGTTCTGTGTGACAGCACAATATTAAGACCAGCTAGTATTGCAAATTGTTCACCAAGGTAGGACTGAGGGGCTGCAGGGACAGGTCAGTAGGCAGGTGGGGGGAAGGTGTTTATCTGTGTCGAGATTTGTACACACAGAAGCACATGACAATGAACGTGTCTGTGTTCGTGGCAGTGATTATATAAATGATTGTTTTAACATGCTTGCTAGTCTAGGCTGCATCAACAGAAGTATAGCGTCAGGATCAAGGGAAGTCGTGGTACTGCTCGATTCTGTCTTGATCAGATCCCGCCTGGAGTCCTCAGTCCAGTTCTGGGCACCCCAGTTTAAAAAGCAAATTGACAAGCTGGAACGTATGCAGAGGAGATTGACCAGGATCATCAAGGGCTGGCAACCAAGTCTTGTGGGGAATGGCTGAGGGAGTTGGAGATGTTTAGCCTGGAAAAGAGGAGACTGGGAGGAGATATTAGAGCCATTTTCAGATATCTGAAGGGCTGTCACGTGGAAGATGGAACAAGCTTGTTCTCTCTTGCTCCTAAGGCTAGGACTGAACCAATGGATTCAAATGCAAGAAAGGAGATTTCAACTAAACATTAGGAAGAAGTTGCTGATATTATGCACTGTTTGAAAGGGGAGCGAACTACCTCAAAAGGTGGTGGACTCTCCTTTCTTGGAAAATTTTAAGCAAGAGGTTTGATGGCTATCTGAGATTTTTCAGCTGTGATTCCTACGATGACCTTTGTGGTCCCTTCCAAGTCTACAATTGTGTGATTCTATACCAATGAGGAATGAGCAGGTGGGCAGGGGAAGGAAATCACTACTGTAATACTTCTGGGAACTTGTAAAAGAAACTTCAGAATGCTAAGGCACTACTTGGCTTGACTTGGAAAAGGTTCGCCCATAGGTCGTTGTACAGCGGAGGATTGAATGGAGACATGGATTTGCTTGAGAGAAGGAGGATGACCACTGCTTGCTTCTCTCCATTGTGAAAATTGTCCTTATTTTAGTGGGCTGTAGGTTGCAGCTCCAACTGAAGTTCTTCTCTAACACAACCAAGGACTCGGTTTGACTTGCCAGTTATCAACGATGCTTTCCTTTTTCTCTTCCCAGTGTCCCCAGGAAAGATCATGGATGAAAAGATGTCCTACAAGGAGTTTCTGGACCGCAATGATTCGTGGACAATGGATGACAGGGCCCATTGTTTTGATCCACAGCCAGCATTTAAGCCCATGGATGTGACAGGTAAGAAGTAGCTGCAGCTGCAGCTTCGCTGAGAACGGAAGCACAGAAGCCTGCATTTTTATCGAAATCCCCCTGAAATTTCAAACCTGAACACCATTCCAGGAACAATGCCTGCTTCCAGAAGTCTATGTTAGATTAGTGTCCCCCGCCCCCTTTAGGACTTGCTTGCCTGAAGGAGTTACCTTCCCCATCCATTTCACCAACCCTCTTCATCAGAGTCTGTCCGGGTCCTCTTCTTCATTGCCTAAACGAGGGGTAGCCAATGTGGTGACCTTCAGATGTCATTGGACTACAGCTCCCATCATCCCTCTTCTTTGGCCATGCTGACTGGGGCTGAGGGGAAGTGGATTCCAGTGACATTTAGAGGCACTGCATGGACTATCCTTGGCCTAAAGCATCTTTCTGCTGGTGGGTTTGTCAGTGGTGGCTTCCATGTGCTCAGAACATTCCACAGGTTGACTATCTGCTGTAGGAGAGAAACGAAAAAAATACTTCAACCATGATTCCACAGAGGCTCACGCACAGACAGCCAATATTTTCCCCACTACCACAGCACACTTGGTCCTGAGTGCCTTAACTGAGATTCCTACATTGCAGTGGGTTGGACTAGGTAACTGTTGAGGGTCCCTTCCAATCTACAGTTCTATGATTCTATGACTTTTTCAGTGCACACTCCAACATGACTCAAAGATCTGTTTCTTTGGGTGTAGTCACAACCAGCTTAGACCCTGTGAACATACATGTGGAGCTAGGTACGTGAGATGAGCCTGCCAGAACAGATAAGTGGCCCATCTAGTCCACCATCCTGTTCTCACAGTGGCCAAACAGCTGCATATGGAAAGCCTGTAAGCGGGAGCCAGACATCAGAGCACTCTCTCCTCCTGTGGTTTCCAAAAACTGATATTCAGAGGAGTGGTGGCTCTCACAGCCGAGGTCGAACACAGCCGCCATCATTGGTAGCTGTTGATCCTCCATGAATTTGTCTAATCCAGCCTTTCTCAACCTGTGGGTCCCCAGATGTTGTTGAACTACAACTCCCATCACCCCTAGCTAGCAAGGCCAGAGCTCAGGGGTGATGGGAGTTGTAGTCCAACAACATCTGGGGACCCACAGGTTGAGGGAGTTTCACTGTTTAACCATGTGCTGTGCTTTATATTGCTGTCCTGAATAACAACAACAACAACAACAACTTTTATTTATATCCCTCCCTCCCCAGCCAAAGCCGGGCTCAGGGCGGCTAACAACAATAAAATAGTACAACATTCTAAAATCATTTCATTATAAAATTAATTCAACTCAAATTGATGGCAACCATTAGGCTAAAATTCTGTGAAGATTGCCAAAGGAGGGAGTCAGGCTGTGCCCTGACTAAAGGCCTGGTGGAACAGCTCTGTTTTGCAGGACCTGCGGAAAGATGTCAAGTCCCGCAGGGCCCTAGTCTCTTGTGACAGAGCTTGGAGCCACAGAGATTGGAGCCACAGCCGAAAAAGCCCTGGCTCTAGTTGAGGCCAGCCTAACCTCTCTGTGGCCTGGGACCTCCAAGATGTTTTTGTTTGAAGCCCGTAAGTTCCTCTGTGGGACATACCAGGAGAGGCGGTCCCGTAGGTACGAGGGTCCTAGGCATTCACTTCCAACTTCTTCTCCTGACTGCCCCCTGCCCAAAGAAACCCCTACAATGTTCTGAAAGTAGATTAATTCCTCTGTCCGTCAGCCCCTTTCTCTTGCCACTTGCATTCAACCAAGTTCTAAAAGCTGGCATGCAGGAAAGCTCACCCCAGTAACCTTCCGATCCCATCTGCTGTCCTGGCTCTTTAAATGTTTTCAGCTGCCAGCACCCCAGGCTGCAGGGACCCTCCCTCCCATTCCCCAAGGCTGAAGAAGAAGAAGAGAAGAGTTTGGATTTGATATCCCGCCTTTCACTCCCCTTCAGGAGTCTCAAAGCGGCTAACATTCTCCTTTCTCTTCCTCCCCCATAACAAACACTCTGTGAGGTGAGTGGGGCTGAGAGACTTCAAAGAAGTGTGACTGGCCCAAGGTCACCCAGCAGCTGCATGTGGAGGAGCGGAGACACGAACCCGGTTCCCCAGATTACAAGACTACCGCTCTTAACCACTACACCACACTGGCTCTCTTCCCTCCCACTCTTCCCTCCCATTCCCCAAGGCTGAGACTTCCTCCATGGTGGGAATGTGTGTGTAAGGACCCTAAAATGGAAACACCATTCCCACGTGCTAGCTTTGGACAAGCAGAGATAGAAAAGTAGGCGTGCTGCTGGGTCAAATGCACACAACAGGTCAGCCGAGAGGCATGCTTTGCTCAGGTGTCCATCACCCTCAGGCAGTGGCATGGGGCTCCCTTCTCATGCCTCTGCTCAGTAAGCTTAATTCCATTAATAAGTCACCTGGAGCAGCGTAGCTGTCATGGATAGTAAAGCTTCCCTGTCTGCTGTGGGAGCATTTGCATGATTTAGCTCTGTGTGCGGCGCTTAATGCCACAGTGATAATTCGTGTGTTCTGGAGCATGAAACAATTGCTCTGGTTGTTCTCTGCCGCTCCCCACCAACCCGATATTCCAGGCTGACGGGGCTCCCTCTGTGCGGAAGCACTTCGCATCTTCTTTGTGCGGCTGCCTGCATGAGCGGGTACTCTCTGGACTCCTCAAATCCTTCAAAATTCAATTTCACACAGCGGTTGGCTTGGAATGGCTCGTGGGCGCTGGCCTACAAGGCTGGGACAGAGAGATTAGTGTGGAGGGCATACAAATTGCATCAGTTAAACCGATTTATCCCCTATCTCTGCCGTTTTTAAAGCTGCCTCAAATAACCCATCAATCCTGAAAAACGGGGAAATGAGGGGGCCCGTTTGCAAAACCCTAGAATATATTGCAATGAGGGCTCAGCAGCAGTTATTCTGACATGTGAAAAGAGGCTTTTGGGTAGAAGTTGATAGCTGATGTGCAAGAATATGCTCTACTGTAGCCTACGCAGTCTGACTTTTGGGTGTGATTCAGTATCGCTGGCTGTGGGAGCTCGGAGATTTTATATTTACACACAGAATTATATTTCAGGCTTCTCATAGACATCTGGTTGGCCACTGGGAGAACAGGATCCTAGATTAGATGGGTCTTTGGCATGACCCAGCAGGGATCTACACACCCACCCACCCCTGCATCAAAGAGCATTCCACACAAACTTATTATGGATCCCCCTTTAGGATTTGGATAATCACTAAAATAATATGTATGTTACTGTGACTGATAAAGCAGAGGGCTTTTGCTTGCTCATGTGGCACAACACATAGGCTTCTGTCTTCATCAACTGCTCTGGTAGAAATGAAACGATGCTGTCTTATTTATATTCATCTTCCTTTCTTTTTTTCCTGGCTGCCACCTTGGAAACGGCATCACTTCTTTTTTATCAGAGCAGCTGATGAAAGCAGAAGCCTAAATGTTTTGCCACATAAATAAAAAAAAAACCCTTTTGTTAATCACAGTAACGTATACATATGGGAAAGCGTATAAACCCACTTAAAAAAACCTAACAACCTCTAAGTGAGTAGGCTTGCTGAAATTTCATAATGTTTTTAGCAAATGCGGAATTTGGACTTGCTGGTTTTTGAAGACACCATAGGGACTGTTGTCACAGTGGATGTTTTTGGAATAATACTTGAGCTCCTTCCAACCTCCGACGTGTTGACATGTTGAAGGTGCTTATTAAGCGCTTCAGGAGTATGGAACACCTAGCAGGATCAGTGAGGCTCTTGGCGTACTTTCAATTCATTTGCCAACGCAGCACCCATGGGAGCACATGTACTCACAGGGTCCTCTCTCTTAGCTGAAATCAGGCTTGAAAGAAGGATACTGTTGTAGACAATAGAGCAGGCATTTTGTGTTCATGTCTGTGGGGTGTGTGTTTGGTGCCCAGGACAGCTTCTCTGGTTTGCAAATGGGACATCATTTGGCAAACTCTAGACCAGGGGTAGGCAAGGCCCGGGGGCCGGATGCGGCCTATTTGCCTTCTCAATCCGGCCCGTGGATGGTCTGGGAATCAGCGTGTTTTTACATGAGTAGAATGTGTGCTTTTATTTAAAATGCATCTCTGGGTTATTTGTGGGGCATAGGAATTCGTTCATTTCCCCCCCCCCCAAATATAGTCTGGCCCACCACATGGTCTGAGGGACGGTGGACCGGCCCATGGCTGAAAAAGGTTGCTGACCCCTGCTCTAGACCACCTAGTCCAAAGGACAGAAGAGTTATCCCAGGCTTCCTCTACCTCAGCCCTCCAGATGTTTTGAGACTACAATTCCCATCATCCCTCACCACTGGTCTCGCTAGCTAGGGATCATGGGAGTTGTAGGCCAAAAACATCTGGAGGGCCAAGACTGAGGAATCCTGAGTTATCCCCTTCTAGCGGAGAAGACTCATCGTTCCCTTGCCTCAATAAACACTGTGAAGGGATCCAAGCGTTGGCAAGGCTCTAAGTTAAAACCCTCCCCAGAATAGAGCACCATAAGATGACCTTTTGAGTTGGGAGTGTAAAATCATAGAGTTGGAAGGGACCCTGGGGATCATCCATTCCAAACCCCTGCAATGCAGAAATATGCAGCTGTCCCGTACGGGGATTGAACCTGCAACCTTGGCATTATCAGCACCATGCTAACCAACTGAGCTAAAGGTAAAGGTGAAGCGACCCCAGACCATTAGGTCCAGTCGTGGCCAACTCTGGGGTTGCAGCGCTCATCTCACTTTATTGACCGAGGGAGCCGGCATACAGCTTCCGGGTCAAGTGGCCAGCATGACTAAGCCACTTCTGGCGAACCAGAGCAGCGCACGGAAACGCCGTTTACCTTCCCGCTGGAGCAGTACCTATTTATCTACTTGCACTTTGATGTGCTTTCGAGCTGCTAGGTTGGCAGGAGCAGGGACCGAGCAACGGGAGCTCACCCCGTCGCGGGGATTCGAACCGCCGACCTTCTGATCAGCAAGTCCTAGGTTCTGTGGTTTAACCCACAGCGCCACCCACGTCCCTCCAACTGAGCTATCCATTCACTAAAACCAATTGATTAAAGAGCTGGCACTGAAGGAGAGCGGAATGGACGAATTAGCATTGATGTGGCTTCTTTTTGCACATGCAAGTCATGACTGCCCCAGGGACAGGGAAGGATAAGGCTGGATCATGCTTGAAGCCTCTCGTCCAATATCCCCACCTGCCTTAGTTCTGCAGTATCTCACTGTTGGTCTGGGAAAACCTACATCTTTGTTTCCAGTGAAACGTGGAAGGCTCTCTTCGCCCTGCCTCTCTTAGAAGCTTGGCTTCCGCTTCCTGTAATGCCACCCAGCTGCTGGGTAGAGGCTCGTTTTGGAAAAGCCGCTTTGCCTGCAAAGAGGTCATCCTCTCTTGCTTGGCTGCCTCTGTCTGTCCAGTCAAGGGTGTAATAGGATTCCTGGCGCAAGCTAACAAGATGGATTGTAGGTGGTCGCTGGGTTTGAGAACTGTCTGGAAGTGGCAGGCCGTCAGGGTCATCTGACACACATGCAAACCTGTCCCTTCCGCACATAGGCTTTGGGCTTGTTGTGTCTGAGCAGGTACCCATCTATTGAAAGTACATTTTCACTTCCAGTAAGATGCCTCAACAATTTGAGCGGGTACACCTGGGGCATTTTTAAAATAAAAAATATAGTGTAGGATACGATTACGATAATCTTTATTGTCATTGTCCCATACAGAACAATGAAATTGAAAAAAATCTACATCAGACATTCAAAAACCGACAAGCCTGCTATCCCAGCCTGGTTAACCCCCTAAAAACTCTGATACCCCATAATTAAATTCAAAATACTCCCACAGAGATTACCTTGCAAGCCCAGATATTATGTCTTTAACTGCACAGAGATGCTTTTTATCTTTCCTCGTGTCAAGAGACCCTGGTTAGGGTTCAAAATGTGCAATAAAACTATGATTCGTTAAAAGTAATTTCGTTGTCCCCGAGAGGGGGCAATGACAATAAAGATATTATTATTATTATTATTATTATTATTATTATTATTATTATTATTGTTGTTGTTGTTGTTGTTGTTGTTGTTGTTGTTGTTGTTATTGTTATTATTATTATTTAGGTTGGCTGCCTCTCAATCCTGCCCTGAAGTGGGTGTCTGGGTTGGGTATTGATGAGTCTTGCTTATCATCATCCAAGTAGAGGCAGGGAAACGGTTTGAGTGTGGTTTGCCCTGTGCCAATGTGATAATTGTCGTTCAGCAACTTTCCGAGTGCCTCACGTTAGCCATCCCTGGTGTAAAGTTTAGTGACAGTAACATCTTAAAGCTATACCTGGAACGAAATTAGCTCGGTTGAGGATCCCACAGCAGTGAGCCTAGAATTCGACATCTGCTGAACTTTACAAAGCACACCTCTTATTCCCTTGATAGACGTAGAATCATAGAATCATAAAGTTGGAAGGGACCATGAGGGTCATCTAGTCGAACCCTGTGCAATGCAGGAATCTCTTGCCCAATGTGGGGATCGAACCCCTGACCCCAAGATTAAGAGCCTCATGCTCTGTCAACTGAGCTACTTGTCTGGCTGTGGCTCATCATTAAAAAGTGCTGGGCTTCTTGCCTAGCACATAACTGAAGCTCAAGCTTGGGAATCCTTTGCTGAGTGGCCAAAATTTCACTATAGCAAGTCCTTAGACACACATTTTTTTCCAAGGGTTGGGTTTTTTCGGTGGGGTGGGGGGAGAGGGATATTCATCTTCCTAAGCCCTCCTTCCCCTTGGACCATGTTCTCAGAAGGTAGCCTGTAAGCCAGATGAGGCTCAGCTAGCCTCAGCTCCTTTGCACCCCGTTGCCATGGCCCCCTGCACCCCTCTCTCGCTGATTGCCACGTCAGTTGCACAGCAGGCAGGGCTGGCACTGCAGGTGGCAGAAGCAAGGGGCATGGGGATGTCCTGGGCTGCTGTGTCAAGATGGAAGCTGTCCTGAACTGTGCCACGGCTCGAGACCCCGGAGAAAGATGCCAACTATCTGCTGATTGTCCCATAGAGCCTTTTAAGATGCACCGCGAAGACGTCCTGTCCGACCTTCTGCTGCTTCCTCAGGAAATGACGAATGTACCACCTTTCGGGGAGTATTTTGGAGCTTCGCAAGAAGTCCATGGTACAATTCTCTCCGCCGCGCTTGCCGGTTGCGTAACTCTCTCCCCGCTTCAAGTGCCGCTAAGGAATTCTTCTGCATGGCTGACATCTTTCTTCCTCCTCCTCCTCCTCCAGTGTGCTTTGAAACTCGTGTTAATTATGGAGAGCAATGAGGGACATAATCTGCTTTCTCAGTAGACTTCTAATCTGCCAGTGGGTCTTGAAAAATCTGCATGCTTGCAATCAGGCCGTCGGTCGTGAGGCTGGGCTCCTTCATGCCTCCCTTAGATCTTTTTTTGAAATCATAGACTGCCGTTTTGGTGTTTGGAGGAGAGCTTGGAAGTGTGAAGAAGACCACGTTGATTTGAAACCTTTAATTCCTGGGCAAAGTGTCCCATTATCCAGGGTGGCGGTGAGGGAATTGAATACCACCACTTCACCGACCTTTTGCTCTTGTTGATCCGCCAGTCTCCCAGCCCTCCTTTCTCCCTGTGGCTGGTGGAAACAAAAAAATCCCAATCCTCTGCAGCCAGAATTGAATGCCATTAGAGGTGCAACATTTGGGGCTCCTCCTGCTTCTCTGGGAAATTGTTTAACCTGTCCTCCTGCCTCGCTTTCTGCTTCCCTCCCCTCTGCTTGCTCTGACCCCCAGTAGAATATATCCAAGGCCAAAGGCCAGTCTTCATTGATATTACTGTACAGCCCTGCTGAACATTGGCCTAAGACTGGTGGGCAGGCCGCCTCGGAAGTCTGCACCTCAAGGCTAAGACGAAGCCTAGGCACTCTGCAAGGCACTATTGGGTGTGATGGGGCCTTGTTGCTACCTCCCCACTTTATTAATCCTCTTTCACCCCCTCTGCTTCTTCCAGTGGCTGCCATTTCCACACCCACCTGTCTCATGATGCTCTGCTCATTCAGTTTTTCAAGGCTTAGGACTGGGGCGTCAGGTGGTCCCTTGCTGGTTAGCTGCAGGCGACCGCAGCAGGACCAGAGGCTTTGTAAAGTGGAGCTGGCAAGCAGTTACCAGACAGCTGCTGTGATTGTGCTGCCACCAAGTCTCTCCATCCCTGGTTTTAGGAAACCCCCCGGATGCTGGCTGGGGGTGACGGGGTCCAAATCATTTCGGGATCCAAGGTTGGGGAAATCTGTTTAAAAGGCACTTCGTAGCTTTCCTTCCTCCTGCTGTCACAAAACGTCAGGAAAGTAATAAGCTCAAGCTTAGGACTTGGGAGTGCTGGTAGCAGCAAGAGGAAATGAACATTTTCTTCCTCATCTGGAAGTGTGTTTTCCTCGGTGCAAAATGCTACCTGGAAAGGAAATCCTGACTCAATTAGCTGCCGGGGCTTCATTTCCTGCAAGGTTTGTATTGGTTTGTTAGTTGATGGAAACGCATTGCGTCCCACTTAAGAGACCAAATCAGCCTCAGCTTGGTTCAGTCTAAGCGTGAACTCCCACATAGTGGATGGCAGGGGAAATGTGGTAGCTGGCGGTGCAAAAAACCTGCCTTGTTTTTTACAGCACCTTACGGAATTGCAGGGGCGCCTGAGCAGCCCCCTCTGGGACCCCAACATCCTCCTGCAAACATTTTTGACCCCATGGCCTTCCTCGATTCCGGGGCAGAGTCTCTGCTGAACCAGAACGAAACAGGTGAGCCCATGCTGATCTGTTGCCTCTGCCAAGAACACCAGAAGTCCTGGGGGTGAATGGGGGGCGGGGAGGAGGCAAGCTGCAGCTAGTAAACTAGGGTGTGAGGCGAGTATGCATGGGTCTGCAAGCTGCATTTCAGAAAGAAGAGAAAAGCAGGAGCAAATCTGCACTCGAGGGCTAATACGTGGCCGCCAAAGATGTTGTGGAGATGAGATCCCTGCTTTTCCTCTGTCCGAGAGAAAAGAGGACAAGCAGAATCAAAGCAAGACAGCACCCAGGTCTGCAGTAGGATTTGAGGCTGCCAGTTGTGTAGCTGACCTGTGTGGGTGTTCCAGGGGAGCCCCGGTGCGAATTGGAGCAATCCTGAGTCAGCCACAGCTGCTCAGCAAACACCACCTAGGAGACCTCCTAGTGGTCCTCTAACTCCACCTCTTCTGGCAATAAACATGGGGCGGTTTTACTTGGGGGTCTCAAAGGTAACCTGTCGTGAAGCCACCTTTTGGGTGAGCTTTCACGAGAGCCTGTGTATCTGCTCGTTGTTTCCCGTAGCGCCTGCAGGAGAGACGGGGCTTCCTGAAGATTTCTGGTTGAGACCTCAGCACTTAGCAGAGGGACAAGGAACACCTTTCTTTGAGCCGCCAGGTAAAAAAGGCAGAAGCATCTCCAGAGAGGAGGTGCGTGTTCTTTTGTGGCTCTTCAGTCAGGCATTGGCACGGACCCACCTGCTGTTTCCAAACAACACCTTGATCTCTGAGAGGAAGGCAGAGTTTTGGTGGCGCAAAGAGCAGCAAAACATCACGAGACGGTTCCCAGAATCCTTTGCTTCCCAGCTTTTGGGGTTGTGCCGTTCCCAGTCCCTGCCAGGTCCTGCCTCCCCACCCCTGTCTTCATGCATCCTGGCTGAAGCTGGAGGCAGAGAGAGATGCATGACCTACCCAGTCTGGTGCCCCCCAACTCCCTTCCCCTTCCTGTTCCACATGTGGAAGCAGGTCAGGTCCTCTTGAAAGGGCGATGAACAGGAAGGAGAGATTGAACAGAGAGGATCTGGTGAAGAAAGCTTTTACCTGGGGAGGGGGGCGGGTCTGTGGCATCTATTCTTGCCCCATGCACTTTGAATGACCTTTACCACCCCATCACCCCAGTTCAAGGCTTTCTCTCTCTCAGTTACATTCTATATGTATGCTGCCTAATTGCTGTCGTGTCAGGCAGAGCGCCTGCCCCAAAGCCATTCAGACTGGCTGGTGG
This sequence comes from Podarcis liolepis, assembly GCF_965112155.1. Lineage (NCBI taxonomy): Eukaryota > Metazoa > Chordata > Lepidosauria > Squamata > Lacertidae > Podarcis > Podarcis liolepis. The sequence goes on from NC_139563.1 coordinate 4,123,177, forward strand.
CTCCAGCTCAGTTTCTGTGTGAATAGCTTATCCCACCCCCACCCCACCTTCTCTTTGTGCCCAGCACCCGGCAAGATCCTGACGAACTTCCCAGGACACTCCGACATCACAGAGCCCAATCCATCAGAGTCAAAGCAGTCCGCGCCAGCAGGTGAGAAGGAAGAGCTCCGTGGAAAGCTGGCTCGCGTTTGAGATCTGGATACTACCCTTGCTGGATGATTGCTTGCAGCGATAGGCTCCAGTTCATCATTCCCAGAGCTGTTTCATGGGGCCAGTTGTGGCAGTGTGGGGTGGATAGGCTGAGTGCGGTGGGGACAGGACTGCCCCACCCCAAAGTGGCATTTCTGGTGTCCTGTTCACCCCAAGCAACCTGCAAACCGAGCAGAGGAAAAACATGGGTTGTGGTTCTTGCCCCCTGGGGCTATGGGGTTTCTTGGGCAAGGGGTGTCAGGCTTTCTTCCCCAACTCATGACATTTGGGATGATTTATAATTGAGCTTCCCGGTCTGGGGACGAGGCAGATTATAAATAAATATAATTATTATCATGTAATTTATTTGTACTCCTGACTTCTGCGTAGTGGGGCAACCGGTTAACGATTTGGCTCTGAACTTGCTCCGAACTCACCCTGCCATCCCAAAGGCAGCAAAGATGACCCCTCCCCCTTTCTTTCTCGGCCGTTTGCTTTGTTCTGTTTCCAAATGGTGGCGTCGGCAGCAGGAGGAACACGTACCTTTAAATCTTCTGCTTAAGTCGTTTCTTTCCTTTTCTTTTCCAGCCTCTCCTGCGGTCGGAGGTCACGGGCCTGCCCCTGCAGTGGAAGAGCTGATGGGGTTTGAACCATCATTTGACCAGAAATCTCTTCCTCTCAAAGAATCCCTGGCAGGTGAGCTTGCATTCAAGACTTCGTAGTGTGTGTTTGTTTCTTGGCTTGCTTGCAATGCTTGAAAAGTGAGGCGGGTTCTGGGTTTGCACAGGAAATGGTCTTCAGTCAAGTGCCAATTGGTCCCACAAGCAGGAACCCACAAGAAATGGGTCTGGGGTATAGACTTCTCCCCCTGCCCCCTTTGCCTCCAAACCTTCACTCCCTCCTTCTCTGTCTCACACCATCATCTCCATCAATGGCCCTCCTGACGCCCGCATCCTGCCCTGCTTTGCTCTTCCATGACCTCGTTCTCTGCTGAAGCTCCTACAGTTGGAACGGTGGCACCAGATTTCCTGCAAACCCAGCAGACCCCAGCCAGCAGTATTCCAACATGCTAGAGTTCCAGATAAAGCTGCCATTTAGAGTCCTCTCTAGAGCAGGCTTCCCCCAGCATATTTTGATTACCGTCCCGCCGTTACCCTGAGGTCCCAGGGAGGGTCACAGCAATTGAAAATACGTTGCAAACAGTTCAAACCAAATCACAACCACAAGAATAGGTTGGGTCCTAAAATGTAAATCTAGTAAGAACATAAGAAGAGCCCTGCTGGATCACGTTGGGCGCAGATCAGCAATAACTCAAAAGGTGTCAGAGAAGTTAACTCTTTATCCAAAAAAAATAAAAGCTCAGGCCTAGTCAGCACAGCAAATCTTTCTCTTGCCCCATTGAGGCAGTTGTGAGGACTGAAGGTTCCTGCCTTCCCACTACTCCCTAAGTCTTCTCTCCCCCCCCCCCCCCGAGTCCTTCCCAAGCAATCTGAGGCTCCTTCATCTTGTCTGTCTTTGCTTCCCTCTCTTCATGCCTCTTATGGTTCTGGGAGACCAGGGGAAAGGGGAGCTGATCATAGCAGGAGAAGGGAGACCCCCTGGCTTCCTCACCAGCCTACCTCATCTCTGCCTTTTAGCTTCTCTGCTCTCCAGCTTCCGCTTCTGCCTCTAGAGTCTGGATTTCTCTCTGCCACAGCCTCTCCCTGCTCACTAAACCCTGTTACCTCTTCGGCTTCCAACACCTCCTCCTCCTCCCTCTGACCACTCCTTGTCATGCCACAAATAATCCCCAGGCTCTGAGCCTTCTTACCTTGGGGGTTCCCCAGCTGGTACCACTTGCCATTCCTCCGCGTCCAGCCAGTCCATGGCAGCTAATGGCCCATCTAGACCAGCGTCCTGTTCTCACAGCGGCCAACCAGGTACCCCAATGGGAATCTGCGCAGAAGCAGAATCTGAGCACAAGAGCTCTGTCTCCTGTGGTTTCCAGTAACTGGCATTCAGGAGCATTGCAGCCTCCAGCTGTGGAGGCAGAACACAGCCATTGTTGTCATGATCTCGTGTGTCAAATGCCAGGGTAAAGAAGTGTGTCTTCAGCATAGGACAAAGATCGTGCCTCTGTGGGTAAGACATTCCCCACCCTAGGGTCTGCCCCGCTCCGCACACTTCTGAGGGTGCTGGAACCACAAAGAGGAGTCCCTTTGCCGATCTTGACACCTGAGAGGTTCTTTAGGGATGGGAGGGGGCTGTTTCAGGTACAGTGGTGCCCCGCAAGACGAATGCCTCACAAGACGGAAAACTCGCTAGACGAAAGAGTTTTCCGTTTTGGAGGTGCTTTGCAAAACAAATCTCCTATGGGCTTGCTTCGCAAGACGACAATGTCTTGCGAGTTCCTGCTGGTTTCCCCCCCCCCTTTTTCTAAGCCGCTAAGCTGCTTATCAGCTGATCCGATCAGCAGATAAGCCGCTAAAAGCCACTAATAGCGCTAATCCGCTAATCCGTCAATGGGCTTGCTTCGCAAGACGAAAAAACCGCTAGACGAAGAGAATCACAGAACAGATTCTTTTTGTCTTGCGAGGCACCACTGTATTTGGGGCCTAAGTAATTTAGGCCCTTAGCCGTAAAAACATAAGAAGAGCCTGCTGGATCATGTCAGTGGCCCAACAGATACCTGTGGGAAACCAAGAAGGATTCGAGCACAAGACCAACTCTTCATTTTGGACCAGTTAAAGTTTCCGAGTTGTCTTCAGGGGCAGCCCCAGGTGTTGCATTGCGCAGTAATCCAGCGTGGAAGTCCCCAGCTCATGGAGCGCAATGGCCAAATCAGAATTGTAGAGTCGGAAGGGACCCCAAAGGCCATCTCGTTTTTCTCTTGTGAACCACCCTGGGATTTTTTGATGGAGGGCAGCATATAAATATAGTGAATAAAATAAAAATCTAGTCCAGCCCCTTGCAATGCAGTCCTTCCTGTCCGAAAGCCGATGAATCAGGCAGAGCTAGAAGAAGGTACTCCTAGCCACTGAGGCCACCTGAGCCATACATGACAAATACAGGAGCGCCCCCAAGCTACAGACCTGCTCCTTCCAAGGTAGTGCAGCACCGTCCAGGACAGGTTGTCTCCCCACATCCTGGGTGGAAGCTCACGGGCAGGAATGGGATGGTCACTGTCCCTGTCCTCAGCACCTGCCATCTGGCCACTTCTTTTGGAGAGGTGTTGGTTGAGGACAGGCGAGTGAACCAGTATCACTGATCCTAGAGGGGAATCGTTGGCAGTTGGGTGGCGCAGATGAAAAAAGGCACCTCTTCCTTCTTTTGCTATGTATAGGCTCTCCAGAAGCGACGAAGGAGCAGAAAGCGAAGGCCGCAGACGCTACAGCTCTAGGTACTGGCGGTTTTCCTGTGCTGGGGAAACAGGAGGAGAGCTGGCCTTCCCCCACCCAGCACAAGGAGAAGGAAGAGACCAGCCAGTCCCAGAAGGCAGAGGAGCTCGCAAGGAAGACTCCTCCCAGCCAGAAAGTGGACGACAGCCAGCCTTTCTTCAGCCAGTGGGGAGAGGAGAAGGAGGCAAGCACAGCATTGAAGCCCCCCACCCAGAAAATGGAGGAATCCAAGCCCCCTCTCATCTTCCCCATGGAGGAAAAGGAGAGGCAGCCCCCAAGCCCAAAAGTTGAAGAGTCAAAGTCTCCTACCACCCAGCACACAGAGAAGGTCAGCGAGGGCCCGCATGTGCAGGAGGGGGCAAGTAAAGCTGCTCCAGCCCCCAAAGCAGAAGAGCCCAAAGCTTCTCCCAGCCAGCACTTAGAGAAGAAAGCGGAAGAGAGCAAGATCTCTCCCAACCAGCCCGCTGCGAGCCAAGAAGGGCCTAAGACGCCTTCTTCGCCCCTCCAGCCCTGGGAGACCTTCCCTGCTCTGGAGAAGCTCGGGGAGGACAAACAGCCTCCCAGCAAGCCTACTGAGAAGCCGGAGGAGAACAAGCAGCCGCTGTCGGTTCCACCTGTGGCGCCTCATCCGGAGCCTGCAGGTAAGGAAAGGGGGGGGGGGAGATGTCACTTCCTATGGGGAAAGCTGCTTTCCTTCCTTCTGCCGGCGCCAACGGAAGCCACACCCTCCTCGTATCAGGAGATTGCGCCTGCTTCTCTCATGGTGGGGAGGCAGCAGCAGGGAGGCCCACCAGCGGTGCCCCTACAAGTGCAATAGAGGTGGGGGCTGAGGTGGGGATTGGGGAGTTTGGAAGAAACAGGGTGGATGGATGGACAGCCGCACATTGGGGATATTGGCAGGCAGAGCTCTTGAAACGGGCAATACAGTGGTACCTCTGGTTACGTACTTAAGTCGTTCCAGAGGTCCATTCTTAACCTGAAACTGTTCTTAACCTGAAGCACCTAATGGGGCCTCCCGCTGCCGCCGCGCCACCACTGCGCAATTTCTGTTCTCATCCTGAAGCAAAGTTCTTAACCCAAGGTACTATTACTGGATTAGCGGAGTCTGTAACCTGAAGTGTATGTAACCCGAGGTACCACTGTACTGTCCTGATGGCTGCATTGGGCCAGGCCAATGGTCTACATCGCTCAGCCCAGGATCATGGTGAGGCTGGCGTATTTATCTGTCCTCTGCAGTCTTGGGCAGCTGGTTTTGACCTGTACCTAGAGAATGTGTTTTCGGTCATGGGAGCAAGCTGGTGGGGCGGGGGTGGTGATTCTCATAAAATCATTGAATGGTAGGTTTGGCACCCCCAGGCGTCAACTGGTCCAGCCCCCTGCAAAGCAGGTGTCACAGCTAAAGCATCCTTGGCAGGTGGCCACCTAACCTCTGACCTCTGTCTGAAAACCTCCAGTGAAGGTGAGATCACCACCTTCCGACAAAGTCTCTTCCACTGTCAAACAGCTCTTACAGTCGGAAAGTTCTTCCTATAGTTTAGCCGGAGTCTCTCTCCTTTTGTGTCATATGAATCCAGTTGGCTTCGGTCCTCCCCTCTGGAGCAGCAGAAATCAACCTAGCTCCACCTTCCACGTGGCAGCCGTTTAGATAGTTGGAGATGGCTATCCTTTCTTGACTACTCGTTTGTTTGTTTGTTTGTTTGTTTCTTATTTATTTATTTTATATTCTTTATTGAGAAGTAAAAGGTACAAAATTACAAGTTCACAGAGTAAGATAAGACACACAAAAGAAGAAGAAACAAGAAAGTGTACCCATGTAGTAAGCAAAACAGAACAACAACTAAGATATTGTGTACCATTACAAAAAAAGGGGGGGAATAGTTGTTTTCCTTAATCAAGCAAACAAATACAAAATTTATAAAATAATGAATTGCAGATACTGTTCAATTTGTCCATGGCAAGTCTGTGTTTGTACACAACTATCCTAGCACTTGCCAGTCTTGTCTTCTTCCCTTTTTTTAAAAAAAAGAAAAACACTGATGTTTTTATGCTTTTATTTCTAGCAGAGTCGAAAGGACCGGTACCCCCGGGAGAGTCCAAAGCAGACGCTAAGGAGCCCTTGGCTGCTGTGGTGGAAGTGGCGAAGCCAAAGGAAGCACCTGAAGCTCGCCCTGACCATCCCGCCGAGCTGCCTCAGGGCAAGGCCGCCCTGGAACCTGCAGGTAGGCAATGGCAGCGGCAACAGCGGAGCAGCTGAGCTCCGTCTCCAGCTCTTGTTTTCCGTCTCCACCATACTCTTACCTTTCCCTCTGTGTTGCAAATTGCCTATCCCCTTGCAGCCAAAGAGGCAAACCTCTTCCTTCTCCTGTGTGGTTAGGAAACGGCCTCAGCTTTATTTCTTATTTCTACTTGCTCCTCAGTCCCAAAACTGGGAATCTCCTCTCCCCCTTCCACCCCCATACTGGGAGCCAGGTTAAATACAGGCAACTCTCCCCTATGGCTGAATCTTCTATGCAACATTGTCCCTTTCTGGTTACCATATAGGTCTCAGTTCTGGTCTGACATTTAGGAGAACCATTTTGGTCACAGACCTCATAACAATGCTGGTCTGTTGCTTTTTGGGGTGTGGGGTTTTTTGGCCTGTCCTAAATCTTTTCCCTTAAAGTGTGCACTCCCACTGCCCAACTGGGGGTGATCAGCGCAAAGCTAGCTTTGCGGTCTCTGCTGTGAGCAAGAAAAACACCCTGTGTTCTCCAACCGCAGCAAATGACCCCCTTTCTCATCACTGAGCTTTTCCTGCCTTCTCCATCTAGCCATGTGCCCCCATGCTCTGTCATGCCCCCAGCTTGTCAACAGAGCTTGCTTCCTGCTGGGAGAGTTCCCTGTTTCCGAAGCTCTTGCCTGCGTGCACTTGGCCTCCCCCCACACCCCAGAAAAAGAGGGAAGGCAGGCCCTGAAATCCATCCTAGAAAGGCCTTATGGGATCTCTAAGCACAGAAGCAATTCTCACATTGCCCTGTAACATAGAAGCGATGACTCTTCCAGAGACCTTGTCCATGTTATGACGGAGAGAAATGCAAAAAGTAGGAGAGATTGGTACCCCACCATCCCTTATCTTGCTTCCAAAACTGCACTTTACTAAAGTGGGAGTTAATACTAGCATTGACTGTAGGCACTGGGAGCCTGGCTGAATGCCGCTTTTGGTGAGTAATCCCTCCGGTACTCCAGCAACCTTCCTGTATTCCAGGTGCGCTTCCTGCCCAAGGAAGACACGCTAACAAACCCAGCGATCACCACCGCAGGGTTGGCAGAGCGAAACCTGCCTGGCTGCCTGCGGCCGATGCCCCGGAGGAGCTTCTTGTAGGTCTCCCGGCTGCACCCAGGAGCCACAACCAAGGAGGCGACCCCTTTTCGGCGACAGAGTGCAGTGGCTTTGTTGCCGGGACGTCCCCCCGGAGCAGAGCTCCTTACAGGAAGGCAGCCGGCCAGGCGTTTGAGTTTGCAGAGGGCGCGAGGGAGAGTTGGGACCTGGAAGCTTCCGCGGCACTGAAGAAGAAGAAGAAGAAGCAGAAACAGAAGAGGGTCCAGCAGCCAAGGGGGGCAGAGATGTGGGAGGACAGCTCCGAAAGGCCGCAAGCTCCCCTGTGTGCTCCTGAACCCCCGAAGCCCGAGGTCCCCTTTACTGAGCCCCGGAAGAGCGCTAAAGAGGTCTCAAAAGCCTCTGTGGACGTCACTGGGAAGGATCCTTCGGTGCTTGAGAGACAGGGCCAAATTATGGACAGCCTTGCCCCGGTTTCTGTAAAAGGAGAGCTGGCCCTTCCGGCTGATAATGTTGCATTGGATGCAAAATTTGGCCAAGTGGAAGAGATGAGGGATGGCAGCTTGAAATTGCCATCTAAAAGCAGGGAGCCCCCAGAGGAGCAGCTGAAGTGCCATGTCCAGAAGAATCAGCCAGGAAGCCCCACCTGCCCACAGGCCAGTCCTGTGGAAATGGCACCCTTTGGGAAAAGCAGGACATTGGAGGAAGGCTCAACTCACAAGGACTCGGTCCCCATTGTGCCCGCTTTGGACGCCAAACCTGCGGTGAGCAAGGAAGTAGAAGTCCTGCTTACGAAACCAGCAGCTGCGGGTGAGAAGGTCGCCCCAGAGGGCCTGGCTCCTTTGCAGGAGGTGCTGGTGGAGGAGCCGAAGAAGGAAGAGAAGGGCAGGCAGGGCAGAAGTCCTGGCGAGGGAGCTGCCAAATCTCCCGCTGAAGCAAAGGCCGTGGAGCCAGCCACGGAAATGAGTTCTCCCGATAAGAGCAAGGAGAAATTCCCTGTTGCGCCAGAGCCGAGCCCCACCAGGGAGTGTTCACCAGGTGACGCACAGGGGAGCAGCCCTGCAAAAAGTGCCACTCTTGATTTTGGTTCGGCAGAAACCCCCTTTTTCTTGGAAAGCAAGTCTGATCTGGGCAAGCCCTTTGCTCCCACCAAAACACCTGGCAGCGCTCAAGTACCTTCTACTGAGATGGCCAAGGGAGCCAGCTCCAGCACACCAGAACAGCCAACTGGGGCACAGGCTAAGAAGAGGGGCAGCGATGGCAGAAGCAAGCGGGTTAAGAATCCTCCGGCACCGCTGCTCTCCCTCTTGGAGGACCGGGCCGATGTGGGCAAAGCTCTGGGGGCGGAGGAAGCTGTGACCCCTCCTGAAAGAAGCATGGCAACCAGTAGCCCCGAGGCAGCTGGCATCTCCAGCTCAGCGGACAGCAAACCCGCTCTTGCCTCTGCGGTGTTGCAAGAGAAACCAAAGAGGAGCAGTGAGGGGAAGAGCAGGAAAGCCATGAAGAGAAGCTCGCTGGGGGCGTCGTTTCCTCCAGCGGCAGAGAGCGGCACTGGCCCCTTGCCTGCGGAAGCGAGCAGAGCTGACCTGAGTAAAGAAAAGAACGATTTCAGCAAAGGAGCCAACCTCTTAGCTGCAAGCCAACTGATGGAAGCTTCTGCTGCAGATGCGGCAGAGCTCCAAGCTCCTGCTGCAACTTCTTTGAAGGAGAAGATGCAAGGGGCTCCAACCGGCAGAAGCGAATGGGTCGACTTCTCTTCCTCTGCATACCCTTTCATCTTGGAGACACCAGCCAAGGCAAGTCCTCCTGAAGCCAAGGGAGCCACCGTGCCTGGTGAGAGCAAAGGGCCCAGCTTCGCCATTTTGGAGAGCCCCGCTTCAGCCCTGCCGGGGAGCAAGCCCAAAAAGAGGACCAGCGATGGGAGGAGCAAAAAGTCCGGGAAGACTCCGCCAGAGCAGCCGTTTATGCCGGAGGCGGCCTCTGACCTGAGCAAGGCTTCTGAGAAGGCTGATGGTACCACCAAAGAATCAGGTGCTGCTGGCAGGGGTGGCGCCCCTCTTCTTGAACAGCCAGAGAGCAGTGAAGTGCAGGTTCCTGCTGCAAAACCGGTGGGGAAATCTGAAAGAAAGAAGGAGGAGGAGGGGAGTTTGGACACAGCCCCGAAGAAGTGTGGCGTTGAGCAGCCGGTCGCTTCTGATCCAAAAACCAGCACTGCAAAGCAGGAACTCTTCGCTAAAGACACAGAGAAAGGTCAGGAAGCCAGTCTAGATCCTAGAGACAGGACAGAATTGCCGAAATCCCCCCATCCCTTTACGGAGCTGGCGGCAGAAGAACCGAGGAAAGGGGATGTAGGAGGGCAGAGCCACCAGGTTTGTGTCCAAGCCATGGAAGCAAAGTCTGTACCTGCCAGGCTAGCTGCTGAACATGGGGAGGTGGCTAAAACGGAGGAGGCTCCATCCCTGAGTAAAGTCCAAGAGAAAGACCGTCCCTTGAAGGAGGCAAGAGATGCAGGGCAAGGTTCTGATGCGGGCAGAACATCCAGAGGATCAGAGGCCAAGAATCGAAAAGACAAGCTGAGTTTGGAATGTCCCTTTCTTTGGGGGGAAGCCAAGGGAGAGACAGGCACACTTTTGGGGGACCAAAGAGAAGATGAACAGAAAGAGCCCCTTTCTCCACGAAGCAGCAAGGAGGGAAGCGGTAGCGGGTCTGCTCTTGCCAGTAAGCCAGACCCGGCTGCAAAAGCTGCAAAGAGGGGCAACGACAGGAAAAGCAAGAAGGCAGCGAGTGGCCCTGACCAACCCGCCTCGCAAGCAAAGGTGGATCCCACAAACCAAGGGCAGCGTCCCAAATTGGCTGGCTTCCTCCAAGGCGTGGAGGAAATGGAGTTTGTAGACGAGAACAGGAACATCAAAAGCTTTCCCCCGGGGCATCAGGTACACTGGGAAGAGAACAAGATGAGCTTGTTTGGCCCCTTTGCTCCCCCCAGTTCTGGTGGTCTTGACGAAGCCCCTTCCAAAAGCCCAGGGCTGGGGTGCCCCTTTCTAGAAGACCCAGGCAAGTTCATGAGCGAGCTGAGCAAGGAGCAGCCTTTTCTTTCCGAAATGCTGAAGGATGCCAGTAAAAGCGACCGGGAGGATCAGCATGAGCCGAAGGAGAACGTGGCCAAGTTGGGAGGCCACGAGGCCGCGATAGAGGCTTCCCTTTTGCTGAAAGCGGGCGACGAAACGAGGGAGAAAAGGAAGAAAAGCAAGAGACCCCATGCCAAGCAGGAGCTAACAGCAGGAAAGGACAAGGCGTTCAGCTCCGTCCTGGATGAAGATGGAAGGGAAAGCTTGGTGGAGAAGACACAAGGCTCTGGACCTGGCCCCACGGAACTGCCAGCGGAAGAGGTGCCCAAGGAGACTGCCCTGCTGGTTGCTGGGACAGAAGGAAATGGATCTGTCGGAAAAGAAAGCAGCATCCCTTCGGGGGAATTGCCACCCCTTTGGGAGAACAAGAGAGAAGCAGCAGCACTCCAGGCACTGACAACCGCACTTGTTGGTGGCAGCTCAGAGCCAGTTGAAAAAAGCAAAGGAGCTGAACCAAAGACCTCTGAACGTCCGGATAGCTTAGGAAGTAAGGCAGGGGCAGATAAGGTCCTAGAGGATGTCCACGGGGAGGAAGCTGCTTCTGCTCCTAAACCAAAAGACCCATTCAAACCTCTGAAGCTGGATGACGTGAAAGAGCCAGAGATCAGCGTCCCAGCGCAGGCGGCCAGCAAAGAGGAAGAGGCACACCTGCCAAACCAGGCAGCCCAACCAAAGGGCACGCAGAGTTCCGTCTCTGAAGCCGGCGAGCTGATCCCACAGGTGGTGGCTGACGGTGGCGACCAAGGAGCGAGAGCGACGAAGAAAGAGGAGAGGAGAGCCCGAGGCGCTGAGCAAATGAAAGGCTACATGAGACCCACAAAGTCGAGAGGGCTTCCTCTCCCGCCGCCGCCATCGAGAGTCGCGGCTGTGCAAGAGCAAGGGAGGAGAAGGCCGGCGAAAGCGGACAGCCCAAATCTACAAAGGCAAGAGAAAGGTGTGTCTTTGCAACTGTGGCTCGTCGGCAGCTAATGCATATACTACAGCTTGTGTGTGAGAACCTGCTCCTTGGCATGAGCACCTAACTGTTAATCCTGCGTCCGATGCACCTGGCATGACTTGTGTCTTGGCTGTTCCCGTTAAGAGCCTGTTTTTGACTCTGCTTGCCTGTTTTCACCAGGGTGCTAATGGCCAAGTTTTCGAAGAACTGACAAATGTATAAAACGAGCTCCCAAAGCTTATCTTTATGTGCTTGTTCTTGCTTAAGTATTTTTGTACTCCTCCTCACTAATGTTGAAAAAGCGTTGCGTCGTCTAGCAAAATAGCTTCTTGTCACCACATTGCTTGGAGGTTTCCCCTTACCTGAGGTTCAGGTCTTGGTGCATTCATTTCTCAAGTCTCAAAATGCTCGCAGGTTGAAGCCTGACAGGCTATTAGTAATGATTCCCCACCCCCTTTTGAAAACAAGTCCATTTAATAACTTGGTGCTGGTCATGAATGTCCCCCTTGCTGGCATGGAGATGGTCATATGATGGTTGGCTCACGTGGTCAGCCCACGACAAACGTCATTTCTCAACTGTTTGCAACGCAGCTGTGGGAAGCTGTTTCCAAGGCCCCTGAATGTTGGGGGGGGGGGGCCATGAGTAATTCATGAATGTGCAGAGTGCCCCTCTGAAAAGAAAGCAGTACATATTGAGTTGAGGAAACGGTCTGGTCTTGCAATGGAAATGAATGTCCTCTCACACACCCATTATTGCTTATGGGCAAGCAGAGGGGCGCTTGGTTCCTGTTCCTCAGGCGTGAACAAATGGGATAAAAGGCAAAATATAAAACGTAACGAAATAGTAAGTTGTATCAGTTCAATCAAGGAGACCTAAAGCAATGGTTTAAATCAGCAAGCAGTTAGGATTTAAATCAAGTTTCTCATGATAGTACTTTCCTAAATTCTGGTGCAGCTCCCAAGTGCTAACCCATCTTTATTTTCCATTCAGTAGTGGGATGCTTTGTATATATATATATATGTATTTAACAATCATTTTACAACATGTTTCTGAATGCACTGCTCGATGGATCACTTTTATGCATTATGCAGCTTGCTTTAATATTATACAAGCTATTATTTTGAAGACAAGCTTAGTGGGGGTTTTAAGTTTCAGTTTTAGTTATTTTAAACCACCCATTTTGATCCGCCTTGAAAAGGCATGTTCAGCCAGCACCTGCATTTAATCCTGCAACCTGGAGTTCTTTACCTGGGTTTGAACCTCTGACTTTCTCTGTGGAAAGTGTGTACTCGGTCTCTGAGCAACAGCCGCTCCCCATCTTTACATGTCTACATGGCTTTACTGCAAACTGTTTGTTGTTAGATTATCAGATAGCGTCAGATCTCCATCAGAAGCATAGATTTCCCCAATGCTGAATGAACATGAGAACGAACGCCTTTCCCTAACAAACACCCGTCTTCTGTTGTCACTAATCAAGAAGTGTTAATGCTGTTTGACGGAATATCATAACATCTGCTTGCATGGAAAAGCTTTTTTTTTAAGATTGAGCCATGCTGGCCTTAATGTTTTGCTGTGGTTTCTGAGAGGTTTTGTATATTTAATGACGGTTGCATAACGCATAAAGTACTTCTATTTTGGTGGAAGTGCTGTTCCCTGCATGAATTTATGCCTCTAGAGTGGGGTGTGGGTGTGTTTCTTGCATGGGGGTAGAAAATGGAGGGTGTTTATAGAGGTAGTGCCTTCTTTCAAAAAAGGAAAATAGAATTGCTGGAAGCCTTTTCCTTTGTTTGTGTGTGTGTGTGTGTGTGTGTGTGTGTGTGTGTGTTTTCCTTGCAAAAAGGCAAACCTTGGGAGCCGTTGACAAACAGAAAGGTTGGCCCTAAACGAATGAACGTCCGCAGGTAATTGGACTGCAAGCTGCACAGCATGCCTTAAGACTCCCACCTGCTTTGCAGGATCCCCTCTGTGTGAGTCAACTGCCTACGTGGGCCCTGTTCAGTTCTGCAGAGCTCGGAAGGATTGAAGCTTGCCTTAATGGCAGGAGGAGCTATCCTTCTCTCTTCCCCTGAGGCATGTACCCCAGATTGAAAGCAGGCTGGCTGGTGGAGAGGGTGACATTGCAGTTAGAATGTCAGCACTGTCTGCGTGGGATTGACGAGAGGACTTGAGGGGTGCTAGCAGCCCTCTGGCAAGGCCGCAAGGCCCCACGCCCCCAGTGTTGACTGCAAAAGGAGGGTGGAAGATGTTTAGCAACTGGACAGCTCCCTAGAGTGAATTTTGTCAGCCCTAATTGCCAGTCGCCAGTTCCAAAGGAACTCATAATCCTGTCTTCATGGTGTCGTGAGCATGTGAGAAGGACTGAGGCGCAGCTTTGGTTCCTGCTGCAGAAGTTCGTTGCTCTAGAAGTTTCCAGCCCGTTATTCTGCCTCTGAGAACGGCAGATCCATTAATCTATTGCAAACTGGACGTTAGGCGGGGATGAGGGACGAGCACTCAGTCACCAGCCAAGAACAACCCTATTGTGAGTCGAGGACCCCGCCACCCACATAGGAGTATAATAAGACACAAAGACATGTTATTTTAGGTTAATGGGCAAAATTAGGCCACAACATTGATTGGTTACAGCATGTGAGTAGTATTGGCTTAGGCATTGGATGAAACAGCAATACCAGACTCCATCCCGCACAGCCAGGAGTCATATCAGGGTTAACAACCAATGGGAGGAGCTTGTTGATGCAAATACAACTGGAAGCTCCCCCATGACGTCACCGGGGGTCGTGCCATGGCCCTAGCCACCAGCAGGGCATTGGACAGGATCCACGACCGCTGGATTCCTTTAACTGAATACCCAAAAGAGGAGGGGTAGATGATGGCGCTTACCCAATCCTCCAACACAGCACACATATTCCAATGCCCTAACCACCAATACCAGAAAAGTGTGACGAATTGCTACGAGGCAGGCGAAAAAACCAAAAGGCTGGTGCCAATTTGCCAAATGGATAAAAAAGTCCTATTAGGCCCCTTGGGCAACCAAGGCAACCAACCGAAGTCCATAGCAAGGTCAATACGCAAAAAGAAGCTGACCTAAGAGGGAGAGATCCGACGAAAGCAGGAACAGAGCTGAGCTCTGCCGCGGCTGTTTAAATGTGGCTAGCCCCGCCCACCAGCCGGCCCTATTGGTCGGCTGGAAGGCTTGGCCACGGCAGCAGAAGCAATCGGGAGCAGGGAGCCGAGTATGCCTCCCTGCCCCCCAGCGGGAAGCTGCTCCCGCTCCCAACCCCTCCCCTCTGGGAGGAGGAGAGGCCTTCTCATTGTCAATGAAGGCCTGGAGCGCTAGCAAACCACGAGGCTTGTCACCTTGACTTCCTCTAAGATAGGAGCACCGGAAGCAGCCTGTCGTGGACTGGCTGAAGGCAGAGGAGGCACCAACTAGGGAACCCCCAAGGGAAGAAAGCTCAGAGCCCGGGGGTTGCTGATGGAACTACAATGGGTGGTCAGAGGGAGAAGACTGGGAAGAGGGGGTATTGGAAGCTGAAGAGGCAACAGGGCTTTGTGAGCAGGAAGAGGCTGGGACAGAGAGCGGTCCAGAGCTTTGGGTTCATTGGAATTATGAAGTCTGTCCTGATCTCTTCCTCTTCCAAGAGCTCCCTCCAGCTATGGAGCATGTATTTCTATAACCTTGGCTTTTGTTAGGGCACGTGGGGAGCATCTTGCAGTATTGCTAAAGCTAAGCCAAACGCAGACCTGGCTAGTTTATTTGGGGTGGGTGGAAAACCACTTGTAAAGAGCAGGATGGAAATGTTGTTGTTTAGTCGTGTCCGACTCTTTGTGACCCCATGGACCAGAGCACGCCAGGCACTCCTGTCTTCCACTGCCTCCCGCAGTTTGGTCAAACTCATGCTGGTAGCTTCGAGAACACTGTCCCACCACCTCATCCTCTGTCGCCCCCTTCTCCTTGTGCCCTCCATCTTTCCCAGCATCAGGGTCTTTTCCAGGGAGTCTTCTCTTCTCATGAGGTGGCCAAAGTCTTGGAGCCTCAGCTTCAGGATCTGTCCTTTCAGTCAGCACTCAGGGCTGATTTCCTTCAGGATGGAGAGGTTTGATCTTCTTGCAGTCCATGGGATGGAAATACATGTTTGAAATCCTTTGTTCAGGTGGACTCGAGCGGCGCTTGTGGACTAGTCTCACCCCACCCCGAAAGGAATTAAAAACCATGTAAATAAGTGCAACATTTGGGTTTCTCCTATTCACAGAGTTCAGCTTTGTTTTATTTTTGACAGCAGGTGTTGGTTGTCTTGGCACACGGCTCTTGACTAAAAATACTTTGCAAGGATTGTCTCTCAGTCAAAATGTATCACGGCGAAAAGTTGGAAGGCTGTTTGCGTTCAAATTATTCTGTGTTACTGCTCATTTGAGGTGTGGTGGCCCATTCCTCCTCCTTAAAGATGGAGAGGCCTGTGAGTTTGCATACAGATAATCCCCTTGGTGCCTCTTCCCCCACGCAGAACTGCCTCCAGCTGTGTGCTATTATAGCTCTGGTGGCAGAGACTAGAAAACTCTGCAAGGTGGGGCAGCTCCTTGTCTTTCTACGGCTCATTGCCCCTTCTGTCCATCACTGCTGTTGCTAAGGCACAGCTTTCTTGCATGTAGCAAGAGTGCTTATTTTGGTACCACAAGGAGGTTAGAATTATGTACCCGTCAACCGAAAATACCGAGCCCATTGTTTCGGTTTTGGGCTTGCATGCTGGTTTCAAGCGCTGGTTGCCAACCCTGTGAGGGGCGTCTTAGGTGGCATTTTCACAGCCACCCATCAGATTTGCAGTGGATTGGGACCTCAGAGCTTGTTGTGTAGCGTGAGGTGGTAGAATTGTATGTAATTATTATTTATTAAATTTATATACTGCCTTTCATCCGGAGATCTCAGGACAGTTCACAAGATAAAAATACAGAATAGAAGTACAGAATAAGTACAGTGGTACCTCGGGTTACATACGCTTCAGGTTAAAGACTCCGCTAACCCAGAAATAGTACCCCGGGTTAAGAACTTTGCTTCAGGATGAGAACAGAAATCGTGCTCCATTAGCTAAATCCATTAGCCAATCGAGGCCCCATTAGCTAAAGTGGTGCTTCAGGTTAAGAACAGTTTCAGGTTAAGAATGGACCTCTGGAACGAATTAAGTACTTAACCCAAGGTACCACTGTAGTTAAAGCAAAACAATAACACAAATGCATTTAAAAGGCTGTATTGTTTAATCAGCCAAAGGCTTTGGAGAAGAGGGATGTTTTCTCCTGGTGCCTAAAGCTATGTAGTGAAGGCACCAAGTGAGCCTCCATGGGGAGAGCATTTGACAGACAGGGAGCCACTGCAGAAAAGGGCCCGTTCCCTTGTTGCCACCCTGTGGACCTCTCATAGAGGAGACACATGGAGAAGAGTCAAATGACGACTGCATGGTCCGGGTCGGTTAGTCAAACACTGCCCAGCACACACAGGTGTTCCCTGCATAAAATAAATGAACACACAAATGACAAGTTTTGGCATACTCTTCCCTGCTGGTTTAATTTGAGTTGGGCAGAAGCTAGATCAAGGTCCACTGAGATGGTTCCGCACATCACTTTAAGAGCTGGATGTGAATCTGTTAACTCTCCCGGTGAACAATTAAAAGAACCAGTCTCTGCCTTTCCGTGGTTTAAAGGTAAAGGGACCGCTGACCATTAGGTCCAGTCGTGGCCGACTCTGGGGTTGCGGTGCTCATCTTGCTTTACTGGCCGAGGGAGCCGGCGTACAGCTTCCGGGACATGTGGCCAGCATGACTCAGCCGCTTCTGGCAAACTGAAAGCAGCACACGGAAACGCCGTTTACCTTCCCACCGGAGCGGTACCTATTTATCTATTTGCACTGGTGTGCTTTTGAACTGCTAGGTGGGGAGGAGCAAGGACTGAACAACGGGAGCTCATCCCGTCGCAGGGATTCGAACTGCCGACCTTCTGATCGGCAAGTCCTAGGCTCTGTGGTTTAACCCACAGCGCCACCCGCGTCCCCTCATTCCCTGGTTTACCTGATGCCTAATAAAACAGAACAAGGGGAGCAAGCCTGTGGATCCCTAGCTTCATGTGTTTGAAGTTTGCTGGAACAGGGCCGGCTCCCCTGTTCCTTTCCGTTTATTCCACCCCTGTGCATGTGAGCGAGGCAAGAAACCTCTGATGTAAACCCCCCCCCCCCACCGAAGCTCTTGGCATATTCTTCTCCCCAGCATGCACAACTTAAGCTGACCCAGTTGGTCCGATCGTTGACTCTGGTTGGCGACGACACTTAATTAGCAATTGCACATGACTTTGGGAGGGTATATCGGGGGGCACTTCATCATCCCGGAAGGTGCCCGTTGCCATGGAAACCAGTGCAGAGGGGTCCTCGCCTGAAACAGTTTGCTTGGATTTTCTTCTTTTTAAAAAAGGCATTGAACAGGATAAGTACTAGCTTGAGGAGCAAATCGAAAATAGAAACGCAAGGTTGCTGTGGGTGGGAGCTGGCAGCTTGGGACTCGAGTCCTGGTGTGCTGATGCAGCAATTAGCTCTGGCATGCTGTTGGCTTGTGTGCATGCTCTGTTGTCATGCGCACCGTGGATCTTGAGCAAAACCAAACAATGGTTCACCTTGAGAGTTTGCTCCGAAATTCACAACTGGATGAGGGTGTGTTTCTTTTTCTGAGCCTGAGAATTTCTTGGGAGGGAGGGGTGTGTATCTGTGCCTGCAATTATGAACATAAGAGCCTTCTGGATCCGGCCAAATGGCTCATCTATGCCAACATCCTGTTCTCACAGTGGCCAACTAGATCAAGTTTACCAGACGTCCCCGTTTCGCGGGGACAGTCCTCGGATTTACAAATCAGTCCCCATACAAAATCCATTGAAGTGTCCCCGGATTCATTGAAAAAAATCTGGTAACCTTAAACTAGATGCTTGTGGAGAACCTGCAAACAGGATCCGTGCCCGGGGGCACTCTCCCCTCCTGTCGTTTCCAGCAACTGGTATTTAGAAGCATTGGGAAGGCAGACTATCGCCATCATGACTAGTAGCCATCGATAGCCCTCTTGTCCATGAATTTGTCTAGCCCTCTTTTAGCGTTCTCTAGGTTGGTGGCTGGCACTGCCTCTTGTGGCAGGGAGTTCCATAGTTTAACCATGTGTTGTGTGAAGGAGGGCTTTCTTTTATTCTGTGCTGGGACTTCCAACATTCAGCTTTGTTGGATGCCCATGAGTTCTAGTGTTATGAATGAGAGTGAAATATTTTCCTCTGTGCATTCTCTTCTTGCCATAATGATATTATGCACTTGAATTGTGTTACCTCTTACCTTTTCTCTCGGCTAAAAACGCCCCCAAGTGCTCCAACCTTTTGCTCTCTCCTTTCTGAACCTTGTCAAACTCACGTGGAATATCACCCATGGTATCATAGTATTACAGTTCCATATTTAGCGTTATAAACTATATTATTATGGTTAATGGTGGTGATTGGAAAGGGGTTTTAAGCACTCTTTATTAAAACAAATTCACACAGCATTATAGTGTCATGGTGCTATTACACTTGGATTTCATAGCTAGAAATGAGTTTTAGCGCTGATTAAAAGATCTGTGAACCTTTGGATAAAAGGAGCCGTAAAATGGCATCCACCGCAAAGGTTATAGTGAGTGGATGCTGAGCTTCAAATAGCTGCTTGTGTGAACTGGACCTTCCACACCTGTGGACCCTTGTGGGGGAAGAACATGGGGTGTGGGGTGTATACTGGAAAAAACACCAGACTCCTAATAGTGTGCAAAGTCTCTGTTGCAATTCTACTTGCAGCTTGCAACAGAAAGGCAGTAGCAAGGTAGCGCAAGGGGGGGCACTCATCTCGAAATAGCTATAGTCAAAGGTAGACTGCCTCTGAAACTGGAGGGTCCATCTAGGTGTCATAGCTAAACGCTAAGCCTATTCCCCCTGTTTTTCTGTAGTCCCCTTTTAAACCCATCCAAGCCTCTGGCCACTGCCACATCTTGTGACAGCAACTTCCATTGCAATTATGCACGCAAGGAGGTGGGGAAGAGGCAGAGATCTTGGAAAGCAGGCAGGCAGGTGAATCTCAGTTGAGCCTTCCGAAGAGCGGAACAGAGAGCGAGGGAGGAGCAGAAAGAGGTTAAGGGTATAATCACTCCACCAGCGCTGGTGGTAGACGTTCACAGCCGAAGTATTTATCGTATATAGAGAGAAAATAAATCCCCCTGCTCCTTTCAAACATGAAAGTTGCCTTTCTGCAACATGTGAGAGCTGCCGCTTCCTGTACTTAATCAAATTTCGAAAAGTGCTGGTTTAAATAACGGAAAAGATTAAAGCTCTAGGGCAGAGGATAAAGGCTTCTCATTGCATCTTTCCCCCCCCCCTCCTTTGATGTTTCTGTATGTCCCCCACCCTTTTCTGACAGCATTGCACAGCTCTATCTGCCCTCTCTGCTCTCTCTCAATTTTTGCCCCCAAACAAACGAAGCCTTCCTTTCCATTTCCCGATGCTATATAGTTCCATCCTATTTCTCACCGAGATGTTGGAACGGTTGTGAACATTCCGTGACATCACAGCAGCTCTGCCGCTGGCTAGGGGAGCCTGACTGGTGACAGCCAGTTTTTAAAGCCTTGTCTGGGTGTGTGTGATGCAAGATCGCATGCATGAGCTCTCGTCTCTTTGCGATCAGTGGAGCTGGGTGGGCGGTAATTGGGGAGTGTCAGGAAACAAAGGCGAATATCACTTTGCCCTACTTTATTCATCGTTCCGACACGACTTCCACCCGGCACTTAAATGCAAGGTAGCAAATGTCTAGATCAGGGAGGCTGATTTTTTTTTAAAAAAATATATTTTTGTGTGCAGCAGGATAAATTCAGGGGGCGTGCTGGAGCTCAGAGTCTAAAAATACTTCTAGCGAGTTAATAAGTGGGAGTTGTCACTGCTGCACTGTGCTGTAAGGGCAGCCGCCGCCATGCCTGCGATGATGAGCTTCGCTTGCAGGGGCTGCTCTCCCGGCTGAAAGGAGGGTCTCGTTTAGTCCAGGCATGTTGCAGTCCCCCCAAAACAGTTGCTCATTCTTTGTTGGCAGAAGAGTGAGTGGCCACAGCAGGAGCCTTGATGGATTTATTTATTTTTTAATTGCATTTATACCCCACCTCATGGAGCTCAAGGCTTCGTACATGGTTCTCCCCTTCCTTGTTTAATCCCCACAGCAACCCTGCGAGCAACTGGCCCCAGGTCACCCAGTGAGAGCTTTGTGGCTGAGCGGGAATTCAAGCTCTGGTCTCTCAAGTCCTAGTCTGACACTCTTACTGCTACACCACATTTTAATGTATTTTTAATCTTTGTTGGAGCTGCCCAGAGTGGCTGGGGAAACCCAGCCAGATGGGCGGGGTACAAGTAATAAATTATTATTAGTATTATTATTGGCTCTCAAAGACATGGTATTCCAGGTGAGGCGCGAACTCACAGCACTGGCACTACTCTGCTGCGTAAGTACCGCGCACTAACCTATGCTGTTTGGCCTTTGTGCATAACATGATAGATGCAGAGTGCTTTTCCCTTCCGCAGAAAAGACATACAACTCGGAGAGCTGATGTAGTAGTGAAAATGGTTTAACGAGCGAGCTCCAAAGCTGCTAAATAGAAGCGTTAGTGGCTGGAACAACGACAGGTTTTCCGGCAGCCACGTTTGGACTGATACAGCAGGGAAGGGCGTGGCTTTGATCGCAGGAACCACACATGCAATTCCACCATCCTTTCTCGCCTGCCCACAAAGCAGCTCCAGAGGATTGGGGGAATTGCTGAATGGGTGCCGTGTGACATGGATGCAGATCGGAGGGGTGGGCAGAATCGGCACCTGCCGTTTCTGCAAGCAAAAGGGCCTTTGCATCAAAGCCAGTGTCTTGTGGCAACTTGGAAATGGTTGTGGCGTGAGCTGATAAGAGATGGCAGCATGCAACGCTGGAAGCTCTTGTCCTCGTAAAACAGTGTCAACACAGGAAGCGGCCTTATACATACCGTTGGTCCATCTTGCTCAATATTGTCTGCACAGACTGGTAGTAATAGTTCTCTGGGGTTTCGGATACGAGGCCCCTCCTAGCCCAACCTGGAGTTGCCAGGGATTGAACCTGTGGCTTTCTGTGTGTAAAGCAGATGTTTCCTTGGCTGGTTGTGCCAAGATACACCAGCCACTCCTTCAGGTGCCATAGGATGCTTTTGTGGAGGTGGTCTCCTGGGCAGACTCCATTGAAACGAACAGGGTGAGACAAAGACCCTTTGTCAACTGGTGCGGCTTGATCTATTTGTGAATGGAGAGCAGGGCAGCTGCCTTAGGCCAGGTCAGGCTGCTGGCTCATCCAGGCAGGTGTTGTCTACTCCAGCCTTCCCCAAGCTGGTGCCCTCCAGATCTTTCGGACCATCAGCCTCAGCCTGCATGGCTGTTGTAATCTGAAACATCTCGAGGGTGATCCAGTTTGGGGGAGGTTGGTCTACTCTGCCTGGCTCTCCCAAGATCTCGGGGAAAGGGAGGTATTTCCTCATCACCACCAACCTGTTCCTTGAACCCAGGACCTTCTGAACGCAGCTCCTGTTCTCGACCACTGAGCTACTCCTTCTCCTCTCCCCCAAAGGAAGAGGACATTTTGCTGTTTGCAAAAACTCAGCATACCTGTTTGTGTCGCAGATTCCAGACAATGGAACTGAGCACCTCAAACCTCTCTTGGCGAGTGTGCTTTTTGGACACATCTCATGATGGGCACGACTTTCATTTGGTCCAGCAAAAAGAACCTCTGTGGCGGTTTTATGCCGTTCCAACTGATGGCTTTATTATGCAAAATGCTTTTGCATATCTGGAAGGAGATGTCTGTTTCCTCCAACACTTTTGCCAGATATCATACCTTTTAAAAAAACCAGAACATCATTTCTTTGGAACGTTTGCTTTTGTTTGTGTTTTGTCTCCCTCGACTATCGACGCTTGGATAAAGCAGCGGACAAATTTCACCCCCTGTGGCTTTCTCGTTGTGCTGCTTTAAAGGGATGGCAACGAAGTACCTCAATAGGCACTTTGAAGTGCAGCTGCAAATTAGATTTCCGTTTTTATGTTCAGGAGATGGCTGAAAACCTGTGTGCCCTGTAACGTTAAAAAAGAAAAGGGTCTTGCTTAAAAAGCTACATTTGAGTAAGCTGTGTTCCCTTGGGGATGAAGGGGGTTTTTTATTTATTTTTTTATCTACGAGCACAGGGGGGCATGGTGTGTCGTCACCACATCAGGCTGCCTGCAAGCCCGGCTCACTTGCTGGGTGGTGTTACAGCTCAGGAGACGAGAAGCGAGAGGAGCAGGCAGAAATGTCTCTCTCCAACCAGCCCTCTGCACCCCTCTCCGAATACAGCCAGCTGTGCAAAGGCAAGAGCACGGAGGGCATTTCGGAAGGCTTCCACTGCATGGAGGCGCAGAAGGACTTCGGGAAGACCGAGTTTGCTTGGCAGAGGACGGAGGGCAAGCTGAACGAGATCGGACTGAATGTGAACTCCGGCGGGCAGCTGAAGGATGGGCTGGTCAAGAGCAGCCAGGGCTTCACCGACGAGGACAAGCTGTGTTTCTTCGAGGGGAAGCTGGACAAAGAGCTCAAGGCAGCCCCGAAGGACAAAAGAGGCGATGCGGAGACTCTGCAAGGCAAGAAATGCCCGATGGCCCCCCTGGGTCACCTTGAGAGCTGGGCTCTCATCTCGGAAGCGTTCCCTCCCACAGAAGGGGGCTTGGGGGGCATCAGTGCCGCAGGCTCCCATTCTGGGCAGGCGGAGCCCACAAGGTCGCCTGCCAGGCTGGGGCAGCACGAAGCCATCACCGACCAGGAGAAGGCAGCAGGTAAGAAGGTGGCAGAAGCCAAATGCCACCAGGGTCAGACAGGGAGTGAGCCGGAGACCAGCGTGTGGAATCCCAGTTTCAGCCCCGTCCTGACCAGCAGTTTAGGTTGCCCAGAGGCGACCGGGAAGACAGAGGGCCCCCCCGCCTACAGCGTGATCGGAGTGGTCAACGACAGCTATGTGCAGAGCGGATTCGCACCTTCCCCTGCCCTGCCCAAGCTGGGACCCCCGACCACCACCGTCGAACTGGCCCAGGACGACTTCAGGAGCAGCTGCTTCAACAACCTCCACGAAATGGAAGACGAGAGGTTTTCCGCGGAGGCGGGGGAGAAGCAGGGCTCTGGCGGCGATGGCGGCTTCCTCAACCGAGGGGCCCACCAGAGGAAGGCCATGCGCCGTGCCATGTCGGAGAGCTCCCACCTGTCCGTCCCCCCAGCCCTGAACCTGGCCGACAAATACCCCGAGCCCCCGGCTCGGGAGGATCTCCTCGGCAGCCTGGTGTCGCCTAGCGGCAGCCTCTCCCAAAGCACGAGCCCCATGACCCGAAAGCCGAGCGCGCCAATGAAAAGGTCGGCCACTGTCTCAGAAGAGCAAACATCTGCCCGCAGCCTGGGCTCCGCGCAGAACAATGCTGAGCCGCCCAGCCTCATTGTGAACCAGGAGCACCCGTCCCTCCCCATGGAGGAGCCATCTGCCAGGCAGCGAGAGGAGTGGGACGCCAGTGGCAGCGCCATCAAGAGGGAGCTGGTCAGCCCCGGGCTATACCACAGCAAACTGGAGCAAATCCCCGAGATAGGCGGCCATGGCAAGGGAGGCAGGGCGGAGGAGGAGGCGGCGGCGGCAGCGAAGGCCGAGAAGAGCCATGTTGTCAGCGAGCCCAGTTGCCTCGGCTCCCCGAGAAGCGGCAGGATCCAGGAGATGGAGCCGGGCAGAGCCGCTTCCGCGCCGGGGAGGAGAGAAATCGAGGTCAGCGATGTGCCGAGCGCTCCGTCTCCCCAGCAAAGCGATGGGCCACGTGACGGTATGTTGCTAAATTTTCTTTCCCCCCGGGGAAGCAGGCAGACTAGAGATGAAGGAAAGCGACTTGACAGATTGTGGGCAGGGGAGCGGACCCCTCCGCCAGTCTCTCCTGAGACGGACACAGCTTGCTGCGTAGCAGGCAGAACAATGGGAAGGGGGGGCGGAAATCTGGGGTGACTGGGGAGAAGAGGGGAGGGGGCGGTTCCCTCGGCCGCTGTTAGAACAGATTGCTTGCAGGTGCCAGGGAAAACAAAAGATAAGATGCATGAATAAAATAATGGGATTAACTATGCCCTGGTTTTAAAGATGCCCGGTGTTTTTGTGGGATCGGGCTGCTTAGTTGTAGGGTGAAAGCCAAGGTCCTGCATGTCCACAAAACTGCAAGAAGGGATGTGGCACAAATTTGGGTCCTCCTTTTAGGAATGTCGGCTTCCCTTTCCTGGAAGGGGGAGTGCACCAAGAAGGCACAATCGTGTCGTTCCTTTTTGCGGCTCCGAGTATTGGCACAGACCTGCTTGGAGAGAGTGGCAAGTCTGGTGGAAAGCTGAAGAGAGACCAGCCTTTCCTCCTGTCCCACGTAGAAGCAGCACCTGCCCCTTTAAGGGGGGTGAAAAGCCTTTCAGCTCGCCAGGGACAGCAGTGCTTCTCTCTCTCCTCCCACCCCGCCTTTCTCTCAATAGGGGCTTGTTTTATTTCTTAGTGTGCCGGCACAATGCTTTGAGGTCAGTCTGCTGGTCTGAGCTGGGGAAAAATTGGGACAAGCACAGGCGATCTTTTGTGGTGTGAAAAGAGGAGAGAATCTCTCTCTCTCTTTCTTTCTCTGGTTCCAGCAGATCTGCCTTTTTGTGTAGCTGCTGCTTGCTTGGAAGCCATGGGGGCTGTGGCGGTAGGTTTCTACTGAAACCTCAGTATCGAGCATCTCCAAAAGCCGGTTGAGAAAGCAGTGGGAGAGGATAAAAAGTTAAAAGAATTGCACAAAATAATTACTAATGAGCAACAGTGTGTGCGTGTGCCTTACGCAGCTTGTCAAATCCGTAAGATTGCAAATATTAAGGCTTGCTTCTTAGCCAGTTTGAACTGCAGCTATGCAACCCTTCACAGAGACTGGGCTTCCATTTCCATCTCTTGCCCTGATACAAATGATTAGGTCGCTTGCCTTTCTTAACACGGAATGGCTTTTGGGGGAACTTTTACTAAAATGCCTCCTCTCTTCACCCCACCCCTTCAGCTGTATGATATCGCTCCTACCCCTGTCGATACAAACGTTCCCACCCCTTAAAAATCCCTTTCCTTGCCTCTCTCCGCGGCTGCTCCTACTATTTCTCAGCTGCAACAAACTCTGCACCCAGGTTCTAGCAGGGGGTTGGAGGGGGGGCAAGCGCAAGATGATCCAATTCAATGGGAAAGCAAAACCAGCCCCAATCAAAGCCACATTGATCCATTGGAAGCTGATAGTTGCCAAATCCTCACCAAAGGGGCATATACTATAGATATAGATATATATACATACACACAAACACACTCCCTGATACTTAACTGGGCCAAAAGGTGCTTCAAGCTATTGCACCTCCAGCGAAGAGGGTCTTTGGTGCTGGATTTTCAAAGAGAAGCGAATAACGTGCAGAAAAGAGGGTCTTGCCTTTCCAGAGCAAGCTATCGGCCATGTGCTGAGAACAAAGGAGTGTCTAGGCAGCAAATTCAATTACGCTAACCTCCCGATAACCTTCAATGTGATAGACTCCCGTAAGCGAAGCTTGGGGTGTGTGGTTATTTTGACGGCCAGGACTGTAGATAGATATATTTGACCTTTATTTTGCTCTTCTGGTGACACCCAGTGGATATTGTTCTCTTGCGTTAGGGTGCATGCCACCTCCAAATGTTAGGAAGAACCACTCGGTTTATGGGCAGCACAATGCGACTTGCATTCTGTGGGAATCTTCGCCGGACACCACCTCCCCGTTCTTGGTTGCCCCTTCCCCATCCCAGATCTCTAGAACCGCCATCACAGGAAAGGAAAACTACACCCACATAGTTAAACTGTGGAACTCGCTTCCACCGGACGCAGTGATGGCGCCCAACTTGAATGGCTTTAGAATAGGACCAGACAAATTCATGGGCTGTCGATGGCTACCACTAGCCGGGATGGCTCTGCCCTGCTTCCACAATCGGAAGCCGCAAAGCTTCTGAATACCACTGTAAGCCACAAGAGGGGAGAGGGCTCTTGTCTTTGAATCCTGCTTGCTGGTTTCCCACAGACATCTCTTTGGCTAGTGTGAGAACAGGATGCTGGAGTGGCTGGACCGAGGGCCTGATCCATGAGCTTCATCTTGCGTTCTTATGACCCTTGGGGCTGTTTGTACAGCTTGTAAGGATACCGTATTTTTCGCTCTATAACACGCACCCGACCATAACACGCACATAGTTTTTAGAGGAGGAAAATCTGTAGGCATGCCACCCATAGGCATTCCCTCCATAACACGCACAGACATTTCCCTTTACTTTCTAGGAGGAAAAAAGTGAGTGTTATGGTGCAAAAAATACGGTAATTATTGGAGATGAATGAGAGTTATGAGCTGCCTCCACCAGGATCTCTTCTTTGACTATGGCTGGACTGGAAATGATGGAGGGAGAGTAAAGTCTAAGTTCCTACCAGCCTCTTAAGAGCAATCAAGTTCTTGGGTGTTGTTGTTGTTGTTGTTATTATTATTATTATTATTATTATTATTATTATTATTATTATTAGGGTAGGTGTGGAGTACTTGGGCTCATTTTTGCCTCTTTGCCCTTGCTCCTCATTTGTACAAATAGGAATAGTATCGTTCTCTGTGCCTTGTTTGTATCGTGCACTTCATTCATAAATCTCAGGGCAGTTCGCAACATAAAAATTCAAGATGAAGACACAAAGCACTTTGCTTCTCTACTTCACCAGCCTGCAAAGTTTGTTTTAATCAATAATAAACCTATAACTTGCTAAGGACAGGGACTCGGGATGGTCACCATCCACAACAGTGAGAGGGAGGCATCCACCGTGGGCAAATAAGATCCTTCAGATTCTTTGCATTCTTACCACAGCAAGACACTGGAACAGTAATTTGCCCGAGAACATTAACCCAGTGTTTTTCAACCTTGGGCCTCCAGCTCTTTTTGGGACTACAACTCCCATCATCCCTGACCACTGGTCCTGCTAGCTGGGCATGATGGGAGTTGTAGTCCAAAAACAGCTGGAGGCCCACGGTTAAGAAACACTGCATTAGCCTCCTGATCCATTGCTTAACAGTTAAAAGCTTTGAATCTCAGACTGGGTGATAGAAAGATTTGTAGGGGACTCTGGACACTTACCTTGCTGTGTAGATTTTAAAAACACTCCCCTCTTACAAGAACGATCTTCAAGGCAGGTTAGGGTCCAGCTCGATCTGCTCTTAACGCGATCTATTTGCATCAAAATGGGGAATGGGTGTGGCTAGAGGACATCTGCTCCAGTTTGCAGCCCTTGAAGCTGCTGGCAGTGGCTTCGCCATTCGTAACTGTATAAACCCAGGCTGTCCAACTTGTCATACCAACCGTACATTAGCGGTGGGGGAGCGCCAGGCTAAAATTCGACACTCAGACACACCCAGCCCTCATGCTGCCATCTCAAAGGCTGGGAAGGATGTGCTGGGCTTTAGGTAGGAGGCGAGAGGCTCTGGCAGGTTCCTGGACCTCTCCCATCTCCTCCCCAAAGCTAGCTAGGCTTTGGGAAGAAGACAGGAGGACTCTAGGACCCTGTCTGGGCCTCACACCTCCTTCTCAAAGCCCTGTGTCTTCTTTACCTGACTTTGGGAAGGCAGTGCAAGGGCTATGGGAGGTGTGGGGGTGTGCCAAAAGTTGCCAAGAGCTGTCAAAAAATGCCTCGCCCTTGTACTGCCCTGATAAAAACTAATGAATGCTTGGAGCGTCTCCATCGTTCTGCTCGCACACTGAGGTCCAGCGCCGAAGGTCTTCTTGGTAGTGGCACCCGCCCTGTGGAACGCCCTCCCACCAGATGTCAAAGAGAAAAACAACTACCAAACTTTTAGAAGACATCTGAAGGCAGCCCTGTTTAGGGAAGCTTGTAATGTTTAATAGGTTATTGTATTTTAGTGTTCTGTTGGAAGCCGCCCAGAGTGGCTGGGGAAACCCAGCCAGATGGGTGGGGTATAAATAATAAATTATTATTATTATTATTAGGGAGGGGCTTGGGTCTGGCATGGGTGTCACTTCCCATGTAGGGTTATGGAGCCCCCCAAATTGCCAGGCAGTGTGCTCTTTGTCACTACGCCCCCCCAAATCCTCAATTTAGGATGTTTTGTTTTCACTGAAAATCTCTTACTGAGCTGTGCTTAATGTGTGTGCTGGGCTGTTTGTGAGATGATCACAGGTGCCTGTGTTTGGAGGCATCAGAGCTATCGTGATTAATATTTATACAGCATTATTTACAGGGGATAAAGTTATTTGCCTATGTAAGTCGTGATGATAGGCACCTAAAGGTAAAGGGACCCCTGACCATTAGGTCCAGTCGTAGCCGACTCTGGGGTTGCGGTGCTCATCTCGCTTTATTGGCCGAGGGAGCCGGCGTACAGCTTCCAGGTCATGTGGCCAGCATGACTAAGCCACTTCTGGCGAACCAGAGCAGCGCACGGAAATGCTGTTTACCTTCCCGCTGGAGAAGTATTTATCTACTTTATCTACCTGCACTTTGAGGTGCTTTCGAACTGCTAGGTTGGCAGGAGCAGGGACCGAGCAACAGGAGCTCACCCTGTCACAGGGATTTGAACCGCCGACCTTCTGATTGGCAAGTCCTAGGCTCAGTGGTTTAACCCACAGTGCCACCCGTGTCCCTGATAGGCACCTAGGAAGCTGCTTATACCAAGTCTGACCTTTGCTCAATCTACCTTAGTATTACCTACACTGACTGGCTGCACCATCCCAGGGTGCAAGCAGGGACCTCTGTCTCCGCCCTACCCAGAGATGTCGTGGGTTGAACCTAGGAACTTCTCTGCACAAAGCAGATACTGTGACATTGAGCTGTGGCCCTTCCCCAAATTTGGGGAAACAACCAAAATAATTTAGTATTGTAAAATAATGTCATAAAACCAATGCATTGATTAACAGCCATTAAACCACCAAACCCTGCAAGTGGAAACCTGCAGAAAGGCTTCCTTTAGTGCAAAAGCACTTTCTCTCATTGACACCCCCCCAAAAAAAAAATTGGCTTGGCGGAGGAGTCAGGAGACCCCCCCCCCCATGGAGGGAAAGAGAGAGGAGATTGTTCCTTCTGGCAAGCTGAAACGCTTGCGCTGATCCAGTGATTGCCGTAGTGCTATGCTGAATTCTTCCCGATATAAATAAGAATATATTTTAAAAAGCAGTCCCCGCCTGCAGGTTCACAATCTAAAAGAGGGGGGAAACATTGGCAGTGTGTATGTGTGTGTCGAGATATGCGTGGTTTGTGCCACTTCAGATTGCATCGGGGAAGATTTCCACAGAATGCAAGCAATGCCAGTTACAGGAGCTCTCTCTTCATCCTAAGTGGCACAGCCCAGGCATAGGCTGATCACTGGGCCTTTGCTCATCGTTTGCAACTTGCCATGCAGTGGCTCTGTCCAGCATCCTGTTCTCGCAGTGGCCAACCAGATGTGCCCATGCGAAACTCCAAGCGGGACCTGAGGGCAACAGCAACCCCCTCCCACTTTTTCCAATCCCAGCTGCTGTCATTCGGAAGCAAACTTCCGCCATCACTGGAGGCAGAACACCTTGGCCATTGGTAGCTTTCTTCTCCTCCGTGAATTTGTCTAATTCTCTTTTCAAGCCATCCAAGCTGGTGCCCATTGCAGCCTCTGGTGGGAACAGACTCTGCAGCTTAATCTCGTGGGTGCTTCGCCCCCTTTGTGGTGTTTTATCCGATCCCACAAGGCAAAAGGAAGTTGACTTAGTCCACGCGTAATAATACCGTTCCCACCTGCTGTGCAAAATTGGCGGGTTGTTCATAAGCCTTATTTTGCCCCACCTCCAGTAACAAGCGAGGGCAGCTTAGTGCCGCTCCTAAGTTTCTTTTCATCCCATTTGTTCCTCCAGGGTGCGTGGCTCCCTGTTGGGTTATCCCATATCTTGCCTGCGGCTGTGTAGGTGTCCAGAACGGGCTGTGGCTCCTAATCTTCTGTTGCCTCTGCGTCTTTCTGCATAGAAAATGTTAAGCTTTTGAGCAGATTAGGGCCGTATGAATTTGGCTTTTGCAGGCGGGAGATCGGAACCTGAAAGCAAGCGCCATTGCGCACTTTATTCTCTACCCCCCCACCTCCCGCCCAATAAATAAACCTTTAAAATCTGTACTATTTGTTGGAGTCACTGTAGTTTGCAATGCAAAGGATACAACGGCTGTGTATGTTCGTCGTTACGATGAATGGAATTTATTTCACCGGTAAGGATAGGGGATATTGGGAATATTTTTACGTTTTGTAATGTCTGCCCTTGTTAGTGGTTTGTTTCTGGGGTGAACAAAGCCCTCCCCCGGAAAGAGACCCCCTACGCAGGTTTATGCTCACCCGCAGAAGTTTAGGACTTATAATAGCTGTTTGCTGTGAGAACTAAACAGAGCCTTTAGGCTCAGAAGCAGTCTATCTTTGAAAACCAGGGCTTTATAAGGCTTTCCAGTAACACCTGGGTGGCCACTTGTCAGAAACAGTATTGTCAAGGCTGGTTCAGCTGCAGGTCAGCATGGAGAGACACAGAGATGAGCAGTGAAGTTGATTCTTTATTCAGGGAAACAGAATACAAACAGAGAAACCTATGGGCAAGACTGGCCCCAGTAAAGCAGTTGCCAGAACAGATTATCTGTGCCTCCCACATCCCCCTAAGTCTCCTCTCCAGCCAGCTGTTTTCCCAGCAGTCTTAAACAATGTCAGAGAAAGGGCCCCTGCGCTCTCCGCACTCTCTGCTACATGCAAAGCCCTCCATGTCCTTGGAGACAAGGGGAGCAGAATACAGTAGGACCGGCCGGCTCTTGGGAATCTGTTGCAGCCTCAGCCCCATCTCCTCTTCAACTGCCTGTCCTCAATCTGCAGTGCTTTCTGCCTTTTCTCCCTCTCTCTCACTCAAGCCTGCTGCTTGTTCAGCACCTAACCATTCTGCTCCCTGTTCATCCTCTGACTGGTCTTCAGTGTCAGTTGGGAAAATGGTAATGTGGGAAAGGGGTGAGGGAGAGAGAATTGTGGAACGCCCAGGGTTCTTTTTGGAGGGAGGATACGCTGCAACATTTTGATTCCGGTTGTACTTGTACGCCTATGATAAGGATACACGGGGAGGGTCCGTATGGCAGAGTCTTCTGTCCCTGGCTGTCAATGGCATAGTCCTGGTTCTAGGCTCTTCCCTGCAGACAGAAGGGGCAGAAGGAGCTGCAGATGGACTTCCTCGGTCACAGTCCAGGTTCTTTTACATGGCAGCTTATTAGTAAGCGTCTAGCCCAGTATCCTGCTTCCAAGAGCAAGGCAAGCAGCCAGCTGATTCCTGTAAGCTCAGGGAATGGCATGAGAGTGGTCTGTTTGCCTCCAGTGCTTGGTATTCGGGTAGAAGGAAACTGCCACCAGACCTGGCTAATAGCACTTGGTTATTTATAATACTTGTACCACAATTTCATAAAAAGGATAAGTGGTTGTATGAATTACACTGTTTGACACTGGAGCAGACTGCTTTGGAAAGTAGTGGACAATCCTTCGTTGGAGGTTTTTAAACAGAGCTTGGATGGACATATGTCAGGGAATCTTTAGCTATAATAATAATGATATAATAATAATAATTTATTATTTATACCCCGCCCATCTGGCTGGGTGTCCCCAGCCACTCTGGGCGGCTTCCATAAAAACCAAAAATACAGTAAAATATCACACGTTAAAAACTTCCCTGAACAGCTACTAGATGACTTATGATTCTGTATCTATTGATCAATCTATCAATTGATCAATCTACACACACACACACACACATTCCAAATCAGATATCACTGGCTAACAGTAACATAAGTACTCTTTCCTGTACATTGGTACCTCGGGTTAAGAACTTAATTCATTCCAGAGGTCCGTTGTTAACCTGAAACGGTTCTTAACCTGAAGCATGTTTTCGTTAATGGGGCTGCTGCGCCGCTGGTGCACAATTTCCATTCTTATCCTGGGGCAAAGTTCTTAACCTGGAGCAACCACTTCCTGGTTAGTGGAGTTTGTAACCCGAAGCATCTGTAATCTGAGGTACCACTGTAATTGTCTGCAAAAGCCTGGTGGCATAGAAACCTTTTCAGCAAACATTTCTGCTTGTCTATTGGAAGAGCACTCTGCAAGACTGGAGGCCCGGTTTCATGTAGATGAGCCTCACCAGCAGACAACCAATAATGCTCTTACAGGTGTCTTCTGTGCTTAAGCTAGGATATAAGGGTTCAGGCAATCTCTATGTTACGCTGGACCAAAGTTGTTCAGGTAGCAGATGGGCAGCCAGTGCAGATGTTTTAACAATGATATTGCATGTTGTCAGTGATTTGACCTCATCAGCATCCTAGCCACTACAGATAGGTAGCCGTGTTGGTCTGCCATAGTCAAAATAAAAAAATTCCTTCCAGTAGCACCTTAAAGACCAACTAAGTTAGTTCTTGGTATGAGCTTTCGTGTGCATGCACACTTCTTCAGATACCAAGAACTAACTTAGTTGGTCTTTAAGGTGCTACTGGAAGGAATTTTTTTATCTAGCCACTACAATCAGCTTCTGGACCCAGGACCAAGGGCCGCTCTGCATATTGTTGATAGGTCTTGTAGACCTATGCTCCTCTAAATTGGCCCAACGTGTCTTTTAAATAATAATAATAATAGTGCTCCCACCCATCTGACTGGGTCCCCCAGCCACTCTGGGCGGCTTCTATCGTATGCAAAAGCATAATATAACATCAAACATTAAAAACTTCCCTGTACAGGGCTGCCTTCAGATGTCTTCTAAAAGTTGTATATTTATCTCCTTGACATCTGATGGGAGGGCATTCCACAGGGCGGGCACCACTACCGAGAACGCCCTCTGCCTGCTTCCCTGTAACCTCACTTCTCGCAGGGAGGGAACCGCCAGAAGGCCCTCAGAGCTGGACCTCCGTGTCTGGGCTGAACAATGGGGGACACTCCTTCAGGTATACAGGGCATCTTAAGCTAGTGTTGCTACCACCCCCATCTTAAGAACGTAAGAAGAACCTGCTGAATCAGTTCTGTGATCCTGCGTCCTGTTCTCTCAGTGGCCAATCAGTTACCCATTATGGGAAACCCCATAAGCAGGATTCGAACACAAGAGCAACTAGTCCAACCCCCCAGCAGGAATCTTTTGCCAATGTGAGGCTCAAACCCACGACCCTGAGATTAAGAGTCCCACTGAGTGGTCCCTGAGCTAGCTCCTCATGGCGCTATGAGCAAGAACTTCCACCAGATCAGCGGAAGTGTTCTTGGCTGCTAGGAATTGCTTTTGGTCAGTCTCGGTCTGCCTTGCTAGGGGCAGCCCCTCCTGGGCTCCCTGACGAGGGAACCTGCTGTATTTGGAGCTCATTAGGAGCAGCTTTCAGGGGCTTCTGCTAACGAGCTGCTGAGCAACAAGCGAATGAATAGAAGGCCGGGTGGACTTAATGCCTTGAAGAATCCTTCCCCCCAACTTCCCCCGGGCGTCCTTCTAGTAACTGGCAATATTTCTGTACCCATTCAAATTCCCCTTAAACACAGACGGATAAGGACAGTAGCTTTGCTTCCAGATAAGGAGACTTTATATTGCAAACTGGTTCATCGCGTATCGGAAATGGGTCATTGGCAAGAGGCTTGTTTAATTTACCAGATGTTCCCCAGAAAGTGTAAATCTAGACAGTGGGGGGAGAGAAGATGGGCTGGCATGTTGATGCCAAAGGTGCAGAGTAAAGGGTAAAGGGAGCCCTGACCATTAGGTCCAGTCGTGGCCGACTCTGGGGTTGCGGCGCTCATCTCGCTTTATTGGCCGAGGGAGCCGGCGTACAGCTTCTGGGCCACGTGGCCAGCAAGACTAAGCCGCTTCTGGCGAACCAGAGCAGTGCACAGAAACGCCGTTTACCTTCCCGCTGGAGCGGTACCTATTTAGCTACTTGCACTTTGACGTGCTTTTGAACACTGCTAGGTTGGCAGGAGCAGGGACCGAGCAACGGGAGCTCACCCGTCGCGGG
This sequence comes from Podarcis liolepis, assembly GCF_965112155.1. NCBI lineage: Eukaryota > Metazoa > Chordata > Lepidosauria > Squamata > Lacertidae > Podarcis > Podarcis liolepis. The sequence goes on from NC_139563.1 coordinate 4,157,252, forward strand.
GATTCGAACCGCCGACCTTCTGATCGGCAAGTCCTAGGCTCTGTGGTTTAACCCACAGCGCCACCCGCGTCCTGAAAGGTGCAGAGTAGATGCTTCCAAAAAGCCCTGCATGAGGAACACTGATCTCCCTCAAAGAGAGGGTAGGACCCAAACCAGTGGAGTCAAAACATTGGGCAGGACTTTCTGACAGTAAGAGCTGTTTGGCAGTGGAACGGATGGCCTCAGAAGGCGGTGGGCTCTCGTTCCTTGGAGGTTTTCCAGTAGAGCTTGGGGCGGCCATCTGTCGGGGATGCTTTAGCTGTGATTCCTACATTGCAGTGGGTTCAACTTCAGCCTTTCTCAACCTGTTGGGTCCCCAGATGTTGTTGAACTACAACTCCCGTCACCCCTAGCTAGCAAGGCCAGAGCTCAGGGATGATGGGAGTTGTAGTCCAACAACATCTGGGGACCCACAGGTTGAGAATCCCTGAACTAGGATGAACCTTGCAGGTACCGTCCAATTCTGCAATTCTGTGAAAGAAGCACATATCTGGAAGCACCCTGGATTTCAAACTATTTTGGGATGCCCGGAAAAGTGAATACGCTTTTTGTAGCACCCAAGTTTGGAAGCAGGCAACTAGCACAGAGTTGTGTGGTCAAAAAGAAGACAAATTCTGCAGGAATAGCAAATGGATTTGTAAGCAAGGAAGGCCAAGTTGCGCCATCCGACTTAGGTTGTCCTTATCTTGAAAAGGCAGTGACTGAATCCTTATTTCCAGAATGCGGAATTCCAACCCCCAAATCCTACACTTGCGCAGTGATCACAGGGCAGCTCAGCCCCAACTGGGGTCTCCAAATGTCTTGGGCTGCAACTCCCATTGGCCATGTTTGTGCTGGTGGGACTTGTAGTCCAAAAGCATCCGGAAAGGCTGGGATAGTTCCTGTGCACTTCCCTGGTTGACTGAATCCCACAAAGCCCTAAAATAAAGTGTCTTTCGCGTTTGCTTCACTGAACACTCTCTGCTTCGTAAAGCTTGTTCTCAGAAGGCACACTGCGTAGAGAGAAGGGGGAAGGGAGGGAGGGAGAAGAGGTGGCGCTTATTCAGCAAATCTGACTTCCTGCTATCCTTGTGTCTCTCCCCCCCCCCCCCCGGTGAAGGGGCTTGATAAGAGGGGGCTTCAGAATTAAAATATCACCCAGTTGCTGCACAGGAAAAAGGAAGTTCTTATTATTATTATTATTATCATCATCATCATCATCATCAACAACAACAAATTTATTTATTTATATGCCGCCCATCTGACCGGGTTACTCTAGCTCCTCAGGGTAGCTTCCAACAAATTAAGACATAGTAAGATATCAAACATCAAAAACTTCCCTAAACAGGGCTGCCTTCAGATGTCTTCTAAAAGTCAGATAGTTGTTCATTTCCTTGACGTCTGATGGGAGGGTGTTCCACAGGGCGGGCGCCACCACCGAGAAGGCCCTCTGCCTGGTTCCTTGTAACTTGGTTTCTCGCATGGAGGAAACCGCCAGAAGGCCCTCGGAGCTGGACCTCATGTCTGGGCAGAACGATTGGGGTGGAGACACTCCTTCAGGTATACAGGACCGAGGCCGTTTAGAGCTCTAAAGGTTAGCACCAACACTCTGAATTGTGCTCAGAAACGTACTGGGAGCCAGTGTAGATCCTTTAGGACCGGTGTTATGTTTTCCCAGCGGCTGCTGCCAGTCCCCAGCCTGGCAGCTGCATTCTGGATTAATTGTAGTTTCCGAGTCACCTTCAAAGGCTGCCCCACGTAGAGGTGGAGTGGAAGCGTGGCAAGGCTCATGTGTGGTTTGGGTCTTCCTATTGATCCGCCACCCCATAGGAGGGGCCGCGGCAGCTCTCCCAATGTAGGGCTGGGAGTGTGGGGCAGGTGGTCCTCTTGTGCTGCTAGCTGACAGCTTCGTTCTCTCTGGCCCTGGTGACAGTCTGCTGCTGCTGCTTGCCTCTCACTCCCAGGGGCATGGGGTGACATTTCCATCTCAGCTCCCCGGTAAGGAGTCAGAGTCACTCCTCCCACCCGCCGCCCTTGCCAGTTGCATAAGGTGCACAAACCCAACCGAAGGCAGCCAGACAAAACACAGAGAATCCGGAGGAGGGACGCGAATCTGTCTGGCGTCTTTGCTGCTTTATATAAAGCGCTTGGCATTTCTCTATTTGGGTCAAGCAAAAAAGAGTGCCGTTCCTCTTAAAACTGTTGCTGAGAGCGGGTCCGGGACGTGGAGAGTCAAAGTAGATTCCTTTTCGGATCTAAACTTCCTTGCCTGTTGCAGCCTCCAGAGCTTTTGCTGCTTCCAAGGCCTCTGGGCAGGGATGCCTTTCATCTGCTAGCCTGCTCTGAGCACACCATTCCAGGTTAAGCAAATTCCTTTGCTGCCTCCGCCTCTGCTTCCCTCTCCCATCTGAATGGCTCCCTTTTCTCTCCCCTTCTTTTTGTGCCTCTCGTCGTCGTGTTTGAAAGGAGAATAAAGATGCCCCTTCCCCGCCCCCCGCCCCGCACAGCTTAATCCGTTGCCCTCTAAAGGATTAGCGTCATCGGCAGAAAATCCATTATGAGAATTATGGAGCTATTTCAATGAAGGATGGGGTTGGTCCGGCTTAGGCGGCTTCAGCAGAGAGGCCGGGGCCCATTCACAAGCACCTGTTTCCGAGCAAGGCTTCCCTGCCCTTTTCCGTGGCAGGCTGGGGACAAGCCAAAAGTGGTTGAACTGGTTCCTGGGCAGGTGGAAGGAAGGTGAATCCCGGATCCCTTCTGTGCTTGCCTGGAGGATGAACGGAGTGAGTAGGAGGACCGGATTTAAGCCCAGCTAAGCCACTGAGATGCTCCTTGCTGGTGGGTCAGCACAGAAACGAGAGGCAAGCGTTAGAACATCCAGTCTGAGACACTCTTCCAAGTCTTGAGTGCCTTTCTCGCCTAATGCCAGAGTGGTAGTAGCTCAAAAGTTAATCCAGGTCTTGCCGCTGCTAATTTTTATTTATTTGTTCATTGGCTTCCACACATGTCTCAAGGTGATGTACTCTTTTTAAAAAAATTTTTTTTTATTAACAATTTCAACATAACAAATTACCGTATTTTTCGTTCTATAACACGCACCCGACCATAACACGCACGTAGTTTTTAGAGGAGGAAAACAAGAACAAAAAAATTCTAAACGAAACAGTGGTTGTATGATTTTTGTTGTTTCATGCTGTGGCCACAGACGTGATCTGACAGTGAGTTTGGAGTAGCCCAATGCAAAAATCCTGAGGATCCATGTGGATCCGTGCTTTGTAACCACGTTTTAAGTGGGGAGGGAAGGGAAAGCACTCAAGGGACAAGGAGAAGGATGCTGCTAATAATGCAGAAGAGGGGTTTAAGGGGAGAAGAAGCATGTGTGGGGTGGGTGGAGAAGGATGCTGCTAATAATGAAGAAGAGGGGTATAAGGGGAGAAGGCTCCTCTCCTCTCCCACTTTGCTCCTTTAAAGCAAGCAGGCTCTCTGTCCCTCTCTCCTCCCCACTCAGCAGCTCTTCTCCCGCTTTGCTGTTTCAAAGCGAGCCACGGAGGAGGGAAGCAAGGGGAACCATGGATCCTCTGTTCACGACTGCAGTAGATCCCCCCCGCCACCCGTAGGCATTCCCTCCATAACACGCACAGACATTTCCCCTTACTTTCTAGGAGGAAAAAAGTGAGTGTTATGGTGCAAAAAATACGGTATCAAAACAAATCATCTTCATTATTCCCCCTCTCCAACAACCCCCCCCCCGAAGACATCCCTCAGCTCCTCTCTCTGATTTCTCAACTCATGTTGTTCTCTGCCTATTGTAAAATTGTATACATCCTTATTATCTATCTACTATATTAACCCTCAATGAATTTGTGTATGCTTGTTCAAAACCTGCCAAGGAGTCCAGTTCATTTTGTTGTCTTTTTAAATAATTTGTAAAAAGTTCCCATTCTTCTTTAAAGTCACAGCTGTCCTTATCTCGCAATTTGTATGTCAGTTTCGCCAGTTCCGCATAGTTCATCAATTTCTCTTGCCATTGTTCTTTTGTCAGAGTTTCCTCATTCTTCCATCCTTGTGCTATCAAAACATAAATAAGTTCTTTGTTTTCCTTGGCAGGTCTTGTCCTACAATCCCTAACAAAAATGCTTCTGGTTTTTTCACAAATGTCATTTTAAACATTTTCTTCAACTCATTATATATCATTTCCCATTTTTTTTAAATTTCTCTGCATTCCCACCACATATGGTAAAAGGTCCCTTCCTTTTCTTTACATTTCCAACCTATGTTTGACCCAAAGGTGATGTACTCTAAGAACATAAGAAGAACCTGCTGGATTAGGCCATTGACCCATCTAATCCAGCATCACAGTGGCCGACCAAATCCCTATGGGAAACCAGGAAGCAGAATTTGAGCAAAATAGCACTCTCCCCTCCTGTGATTTCCAGCAACTAGCATTCAAAAGCACTGCAGCCTCTGACCATGGAGTCACAGCATAGCTCTCCTGATTCGTAGCCATCAATAGCCCTCTTCTCCATGAATTGGTCTAATCCAGACTTCCTCAAACTCGGCCCTCCAGATCCTTTTTGGCCTACAACTCCCATGATCCCTAGCTAGCAGGACCAGTGGTTAGGGATGATGGGAATTGTAGTCTCAAAACATCTGGAGGGCGAGTTTGAGGAAGCCTGGTCTAATCCTTTTCTAAAGCCATCCAAATTGGTGGCCAGCACCGTCTCCTGTGGAAGGGAGTTCCGCAGTTTTAACCACGTGCTGCGTGAAAAAGGGCTTCCTTTTATCTTTCAATACACAGCTCAGAGCGGCTCACAATCATCACAACAGCATTGGGGAGAGGGAAACACTGCAAGCACCATTATATCAAATATGGTAACATATAAGGTAAAGGTGACGGTACCCCTGACCATTAGGTCCAGTCGTGGACGACTCTGGGGTTGCGGCACTCATCTCACTTTACTGACCAAGGGAGCCGGCGTACAGCTTCCGGGTCATGTTGCCAGCATGACTAAGCCGCTTCTGGCGAACCAGAGCAGCGCACAGAAACACCGTTTACTTTCCCACCGGAGCGGTACCTATTTATCTACTTGCACTTTGACGTGCTTTCAAACTGCTAGGTTGGCAGGAGCAGGGCCCGAGCAATGGGAGCTTACCCCATCGCAGGGATTCGAACCGCCGACCTTCTGATCGGCAAGTCCTAGGCTCTGTGGTTTAACCCACAGCGCCACCCGCGTCCCTCACGGTAACATATAAACTACAATAAATTCGTCAGAACAATGAATGCAATTCACTTAAGTAATAGTAATGCAATAAAAGCAGCTTTCAAAAAGTTTAAAACCATGCAAAAAATAAAAGCAGATTTAACAAACAGTATGTAGGAGGCACCGGTGGTTAGAGACCTAGTCATTCGGTTCATTGGGGGAAAAGTAAAACTTCCGTGCAGATAGTGGGTGTCTCCTGTATCTCGACAGAACAGGGGCAGCCACACTCCAAAGCCCTGCACCCAAGTTACTGTGGTGCTTGGCTTGTGATATTTTTGGGTCTTGGAGAAAGGAGAAAGCTCTCCCACAGACCACAGTGACCCACTGGATGTATATAAAGGATAAGACGGTCTCTTGTCTTGGTGGAGTCACCAGCTGCTGAATAATTAACACTGCTCACTACCAAAAACACAGCTCAAGCGAGGCTTTGCCTTCGAACAGCCTGGCAGTGTTTCATGGACTAACCATACATTTCAGGAGGCTGAAAGTGTGAGCTTTCGGATTACACAGGACTCTTCTTCAGAGCTCGGGCGTTTAGAGTAGGAACTTTAAATGTGAAGAACGTAGCAGGGCAGGCAGCTTTTGAGCCCGAGGAAAGCTGCTGGCACAATCAGAAGCTGTGTTAATTGGATTGCAAATGTCTTGCCTCGCTGTGAAGGGTCAGGTTTAAAACCAACCTCAGTCTATAAGCCAAGAAGAAGAAAACCCCAGTGTTTCTTGGGGAGGAAGGCAAAGGGGGGGGGCAAAACCTTTCTACCTCTAACACTGTTGTGTTTAGAGAGTCCCCCGTCACCCCGTACTAATGCAAAACAGCCCCGTTTTCAGATTAGCAAAGCTGGAGTTAAATGTGGGAAGCAGTCAATTTTTATTACATTTTCTGGTATTACCTAGTGGCCAGAGGGCTTGGAACCCAGCAGGGAGCTGTTCTGCTGCCAGTTCAACGAATGACCAGCTTCAGATTGTTGTGGCCCAATGCCTCCGTTGGCCCAGTTTCTCAGAATTTGGAGATTCACACTTTGCAAGCATTTGGTGTTTACGGCAGCACTGGAATTTCATCTTGTGTCTCCAGCTTTTAAGAACTTCCTTCTTCTTAAACCTTTGCAGCACATCGCCACGGATCCTCACTGGTCCCAGATTGGACCACCCCTCTCATTTGAGAGGTGGGAGTCCAAATCATACCATATCCACATATTTATTCTGGATTCATAGTGCTGGTCCAAAATGCCACCTTTCACCTCTGGTTCTTAAAATAATAATAATAATAATAATAATAATAATAATAATAATAATAATAATAATAATAATTTATTTATACCCCGCCCATCTGGGTGGGCCTCCCCAGCCACTCTGGGCGGCTTCCATAAAAACCAAAAATACAGTAAAATGTCACACGTTAAAAACTTCCCTGAACAGGGCTGCCTTAAGATGTCTTCTGAATGTCAGGTAGTTGTTTATTGCTTTGACATCTGCTGGAAGGGCATTCCACAGGGCGGGCGCCACTACCGAGAAGGCCCTCTGCCTGGTTCCCTGTAGCTTTGCTTTCCGCAATGAGGGAACCGCCAGAAGGCCCTCGGCGCTGGACCTCAGCGTCCGGGCAGAATGATGGGGGTGGAGACGCTCCTTCAGGTATACTGGACCGAGGCCGTTTAGGGCTTTAAAGGTCAGCACCAACACTTTGAATTGTGCTCGGAAACGTCCTCTTTGAAGCACATCATTTTGTCTCCCCAACTGCCCCTAAATTGGCTTAGCTTTCTAGTTTGAGTGGTGAGGAAGCAAACCCAAATCATATCATATACTCACATACCTCTCCTGAATTCACGGGGCTGGTCTGCAGATAACACACGCTCTCTCTCATTGTGCAGAAATCCCCAAAGCCGTCCTGAGTACATGTTCAAATAAGTGCCTGAGTTCTTTCGGCGTTATATAAAAACGGTTTGCGTGGAGTTATATAATCAATTAAACATAGCCTCTTCTGACTGCAACGGTCTGTTTATGTGTTTTATACCTGCCTTCCCTTTCTGGTGTGACACGAGAGCACCTCTTTCCTCTCACGCAAGAGCTTCCTTTTCGTATCTGACAGCCAGCCACTTAGGTCTTTCCTCGTAATGCTGCACAAAAGGCTTTCTCTTAAATGAATTTGTGCTTCTGCATCAAGGGTGGGGACCCTCAACCTTGGGGGCCAAATGCACCCGCCCACCAGTCTCTCTTACATGGCCACCAGGACTCTCCCCAGCCATCGAACTCCCAACCTCCTTGAGGCATATTTTATGCCTGGCTGGAATGTGTCCTTGAACTCTGATAATGTTTTCCTGCTTGCCTGGATGGAGGATAGAACCACGGGTACCTGAGCATGTGTAGAAAGCGGAAGGTGGTGGACTCTCCTTCTTTGGAGGTTTTAAAGCAGAGGTTGTCAGGGATTCTTTTTTTTTTTTTTTTTTTTTATAAAATTTTTATTAGTTTTACAAAATTTTAAGAAAAACAGACAAACACTAAAAATGACAAACATACACGTATAGTTTCAAACATATTTTCATAAACCTCTTTTCTTGGACTTCCCCATACCCCCCCTCTCTGCATCCCAATGTCCAAAATTCAACTAGCAACTTCCAATTGTTACTTTCCAATCTTTATCATCTTAGTCCTCTTTTATAGTCTAACCTTGTATCCCTGTTGTCAGGGATTCTTGAGCTGTGATTCCTGCACTGGACTAGATGACCTCTGGAGTTCCTTCCACCTGCACAATTCTACGATTCTGCTGTACAAAGTTTGCATTCAATACTCTGACTCGTTTTTTGGCTTGGGCCCTGCCTATCGCTAGCATGTGGAAGGTTGCCCAGAAGAAAATGTGACCCTGACGTCAGGGGGAAGCCAACATGATGCCCTCTAGATGATCATAGGTAAAGGTAAAGGGACCCCTGACCATTAGGTCCATTCGCAGATGACTCTGGGGTTGCGCGCTCATCTTGCTCTATAGGCCGAGGGAGCCAGCTTACAGCTTCCAGGTCATGTGGCCAGCAGAACTAAGCCGCTTCTGGCGAACCAGAGCAGAGCACGGAAACGCCGTTTACCTTCCCACCGGAGCGGTACCTATTTATCTACTTGCACTTTGATGTGCTTTCGAACTGCTAGGTTGGCAGGAGCAGGGACTGAGCAACGGGAGCTCACCCCGTCGCAGGGATTCGAACCGCCGACCTTCTGATCGGCAAGTCCTAGGCTCTGTGGTTTAACCCACAGCGCCACCCACGTCCCATCTAGATGATCATAGAATTGCAGAGTTGGAAGGGATCCCAGGGGTCATCTAGCCCAACCCCCTGCAGTGCAGGAATCTCGGCTAAAGCGTCCATGACAGATAGCCATAAAACCTCCAAGGAAGGACAGTCCACTACCTCCCGAGAGTGTCCTTTCCACTGTTGAGCAGCTCTTCCTGGACTCCAACTCCCATCAACCACTGCATGGCAGGAGCAGTGGGCATTGTCCTCCAGTGATGTGCATCTGCAGAAAGTCCGCCCGATCTCTTTTGTTGCTGGACGCTCTTCAGGCTGGATCTTGGCGACCCGCATGCATTTCCCCTCCCCGTTGCTCGCAGCCAGGTACCCGAGGGCGTCTTGGCTGAAGTTGTCAAGCTGACAGGGTGCCAAGGATTTGCCCGGCAGCAGCACAGCTGCAGCACCCAAATTTAAAGCTCTGTAATTCAATGGGATTTGCAACTTGGGGGTGCGTCCTTTGACACTAACGCACTTTGGCATGAATCCTTTTTGTAGGAGATGGCCGGTTCTTCATCAGAGTCTTCGCCAACCTTGGACCCTCCATGTGTTTAGTTTTTATTTATTTATGCATAGCAATCCCACCTTTTTCCCCATGGAGCTCACTGTTTCGTACATGGTTCTCCTTTTCCTTGTTCAATCCTCTCAGCAACCCTTTGAGGTATGCTAGTGACTGGCCCAAGGTCAGTGAGAACATTGCAGGTGAGTGGGGATTTGAACCCTGATCTCCAAGGTCCTAGTCCAGTTCTCTAACCGTTGCACCACACAGGTTCTCTGTCGATGGACTGCAATTCCCACCCCCCACTGTGCTGTCTGAGGATGATGGGATTTGTAGTCCAACGTCATCTGATGTTGGCGAAGGGTCCTAGAGCTGTATTAGAGAAATAGCCAGTGTGCTCAGCACTTGAGGGTCGCTTCCAAGGCGTGTTCTTGACTTCCCTGTTTCCGATGCCATTCTGAAGTGGTCCATTTTAGCTGTCATTGGGACTTTGCCCTTGAGAAATCTTTGTGGATACAGTGCTTTGAGGGGGGAGACATGGACAACCCCATAGGGCTGCTAAGTCTTGCCTCGCATGAGAATCTGTAAGCAGATTTTGGCTCTGGTTTTGAGAAGCTGAAGGCAGCCGGCCAGGCCTAAGAGTTGGCCAATGCCAGTCTTGAGGAGGGAGCATTAGCTTGTTGTTTAGTCGTGTCCTTGACCCCCTGGACCAGAGCACGCCAGGCACTCCTGTCTTCCACTGCCTCCCGCAGTTTGGTCAAACTCATGTTGGTAGCTTCGAGAACACTGTCCCACCATCTCGTCCTCTGTCGTCCCCTTCTCCTTGTGCCCTCCATCTTTCCCAGCATTAGGGTCTTTTCCAGGGACTCTTCTCTTCTCATGAGGTAGCCAAAGTACTGGAGCCTCAGCTTCAGGATCTGTCCTTCCAGTGAGCACTCAGGGCTAATTTCCTTCAGAATGGAGAGGTTTGATCTTCTTGCAGTCCATGGGACTCTGAAGAGTCTCCTCCAGCACCATCATTCAGAAGCATCCATTCTTCGGCGATCAGCCTTCTTGATGGTCCAGCTCTCACTTCCATACATCACTACTGGGAAAACCATAGCTTTAACTATACGGACCTTTGTTGGCAAGGTGATGTCTCTGCTTTTTAAGATGCTGTCTAGGTTTGTCATTGCCAAGCCTTAGCTACATAGCGCATAATTCCTCGCATTGCAGGGGGTTGGGCTGGATGACCCTTTAGGGTCCTTCCAACTCTTCATAATTGAACTGCTCCAGGCAGCCTGTTCATTGGGCATTCACCCTGTTCCTTGCTAGAACAAACTTTGGGTTTGTATCGAAACTTTTACTCATAGCAGACACACGGAGTAAAATCTAGTTGAATAGAATCATAGAATTATAGAGGTGGAAGGGACCCCAAGGGTCATTTAATCCAACCCCCTGCATTGCAGGAATATTTTTGCCCATCGTGAGGCTCAAACCCGGAACCTTGAGATTAAAAGTCTCGCTCTTTACCGACTGAGCTCGCCTACAGTTTTCTTTCCAGACTTTTTAACCATGCTTCTTTATACATGAGACAAACGACCTCTATGAGGGGGCAACAACATGCACAAGACTGTTGCTGAAAAAGCACAGTCCTTCCTAGTTTGTGCACTCTTGACAGATCGAACTAATAATAATAATAATAATAATAATAATAATAATAATAATAATAATAATAATAATTGATTTATACCCCACCCATCTGGCTGGGCTTCCCCAGCCACTCTGGGCGGCTTCCAACAAAATATTAAAATACCGTAATACATCAAACATTAAAAGCTTCCCTAAACAGGGCTGCCTGTTTAGGCATACAATTTTTTTAAAATAAAAAACCCTCTACAAACTGAACATTCAAAAGTGGCTGGCATAGGCGCTCCCTGGCCCCCAAGTGAAGATTTCTTTTGGGATCAATAGGTGGATTAGCAAGATCATTAGAAAGAGGAGTTGAATCATTCTCAAGTTAATGTGGCTCTGGCTCCTTGAAGACCCCGGAATAGAACAATTTTTTTTTTGGGGGGGGGGGGGTTGTTCTCTACCAGGGCAGCTGAGTCGAGACAAATTACTGGATGGAGGGGCTACACCCCTCCACGTGCGAGATGTCCTTGCAATACCTATTTGGGGAGGGGGGCCCGGGCTTCCTTTCTGCTCCGTCAGCCAGAAAGGTCTCCCCCATCAGCCTTTACGAACTAATGAACAGGCCTGATTAAGATTTGGCAGCTCCCGCACCACACCACCCCCTGAGGTATTCCCGGGCTGAGGGGATGGGGAGGGGGAAGGCAAAATGTTCACGCACTGGCGCTCCGTGCAGCATTACAGAGAGGATGGCCTCGTAATTAAATGCTGAATGAAAGCAAATGTTTGCTGATGAGCATGGTGGGTGGTTAATTAAGCGGACGGGGAGGAGGGGAGAGCAAAGCTCGAACCCACAACCCTGAGTTGAAGAGCTCTACCACCTGAGCCAGGGGTAGGCAACCTAAGGTCCGTGGGCCGGATGCGGCCCAATCACCTTCTAAATCCGGACCGCGGATGGTCCAGGAATTGGCGTGTTTTTACTTGAATAGAATGCGTCTTTTTATTTAAAATGCATCTCTGGGTTATTTGTGGGGCCTGCCTGGTTTTTTTTACATGAGTAGAACGTGTCCTTTTATTTAAAATGCAACTCTGGGTTATTTGTGGGGCATAGGAATTCGTTCACCCCCCCCATATAGTCTGGCCCCCCACAAGGTCTGAGGGACGGTGGACCAGCCCACAGCTGAAAAAGGTTGCTGACCCCTGAGTCTGAGCTTTCCCAGATCCTTCTCCGTGAATTTGTCTAATCCTCTTTTAAAACCAAGTTGGAGGCCACCACTGCGAGTTCTGCCGCTCAACTCTGTGCTGCGTGAAGAAGTTCTTATCCATCCATCTTTCGATCTTAAGCTTTGGTGGATACCCACGACTTCTGGCGTTGTGTGTGCAAGAGAAAAACCACCTTTACCCTCTTTCTCCATGCCATACAATAAGGGTAGAATAAGCACATCATAAATAAATTGCCATCTCGAATAGGAGCCACACGGAACTCCCGTTCTGTGCTTGCATAAACAGTTTTGTGGTGTCTTACCGTACACAGAACTGGCAAGATGGAGGCTGCTGAATGGGTTGGAACGCAGATCGATCGTTATTGCATAAAGGTGACTTCTGGTCTCTGCGGCTGCGAGTTTAAAGACGTGTCTGTGTGTCCTTGAACTTGGGGAGATGGACTGTCGCTGAAAAGGCAGCAGACAGCCTTGAGCCATCCAAAAGCCTCGGTGAACTGGCTGCTAATTTAATCCTGCCAGAGGCCCTGGGGGTGCTGAGTCCCGCAGCAAGTTTCTTTTTCCATGGTGTGAAATCTGCCCGTGTGACAAACTGAATTATACATGCTTCTGCCTGTGGCGGAAGAAAATTCTGAAACACATTAATAACTTGGTTTAGGGGCAGGGAATGAAGTTCGTTTCTAGCAACACAAACACCCCAACCGCACCCCTCCTTTCCTGCTCCTGGTCTTTGCTTACGCAAGGCTGGTTTGTTTATTGATTTTTAATTTGCATTTCTATCCCACCTTTTTTCTTCCTCCGAGGAGCTCAAGATGGCAGGCAGGGTTCTCTTCCTCCCCATTTTCTCGTCACAACACCCCTGCAGGGTGGGCGAGTTCGAGAGAAGACAGTGACTGGCCCCCAACCAAGGTCACCCAGTGATCTTTGTGGCCAAGTGGCGATTTCAATCCTGGCCTCTCCCAGGTCCCAGTCCGGCACTCTAACCACTAGGCCCACGTTGTGTGGAGGGAGGGGAGCAAGGTGGGCCTGTAAGGGTTGCTGTGGGAAGTGAGTCAAGAAGTAATGGTAAAGGGACCCCTGACCATTAGGTCCAGTTGTGACCGACTCTGCGGTTGCGGCGCTCATCTCGCTTTATTGGCCGAGGGAGCCTGCATACAGCTTCCGGGTCATGTGGCCAGCATGACTAAGCCGCTTCTGGCGAACCAGAGCAGCGCACGGAAACGCCGTTTACCTTCCCACCGGCGCGGTACCTATTTATCTACTTCCACTTGGACGTGCTTTCGAGCTGCTAGGTTGGCAGGAGCAGGGACCGAGCAACGGGAGCTCACCCCATCGTGGGGATTCGAACCGCCCACCTTCTGATCGGCAAGTCCTAGGCTCCGTGATTTAACCCACAGCACCACCCGCGTCCAACCCTTTTAAAAAAAAGGTCATGTCCTCTCACACACCCCTGCATAGGATTCTGAAGGCATCCCAGCCCATTCCCTGCGCCGAAACTGTAGAATCACAGGATTGTCGAGTTGGAAGGGGTTCTGAGGATCATCTAGTCCAGCCCCCCGAAATGCAGGAATTTCAGCTAGCCATTCCCAGCACTGGGAGTTGAGCAGAAGTCTGAAGCCTCCTGGCATTGCCCAAGTGGTTGCCTGGCCTTCGGCCCAGGCCCAGTTTGATCCCCCTCTATGGGTCCCTGTAAGTTACCTCTATGGCCCTTTTATGGGCACAGGTGGGACCAACATGGATAGCTGGCCCTGATGGATACTTGAGGTTCCTGTTCCCTGTGGTTGTAATTCGTGGGCAATCATTTAATTTTATCCTGATCCTTATCTTTAAGCTGTATTTTAATCAATTGTTTGCTTGTGTTTTAATGTATTTGATATTTGATGCTAGCCTCCCCGAGCCAGGTCTTGGCTGGCGACGGCAGGGTATAAATAAAAATTTACTTACTTACTTACAACACCTGTTCCTTCCTGCGCCTCTCGGGTAGCGCCAGGTACACGGCTCCTTTGGCATGGGCTCTTTTGGGCATTACCTTCTCGGCCCAGAAAGAAACCTGCATTGCAGCAGATCAGCTCCCTCCTTTGGTATTGCCAGCTCACGTGCCAAAGGGTTTTAGGTGTTCCTCCCAGGGGAATGTGCTCTCCTTTTTCCTCCCCCCGGTCACAATCAGCCAACTGAGCCCTTTCCAAACCCAAACATTGCTGGAAAATTCAGGACAGATTTACAGAAGTCCTTCTTCACACACCTCATAGTTAAAAACCATGGGATTTGCTCCCAGAAGAGGTAGTGACGCCCACCAATTTGGAGCGCTTTAAAAGAGGATTTGACACGTTTGTGGGAAGAGAAGACTTTCAGGGGCTATTCCCTCCCTGTGAGAAGCCAAGTTACAGGGAACCAGGCAGAGGGCCTTCTCGGTGGTGGTACCTGCCCTGTGGAACGCCCTCCCACCAGATGTCAAAGAGAACAACTACCAGACTTTTAGAAGACATCTGAAGGCAGCCCTGTTTAGGGAAGCTTTTAATGTTTGATGCATTACAGTATCTTAATATTTTGTTGGAAGCTGCCCAGAGTGGCTGGGGAAGCCCAACCAGATGGGTGGGGTATGAATAATAAATTATTATTATTATTATTATTATTATTAGGCACGATGGTTCTGCTCTGCCTCCACAGTCAGATGCTTCTGAATCAGTTTCTGGGGGCCACAAATGGAGAGAGAAGGAGCACAACATGTGGGCTGGTGGATGTTCAGAGAGGGATCCTCTTCTTCTCCAGTTAGACTTTAAAATATGTCGGGGACCGCCAGCATCCTAGGATGCAGCTCCCATCACCCTTGATTACTGGCGGTGTTGGCTGGAGTTGATGGGAGCAGACTGTGCTGGCGGCTGCTTTTGCTTCCTCTGTGCAGGATGAAGCATTTTTCCACATCACGTAGTCCTGGGCATAAGGCGGCTTCCTGCGATCTGGTCCGTATCGTGATATTAAGAACTTGCTGTGCTTCGGGAGCAGTTCCTGTGGCAGGAGGAAGATCCCTTGTCCCTCCCGCGTTGCATTTCCCCTCAACTGCATTTAACTCCTAGCAGCTGCATACCTCCAAAATCCTTCTCTTCCTGGCTGCCACCCGGCGCCACCTTCCTTGAAGTCTCCTAGCTAGTGTTTCTGGCTCCTGGGATCGCTGAGATGAGCTCTGTAATAGCAGAGCTGCGGGATCAGTCCAGACCCCCTTGCTAATGATCTCCTGTGGTCTGCAAGTGCAAGCTAACTCTCTGCATCCGCATGCCAGTTACGGTTAGAACCGAGCGATGGAAAGGGAGTTAATGTGTGCCGATGTGTTCAGCCTCTGTGCATGGCAGTGTGAAGGCTTGACATTTTTGAATGTGTTCCTGAATGGATGCAAATCTTAAAAGCCATTCGGCTCCACGTTTATCGGGGCCTGGAAGATGGGCACGGCTAGATCATGGCGCTTCTGATGGCTTTTGAAATCCTGCGTAGGCATAGTACAGGAGGCATTCCAAAAAACCCTCCAGCAGCCGTGGCTTCTCCTTTTTTAATCTTATTTCTTTAGATTTCATTATGGTAAACCAAAGAATATCCATAAAAAAATACTATAAATAATACAACAAGTTGAATGCAGCATTCGGCAGGATATCATCATTAAAGTTGTTATTCCAAAATATTACCCATATATACCTATTTTTCCAAAAATCTGCTAGTCTGGATTTAATAAGTTCATTTGATCATGGTTACTATCAACCAATCCCCCCCCATCCATTTGCGTATGGTAGGAGATATACTCGCCCTCCCCAAATTCTAGCTAGCATCATCTTAGCAGCAGTTAAAAGGTTGATTCCTGTTTCTTGATCATTTTCCAAGATAGCATCCCTTTTAGATAGGTAAGTAGGAATATTTTAGGGTGGCTTCTTGCCTGGTATCCACTCAAAATGGGTTGTAGAGTAACATCACACACAAGTGGAAACTGAGCTCATAGCTTGTTGTCAAGGCAGGTTGACTTTTGCTCTTTGTGGGCTGAAAATGGGGGTTTGGGGTGGTGGTGGAAACAGATCTACATGCCGTGCGCTCCACCATTTCTAGATTAAGCTTAGCAAAGCCAAGTTTGCTGCCTAAACATGGCGGATCCCTCTAACCAGCATGTAGAAGTCCACTCCCAGTGTGATGGGAAGACTTTGCATCACCCTGCGGTAGTGAAAGAGGCACCGATACCTGTCCCTTCAGCTGCGCTCTTTGAGCTCTGTCCAAGCTCCACCTCTCTTCCTTTTGTGCTGTCATACAGACTCTGCTAAAGGCCTCTTGTTGACGCATGGAATCCGAGTGCCTTTTTTAATTAATTTCCTTTTTTCCTTCTTTGCTTCGGTCAGCAAAACCAGAAGAGATAAAGCCAGCCGGCGAGGTCACCACAGCGAACGACATCGCGGCCCCTCCAAGCAAGGAGCTTCCGCCGAGCCCCGATAAGAAAGCCAAGGTGAGGGTCGACCGTGTCGTGCTTCCAGCGCTGCGGGTTTTGGTTCTCGGCACCCTGCTTTCCCCCTTTTTGCTTCTTAAGCCAACGATAAGTTCTGTCCTCTGAGCTGATGGGCTCCCAAGAAAAGTAGCTGGCTACCAAGCCCAGTTTGATGACACTCAAGGCTGTTAACACCATCCCTAAGCTCCTCATTTCTAACCCAGTGGTGGCTATGAGAAGAGTCCTGGCACAGATGTTGAGCAGTTTTCTTCCCAATGTCTGTTCTGTACCCAGCCCTGTTCTGTGTGCTTAGAGGAGTCACCAGACATAAGTAGGCCTGGAGTGAATTGTGTTGCGTCAAGTTGGAAATGAAGAGCAGCTGAACTGCTCACTTCATCTTTTCCCTCTGCCAGTGAAGGTAGACCAGGGATGAGGGAACCTCCAGATGTGGTTGGACTCCAACTCCCTTTCAGGAATGATGCGAGCTGGAGTCCAGCATCACACGGACGACCACAGTTCCTCCATCCCTGACGCTGGCAGTACTGAGCGAGATGAACCAGTGGTCCGATCTTGTATAAAGCAGCTCTCTGCATTCTGACAGCTATCATGATGCGAACAGGTTGCCCTTTCTGGAAAATAGATCAGGAGTGAGCCAGCCAGCAGTAAATCACACGGAGTCAGTGATGTTAACACATTATTAGAAAAAAACAAACTGCACAGGTGTGTCAGGCCTAATGAGCACAGCAACAACTCTTCCTCTGTAGGTCTTGCCCCAATGAAACAGTTGCAGAGACTCTCTTAAGTCCCCTCATCTCCAGGGCTTTTTCCAGGCAATCGGAGACTGTGCCTGCATGCAACCTGCCACTTCTCCACTGGTTTCAGCCCTCTTCTGGTTCAGGGAGACAAGGGGAGAGAGGAGATTGTCGCAGCAGGAGGGGGAGACATCTGTGACTCTTCACTAGCCAGACTCCTCTCTGCCTCTTCGCCTCCTTCCTCTCCTGCTCCCGCCTCTGATTCTGGACTTCTTGTCATGGAATTCTACTCAGTATTGAACCAGAGCAGAATTCAGCGTATAGTTAGCAGAGTAAAAACTTAAAACACGTTGCAGGATTCCCAAAAAACAGACCAGAGGCAATTAATACTTCATCCAGCAGAGCTTTACTGCTGCTGAAGGCAGAGGAGCAGAATGATCACAAGTTCAATACTTTTATGATTGGCCCTGTCCATCAGAAATCCAGTTGCAGCAATCCAGTTGAAGCATATGTAACCCGAGGTACCACTGTATAGTGTTAAGCTTCAGATTTCTTATAAGTTATTGTAAGTTTAAGTTAAGTCTGAAGCTTAACACTATACAGTGGTACCTCGGGTTACATATGCTTCAGGTTACAGACTCCACTAGCCCAGAAATAGTACCCCGGGTTAAGAACTTTGCTTCAGGATGAGAACAGAAATCGTGCTCCAGAGGCGCAACAGCAGCGGGAGACCCCATTAGCTAAAGTGGTGCTTCAGGTTAAGAACAGTTTCAGGTTAAGAACGGACCTCCGGAACGAATTAAGTACGTAATCAGAGGTACCACTGTACAGACAACACCAACACCAGAAGGAAAAGAAATAGGAGAAAGTGAAACCCAGGCTCCTTCTGGTCTTATTATTATAATCAGTATGACCTTGTCAGAAGAGATAACATAACCAGTTTAAGCCAGCTGTATTCAGCTTCTTTGAAGGAATAACCCAAACATCATGAACCTCCTGCTTGTATCCTTCACACAGAGAAGCTTCCATAACCCTCTTGAATTAAGTAAAATAGGACACACTTTGTCATCCCACCACCAATCCCTGGGCTCTGAGCCTTCTTTCCCAGGGGCTTCCCCAGCTGGTTCCTCCCACCACTCCAACCAGGCCATGGCACCCAGTATACAGTGGTACCTTGGGTTGAGAACTTAATTCATTCCTGAGGTCCGTTCTTAACCTGAAACTGTTCTTAACCTGAAGCACCACTTTAGCTAATGGGGTCTCCCGCTGCTGCCATGCTGCCGGAGCACGATTTCTGTTTTCATTCTGAAGCAAAGTTCTTAACCCGAGGTGCTATTTCTGGGTTAGCGGAGTCTGTAACCTGAAGCATCTGTAACCTGAAGCATATGTAACCCAAGGTACCACTGTATACTTTGATTGGCAGCAGCTGAGAAAGGGTCATTCATCTCACCTGCCACCTGAGACTCTTTTCTCCAGGTAAGCTGGGAACTGATCCTGGGACCCATATTAAGGAATATGGGAATCTGCCTTATACCGAGTCAGCCCACAGGTCCCCCAAGCTCACTGTTGTCTACACTGACTGGCAACACCTCTCCAGGATTTCAGACATGAGCCTTTCCCAACCCTACCGGGAGATTCCAGCAGGATTTGAACCTGCATGCAAAGCAGATACTCTACCCCTGAGCTACAGCTGAAGAGAGACGGCTCTTCTCTGCTGCTCCTTGACAGGACACCCCCGTTTCTCAGTTTCCCAAGAGGCCTGTGCAGACACAGGGGCGGCCATGTTTTTTTTCTGGATGTAGTTACAAGGCTGTTGCAACAATTAACTCTACCAAATATCTCATTCGGGGGGCTGATTCTTAGAGGTTGACTCCTCAAAGTCCAGCATGGACTGGGTGCTAAACAGGAACCTAGGAAGTTGCCTTAATTCCGAGACGGACCACTGGCCCATCTCGCTCTATACTGTCTGCACTGGCTGGCAGCTGCTCTCCAGGATTTCAGAAAGGGATCTCTCCCAGACCTTTGTGGAGATGCTGTTGAGGACTGAGCGGTCTCCCTTCCCTATATAGTGCAACATTTAGCCCTCCTCCCCACGGCAGCTCTATCCTTAGGCTCAGAGAACCGCATGCTGCCATCTTTCCTTTTCGACTTGTTTCTTTGCTCCCATTTCTGCCGCTCGGACCTTTTGTTTACCATGCGCTTCTTTTCTTTTTGTTACGTCCATTTTTTGCTTGTGTGTGTGTTCTGTGTGTGTACGTTTTGACACCAAGCCTTCAGCCTCCACTTCAGCAACAAAGCCTGCAGCAACAGCAGCAGCAGCAGCAGCGAAAACCAAGGGCACCCCCACTGCTGCCGCTGCCCCTGCCAAGCGGCCGGCGTCCACCGCTATGCCAGGCCAAAACAAAAAAGCCACCAGCCCTACCGCAGCCACCACCCCTAAACGCCTGGCGACGAGCGCCGCACGACCCTCCTCCTTAACTCCTAAAGAGCCCAAACCGAAGGTAAGTCGCTTGTGTGCAAGGGGGGAGGGTTGTGGCCTTGGAGCCAGGTTGTCCTGTTGAGCACATCTGGGCTGTTGGCGTCTTGTGCTCCATCCCTGGACAAATTGCCATTGCTTTGTCCTCCGTTCAGTGGTGCAACATTTGCCCTGCCGCCACTTCAGACCTTCCAGGAAAGCACATGAGGATGCATCGCCTCCAAATACAGGTCCAAAATCCACTCAGGAAGAAAGCTAGGGTGTCAGGGGAAATGGTAGAGTTGGAAGGGACCCTGAGGATCATCCCTAACCCCTTGCAATGCAGGAATATGCAGCTGTCCCATAGGGGGATCGAACCCACAACCTTGGCGTAATCATCACCACGCTCTAACCAAGTGAGCTATCCAGGTCTCCTTCGCTTTCTGCACAGAGAGGGTTTGTGTGTTAATATAGGGGGGTTCGTTGCCCCTGCGTTGCCCTTGTACAGCTCAGGAGGGAAGAGGATGAGGACAAAACTAGAATTTGGTGCCTCTGGCGCCACCTGCTGTTGGGCTCCCTTCCTTCTGCCCTACCAGTCCCAGCTGCCAGGGCCGGCTCAAGACGTTTTGCTGCCTGAGGAGGACGACAAGATGCCGCCCTTCCCCAAGGCCCTTAGAGGAGCCAATCGGACCAGCATCTTACCCCAATACTGGTCAAAGGAATGCATCTTCCACTGTACTTGACGGCAGCAGGCTAGCGTAGGGAATGCAGAGCACTCACAGCTCTGGCCCCTCAGCATCTGCCGCCTGAGGCAGCTGCATCACTCTGCCTCATCACAGGGCCGGCCCTGCCGGCTGCTTCTGGTCCCTCCGTTCTCTGGGTGCGGGAGGGTGAGTGATTCAGCAGCCCTGTTAAAATCCGAAACGAAGGGATGAGCTGTCCCTGAGCAGGAGCCATCGGAGCTTACATTTTAATGGAAATGCGGCCCTTTAGGTAAGTAACCTTAGCTTACGGTTCCCGGTTCCCATAGTTACCAGGCCTCACTCATCAAAATCCTGACACTTTTTATAATTGACTTAGTGTGCCTGGAAACCAGAGCGGGCAGCAAACATAGGAGAACACTTTGGATCTTCGCCAGGAAAGGGCTGTTTAATCCCAAAATATGTCACCGGTTCTAAATTGCCGCTCAGCAATCAGAATCTGCTCTAAAGTATTGTGCAAGGAAAGGAAACCTGTCAAACAAATAAATTTCTCTTCCCCCCCCCCACCAACCCCCCCCCACCAACCCCCCCCCCAATGTTTCTTTGCTGCATCAGTTGTTCATAGATAAATTGATCATTGCCCAGAAGTCCCAGATGGTCTCGGACAAACGCCATCTAAGCCTGTGGAGCAATTTTCTTTTTCTGCCTGTAATTAAGAGCTTCCTCTTGGCAGATGACCAGGGAAAGGAAGAGGGAGCACGAGTGATTCCAGTGAGCGGAAAAGAGCCAGGGAACTAAGAAATAAATTAATTAAAGGCAGCGCCTTACTTATTTTATTGCATAAGATTTTTACACCACCTGATAGTGAAAAAGCGAAACGGCCGAAACAACCCTCAAAAAATACAAAGCAGTAGAATCGTCAAGAAGAATTTAAAACATCCCAACAAATGAAATCATCGATAAACTAAAAGATACGTCAACATTCTACATGCCTGGTTAATCTTGTCTGCACTGATATCAATAGGAAGGGAGTTCCAAACTGTAGGTCCTGCCACACTAAAAGATAGAAGTGGTCAAGTGTCTTCTAAAGGAACGGCTCCTGTGCAGGCCCTCCATGAGCAGAAATTAGCCTGTCCCTGCGGGTGGCGCTGTGGGTTAAACCACAGAGCCTAGGACTTGCCGATCAGAAGGTCGGCGGTTCGAATCCCCACAACGGGGTGAGCTCCCGTTGCTCGGTCCCTGCTCCTGCCAACCTAGCAGTTCGAAAACACGTCAAAGTGCAAGTAGATAAAGAGGTACCGCTCCGGCGGGAAGGTAAACGGCGTTTCCATGCGCTGCTCTGGTTCGCCAGAAGCGGCTTAGTCATGCTGGCCACATGACCCAGAAGCTGTATGCCAGCTCCCTCAGCCAGTAAAGCGAGATGAGCGCCGCAACCCCAGAGTCGGTCACGACTGGTCCTAATGGTCAGGGGTCCTTACGTTGCCGCATCGCACAACCGAGTTTTCTTTCTCACCTCCCAGTCTTCAATTTTACTTCTTCCCCTGGAGATTCTGGGGAGGGAGTGGGTGGAACTTCAAACCTTCAGACCCCTGCAAGCCTACACACATAGAAATGGTCCTGACTCCTGCTAAGTAGGGAGGGGCAAAACCCTCGTGATCCCTCAGCTCTCTGCCCCTTACATACAAGTAGAGGTCCAGCGCCAAGGGCCTTCTGGCGGTTCCCTCCCTGCGAGAAGCCAAGTTACTGGGAACCAGGCAGAGGGCCTTCTCGGTGGTGGCACCCGCTCTGTGGAACGCCCTCCCATCAGATGTCAAAGAGAAAAACAACTACCAGACTTTTAAAAGACATCTGAAGGCAGCCCTGTTTAGGGAAGCTTTTAATGTTTAATAGACTATAGTATTTCAATATTCTGTTGAAAGCCACCCAGAGTGGCTGGGGAAACCCAGCCAGATGGGGGGGTATAAATATTAAATTATATTACTATTATTATTATCCTTGACCTGACCGCTGTCAAATGCTAAGCAGGCAACATTTGGTCGTCCATTTGGCCAGCGTTCCATACCTAGGTGAAATCACTCATTTGACCCCAGATAATCTGTTGTGTTTTGTTTGAGGTTGGAGACAGATTTAGGATAAGAGAGAGATTTTTTGTTTTCCAAAATGGGGTTGGGGTTATCAGCCATTACTTGCTGTTGTAGTTCCTTTGAGCCTGAAACCTACGTAGCCCTTAGGAAAGCCTGATCCAGCTAAGTTTGCTATCTCCTCCTACACTCCACCTTTACGATGGTCACAAAATGGAGACCTTGTGGCTTTAGCCTCAAGCAAACTTCGCCCACCCCTTTGCTGAACATGCACCTTGTGGGAGAATAGCTTAGAAGTTTGCTCACTATTTGGGGACATTTTGATTGGCTGCTGATACAGAATGTGCCTGCCCATCGATTCAATTCACCCCGCCCCCGTTAGATTAGGATATCTTGATTTAAGCCAAGTCTGATTTCCTCCTGAAAAGACAGGCAGATATAATAAGACAAAAACCAAAAAGTGAAGTAAAAAAGGAATGGGAGTGTCTAAATGAATACCTTAAAAGTCAAGGTTCGAGGACAGAAATCTGGCTGAATCTGGAATAACCTTGTGAAGTGAAAGGATAAGAAAGAGGGATTTATATCTAGATGCTAGGATAGAGATGATAAGGGAAACAGGAAAACACAATGAGAGGTAAAGGAGGTGTTGTGGGATTGGTGGAAGTCAAGGTTTGTTTTTCTTTTTAGTGTTTATATTATTAACTTGTAAGATATGGATTTGGGTTTTTTTTGTATGTTGGGTTTTGTGTATTGTTATTTTTTGATATTTTTCGTGTTGTTTTGTGGGAAATACTAATAAAAATTCTAAAAAAGAAAAAGAAAAGACAGACTTTCGATTATCTTTTCACTTGTTATGGGAAGAGCAGGGAGACCCTTGCAGGGAAAAGTTGCAGACTTTGCGACTCGCTATAGATCCCTTTCCATGAAGCCCACCCAAAGTTGCAAAGCTGAAGGTGGTGCTGTTAGGCATGCAACTCTTTTCCAAGGAAAATCTGAACAAGCATCTCAGATGGATGAGAGGTTGTCTTAAGGCGGGAAAGCTCTGTTTGACTTGGGTCCTTTTTGTTTGTTTCTTTCCAGGGGACAGACGCAAAGAGCCCCGATAAGCGGACCTCTCCTTTGAAGCCCCCGTCCGCTACAACTCCTCGGCCGGCCGCAAAAAGCAGCCCAGCCACTCCCAGGCCGTCGACGGCACTTGCAAGTACGAATGCGCCGAGCGCAAGGAGCACAGCCACTTCGCCACCCAAGAGGCCCTCCAGTGAGTATTCCTCTGCCCCAAACTTGCCAGGAAAAGGGACGTTGATTTTGGAAGCTGCACGCTCTTGCATTGCGGCTTTGCTAATTCAGCAACCTAGGGACATGTAGCTCAGTGAGTAGAGCCTCTGCTTTGCATGCAAAAGGTTCCGGGTTCAGTACCCAGCGGCATCTTCAGGTCTGGAAGCGTCCCTTTTCTGACACCCTGGAGAGACACAGCTGGTGAGCGTAGCAGACATTGCCAAGCTAGATGGACCCAGCAAGAAAGGACTTCTCCATGCGGTTCATTGTTAACCGGTGGAACTCCCTCCCACAGGAGGCAGTCATGGCCACCAACCTAGATGGCTTTAGGAGAGGATGAGACAAATTCCTGCAGGTGAAGGATATCAATGGCTACAGTTGGCAGCCGCAATGCTTCTGAACGCCAGTTGCTGGAAACCCTAAGGCAGAATAATGTCCCTTGTGCCTGAATCCTGCCTGCAGGTTTCCCAGAAGAGGCATCTAGTTGGCTACTGGGAAATCAAGATGCTGTACTAGGAAGAGTTATTGGCCTGATCCAGCAGGCTGTCATGTCTGACTCCATCTAAGGCAGCATCTAAGGTATTTTTGTTAACCCCCGGGACTGAGGAACAGGACCTCGCTGTTAGTTAGCCCAGCCTGTGTATGATCTGGGCTGTATACTGCTTCAAGCTTAAATTCCTAAATCTACCGGTGGAGACATATTAGACTGAAGCTCATAAACCAACCGTGCTCTGTGCATGGATTGCTTGATAAATAGCACTGTGCAGAACTTCTAGTCGTTTCCCACAGTGGGAAAAACAAGCAATTCTTGCAGTGTTTACACTGGGCCATCACAGTCGAGGATTTCTTCTTCGTCTTACGAGTTTCCCAGTGGCTGGCCGCTGCCTGAGTACCTTTGTCCAATCCAGCAAGTCGGTTTCTCCCTGCTTTGCTGTCGGTGCAGGATTTGATCTACCCTGACACTGAATACTTCCCCTGCCTTGTGTGGAGCATAGCGCATTGCAAGTTGAAATTCTTAAGAGCAATGTGTCTCTTCAGATCGGAGAGAGGGAGAGAATGGCCAACTGCCTTGGAGGCTATTTTGGGCTTAGAAGAGATGGAAAACATTGACAACACTAGGAATTGCATTTTAAAATGGCTAGGTTAGAGCCATTGAAATAAATAGATGTAAGTAACAAATCCATTTATTTCAGCAGGTCTCTTCTGAACATAATATAGTTTGTGTATCACCCCTAGCATTCGTGTTGCCTGCTTCAATTGCACATTCTCTCTTTCTTTGCTTTTTTATTGATTCATATATGCTGCTTACATCCCAAAATGGCTATGTAGATGGTACACATTTAGCATCCAGGAGGCAAGATGATGTGGGTGGTAGAGCCTAAGGTGGCATGCACAGTTCTCTCCATTTTTTAGCCTCAAAACAAACCAGAGAGGTAGGTTAGGCTGAGAGAGCGTGACTTGCCCAAGGTCATGCAGTGAGTTACCTTAGCTGAGCAGGGATTTGAACCTCGGGTTTCCCGCAGGTGGCGCTGTGGATTAAACCACAGAGCCTAGGGCTTGCCGATCAGAAGGTCGGCGGTTTGAATCCCCGTGACGGAGTGAGCTCCCATTGCTCGGTCCCTGCTCCTACCAACCTAGCAGTTCAAAAGCACACCAGTGCAAGTAGATAAATAGGTACCGCTCCGGCGGGAAGGTAAACGGCGTTTCCGTGTGCTGCTCTGGTTTGCCAGAAGCGGCTTAGTCATGCTGGCCACATGACCTGGAAGCTGTACACCGGCTCCCTCGGCCAATAAAGCGAGATGAGCGCTGCAACCCCAGAGTCGGCCACGACTGGACCTAATGGTCAGGGGTCCCTTTACCTTTACCTTCCCTAGTCCAGCACACTAACCACTGCACCACGCTGGCATGAGAGAAATGTAGGGTGTTGGGAATCCTGACAGGGGCGGTGGTAGCCTGCTTAACTGTGGCACCAGCAAGGTCCTGCCATGGACTGACCCCGGCAGAGCAGAGGTTCAGCTTGGCTGCTGTCTTTGTGTGTTGTGCAGCCATCAAGACAGACGCAAAACCTGCCGATGCCAAGAAGACCGTCGCAAAATCGCCATCAGGTAACCTGCTCTCCCGGCTTTGCATCCTGCTTGCTTCTTTGGGTGGCCACGTGGGGCTTCTTCGGGTGGCTCTGCGGCTTCCCCTGCTGACGGTCCTCTCTTCTTCTTCTTCCTCCTCCTCCTTCTGTTCCTCCTTCGGCAGCCGACCTCAGCCGTCCAAAGAGCGCCCCGGCCTCCACCGCTGCCAAAAGCAGCGCCACCACCCCGACCGCTGCTGCCCCCGGCCTGCCCGGAGCAGCCGCTAGCCGGCCCAAGCCGGCCACGCCCAGGCTCTCGGGGACCGGGAGCTCTGCCGCCGAGCCCAAGAAGGCGTCCACGCTCAAAACCGCACCAAAAACCAGCCCCGTCGCCAAGCCTTCCCGGCCCCCCACCAGTAGCGTGTCTGCCCCCGACCTGAAGAACGTCCGCTCCAAGATCGGCTCCACAGACAACATCAAGCACCAGCCTGGCGGAGGACGGGTAAGTCCCCCTGCCCCATATCTCTCTGGGCGATTGGTTGTCTGTGCTCACATGACACTCTCCCAGCGATGATGGATCACAACTCCCATGATCCCTGTCTCTTGGCCATGCTGGCTGGGGTGGATGGGAGTTGAAATCCAGGGTGCTACCCTAGCACAGTGGTGGGGAAAAAAGTGGCTTTCCAGGTGCTGCTAGACTACAACTCCCAGCAGCCTTAGCCAGCATGGTGAATGGCTAAGGATCATGGGAGTTGTAGTCCAGCAAAACCTCCAGAGAGCCGCAGATTGCCATGTCCTTCTTGTAGAAGGAGCTGCTGCTGCTGTCCTCAAGCCCCTCACACTTGCTGCAGTTGCCAGCCTTAGTTCTTTTTTGCAGCAGAGAAGCGGGTGCTTTGGATCTGGAAACACAGAGCTCAGACCTCCAGGGGGGTCACTTTCGGAGGAAAGGATTTGAGCCTGTCTGCATGGTCCAGCCAGGAGAGTGCTTGTAGGGAGGGCGGGCAAAGAGCTTTTTTGATGTGGCTCTCGTACAGAGCCCCCTTTTGGCTGCTGCTGTGTTCTGCAGGTTTGGCTAATCCCCAAATTTTCAGGGTGAGAGACTGGTCCCTCTGTAGAGGTGTCATCTTTTTGTGGCCAAACACATCTCAAATTATTGAGCCTCTGCTTGTACTCCGTTTCTCTGAAAGACCAGTGGAACAGGTCTCTGTTTGGATTAATTTTGCGGGGGCCGAATCAGGGCCTTAAATCTGCTGGGGTTCTTATGTTGCCCTGGTTGGCTGGGCCTCAAACCCAATGTTTACTTGAGGCAACCAAGGGCTTATTAATGCATTCACTTCCCCTTAAGTAACAACCCACGGACTCCCCCCCCAACCTTAAATCTGCTAACATGTTGGAAGAGATGGGTTGAATTATTGGGGCTTTAGATCTCTCCCCGTGGATAAATGGCGGGGCGATTTGTGTGCCCCATCTGCAAGGATGGAAACGTCAGCACCCCTAAAAGAGATTTTGGGTCCCACCCATGGGGGAGAGTTGGCTGTCCTTGGCTCTCAACTCCCTTCCGAACCAGGATCAGAAATTGCATCGTCTTCAGCAGTTAAAAAGGGAATGGTAATGGCCATATCAGTATCCAAAGAATCCATAGTTCCCATCAGAGCTTCATTGATATGTGCATGACCCAAGGCTTGTCAGCAAGATTCTCCAGTAGTTGAAATGTCGTGTACTTCCTGGGGATCAGGACCAACATTATGAGGCCTCAGACAGAACACCCACTTGAGGTCAGCGCACACAAATTAACATGAGATTTGTCTATGTAGAAATACATATATTGGGGCAGGTGGGGCTCGTCTGCCTGAGAAGGTAGCTCATTTAGGAGGATAAAAACTCTGATCCTAAACCTCCGCTGCTTTGTGGAATATATTTGGAAGAAGAAAGGGCTAAGGAGTAAACCCTACACAAATCAGCCCAGCTGGTGTCGGATATATTGCTCTGCTTTCCTTTGGACCACATCAGTGAGGCTGAGAGGGTGATCTTGTTGTCTAGGCAGCCCAGTACCTCCAGACACACTGTCTAGGCTTGCGCCCCAGGGTGTTCACTTTGGTGCTGCTAACATAGAGGTTTGACTTCACCCCTGGAGCTGCACTTCACTGTCTCTTGAGGCAGATGGGTGCCAACAACAGCAGTCGAGTCAGACCATTGGTCCACCCAACTCACTATGCTGGCTGGCATCAGCTCTGCAAGTTTTTAGACAGGGGCATTCCCAGACATACCTGGAGATTCCATTGGGCACTGAACCTGGGATGTTCTGAATGCAAAGCAGATGTTCCACCTCTAAGTTACGACGACCTTGCCCTTTGCTGGCCCTTCCTAAAGCTGGGACAAACCAGCCCTTAGCCCCATTTAAGAGAAGCTGAAACAAAACTGTATTTTGACATGTCCCACAAGAAAGACCAGTGGGAAGAAAGGAAGGGAGCAAGACTGGCTTGAGCTGCTTTGGCTGCTGCCTTCAGAGGGGAGACCCTCTGAATCCTGGCACCCCTTTGACTCTAGAGCTTCCACAGTCAAGAGATGTATTTTAATAGAATGCATGTTCACAGCCTAATTATTCTCTCCCAGTTGGCTGCTCCCTCCTGAGTCTTCCCTCTTATTTGTGATGCAATAGAAGAATTTGTGATGGAGCAGGTTGCCTTGTCTTTAGGTGCCTTTACTTCAAAGAGCAGGAAGGTGGCTCCTGTTCCTTAGACTTACACCGGCAGGGAGCATCTGGCTTCCTGCAGTGGCTGCTGAGTCTCTGGCCTGTGTTTCCAGGCCTGAAACTGCTCAATACCATCTGCACCATTGTCTCGTTGTTCCCTAGGGTGGGCTTGAAGCAATCAGCCTTAACAGAACCCAGATTTGACTGCAAGAATATTTGGGGGTTAAAAGGCCCCCCCCCCAGAGGCTCACAGTGGCACAGGAATCTTACCTAATGCCAACAACAACCCGGTGTTTTTTTAAAAGAGTGGGAACCCCAGAAGATAAATGGTTTGTGGGCTTTCGAGAAATTAATTCCAACTTTCATCCAGGGACTGTTTTCAGGGTGGAGGTGTCTAGGTCAAGAAACTCTGCACTTTGGATAATGGTGGATAGCAAAAATGGGTGTTCCGTCTTGGGAGACCTGTAGCTTGGAAGAGCTAATAATAATAGTAATAGTAGTAGTAGTAGTAGTAGTAGTAGTAATAATAATAATAATAATAATAATAATAACAATAATTTATTATTTATACCCCGCCCATCTGGCTGGGCTTCCCCAGCCTGTCTAGGCGGCTTCCAAAAAAATTTATAAAATACTGTAATACATCAAACATTAAAAGCTTCCCTAAACAGGGCTGCCTTCAGATTTCTTCTAAAAGTCTGGTAGTTGTTGTTCTCTTTGACATCTGGTGGGAGGGCGTTCCACAGGGCGGGGGCCACCACCGAGAAGGCCCTCTGCCTAGTTCCCTGTAACTTGGCTTCTCACAGTGAGCGGACCGCCAGAATGCCCTCGGTGCGGGACCTCAGTTTCCGGGTAGAACGATGGGGGTGGAGACGCTCCTTCAGATATACTGGACCGAGGCCGTTTAGAGCTGTCCAACATCCTTAGATTAGAACATCCAACATCCTTAGATTGCATTGCCCCTGAATGAGCGACTGCCACATTTTGCCCCAAACCAGAATTTGGGGTGGAGAGCCATTTACCAGACTCCCCAGTTTGTGCCATGCTGCGCCGGCTCTTGAAGACTCTCTCCAGGCTTGAGCATCACACAGGTGCCGCTGTGACCATCGTGGACAGCAGGGGAAGGGTCCCTCAGTTGCAAAAGGGAGACCCGCCCCCTTGGCTAGCATTTCAGGTGGGGGGGCTTCCACCCAGGTCTCCTAGCTCCAGGCAAGGAGGCTACTTTCTTGAGCCATTGCCCTGAGCTTCTCCCCCTCTCCCACCCCGTCAGACCACCACCTCCCACCTGTGTGCGGGCTCCTCCCTGGCCTGTCGGATCCCCATGAATGTTGTTTTAGACATCCAGCTGCCCTTCCCCCTCCCATCATTGCTTTTCGTTTCGTTATATTTTTATTTCCTTTCATGATGCAAAAAGTCACCCTCCATTTGTCTCCATTTAGGCAAAAGTAGAAAGAAAGGCAGAGTCCGCCGGGGCTGCCCGAAAGCCCGAACTCAATGCAGTATCTAAAACGGCCCCCACTAAAGCGGCTGTTTCAAAAGAGGGCGCCCCAAAGCAGCCCAATGGGAAAGTGAGTTCCATTTCAGACTTCTATCACTCGGGAGAGGCGAGCGGTAGCTCTTCTGCTACGCTGCACTTTTCATTTCCTGCTCCACCCGCTCCCGTCCCATGTTTTGGGTCACTTTTCCTCCTCTCTTAGCTCTCTACACATCTTTGTTTCCTGTCTCCCCGCTCTTGCCATTGACACTCTCTTCTTCCCGGATTCCCATCCCCCTTTCCTTTGCACGCACCTTCTTTGTTGTACATCCTGCCCTCCTGCTAGTGGATTTCACGGAGAGCCATCCCGCAAACATCTTCCTGAATGTACCTTGACACGGAGCACCAAGTCCAGCGGTAGCTGGTGCTCTTTGGATCTGGGAGGCCAACAGTAGGTGGCGCCAGAGATAATGGCAGGCGGAGCTAACACGAGTGTTTTTCCTCCCTGCCAAGCCCTACAAGGGCAACATGGAGGAGGAAGTTTGGAGAGCCCCTGGGCAGTAGGAAGGGGGACCAATGGGGACTGGTGAAGGACAGGCTGAGGTTGGCCGGGCTGTGCCCCATTTGCCCCAATGGAGCAACCTTCGCTGTCCCAGCCCATGTGTTTCTAACGGCAAGAGGGTGCTCAGAGACCACCCTCAAGGTTGCAATGGTGGGGGGAATTGCTTGGCTCTGCCTTCCGACCGAAAAAGGAGGGTGGGCTGCTTCCCACCAGCACCCGCAGCTTCCCAAGAATCGGCCAACCCCTCCATCCCTGAGAATTTTCATCTCCTTGCTGCGTCCTGTAAAGCCTGTCTGTGACGAGCCTGAGAACGGTATCTAATGCACATTAGTAGCAGCGGCTTGCTGTAGGGTAACACCTCTTGCTAGCGAGGCAAATTTATGTTTGTGAGTGAGGAACTGTCACCGCGGAATACACCTCCATGTCACAAGAAAGCAGTTCCAGGTTACGCCTTCCCCTGGCCCGCTAGCTTTCTGTGTGGAGGGGATGTCTTCGCATGGAGAAGTGCTCCTTGATGCGAGTCCCCACCTACAGTATCAAGTGATAACACACACTGGCCACCTCAAAGAGAAGCAGGGATTTAGTTCTGCTGGACCCAGGGAGACAAATCTCCCGGGGAGAGGCTTCTGGTGTCCTCTGGTTAGTCAAATCCCCAGCGATGGAAAGCAAGAGTATTTTGGAGAGAAACCTTCTCGCTCCAAATGCTTCAAGGACTTCCCAGCTTCCCACATTTGCCGTTTCCATGGTGGATGATGTTTCTAAATAGCTTATGCACAATCTCTCTATGCACGGGGGGTGGGGTGGGGGTGGGTTTGACTTATGACCTTCCAGGTGTTGTTGGGCTGGGATTCTTGAGCTGCAGTTCCTACAGTGCAGCGGGGTTGAACTAGATGATAGGGTCCCTTCCAACTCTACGAGTCTATGATCCAATTTCTTCAAGTGACAAGCACATCAGGAAGAACTTTCTGACGGTAAGAGCTGTTCAACCATGGAACGGTCTCCCTCGGGACATGGTGGACTCTCCTTCCTTGGAGGTTTGTAAGGAAAGATTAGATGGCCATCTGCCATGGATGCTTTGGCTGAGATTCCTGCATTGCTGGGGATTGGACTAGATGACCCGTAGGTCCCTTCCAACTCTGTGATTCTCTGATTCTGTGACTGCAGCTCCTAGCTTCCTTAGCCATTGGCTGTGCTTGCCAGTGCTGTTGGGAGTTTACATGTGTTTATTTTGACACACAAGACACATTGGTGTAGAAAACCACTGCTGGCAAACCAGCTGTAGCCAGGTGTACCCCAAAGCACACTTGGGCAACCTTGCACTGCCAGGTGCTTTGAAGTTGCCAGCACCCACTATCCTCAGGAGAAGGGCATAATAAACAGAGTCACCAGCTCTGGCCTGGCACCGCCAGGGCCTGCACGTTCCTCCGTGCTTTTGTCCGCTCAGGTTGGGCTTTCCAACACAGCCCTTTTTGTCCGGCTTCTTAATGGCCTCTGGGACGTGTTTCAGCTTGTCCAGGACATGGACAATGCCCCCGACTGGCTGGCATCAAACCTGACCCCAATTAAGTCGGACTTGGGTGATTTGTCAGGACGTGGCGATGCCTCCCTCTGCTCCCCACGTCTGGCCTCTGCCAGCAGGAAGACTCTGTGCTCTCTGCTTCCGACAGAGCAGGGGCACTTGGTTTCAAAAGGGGAAGCAGCTGCCAGGCTCAGAGAAAGATTTTTCGAAAGCCAAGGGTGCCTTTTGCTCAAAAGAATGAAGGGGAGAGGGTGACTGTTCTGGGAGAAGCAGCCCAGATGGGTTCCTCTCCAAAACCAGGACTGCACAGCTGCCACCTTTTACATCTTGTAAAAAGCATCTTAAAAAGCAGAGACATCACCTTGCCGACAAAGGTCCGTATAGTGAAAGCTATGGTTTTCCCAGTAGTGATGTATGGAAGTGAGAGCTGGACCATAAAGAAGGCTGATCGCCGAAGAATGGATGCTTTTGAATTCTGGTGCTGGAGGAGACTTTTGAGAGTCCCATGGACTGCAAGAAGATCAAACCTATCCATTCTGAAGGAAATCATGAAGATTCTCATGCGAGGCTAGACTTAGCAGCCCTATGGGGTTGTCCATCGGAGACGACTAAACAACAACAACAACAAGGTGTCCTTTAATCTAACATCAATATTTGGGAAACCCTGGGTTAGATAGGTAGACAGACAGACAGACAGACAGACAGACAGACACAGATAGAAGCTAATAGCGCATCTCCATTCAGCCCAGCCGTAGTTTCATGTTGGGGTGCATTGCATTCAACATTTTCTTAGCTGGAAAGCCTATGCAGGAGGTGGTATTCGTGCTTCGTGTAGTTCATGTGTGCTGTTCTGCATACACAGTTGCAATGCACCCATCATTCAATACCTTTAGTGGTTCCCCATAGAAAATGATTAGCCGGCTGTTAACCAGAGTGCTTCCCTTGGAAGTACAAAACACAAAGGTGAGTTGAGCTGCCTGCCCTTTTTAGAGGGCCAGAATGTTCAAAAATTCCTGAAATACAAGCCTTTGATATAGGTCACCTCTCTGCATATGACGCCCAGGGGGATAACAGTCTTTGTTGGCTGCAGTAAGAACAGCAGTTTTGTGGCACTTTAAAGACTAACAAATTTCATTGTGTCATAAGCTTTTTTGGCCAGCCCAAAGGCCTCTTTGTTGTTTCTCTTGAGGCACAAACAATAAAAGGACATGGAAAAGGCAGCCCAACAAAGCAGGTCTTTAATACAGACAGGCCTAGTCTTAACCCCTTAGACACATTTCAGCCAAAGACGGGAGGTTTTAACAGATGCTGCCGGCATACAGTTTATCAGGCCCGTTTGAAGGACCATGAGGGCACCCAGAAGGTTGGAAAAGTGAGGGGAGACGAAAGAAAGTACTACTTCACACAGCACATCTTTAAACTATGGAACTCGCTGCCACAGGAAGAGGCAGCAGCTGCCCACTTAAATGGCTTTAAAAGAGGATTAGGCATGGAGGTAAGGCTGATCACAGACTAGTAGCCTAGATCTGGGCATCATGGAATAGAATTGTAAGTAGAGTTGGAAGGGATCACCTGCAATGATAGATGGGGAGAGAGCTGTTGCACCCTGGTTCTTCTCAGGCTTCCCACTGGGGCATCTGTTTGGCCACTGAGAACAGAGTGCTGGATGAGACGGGTCCCCTTTGACCTGATCCAGAACTACTCCTCCTATGTTCTTCACTAGGCATCTCATTTTTGCCAGAAAGCAAAGTAGAAGTCCAGGGAAATCACACAGTCCCCTCCGGCAATCAGTAAATACATAGACACTAGATCAGCCTTTCTCAACCTGTGGGTTGTTGAACTACAACTCCCATCACTCCTAGCTAGCAAGACCAGAGCTCAGGGATGATGGGAGTTGTAGTCCAACACCATCTGGGGACCCACAGGTTGAGAACCGCTGCACTAGATGATACAAAGCCTTCTCCTCTTGGCGCCTCTGGGTGATGTGCCCTGGTCCTTGCAAGGTACTCGATAATGCCAACTGAGATGAGGTGCTTTTCAGGGGGGGGGGGGTTTGCATCCGTTTGCATTACGCAATCCAGAGGCAGGCAGAGGGAAGGTTGTGGGACCCCCAAGCACCTGCTGGTCTCTGGGATCCTTGCACAGAATGATGGACACCTTGGCCTGAACCCATAAGGCACTTCATGGAATCATAGAATCGTAAAGTTGGAACGGACCCCCAAAAGTCATCTAGCCCAATGCCACGCAGTGTGGAGGAATCACAGTTAAATCACTTCTACTGAAGCAAGACTGTATACTCAAGACCATATAGCACAGATCAGTGGCAGCCTTAACTTTGTCAACGGCACCCCAAGTTCTGTGTTCTTCCTCTGCAAATTCAAAACACGTCAGTCTATCATGTTGAAAAGTGGACCATACCAGACTCAATGGAACCCACCCCAGTACAGGGAGCATCCAGATAGGTGTGTTTTTTGTCCTTATGCACACAAGGCTTGCGGGACGCGGGTGGCACTGTGGGTTAAACCACAGAGCCTAGGGCTTGCCGATCAGAAGGTCGGCGGTTCGAATCCTCGCGACGGGGTGAGCGCCCATGGCTCGGTCCCTTCTGCCAACCTGGCAGTTTGAAAGCACGTCAAAGTGCAAGTAGATAAATAGGTACCACTCCAGCGGGAAGGTAAACAGTGTTTCCGTGCGCTGCTCTGGTTCGCCAGAAGCGGCTTAGTCATGCTGGCCACATGACCTGGAAGCTGTACGCCGGCACCCTTGGGCAATAAAGCGAGATGAGTGCCACAACCCCAGAGTCGGCCACGACTGGACCTAATAGTCAGGGGTCCCTTTACCTTTACCTAAACAAGGCTTTCTCCCCCCTACATCCACACGACACCCTTGCCATCAAAATGCCAGCACTGTACTCCCTGCGCCTCAGTTAACCTGGATTTAGCCTTTCCAGGGGAAGTCCAACAAGTTTTGGAAAAAGCTATTTGCCAACAACACACTTGCAAGCTGGGCTCTGTCTGGAAGCACCAATTACCTCATTAATGCTCTGCCTTCCACCGGAGCACGAATTTAGCTCGATTAGAGTCTTCCTCCCACCAGGGGTTCATCCATAAAGGCCAGTCTTCCTGGCAGTCTCTTCCGCACTCAGTGAACACCCCCTCTCTGCTGCAGAGAGGGGTCTGCCGCTCTGCTCTTGCCGCTACTTACCACTGTCTGCTTCGCTTCCTTGTCGCTGTCTGCTTGCCTCCTCTTCCTCTCCCCCCCCCCCCCGTCTTAAGTTTGTTCACGCTTAATCCTCGGAGCTGGGTTCAGGTTCTAACACGAGTCCTCTGTCCGTCCACCCTTCTGCCGTGGCGTGTCCCGCTCCCTCGAGAGAGTTCTAACCAGCCCTCTTCCCTTGTGTCTCCATCTCTGTGACGTTCCAGGTCCAGATAGTCTCCAAGAAAGCCAACTACAGCCACGTCCAGTCCAAGTGTGGGTCCAAGGACAATATTAAGCATGTCCCTGGAGGTGGGAATGTAAGTATTGCAGGGTTCCAGACACCAGTCTCTCTACTAACTCCTTTTCTCTCGTGCTGCTTTTGACTGTCCTCTGTGTGTATGTGTGTGTGTGTTAGTGTGCGTGTGTAACCTCCCCTTCCACCAAGACCACAAAGGAGCAGGAACCCCCCATTGGAAGCATTCTACCAGAAGCTTCCCTTAGCCTCCAGATTTTAGGGTGGGGGAAGCAAGAGGGAAAGTTATGGGGCTATCGAAGGAGCAGGCAACCCAGTAAGAAGCAGGCATTCACTGGTAAGCAACGGCGCTTTGGGAGGGGAACTGTAATTTGAGGGACCCAGCCGGGCACATGACCTCGCTTTCGCCCCTCCGGTCTTCCATTGGTACGGCCCAGACACAGATGAGACCCCCCCCCCTCCACCAAGTAGGAATTGAGCCACACTAGGCCATTCGTCTGCTTTTCTTTGGATCACACCAGCAAGACCAAGAGGGGATCTTGTTGCCGGGACAGCCCAATACCTCCTTGTGCTCCGGGGAGGTCACTTTGGTGCTGCTAACAAGTGGTTTGACTTCACCTCTGGAAACACACTCCATTGTCTCTCGAGACAGACAGGGGCCAGCAACAAGAAGGTCATTCTGAGCTGAACAGTACATACAAATTGGAAGCCAGAATTTTACTCTGTGCCATGAAAAGCTGACGTTCTGTAACTTGTACAAATCATGCAGATTTTTACATTTTTCGTATTTTGCATTCCTCCTCCTGTGTTTTTCTGTTTTGCTTGATTCTGGGTTTGCCTTATCCAGGAGAAAGTCAAGCTTCTCAGGGGACAGAAGAGTGCTGCGCCCAGCGTAGTATCCTGCAATTGGAACACATTTTTTGGGGGGGGGGAACTGTGTGTATGGGGGGTGGTCTTGGAGACAGCACGTCTCTTGAGTGTGTGTTCATCCCATTCGTTTAGGTGATCTCCCATCACTCCTCTCAGCGCTTAGGAAGCCCTACTGCTCCTTGAAACTTTGCAAGCTGTCAGATCACTGCTTTCCACGTGTCGCTTGTTCTGCAGAAGGCAAATCTCCAGGGCTGCTCTTGGCAGTGCCCCACCCCAAGTGCCGTGACTTGTGGCAAGATGTTTCATGCTGGCGCTTCGGGAAGGAGGACGGAGCCTTAATCTGTTAGGCGGTGCAATTAATCCACCAAAGCTTTAATCGCAGGCCTTGGGAACGTACCTGCATGTCTGACAAGACCCCTTTTGTGTGCTTCTTCCTTTTAACGCTTGAGAAAGGCCTTAGGCAGTGCAGACAGAGAGAGCTTTGTGTATCCCAGACCCCTCAGTGTCTTTATAGGGAAGGAAGGGAAACGATACTACGCGTAGCACTCTGCACGCACTCGTGCGCCCGGTCGGCGCCCCCAGTGTTAACAAGCCGCTGTGTGTGTGTCGAAACACCAGCTGGTTGTCAGAGACACAAATCTTTTCTCTGTCGGCTTCAGGCGGCCTGAGGAACACAGATTCTCTCTGAAATGATAACAGTGGGGTTTCCATGTAGCGGCAGTTCGGGGGGGGGCTGTGACACTCCCCCTGAGACTGAAGTCTACCCTGTCCCTCGGCTTTCGCCCCCTCCAAAATAAGCACGCAAAATCGTACCTTAGGCACGGGGTGGCGAATGTGCAGGTTTCCTTCTGCTGACACAAAGTATTTTAAAGGGACGTTATTAGCTCAGCTTCCTCTGGTATGTCTTCTCTGGCCTTCCGTGGGTGATTTGGGTCTTTCGAGACATTCCTGCATTTGCTATGGAGTCGGCTGATCCTCCTTGCAGGGGTTAGGTTTCCTCTGAAAGCTAAAAATGTGTCAAATCGCACTCTTCTGTGGATAATTGCAATTTTATTCCATTTTTGTCAGGGAAAATGATTGTGTGGGGGGTGGAATCAGTGCGTCGGGGGCAAGTAACATTTGCTTTTTCCATGCAAACCTTTTTCTGGCTGCGGCATCTTCCTTGCCCCCCTTCCCTAATCAGGTTCCACTGCATTCTTGGTGCTGTGAACCTCAGCTTCCCATAGAACAGCCTTGCTCCCTCCAGACGATTGAACTACAACTCCCATGCGATCCTGAGGCTGATGCTAGTTGGGAGTCCAAAACAACTGGGGGGGGGGCAGGTTGGAGAAGGCTGGCGTAGGATGGTACCCTAGCCATAATCCCAGGGGGGGGCAGGCAGTTGAAACAGAAGCATTTAGAAATAAATTTTAAAAATTGTCCAGTAGCACCTTAGAGACCAACTAAGTTTGCTCTGGGTATAAGCTTTTGTGTGCATGCACACTTCTTCAGATACACTGAAACAGAAGTCACCGGACCCTTATATATATAGTGGGGTGGGGTTTTTCTCAGGAGGGTAATAGGAGATGGGTGATGGACTCAATGGGTATGGTAAACCTGTTTATTGTTAACGACTGCAATTAGTCCTACAGGAAAAAGCAAGTACACAGAAGACCAAAAGTAGCTTTAGCAGGTGTAATGAGACAAGAATCCAGTATCTCTATTCAGACCAGGTCTCTCCATAGTTTTCAGCTTAGTAATAAGTTGTAATCCAGCAACTTCTCTTTCAAGTCTATTTCTGTCTCTGCTTGAATCTGGAAGCGTTTAGACTCTCTCTTTGCAGGTCTAGAAAATGACCTTCCTTGCATCTCCTTTTCCCATGTTGATTTTGCAGCTATTACCTCTCCCGTTACTGGGTTTTATCTGTAGCTTCTGTCCCTCTCCCCCCTGTGAATAAAAATCACTCCAGAACAAAAAAAACCAGCTGCAGGGATCACACGCAACCTCCCAGACTTATTTGATAAAGCTGTCCCTTTTCAAATCCAACTTATTTCTGTGGCCTGTCCAGAACTTCTGAGAAGAAAGGACTGTGCCCTCTCTGGGGTCTCTCTCTCTCTCTCTCTGTCTCGTGGCACCTTTAATTCCTTCCTTCCTTCCTTCCTTCTCTCCTTCCCATGCTGTCGCCCACTTCCGTTCTCCATCTCCTCGATCCACAAAAATCGAAGCTGTCCATCCTCTCGGTCCGGAGAGTAAAGTGCTCAATATTGTTTTCAGGTTCCAAATACCCAAAGGCCGTCTTCGGGCGTCCACTCCCAGTCGGCCACCGCCCCCAGGCCCAGCCAGGGCAGTACCCATGTGAGTAGAACCACCACAGCTGGCCAACTCGGCCTTGGACGGGACGGGCATTTCCACCTGTTGGGTTTGTGATACCTTCTGTGCCCTGAGACACAGAGACCAGCCACCAGCACATCGTCCCCCTGCCTCCACCCCACCAAAGCAGGTCCCCGGAGTTATCCATAGTCGCTCCTGAGCCTCTCCACCCTGCAACAGGGACATGACTCCTGGCAGGGATGTAGCTCGTAGTTAAACTACGGAACTCGCTTCCACGGGAGGCGCTGGTAGAATATGAATAGCTTTGGGGTTTTACAGTTTCACAAAGCAACCGCCCCTCCAAAAAAAGCACCCTGCTGACTATATAAACCAGAACCCCCCCCTTCATTTATCCTGCCCCGCAAAAAGCCGTGCCACGAAAAGAAAACATTGCCCTGAGCTCTGACTTTTCTGCTCATCCCAAGGCTTTGTTGTGCAGGCCGCAAATTTTCCTAGTCCTCCCGGTTGCCAGGGGAGAGTTACCGTATTTTTCGCTCCATAAGACACACCTAGTTTTTAGAGGGGGAATGCAAGAAAAACAATATTCTTTAAAGGGAGCACTGAGCAGCGCCTGTATGCATCCCAGGCTCTGCTCAGCGCTCCCTTTCACGAGCCGCATGGAGCGTGTGTGCGGCACTTGCGGGCTTTTCTCTGAGGAGGGAGGAGGGCAGCCCATCACTGGTGGGTTGCCCTTCTCCTTCCTTGGGGGAAAGCCCCCAAGAACCGCACACACGCTCTGCACGGCTCTTTAAAGGGAGCGTGGCTCTTGGGGGCTCTTCCGGGAGGTGGGGGAAGGGACAGAGCACAACTAAGCAAGAAGCTAGAACAGTGAGAGGGAGCGCTGTGATCCCTCTTGCTGTTCTGGTTTCTGGGATAGCTGCGCAGCCTGCATTCACTCCATAAGACGCACACACATTTCCCCTTACTTTTTAGGAGGGAAAAAGTGTGTCTTATAGAGCGAAGAATACGGTATTTAATTGCCAAGGAGCTCAAGGCGGCATACGTGCTTCTGCCTATTGAATCCCCACGACAACCCTGCGAGGTAGATTAGGCTGAGAGGCGGTGACTGCCCCAAGGTCACCCAGGGACCTGGGTGAGTTGGAAGGCAGGATTAGAACCCAGTGCTCTCTCAGGTCGTAGTCCGAGAGCCTTAAGCATTAAACCACCATTGGCTCTCCACGTTTAAGGATGCCAGGAGCACTTAAGAAGGCAGGTACCAGAAAGGGGGGAGTGGGCAAGGCCTTCCGTGCCCTGTACAATTCCCCCCCACCCCAGCCTTATTGCCTCTGTTCCAAGAGGCAACCTGAAACATTCTCCCTCCTTCCCCTCCGTCATTCCACCCTCCCTGGACGTGGCCTCCTCCCCCCCTCTCCCCTCCCTTCCCAAGTGCTTTGAAAAGTTGGGATGAATTATGCAGATTTACTAGACTTTGCATAATGCATTCTGGACACACACACACATCTTTTGAACTCCTTGCCCAAGATTTCTTTCTAGCAAGGCAGGGCAGCCGCCCTGGGCACCCACAGGGAGACACCAGACCGATAAAAATGGAAATAATGTTATAATTATTGTCAGTGCTCCCTGCAGCCAACCCCCCCCCCCCAAAAAAGAGAAACTGCATTGCAAGCCGGCGTCTCAGTAAAGCTGAGGGAGAGCTCTGGGGGTTTTAGTGCATTCAGCCCCATTATTAAGATGAATCAGCACCATTAATTAGTATTATTTGTCCAGCACCGACCGATGCAATGTGTAACGCCTGATGCTGTCGTCTCTGCCCGCTCTCCAGCCTCTGGTTTGGCACAGTGCGCTAACTTTTTTAAAAAACGCCTTCTTTTGGGATGGGGCTTTGAGAACACACCCACACCCCGCCCTTTTGCTGCATGATCACCTTCTGCCCCACCCCTCGCAAGTCCCCGGAACAGCAGCAGCAGCGGCGTCGGCTCATGCCTTGCACCCATAACCAACGGGCCAGTCTGGGCGGAGGGTGGAGAGGGTGCTGGAAGAGCGGAGCCCTGGAGATCTCTTCTGCTGAGCTGACAGCAGGCCTGGCGTTCCTCGTTCCTGAGACCCTTCCTTCTTCTTTCCTCCCCTCGTGTCCTGCAGGTGCAGATCCTGAACAAGAAGATCGACTTGTCTAAAGTGTCCTCAAAGTGCGGCTCAAAGGCAAACATCAAGCATAAGCCAGGTGAGAGGGGGAATTCTAATGTATTTTGAATCTTTGTTGGAAGCCGCCCAGAGTGGCTGGGGAAACCCAGTCAGATGGGTAGGGTACAAATAAATAAATAATAATAATAATAATAATAATAATAATAATAATAATAATAATTATCATTATCATCATCATTATTATTATTATTATTATTATTATTATTATTATTATTATTATTATTATTTCCTGGTTTCCAACCATTCCCTCATTCAAAATACGTGACATTAGGGTGTATCAGATTTTTCAACTTTTCTTTCCCCACCAAGACATTTTATTAGTTTTGCAGATAGAGAGTACAAATAAACACACATCAATAAAGTCATGCTGTTTGTGGAGATTCTCCGAATCTCGGGACTTCCCCCCACCATGCCATCCATGGAGTCTTATTTTAAACATCTACAACTGCATATTAGTCCGTGCTCCAGTTTTTATATCAAACTATATTGTCCATAATGTTTTTTATACTGCAAGTGAGTCAAAATCCTGCTCTTGTTTCCATCTGCTTACAGTGGTCTCCTACATAAAGGTACGGGCCAGTCTTGACAGACTCTAGGGTTGTGCGCCCATCTCACTTAAGAGGCCGGGGGCCAGCGCTGTCCGCAGACACTTCCGGGTCACGTGGCCAGCGTGACAAAGCTGCATCTGGCGAGCCAGTGCAGCACACGGAAACGCCGTTTACCTTCCCGCCAGTAAGCGGTCCCTATTTATCTACTTGCACCCGGGGGTGCTTTCGAACTGCTAGGTTGGCAGGCGCTGGGACCGAGCAATGGGAGCGCACCCCGCTGCAGGGATTCGAACCGCCCACCTTTTGATCAGCAAGCCCTAGGCGCTGAGGCTTTTACCCACAGCGCCACCCGCGTCCCGGTCTCCTACATACTTGTACATAATTTTTCAACTTTCAAATTCCCCAAATTCTTAAGAAGTTGTAACATGATTTAGGAATTCAAATGGTTTTCTCTTTTTTTAGACAATTTTTAATTGGTTTTTAAACAAATACAATCACCATTAAACACTTATCCAGAAGTACATCTAATGGTGTTTCTTTTATCCATTATCTCTAAACGCACACTTAGCACACTCTGCATTCAAACATATTACTTAGCGTAACCCTTCCACTGAGAATATTGAGCAGTTGGTATAAGAAGGTTTTGATCTGGGTCATTAACTAGTTAAAGAAAGGGGTCCACGTTTCTGGGAAGGAATTCAAAAGGTATTTAACTTAGCTTTGCTAAGTAAAGTGTGTGTAAGGTTGCATAGAATAATTAAACATGATCTCCAAGTACTTGTAGTTTTATTATAATATAATAAAATATAAATATAAATTTTATTATTTAGCATTACCTGACAATTCCAGAAGGTAACATTAGCATTCTTTGGTTTCACAAAAGCAATTTATTTGCTTCTTCATTGAACAAAAATTGCCAAGCTAAATGTTGTCCAATCACAAAAATTCCTCACACCCAGAAACTTTTTTTAAAAAAGATCCCTCGCTAAGGAAATTTGCAGAAATTGAGATTGACCATTGTGAAATTTTGCAAAACTCTGTGCCAACTTTGGAACTGCTGCTGAAAACTTTTCTCTTCTGCTAGGCCTTTGCAGGCAGTTAAGAATACATCCACCATGGTTAATTGACTTCTGTTTTTATCTTTTTAATGGTCTAATAGCTGTAAACCACTTCGAGATATAGATATGACAAAGCTATATTGTAACTTTTGAATAACTGTAGTGTGGTGTGGTGTGTTTTTTTAAGATAGATAATGACACTGGGACGCGGGTGGTGCTGTGGGTTAAACCACAGAGCCTAGGACTTGCTGATTGGAAGGTCAGTGGTTCGAATCCCCGCGACGGGGTGAGCTCCCGTTGCTCAGTCCCTGCTCCTGCCCACCTAGCAGTTTGAAAGCACGTCAAAGTGCAAGTAGATAAATAGGTACCACTCCAGCGGGAAGGTAAATGGTGTTTCCATGCGCTGCTCTGGTTCGCCAGAAGCAGCTTAGTCATGCTGGCCACATGACCCAGAAGCTGTACGCCGGCTCCCTCGGCCAATAAAGCGAGATGAGCGCCACAACCCCAGAGTCGGCCAAGACTGGACCTAATGGTCAGGGCTTCCTTTAATGACACTGCAGTATGCAAAGATTTTTTGTAAATAAATCCAGAAAGAATAAGACTCTGCTGGCAGGGGCTGATGTAGTTTATGCTTCTGACTGCTGAAAACGAGGCACCTTTTCGGACGTGCAGAAGTGTGTGTGTGTTATTGATGGATTTGAGGTCCCCCCCCCCCTTAATTGGTTAAACATTACAGCCCTTGTACAAACTTCTTTTTTTTAATAATTTTTTTTTATTGGTTTTTCACAATTTATATAAACACAAACAATACACAATACAAACATACAACACATAAACAAACATGTATAATTTCGAATCCTTTCTTTCTTATACCTTACTTCGCCGACTTCCCCGTACCTCCCCTTTCTGCATCCCAATTCCCAAATTTATTTCAGCAAATCCTCCCCCTTAATTTTATCTAATTTTCCCTTGTTCTTTTCTTTTACTTAATCTTTCACAGCTGTAATCCCCTGT
This sequence comes from Podarcis liolepis, assembly GCF_965112155.1. NCBI lineage: Eukaryota > Metazoa > Chordata > Lepidosauria > Squamata > Lacertidae > Podarcis > Podarcis liolepis. The sequence continues at coordinate 4,200,603 of NC_139563.1, forward strand.
TTTCTATAACCTCAACATTTTAGCACTCATTAATTTTACAGTATTTCTTAAGATAAATTTTAAATTTCTTCCAATCTTCTTCGCCGTCTCTTTCCCCTGGTCTCGGATTCTGCCAGTCATTTCAGCCAGTCCCATATAGTCTATCACCTTCATCTGCCATTCTTCCACAGTGGGTAGATCCTGTGTCTTCCAATACTTTGCGATGAGCCCTCGTACAAACTTCAACCCACATCGAGAGGAAGCAAGCTGTGGGGTGTTTTTAACTGCCGGGCTCCTGGCAGCAGCGCCACCTCCCTCGAGTAACACTCTCCCTTCCTTGTTCCAGGCGGCGGAGACGTCAAGATTGAAAACCAGAAGCTGAACTTCAAGGAGAAAGCCCAGGCCAAAGTGGGCTCTCTGGACAACGTGGGGCACGTCCCGGCTGGGGGCACCGTGAAGGTATGCTTCAGGCGGCACCCAGGCATGGGTCCCTCCTTGCCCCCCGTGGTTCCCCCCCACCTCCTGTGTGCGGCCACCCGTCCGTCCTGCCATCCTCACATTGCCAACCTCACATTCATTTCCACGGTGCCACCCGATGGAGGGTGCTGAACGGAGCCCCCAGGACATTCCACCCACCCACCTACCCCTTTTAGGGCTTCATAAGTATCGGAGGCTATTCGTTTGTTTCATAAAATTCGCTTGTTAAGAACAACAACAACCGCTCAAAAAAGGAAGAATTCACACGGCAATCGTTTTAAGACTTTTGAAACGTTTAGCAGCGGTTCTCAACCTGAGGGTCCCCAAATGTTGTTGGACTACAACTCCCATCATCCCTGAGCTCTGGCTTTGCTAGCTAGGTGTGATGGGAGTTGTAGTTCAACAACATCTGGGGACCCACAGGTTGAGAAAGGCTAGTTTACAGTAACTAACAACGTATTAAAACTCGCATCAACTTTCTAAGCATCTGGACAGGCTTGCCTTTAAAAAAAGGGTTTTTATCAGGTGCTGAAAAGCATTCAGTGAAAGCAGTATAGGTGCTGCCACACTGAAAGATTAAGTTCTTAGAAATGCATTATGGGTATAACGTGGCACCTGGGCGTGGAGAGGGGACCCACCCTCTTCTTCCCTGGAGCATGTGTGTACATTGTGTGCATAAACAGAAGCCAAGCTCCTCTGCCTTCTCCCTCGGCTAGCACATGTGTGCATAAATACGAGAATTTGAAAACAGGGCCCAGAATTATACCTTGTAAAGTCCCGCCCAGCTCCCTCCCATCAGGGGAGAGTCCTGCAGCCTTGGGCCCCCAGATGTTGAACTATGTTGGCTCCATTACCTGCAGCCAGCTTGGCTAGGGGTGATAAGTTTCCCAGAGTATCTGGGGAAACCCAACCAGATGGGTGGGGCATAAATAATAAATTAGTAGTAAGAGTAGGAGTACACAGAGCCATCCACCATCATGGAGACTCCAGATCTATGTAGGGTTTACTCCTTAGCCTTTTCTTTTCCTGAAGATATCCCATAAGGCAGTGGAAGTTTAGGATCAGAGTTTTCCTTCTCCTAAATGGGCTCCCTTCCCTAGTGGATTAGCCTCATCTGCCCCTCACTTCCCCCTGCTGCACGTGCAGAAACTGCCTTCTCGACCGTTGACTGTCCGATCAGTCCGCCGGAGCCTACCTTCACATGCAGGGGCAGTCCAAAAAAGTAAGGATTAGATGTTAGGATATAGTTCCCTTCCACCTTAAAAGGGAACAGGCATGACTGTTGTGTGTCACATGCCTGTTTACTTCCAGCACTTGCCGGGAACTTCCGTTTTGTATATTGCTTTTGTACTGCTGTTTTGCTGGAGACGAAAGGAAGCAGACATGTTTTCCTTTGTTCCCGAACTATGCTGTAGATAATGCTTACACATGGCTCTGTCCGCCTTTTCCGTTGTGAGAAGATTTATTCACTCTGCTGATAGAGCGTGTACAATCCTCTGAAGATTTCAGAGGCTTGTGTCGCTGATTGATGCTGTTCCAAGGGAGATGGGTGATCGCCCGGCTGCCGGCCGGTGACTGGAGCCAGCTGGGGGCCTGCCTGATGCCCCCGTCTCCCTGGCAGTATCCCAACATTAGGATCCTGAAATCACGTACAGATTTCAGTGAGCGTCTTGTGTGTTGATCAAAGAAAGGAGGAGGTGGTGGCGGCAATGGGAAGGTGGCCAGCAAGGCGAGGAGGGTGCCGTGATTCAGGGCTGTTGAGTCTAGGTTGCCTCTGTTCCCTCCCTCATGAGGCTCATACACGCCTGTGTAGGTGACGCGGACCACCTCCTAAGAGAAGCCCCTCCCACCTGTGTAGTGATCAGATGGGATTACTATGAAGAATTATAAAATATGCATCAAGCCATTGTGTCCGCGATGAAAGCATGGCGTTGACTGGGTTCGATTCATTGACAATAATTTCTGATCAAATCCCACAAGCCTCTGCATTTCTGGCCATTTTTTTCTACTGTTCATTTTCTACGCCTGACAGGCACGTATAAGCATTCTGAAACACAGGCCAGTTGCTTCATCAGGCATCCTCAGTACATAAAGATAGTAGGCAGTTTCTTTGATGTAGCTGTTGTTAGTTTTGTTAATCTTAGGGCCAGGAAGAGAGTTCACAAGGAGATGGTAAATACCATTTACTGCTGTTTATGACCTCCGGGTTTCCTAAAAGCATTGCTTACTATTTTATTTACTCTGGACTACTATGCATGCTCAAGTAGGAAATAGTTTCTTTGTAGTTAACAGGATTTCTTTTGATCTGACTTTGTCTCCACGTGGGGGTTTTTGAAATGCTCAGAGGAAATCTGATTGGTTCTTACAAACACTGTGTAAAAAGTTCTTTTGTGAATAAAACGACCTGGGCCAAGGGGTGGAGAGACAGATGATTATACGCACTCCTCCCAGAGTCTTGCTGACCAAGCCTCTGTGTGTATTTTATTAATCAGAGTCCAATCCTTCCTTTGCTTTGGGAACGCCACACACCTGTCCGTCTCTCTGCTAGCGCGTGCCTCCTCCACCTTCATCTCGCCACATCCCATTCCCATCCTTGTATTGACGCCTCATTGTCCTCCCCCACCCCATTGTTTCATTGTAGACCGAGGGGGGCGAGGAGGCAGCCCCGCAGAACGGAGCTGTGACCGCCCCCCCGCCAGGTGGCAGCCCCCCCACGCAGGAGAATGGCGTAGGGCTGCCCACGCCCGCCCAGGGTGGCGGCGGCGGCGACCAAAGGGAAATTCAGTGCTTCGACACTCACATACAAGAAACAAGTAAGTGCCAGGCCTTCCTCTGTGCCTCCCCAGAGGTGCTTTGCGATGATGGGGGGCGGGCGGGAGTTGAGGGGTGATGAGAGCGGGAGGTGGAAGTTGGGGGTGGGACACCAGGCAGCTTTTCCTAAGGTACCTTCTCGAAGGCAGGAGAAGTCCTTTGCCCTCCTCCCTAGTAGGAGAGGCAGAGTGCGGAGGGGCTGGGCGGCTTAACCCGCCCCCCACCGTCCCCGTTACCGACTTCTGAAGCGGGAGGGAAGGGGAGAGGAAACGTCCCGGCGCGCCGCCTTGTTAATGAAGCCACCTGCCCTTTTATTTTCCAGGCATCTAACGATGACATTCTGGTGTCGCCTTCCTTCCGCCCCCCCCCTTTTCCTCCCTCCCCACCCCCCATTGCCGTCTTCCCCCCGCTCCCCCTTGTGTCGCTGCAGATTGAGTCCCACAAGCTGATGTTCCGTGAGAAGGCCAAGGCCCGCACGGACCACGGGGCGGACCCCACAGCCTCCAACCACCCCCCTGTCTTCTCCGGCGGCACCTCCCCACGGCACAGCACCTCGGTCAGCGAAAGCCTGGCCTCGGCCGCCTCCACCTCTCTGCAGCCGCCGCCACCGCCGCTGCCACGGCAGGCTCCCCTCGCGGAAGAGACGGCGGCCGCTCTTCCTCAGCAAGGCTTGTGACTCTGCCCCCTTCCCGCATTCCTCCTGCCCTCCTCCCGCTCGCGAGAAGCTCGTCTCCCTTGACCCGGAGCCTGGCTTTGTTTGGCCCTGGAAAGATGGGCTGGCCTCCCTGCCCCACGGCAGGGGACCTCTCTGGAGTGTGCCAGGCTGCCCCCGAGAGCCTCCGTGGCCCTTGGTGGTTGGTTGGTTGGTATCTCTGGGTGCAGAAATGGGCTCCCCGGGGGGTGTCCGAGTGTGCGTTGGAGTTGTCTTGATTTCGTCCCGTCCTTCTTGGCTTGCTGTGTGGGGACTAGGGAGGGAACGCTGGTCTGCCCCACTCGTGGCGGAGCCCGAGACCCAGGCGGGAGTTAACGGGAGTCAGCTTTGCTGCCCTCTTTCCCCCTCCAGCAACCCATTTCCACCTCCTTGCCCCCTCGCCCTGTGTCATTTCGCGCTGCCTACTATTTAATGCTGGTCTATATATTATTATTATTCTCACACATGATAATTTCACTCTCTTTTGGAACTCTTTTAACTCCTTAACCTCCTTTTCTCCCCCAGTCCCCCAGCCCTCCTTCCTTCTCATTGTGATTTAAAAAAGTACAATAAAGTGTTTGCCGATTTCTGTCGCTTGTTACCGCAGGGTCACCGCGCTCCCTTCCCTTCCCCCCCTTGCCCTTTGCCATAGGAGAATTAAAAAAAAACAAAACGTTAACCGCTGCTGCAGTGCTGCTGGCTTCTTATCGACATATCCAGCCATTTTAACTGTGTTCTTTTTCTTTCGTTTTTTAATTTTTTTTTTCTTCATTTGTGTGTGGTGTTTATTTTTTGTGTGTGCTTAAAAAGGAAAAGAAAAAAAGCTTTGAAATGATGGAGCAAAAAAAGGCATTGAGCCACCTTGGTTAAAAGTTCTTGAGGATGCATTGAGAGGAGGTTGTGGGTGGTAGAGGAATGGCGTTCGCTGCTCCCCTCCCCCCCAAAAAAAGCTATGAAGGTCCTTTTGAACTGACTGCTGCAGAGAGAAGACCTGGCTCTTTCGAGGGTCTGCTCCATTGCATCTCAACAGGATCTAGTTCCAATGGGGGGGCCAATTCTCCGCTGCCCATCCTGGAGAAAGAGCAGGGGAATATATTTGCAGGATTTAATCCTCAAGGCACGATGGGCTTAGCTCCGGGATCTGTGCACCTTGGAGCTGGGGTGGAGTCTGGCATTTATAAGGAAGCTCGCCCCTGGCAGTGGGGCATCCTGGCAGAGTTGGGGAGGGAGTGGTGTGGGGAGACTGCTTGACCGCTGCCCCACCCCCCACCCCCAAAATACCAAGAGGGCCATGGGAAAGTGTTGAGGGTCTGACGAAAGGCAGCGTCTGCATGGGGCTGGCTAGGTGATCTGAAGGTGCCAAGGAGAGAAAGAGGCAGAGATTGCTCTCCTTTGGAAGAAAAGACCCATTTTTTCTTCTAGGGGTGGGTATGGGTTGGATGGGGCTTGTGGGGAGTGTTGGCAACGAGTTTGAGCACCTTCGGCAATTTTATTAATTTTTTTTTGCATTGCAAATGACACTAAAACGAAATGTAAATAAAACTTTGAAAATGGTGTGTTGTGAGAGTCGTGGGGGAATTCTGAAAGGAAGAGGGGGGAACCCAAACCGCAGGGAACAAATATTTGGGCGGCGGGGGGGTTGTTTTGTAGGCAGACTTCTGCTGGGAGGCAGGCAGGAGATGATGGCTGTGGGAAGGAGGAGCGATGATAGCACAGCTCTCTCCCCACCCTTTTATCTCTTGGTCACAGTGTGCTTTTCCGCAACACAGCAAACCCAGGGTCTGCCTTCACACACAAAAGACATATTGCACTTGTGGTTGTTGTTTTTATATATATATAAATATATATATATAAATATTAAAGGTTGCATGGTTTCTAATAAAATGGCTTTTTAAAACCTTAGCGGGGCTTTTTTTCTTACCCCTTTTTTGCATCAAAACGGTATGCTGAAATCTCATGAATCGCATCTCCCTTCCCCTCCTTGGAATACTATAGAAACCTTTTAAGTAGGAAGTTGCAGGTTTTGCACCTAGAAAGGGGCCTGTCTGTGTACAGAAATATATGTATGTGTGCTTGTGATCCATCTTGCCCACCTTCCATCTCGGCCACGCTGATTCCAAGTCTGTTTCCGAGTCTGTTGCAAAGCTTGCTGCACCTGCCCGCCGGCTCTCCCACCCTCCAGAACTCAGGAAGCCCCCCACCCACGTTGTTAAACGTTGCTGTGCAGCTTCCCCGCACATTCCCATCTTCCACCCCGGTACCACCACCTCCTCCTCCTTCCTGCCCTGGCATTTCCCTGTGAGACCTTGCCGTGCCAACTCCGACCTTTTGTTTCAAACAGGCAATGCAGGCGATGGAAGCTGAAGACGGGGGGGATGTAATAGGAGACAGCCCCAAATCTCCTCTGCTTTGAGGGCCAGGCCCCGTGGAAAGCCTCCTTCAAATGGGTGGGGTAGCAAAAGCCCAGTGGTACCTCCCCACTTGCCCCGGCAAGGTTTGCGTAGGTGAACGTCTCATCAAACTGGTTCCCCCGCTTAGATTTTGGATTCCTGGCTCCTCCGGGAAGGTTTTTTCCTGAGTTGGAGAGGCCTATAAACAGTGGAACTGCTCGCCCCAGGAGCAAGACGCTGCCTTGCGCCGCTTTAGCAGCATCCCTGGGCGGCAGCGTCTTCCTAGCGGAGCCGGTCCACTTGTGTGTGCGCGTTTTTGTGTTCCAGCCCTTCGACATCTCCACTTCCACCTGCCGCGCATGGCTCCCTTCCCCTCCGGTCTACATCCCTGCCCTGCGGCTGATGACGTCTCCCGGTCTTTCGCCCAACCTCTAAACACCAGCTTGGGTTTTCCACTCCGCTGACCTCCCTGCTGCCAGGCCAAGGGGTGGTGATGGCAGAAGGGGAGCGCTTGCTTAGGCGACCCCCTCGTCCGACAGGGAAACTTGTCCCTTGAAGCAATAAGGACAGCCTGTGTGCTCGAAAATAGGAGCTTCCTGGGCTTCCGTAGAAAGGCAAGCAGTTGCCTCATCGACCTCCTGCCCTACGAAGCTTGTGGGGCGCATGCTTTAAAAAAGAACGAAAAGAAGCTGAGACTCGCAGCTTCTTTCGCAGAAAAGTGGGGGGCTCAGATACTTCAGCAGGAAGCCCCATTGTCTTGGCTTCCCTTTCCTCTGACCCCCAAGTTGAGGAGCAATTGACTTTTGTTTGCTGGAGGGTCCTTCTCCTGTTTGCAATGATACCCAGATGCGTTTCTCCTACGATCCGTCGCTTGAGGACTCTCACTTGGAAAGTCAAACAACATTGCACTTTATCTTCCGTGATAGCGCAAAAAAAAGTGTCTTGTAAAGGGTTGTCGATTCCTTCTTTGTTCCCGACCCGAATCACTTTGAGGTGGTCGATATTAGCACCCGCCTGTCTTGAGAACATGTGCAGGTTCCGGTTGCGCCCAGTTCTGCGGTGTGCGCGCACTTGTTCCCGCATAACACGCTCACTTAACACGTGTCGTGCCTGTGTTTTTAGCCTTAGACCCGGAGAGACGCTTAAAGACGATTGCTACGGGGAAGTTTTTCTTAGTCCCCAGCTTTGGTTTCTAATAAGGATTTTTACAACAATGCAATTTTAGATTTGAAAGTAGCTTGTAAATACTGCAATTCTGGGGCGGGGCAGGGTGGGTTGAGGAGAAAGGGCTTTCGTAGCCCAGCGCTGGTCTCCTTTTCCTCCCTCTTGTTTTGGAGGGGCAGGAGCAGATTGCAATTGGGGGGGGGGTTACGTAGGTATTTTTTACAAAACGGATCATGAGAAGTATTACAGGCGGTGGCTGTTAGGCTAAGAAGCGAAAGCAATAAATGAACCGCCCTTGCTCCCAGGGCTGTGTTTGAGAACTTGGCTTAGATCTTGTCCCTGTTTGACCGTCAGGTTTCAGTGCAGCTGGAAAATGTGGCCATAGATATTTATTTGGTAAGGGTGGAAGATGCACCTGAACCATGAGGCCGCAATCCATTGGGGTGGGACGTTCTCCTGCGGAATCCCCATTGGGAGAACGCCCTCGTGGATCGTGGCCTCATGCTAGCTAGTATAGAGGGAGCTGCCATCCAGTTTTTCCACCTAAGAGGCACAACCCTTGGAGGTCATGGTTAGGTTTTTCTTCCCAGGGCAGCACTTCTTACAGCAAGTGGAAACTGCAGCTCTGCACGTCACAACCAGCCTCCCTCGTGAGTTGGCCAATTTGCAGGACAGTGTTTGGCTTAGGGTGGACGATCCAGGCGATCCATTTTGGCAGAGGCGTGGCGTAAACGGGCTTGAGGAAGGAGGAGGCAGCAAGATCCACCCGTGCACATGTAGCTGTGTGACTCGCTCCCTATTTGAGCTTTGGGCAGTTAACAACCAGGCTGAGAATCCCAAGGTTCTCCAGATCTTTGACTCCAACTCCCATCGTCCTTTCCCATTGGCCATGCAGGCTGGGCGGGGTCGATGGAAGTTGGAGTCCATCTGCAGTTGGAGGACACCTCTTTTCCACCTGTGGTTTACAGAAGCCGTAGGTCTGTGTTCTTTCCATCGGGGATCAGAGTTCCACAGAACCTTGGAAGTTTTGTGTTGTTGGGCAAGGTCGTCCGTGTTGGGCATCATTGCCGGAAAATGAGGCTTGAGCTTGGATGGTGGAACGAACAATGGCACTGGTTAGATATAAGCATGCAACTTGGGTGTGCAGTTTTTTAACCTGGAGGCGAATTGTAGTTTTGCGGCGTCCTTTTAGGGGGTGTTTTCCCCTCTTGCTTTCCTTGGGGTTCCTCAGAAAGAAGATGAGGCTTCGCGGGATAGCTTCTCCATGACTTTCCCTCTTTCCTTTCACTATGCCGTTACTGTAGAATATTGGGTGTGTTGTTGATCATTCCGTTCAATGGTGAGGCTCACAGGCCTGGCCGGTTGCACACTAAACGGCGACCCCAGCCTCATCGCCACTGGGGATGGGGAGCCCGTGGCGCTCTAGGTTTTGTTTGGCTCCCTGCTCCCCTCAGCCTGAGCCTGAGGATTACAAATGCAGCCCAGAAACAACCGAAGAGATCTCTCATGCCTAATCTGCAGCGACACGTGTTCGGTGTGAGGGTGCCCTAGTTGGACCGAGGGGAAGGGAAGCGCAGTTCCTGGTGTTTTGAAAATGCACTTTGCTTTCAGGGAATTGCTTGACGAACGGGGAAGGGAATCAAGAAGCTTCTCAAGACAGCCGCTTTGCTTGGGCAGCAAGCCAAGCCCTCCCCCAAGGAAGCCAGGAGATTAGCCAGCTGGTCGGGTGGTGGATTAGGAGGCAGCTGGTTGAGGTAGCCATCAGCTGGTCTCCATTGGATTAGGAGAGGTTCTCCTCTTCGCAAGAGGCACAGGGGCACTCTTAGCCCAGGGAACACCTTGTTTTGAAGCCTCTGCGCTTGTGATAACGGTCAGGGTGGAACACGCTGGTGAAGAAAGTGTGTGGCATAGATGCTCGGAGGCAAGGGACTTGCTGCCTTTCAGCTGACATGGGGTGTGTGTGGTCCTGCCGTCTTGGGTGATGCGCTTGCGGCTGTATCCTCTTGGGCAGAAATGTGGCCGCAGACGTAGGTTTCAGCGCCGTAGTGTCACATATCAGTGGTACGCACAAAACAGAGCAGGAATTGGGTTATCTGCAGCCAAGCAGAGATGGCTCTGGATCAAGAGGCCCGGGTGAGAGGCTGTATAGGGCTCTGGCGGCAACCTGGACGCCTCTCTGCCAGCCCAGGGTAATTCTTCGCCTTCCTTGCAGACGACTTGAGGGTAAAGACAGCTGTAGGCTTTTAAGAGCTGTCAAGAGTGGGCCCTTAACCCATTAGGCATCCATCTGTGTCTTGCTCTAGCCTTGCACATCAAGCCAGCCTCATCACCACTATTATTATTATTATTATTATTATTATTATTATTATTAAAAGCAGCATGCTCATGTTAATTTCCATCCTTTGCCTTACCTCCTCCAAAATACGATCTGCAAGCATTCTTAAAACAGTTGCAAAACTACATGATGGGGTGGAAGTGGTTGTTGATGTCACAGCAGCTAGCCAATAGGTGCTCTGCACAAGTCTGTCCCCTCCCTCCCACTAGCTCTTTTCACGCAGAGCTACTTGGAAAACCTGCAGACCTGTTTTGGTCCAGAAAGAGAAACTGTTTTGATTTGCAGAGCAGCGGGGACACCATCAGTATGCCTCCCTCGCTCTTAAAATGAACATCTGTCTTTACCCTGAATGTACTTTTTGCCACTTGGGCTACTGTATGACAGAGTAGCTTGCAAGTGGCATTTCTGATTTGTCTGGCATTTCTGATTCCCTTCCATCGTGGCGCGGACAGGCTCAGGAAAGCCATGCACACACCCAACTGTATCAGGGCTGGTCCAGAGGGACGAAGGATGCTGGCTGAAGCTTTGGCATGCCGGGGTCTTTAGATTCGCCAAGGAGGCTCTGGGAAATAAAAAGTACCGATTGCCTTGTGGCTGTCCTTGGACAGGGTGGGGCTGCAGCTCCACGCTGAGTGGTTAAACCGAATAAAACGCCGTGAACTCTCCACTTTGCTTGTAAAGATTCTTATAGTTTTATCACAGCCGCCCCCAACCTGGGGCGCTCCAGCAGGGTTGAACTACAACTCCCAACAGGCCCTGTTGGGAGTTGTAGTTCAAACCTAGTAGAGCGCCCCAGGTTGGGGAAGCCATGGCAGAACGGAGAACGCCAACGGCCGCTCAGTTAGCTGGAGAACCAAACGGGATGTCCTCTTCGTAACAGCCAGGATGCGCTGCTTGAAGCCCCTTCTCGGGGTGGTGATGACGTCGGAAAAGGCAGAGCGGCTGCTGGCCTGCTTCCTACGAGGGCTTGCAGGAACTCAAGAGAGCAGGTGCCATTGCAATATCGGGAGATCAATCGAGCTTCCATCCCCTGCAGTCTCTTACGAGCACCATCCGGATTAAGAAACACCCCTTCCTCTCCCCTCGCTTTGGCGATTCTCAGTCTATGTCGGCGACAGTACAGAAAGGGCAAGAGGGTAGATGGAAGCGGTTAGGTTATCTGTGCCACTACAGCGGGTGATTTGCCCATCTCAAATGAGCAGGAACGAGCATCAGCCTTGCAAAGGGAGGCAGAGAGATTGGGGCGGCCTTGGCAAAAATGCCTGCCTTTTGTGTGTGTGTGTGCGCAAAAATCATTGCTGTAGCTGTAGGACAGCCTTCGCCAAGCTGGTGCCCTCCAGGCTGGCTTGTGGACTGCTGGGAGTTGTTGCTGGGACGCCTCCTTGGCGAAGGGCCAGAGCCATCTCGCACGACTTCGCCCGGTGCGGCTGTGCAACCAGAAGGGAGCGCCACTCCTGGCCGTGGCTGCGCATGGAGGTAGAATTACGCAGGTGTTCCCACAATAGCCTAGCCGGGTGGTGCTGGGGCGAGGGAGGGAGGGAGGGAAGGGGTGTGTTAAGAAAATGCATGGGTGCGATGGCGCCTGGAACGCAGGAGAGAGGTGGCTGGACAAACCTGTCCGGGTGGGAGCTCAGAGGGCCCTGCTGTCACGACGGCAGGATCTTAAAACCCGTTTGCTTCTATTTACCTTCCTCTCCTGTCCTCGGACTTGTAATAGTTACTGACTGTCTCCGTTTTTAAAAGCAGCTGTTTCCGGATTTGATGTTGTGATTCTTACCTATTGTAAAGGGTTTAAATAAAGCTTCTAGATGTTCAACCTTGGCTGCCAGCTTTAGTCTGAATTCGTTTTTTTGTGGCTCTGGGTTCTCTCTCTGTCGTAGGAAGCTGCCTTGAAACAAGAGTGTGGCTCTTGGCTCATCTAGTTCAGCGGAGCCTAAACCGACCCGATAACAAGTCTACAGGGCTTCAGGCAGAACATCTCCCCGAGTCCTACCTTCCTGGGGATGCAGTTGGGCTTGAACCTGCAAAGGAGGTGCCTTTCCACTGAGCTATAGCTCTTCTCTCGCCTCCCCCCCCCCTTTTCCTTCCCCCCGCCAAATGGATGCTATGGTTGAGATTCCCCCTTTGCAGGGGATTGGACTAAATGACCCTCAGGGTATTTTCCAACTCTGCCGTTCTATAATTCTATAATCCTGTGGCGGTGAGTTCCATAGTTCAGCTCCTCACTGCATGTAGCGCTTTCTCTTTCTGACAGCAAGAGCTGTTCGACAGTAGAACAGTCTCCTTCGGGAGGTTGTGAACTCTCCTTCCTTGGAGGTTTCTAAGCAGAGGTCAGATGGCCATCTGTCCTGGATGATTCAGCTGAGATTGTTGCACTGCAGGGGGTTGGACTAGATGACCGTCGGGTCCCTTCCGACTCAACGATTCTATGAAAGCAGAGTGCTCTACGGATTTCAAATCGCAGCAAATGGCAGAGAGTTTAAAACACTGCCTCTAAGCTTCCTGCGACGCTCCCTCGCCCCCCCCAAAAAATACACGCGTCTTTTCCTCAGAAAGGAAAAGCCCTAGAAATCGGCTGCATTTACATGCTGCTAATCTCCCTGATGTTAAAATGAATTTGCGCACAGAGAGGATAATCCTGGTTTCCAGCTAACGGAATAAGGAATTAATAATGCCGGCGGCCTCTTAAGAGAGGGGGGAATCTAAGGCTCTGGCCTGTTTCCTGCAGAAGTTGAGGGTCTCCGCTCTTGATGCTGCAACCCCTCTCTCTCTCTCACACACACACCCCCCAAAAAATCAAGGAGAACCACACGAACAACCTTAGCCAACCTGCGGTGTTCCAAATATCTTGGATTGCAACTCCCAGCTGTGCAGGCCGAGTCTTGTGGGAGACGACATCCAGAACATCTGGATGGTGTCAGATTCGCAAAGGCTCCTGTAAGTTGTCCCCCTGTTTGCTTTTAGAAACCCACCGAGTAATACGGAGGAGAACCTACTTGGTGCTGGTCAGCTGAAAGTGGCTGAAACGAGACATGGGAAGTGGGATCAGACTGGAGTTCAGGAAGGGAGAAAGAGGTCAGTAGGTACTTGGAGCGGCTTTCTAGTAGCCGGGGGTGTTGAGGGGTGACTGGAATACAGCGTCTTGATCCTTCCAGATGTGGGGGTCAATATTGCAAATGGTTTGTTTGTTCCCCCCTCCCCAAATTGGATCGTGCCCAACAAAGGAAAATCCATATTAAATGTAAGTAGGGGAATACAAGCTGCATTCTTGCATTAAGGGCACCATTAACTTCCTGACAGTAAGAGCTGTTTGACAGTGGAATTTGCTGCCAAGGAGTGTGGTGGAGTCTCCCTCTTTGGAGGTCTTTAAGCAGAGGCTTGACAACCATATGTCAGGAGTGCTCTGATGGTGTTTCCTGCTTGGCAGGGGGTTGGACTCGATGGCCCTTGTGGTCTCTTCCAACTCTATGATTCTATGACAGAAAAAATAATGTTTGTGTGATGGGCCTAACACCCCTCCTGTGATAAGAACCAAACTGAGCTTTGGGTTGGTTAAGAGCACTATACAAACAGTTTCGAAGGCACACACTAAGTGTATTTTGCATAAAGAGTATAAAAAGTTTGGAGAGCTATTCTGCCTGACCCCCGAGTGCTAGTTTTCTGTGCTAAATTCTCCATCAGTGTCTTACCAAGACTCAGTAAGTCGAAGCACATATGCCAGTGTCTTTGAACGTACTTAAGCTGCAAGACAAGCGGAAAACAGAACTTGTTTCAAGCAAGTGAGAAAACTCCACGCTTGCAGCCAGGGGTGGTTTATTATTTAGGGAACGTCTTAAACCGTATACAATAACCAGAGCACCAAACAGGTCCTGCCCCACACACTTATTATCTTAAAGAAAACAAGCTGCTGCAAAAATCCTGGGAGGATTGCAAACCCGTTATGCGGAAAAGGACAGTGCACCTGAACTGGACAGACGGACATTAGGCAACACTGAAAGAGAAAATGTTTACATGCCAAGGGAGGGAAGCAATGAACTGCTGGAGGGCAAGCAGAGGTCAAGGGTTTGGTGGAGATGTTCTTAAGGGTGGGTAGTGGTACCCAAGGGGCTCTCGAACAGCGTAAGAGGGTCTTCCCCAACTCTGGGGCCCTCCAGTGTTTTCGAACTACAACTCCCATCAGCACCCCCAGCTGATCAGAGTTTTAGTCCAGAACTGCTGGAGAAGGCTGGAATGAATGGAGCTAGCAGGCATGTCTGCATTCGGGCTTGGAAGCTGCAGAGCCATTTGGCCCAGAGACTCTGGGAAGAAGGAGTCAACCAACCAACCAACCGTCTTGTCGGATTGGCAGGATGACAAGAAGTGGACTACAGCACCAGCCAGGGAATCCCCTAGGGAAGCCCCAGAGGAGGAAGGGTCAGAGCCCAGGGAGTGGTGGAGGGACATAGAGGACAGGTCAGAGGGGGAAGGACGGGAGGAATGGTTGGAGGCAGAAGAAGCAACAGGCTTTAGTGAGCAAGATGACCCAGGTGCAGAAAGCAGTTCAGACAGATGATGAAGCAGAGGAGGAGGTGGTGAAAGCATCCCAGAAGCTTGCCATTCCTGCTGTACTAAGCTACCTGCCTTTGTCTCCAAGGACACGGACGGCTATGTATGTAGCAGAACAAAGGGCACAGATTCCCACCCACCCCTTCCCTCCAGTGTAGGCTGCTTGGAAACCAGGAGACTTGGGGAGGGGGAAGCAGAGGGCAAAGACCTTCATTCCCTGTAACTGCAATGATGGGAGGCGTTGCCGAGCTGTAAAGAAACAAATACACCGCTGAACTGTGCGCCTTGTGCGCTGAGCTACACCTGAGCCAGCACATTAATTTTCCACTCGGACGTCCCCTTCCGTGCCCTCAGGCACCCGGGCAGAGCCCGCCTGTCCCTGCTGCTGCTGCTGCTCCTCAGCGCTATGAACCCTCCAGTGGTCCTTCAGCGACTTTTTCCTCCGGAACCTCTTCCCACACTGGGCGCAGGCGTAGGGCCGCTCCCCGGTGTGCGTGCGCTGGTGCTCCTGCAGGTGGTGCTTGCAGATGAAGTCCTTGCCGCACTCGGCACAGTGGTAAGGCCTCTCGCCCGTGTGCAGGCGCAGGTGGGGCACCAGGTGTTGCTTGCGCACGAAGCCCTTCCCGCACACCGAGCACCGGTAAGGCCTCTCGCCCGTGTGGATCATGCGGTGCCGCACCAGCTCCGAGGGGGAGCTGAAAGCCGTCCCGCAGAACGAGCACTCGTACTGCTTCCGTTTCTGGTGGTTCATTTGGTGCATCTGGAGGCTCAGCAACAAGCTGAAGGTCTTGCCGCAGTCCGCGCAGCGGTGCGGACGCTCCACCGCCGCTTCCGGCGTGCCCCTGGCCGAGGGAGAGCCGGGGTGCCTCCCGTTGCGGGCGCCGCGGAGGCCGGGGAGGGGCCGGCTCTCGCCGATGGCGCCATTCAAAATGGGCGCCACCGAGCCCCCGGGGAGGAAGAGCAGGAGGGGTGGGTTGGCAGGGTCTTCCTCGCTCGGCGCTTCCTCCGGGTGCGGCTGGGCTGTGGCGTTAGCTGGGTGGCAAGGAAGAGAGAGGAAAGGGTTTGGTGTAACCATCCTATTGAAAGTTTTTTAGCGTATTATTAAACACTGACATTGAAACCCTCTCCCTTTCCTCCCGCGCGCTAGATAGCAGCCGAGGGGTGATGGGGGGGCAGAATTCAAAAATCAAACAGATAATCCCCAGGGCTAGCTGGCTGAATTGGTCCTACTTGGGCCAGCGAGGAGGCCAGGGGAGAATTAGCTGTGGGGTCTCAGAGCGGGTGATCTTCATAAAAGGGGAGCGGGAGGGAAGAGAACGGAAATAAAAGATCAGGCTGCATTCAAATTAAAGGCCAGGCGGAATAGCTCTGTCTTACAGGCCCTGTGGAAGGAAGTTAAATCCTGCAGGGCCCTGGTCTCCTGGGACAGAGTATTCCACCAGGTCGGAGCCACCACTGAGAAGGCCCTGGCCCTGGTGGAGGATAATCTAACTTCCTTAGGGCCTGGGACCTCTAAACTATGGTTATTCATGGACCTTAAGGTCCTCTGCGGGGCAAACCAGGAGAGGCGGTCCCGTAAATACAAGGTCCCTAAGCCACAAAGGGCTTTAAAGGTCAAAACCAGCACCTTGAACCTGACCCGATACCAGGAGGCAGTGCAACTAACCTCTACACCACACCGGCCCCTAACCACTCTGAGCCACGTTAGGCCCGTATGCTGGCGGAAGCTGCCCCGCTGCCCAAGGAGGCATGAGTGGAATTGCAGAGTTGTAAGGGATCCCTGAGTCATCTAGTCCAACAGGAATCTCAACAGATGGTCCCCCATCCAATTTGTAACCACGCCGGACTCTGCTTAGCATTGCAAACGTGCTGGCGGTTTGTAGCTATTCGGCCTTGCTGCCCTACCCCTGCTTAAGTCTCCTACTCACCATTACTGGCGCTTTGAAGACCGTTTCCTCCATCCCTCCCTGCTGGAGTCTCCTCCTGTTTGACCCACGAAACTGCATCCGACCTGGAAGCCGGTAACCCTGTCGAGAGGAAGGGGGAAAGGGAGATTTATTTATTTATTAAAATCGTTTTTATTAATTTTCAAACAAAAAACATCCAATTAAACATATCCAATCATAATCCAATTAAAATAAAAAAGACCAAATTATCATCCAAATTATAATGATTCATTTTTGGGGACTTCCCATAGTCTGGACCTCTGAAGCCTATCTCCAAATCTCAGTCCTGCCTCTCCTTCTTGTTTCCATATTTTCCACATCTCGATTTTAACACTTTGGGAAAGGGAGATTGAAGTGGCTTTGAAAGCCAGCTTCCCCCGTTGCTCCGCCCAGATCAAATAGATCAATAAACACCCACCCATGTCATCCTTGAGCTGCCAGATTACTGCCTTCTTAACCACTGGACCCAACCTTGGTCTCGTCCGCTCCGTCCGCCGGAGCCCATCTTCGCATGCAGGCCAAGCCCCTAACTCACTGAGGGCTTGAGACCCATCGGCTCCCATCGCCTGGTTTAGCCGGACATTTGGTCATTTCCCAGGTTGTTTATTTTTTAAACTCTTATTGATAAATGCAATATTTACAAATACAAACCAGAACACTAAACAAACTCATTATACATAAGATACCATATTTTTTCACTCCATAGGGCGCACTGGACCATAGGGCACACCTAGTGTTTTTTGGGGGGGGGGATAAAGAACCCCCCCCCAGCCCCATAGAGCAAAGAAGCCAAGACAGCAAGCGGGATCCATCCCGCAGGCTGACTTGGCTTCCTCTTTAGCCACGCAAAACCTCTCCAGCCGGGAGAGGCCGCACATGGCTTTGGCAGAAGCCAAGACAGCCAGCAGGATGGATCCCGCTCACTGTCTTGGCTTCGTTTTTAGCCGCGGGGCTGGGAGCGGAGACAAGATTGCGCAGCCTTGGCGCCACTCCCGGAGCTTGAGGGCTGGGGGAGCACTCTGCAGGCTTGTGGATAGCTGCCGAAAGCCCAGGGTGCGCAGCGCCGCGCTCCCCGGCCTTCGGGCTGCAGGCAGCTATCTGCAAGCCTGCGGAGTTCGGCAGGAACTCCCGCCAGGCTCCACAATCTTGCGGATAGCTTCCTGAAGCTTCCTGAAGCCTGGTGCGCACCGACCCCTCTCACTCTCCAGGCTTCAGCGAAAGCCTGCATTCGCTCCATAGGACGCACACACATTTCCCCTTCATTTTTGGAGGGGGGAAAGTGTGTCCTATAGAGTGAAAAATACAGTACATACACCTCTTCAGATGTCTTCTAAAAGTCAGATAGTCGTCTATTTCCTTGACATCTGATGGGAGGGTGTTTCACAGGGTGGGCGCTACCACCGAGAAGGCCCTCTGCCTGGTTCCCTGTAACCTCACTTCTCGCAGGGAGGGAACTACCAGAAGGCCCTCGGAGCTGGACCTCAGTGTCCGGGCAGAACGATAGGAGTAGAGACGCTCCTTCAGGTATACTGGGCTGAGGCCATTTAGGGCTTTCAAGGTCAGCACCAACACTTTGAAATTATTTCACAAACCAAGAAATCCAATAGTCCATGTTGCTTCCCTTTTTTTACAGCTGATGTTTAAATTATGCACCATACAATGCAAATATACAGTTACAAGGTTGCCCTCAGGCAACAGGAAGATTTCTTTGAGCCATTGCAATATACATTAAAATGCTGCAAAGGTTCAGCCTTGAAATGGGACTGAAATGCCCCACCCAGGTCAGTAATTCTCAAAAAGTTTTTTTTGTGTGAATTGCTTGAAACTTCCTGGAGTGTGGAAGGCCTTTGCCAGAGGTGCTGGGTCCCTGGTCTGAGCACCAGTGCCCCCCCCCCCCCCGTTCTTACAGTTCTGCTGCATGAGCTGCTTTGAACCTGGGGTGCGTCCCCCGAAATCTCATCGCTCACCTGCGTTGTCTGAAGTAGTTCCCTTGTGAGTTTCTGCTTCCAAGTTGCCCCCCTGCAGAGACTCACAGGGGTTGGCTCCTTCTGCGTCGCCCGGTAAAGTATCCAGTCCAGAAACCGTATAATCTGTTGGGGAGCCGAGCAGCAGAGTTAAGATCCTTATTGTGCTATCACTGCTTTGTTTTCAATTGCTTTCAATATATTTAAGGAAGCACAGCACAGCACAATAACGTACAAGAATACAGAAAGAAATGAAGGAAGGCGATCCAACGGAAGTAAAATTCAACGTGCACACAAAATGCAAATTTGGGTTGTTTCAATCACAATCCCTTCACAAAGGGAAGGAATTTTCTTCAGCTGCCAAATATGGCGGCAACATTGCCACCAATCTTCTGCTATGACCCCAAGGTCTCATTCCTGGTCCATCACTGCCAGTTGAGGCTCCATGAGTGTATAATAATAATAATATTTATACCCCGCCCATCTGGCTGGGCTTCCCCAGCCACTCTGGGCGGCTTCCAACAAAACACTAAAATGCAATAACCTATGAAACATTAAAAGCTTCCCTAAACAGGGCTGCCTTCAGATGTCTTCTAAAAGTCTGGAAGTTGATTTCTCCTTGACATCTGGTGGGAGGGCGTTCCGCAGGGTGGGTGCCACTACCGAGAAGGCACCGCCCTGTGGAATGTGTGAAATTAATCATTTTTGCCCAAAAAAATGCATTGATTTAGAATTCTGAGTAACGTGGCATTTTTCATGTGTTCATGGAAGGGGGGTTATTACTGGATGGTTTTTGTTTTATTATGTATTTTGTGTACAGTCGTAGCTTGGAAGTCAAACAGCTTACTTCCCAAACATTTTGGCTCCTGAACGTCGCAAACCCGGAAGTGAGTGTTCCGGTTTGCGAACTATTTTTGGAAGCCGAACAACCGGTGGGGCTTCCGCAGCTTCCGATTGGCTGCAGGAGCTTCCTGCAGCCAATCAGAAGCCACGCTTTGGTTTTCAAACGTTTTGGAAATCGAACGGACTTCCAGAACAGATTCTGTTTGACTTCCAAGGTACGACTGTAATCATTTTGTATTTTTATACTGCAAACCACCCTGTAATACTGAATAGTATTATTATTATTATTATTATTATTATCCCGCCCATCTGGCTGTGTTTCCCAAGGCACTCTGGGCAGATTATAGCCTATCTAAAAACATAATAAAAGCATCAAGCATTAAAAACCTCCCGATACAGGACTGCCTCCAGATGTCTTCTAAAAGTTATGTAATTCTTTTATCTCCTTGACATCTGAAAGGAGGGCATTTCACAGAGATTGTTATTATTTTACTGCCCATTCATTCAGTTCAGAGAGGTCCTTTCTTCATCTCTTTAATGACATTGGACGATTTAGCCTCATGAGCAAACCTCCCTGCTCACCCCTAACTCTAGATTAGTTTATGAACAAATTAGCGAGAATCCTGGGAGTTGCAGTCCAAGGACACATCTGGGAAGCCCTGGCTGAAGAGCTGCTCTATGGAACATAAACATAGCAGAGTCCCTTCTCAGTGGGGCATGCCTGAGATCAAGTGGCAGGGAGTTCCAAAGTCTAGGTGCTGACCTTTAAAGCCCTAAACGGCCTTGGTCCAGTATACCTGAAGGAGCGTCTCCACCTCCATCGTTCTGCCCGGATGCTGAGGTCCAGCTCTGAGGGCCTTCTGGCGGTTCCCTCCCTGCAAGAAGCCAAGTTACAGGGAACTAGGCAGAGGGCCTTCTCGGTGGTGGCCCCCGCCCTGTGGAACGCCCTCCCACCAGATGTCAAAGAGAAAAACAACTACCAAACTTTTAGAAGACATCTGAAGGCAGCCCTGTTTAGGGAAGCTTTTTATGTTTAGTAGGTTATTGTATTTTAGTGTTTTGTTGGAAGCCGCCCAGAGTGGCTGGGGAAACCCAGCCAGATGGACGGAGTATAAATAATAAATTATTATTATCATTAGGTGCTGCCACACTAAAAGATCTGAGTTCTTAACAGATGCAGAAAGTGAGTATTGTGTGGTCCCTGTAGTAGTCTCTCTCAGGTGGATATTTTGGGCAGGGTGGTAGGGTTAGAGGAAAAATAGGATGCCTTACTCCATATCCCATAGAGTCGGTTTCCCTTTGGCTGCACTCAGCCTTACTTGGTCTAGACATTTTCACATTAACACGCAATGTGGAGACGCCTTCCTCAGTTGACTAGAGGGTGGTGCCGACAACGCCACGGTTGCAGGTTCGAAGCTGCAAGTTCCTGCATTGCAGCGGGTTGGTCTAGATGACCGTTGGGTCCCTTCCAACTCTACAATTCTACGAGATAAATGTAAGTGGAGAGATAGAGCTACACAGCAGCCTGGAAAGGAAACCTCGATACGGATAACCTAAAAACGGAACAAGCCTCTTGCAATGACATGGGAGAACGGCTGTTGTGGTGCTTTCAACATACTCACAGTTGCAGATACTTTGACAGAGGGCTCCGTCCTGGCCATTGCCCTTGGTACACATTTCCTCCTCCTGCTTAATCCACGAAATAATATCTGTCCTGGAAATGGAAGATTCTGTTTCCGGGAGATGAGAGAGAGAGAAGTTTGGCCTTTCCTATGTATTCCTGGTTTATCTGAAATCTCAAAATGCTCCTGGACAAAACAAAGGCGGCATTTTTTCATCTCCGCCAAGCTAAGCAGTTGGCTCCTTGCCTCTCTCGCCCTGACCTCGCCACTGATCCACGCGACGGTCACCTCCAGACTGGATTACTGTAACTCACTCTATGTGAGGCTGCCCTTGAGACTGACCCAGAAACTCCAGAGGGTGCAGAATGCCACAGAGAGACTCCTTACGGGGTCCTCGCCGTGGGATCACATTCACCCGGTGCTATACCAGCTGCACTGGCTCCCGGTGGAGTACAGGGTCAGGTTCAAGGTGCTGTTTTTAACCTTTAAAGCCCTATACGGCCTAGGACCCTCGTACCTACGGGACTGCCTCTCCTGGTATGTCCCACGGAGGCCTTAAAGGTAAAGGGACCCCTGACCATTTGCTGATCAGAAGGTCGGCATTTCGAATTCTCCGCGACTGGGTGAGCTCCCATTGTTCGGTCCCTGCTCCTGCCAACCTAGTAGTTCGAAAGCACGTCAAAGTGCAAGTAGATAAATAGGTACCGCTCCGCCGGGAAGGTAAACGGCGTTTCCGTGCGCTGCTCTGGTTCGCCAGAAGCGGCTTAGTCCTGCTGGCCACATGACCCGGAAGCTGTACGCCGGCTCCCTCGGCCAATAAAGCGAGATGAGCGCCACAACCCCAGAGTCGGCCACGACTGGACCTAATGGTCAGGGGTCCCTTTACCTTTTAGGGCGGTTCTTGGGGTGAACAAGGGGGTAGGGCTGTAAAATGAGGGTCAGGGTTGCTAGCAGCTCCCAAGATTTGCCCTGCTTTGCTCCCAACGTAATATCTCCTTTAAGTGAAGCATTTCCAGAAGCTAGTCACTCCCATCTACACATGAGCAGCAAAACGTTACTGCTGGAAGATCCCAAAATGGGAACAGCTGTCTGAAGGAAATCAGCCCTGAGTGCTCACTGGAAGGACAGATCCTGAAGCTGAGGCTCCAATCCTTTGGCCACCTCATGAGAAGAGAAGACTCCCTGGAAAAGACCCTGATGTTGGGAAAGATGGAGGGCACACAGAGAAGGGGACGACAGAGGACGAGATGGTTGGACAGTGTTCTTGAAGCTACCAGCATGAGTTTGACCAAACCGCGGGAGGCAGTGGAAGGCAGGAGTGCCTGGGATGCTCTGGTCCAGGGGGTCACAAAGAGATGGACACGAATAAACGACTAAACAACAACAAAATTTGCCCTGGGATGCTTTGGAAAGGACAGAATCACTCACACACACACACACACACACACACACACAGACACACACACACACACTACACACACACAATACACAGCAAGCAATTCTCAATTTAAAATTTGATACCTGTTTTGGAATCGGACAGAGGTTCCTGAGCACATTCTTCTGAGTTTTTCTGGCCCAGAATGTGAGGGGCATCTTCTTGCGGAGCACAGGTGAAATTCTCCAGTTTAGAAACAGCAAGATCTGGTCAAAGGAGACAGGGAAGGGAGAACACTGTCGTTACGAAGATCCCATTAAAGGGCAGTGTTTTATTTTTAAGAGAGGCCCGTCCTAAATTATAATTACCAATTCCATTTATGATGCCTCTCAAAGCAATCTCACGGTATGATGAAGCATATATGCAACCATGGCGTAGAGTTAAAGCAGTTAGAAACAATTACATATATATTAAAAAATATTAATTTTTTTATACCCCGCCCTTCCCGGTTCAGAAAACCGGGCTCAGGGTGGCTAACAACAAATTTAAAACACTTAATTGATACAACAAAAAACAGCATAAAATACAGTATAAAATGTGAATAACAATAAATTCAGAATTCAGAAATCAATTTAGGAGGGAAATCCATCCAATAAACATTAGATGATCACCAGGGATAGCTGGCTAAATTAGTCGTATTTGGGCCAGTGAGGAGACCAGGGAAGAATTAGCTGTGGGATCCCAGAGCGGGTAATCTTCATAAAAAGGGGAGAGGGAGGAAAGAAAGGGGAATAAAAGATCAGGCTAAGTTCAAATTGAAAGCCAGGCGGAATAGCTCTGTCTTACAGGCCCTGCGGAAGGAATAAATGCCAATTCCAATTCCAAAACTAGCTGGCATAGAAGTCTCGGCTGAGGAGGCTTGTTGAAGGAAGAGAGAATTCCGACAGGTACCGAAAAGTTAAGAGAGAGAGTGCCCGTCTGATACGTAACAGCAGGGAGTTCCAAAGGGAACTCAAACCACTTAAGAAACCCAAGGGGATGGAGTGAAGTCCCTGGTTCATTCAGAATGTCCTAGCCAGGGTGAATCTCCCTAGGATCGTCGGATGAAAGGCAGTATACAAATTTTAATAATAATAAGAACTCCCATATTCATGGTCAAAATAAAAAAAATCCTTCCAGTAGCACCTTAAAGACACTTCTTCAGATACACTGAAACAGAAGTTGCCAGATCCTTCTATATAGTGAGAAAATGGGGAGGGGTATTACTCAGAAGGGTGGTGGGAATGGGAGATTGGCAGATAGCTGAGATGAGCCTGTTGACAACTCTTAACGACTTCTGAGTAATACCCCTCCCCACCTTCTCACTATATAGAAGGATCTGGCAACTTCTGTTTCAGTGTATCTGAAGAAGTGTGCATGCACACGAAAGCTCATACCAAGAACTAACTTAGTTGGTCTTTAAGGTGCTACTGGAAGGAATTTTTTTATTTTGACTATGGCAGACCAACACGGCTACCTATCTGTAACTGGTCCCATATTCATGGCAAGAGAACCAGCTATGACCTGCCAGAGTAGCTTAAGAGGTATTTTGGCCCATTGATTTATTTCATTTATTTCCTCCAAGGACCTCAAGGTTTCTCTCGTTCCCTATCTTATCCTCAAAATGGGGCAACTGTGCCCCTGAAGGACCAGGTGCGCAGCCTGGGAGTCATTCTGGACACACAGCTGTTCATGGAGGTGCAGGTCAATTCTGTGTCCAGGGCAGCTGTTTACCAGCTCCATCTGGTACGCAGGATGAGACCCTCCCTGCCCGCAGACTGTCTCGCCAGAGTGGTGCATGCTCTGGTTATCTCCCGCTTGGACTACTGCAATGCGCTCTGCGTGGGGCTGCCATTGAAGGTGACCCGGAAACTACAACTAATCCAGAACGCGGCAGCTAGACTGGTGACTGGGAGTGGCCGCCGAGACCACATAACACCAGTTCTGAGAGATCTGCATTGGCTCCCAGTACATTTCCGAGCACAATTCAAACTGTTGGTGCTGACCTTTAAAGCCCTAAACGGCCTCGGTCCTGTATACCTGAAGGAGCGTCTCCACCCCCATCATTCAGCCCGGACACTGAGGTCCAGCTCCGAGGGCCTTCTGGCAGTTCCCTCATTGCAAGAAGTGAGGTTACAGGGAACCAGGTAAAGGGCCTTCTCGGTAGTGGCGCCCGCCCTGTGGAACACCCTCCCTTCAGATGTGAAGGAAATAAGCAGCTATCCTATCTTTAAAAGACATCTGAAGGCAGCCCTGTTCAGGGAAGTTTTTAATATTTAACGCTGTACTGTTTTTAACACTTGATTGGGAGCCGCTCAGAGTGGCTGGGGAAACTCAGCCAGATGGGCGGGTTATAAATAATAAATTATTATTATTATTATTATTATTATTATTATTATTATTATTATTATTATTATCGGCTGAGAGGTAGGTTGGGCTGAGAGACAGCGGCTGGGCCAATGTCTCCCAGTGAGCCTCATGGCAAAGCAGGGAGATTCGAACTCCGGACTAGTCTAGTCCGATGCTCTAACCACTACACCACACTGTTACCACCGCGAAAGGGATCCCTGCTCCTTACCGAGGGAGATCAGAGACTCTCCGTTCCCCTTGGCCACGTTTTTGTACAACTCCTTCTGCCAATCTTCTAGCCTCTCCCACTTCTCCCGGGAAAAGGGAACCGAGCCATCGCCAGAAGCCGCTGAGACCTGGGGGATAGCAAGAAACAGAGCCGTCAGCGAGTTGCAAAACAGCTTTCCAGAGTTCGAAGCGCAAAGTGCTTTTTTAAAAAACGACAAAAGCAGGAATTGAAAACCATCCAGTTCGAGTCATGCGACGTTGAAAGGACCCCCCATATTCTGAAAACTTATTTGATCGGGGTGTTTCGGTACCCAGACATTTTGTTAATAGTCTATGCCCTGAAGTGCTTTGCTAAATAGCCTACATGTGAAGAGAGGCAAAAAGGGTTTGGAGCCACTGACTTGGACCGTATTAAGAAAGTGTCAGGGATATTTGTGCAGGGAAAACTCAGCAGGCAACCAGCAACCCAGTCAGAAGGGCAGGGTAATAATAATAATAATAATAATAATAATTATTATTATTATTATTATTATTATTATTATTATTATTATTATTATTATTATTTATACCCCACCCATCTGGCGGGGTTTCCCCAGCCACTCTGGGTGGCTTCTGCCAGACAGCCGCCCAGTACCGAATGCACAACCCAACAAACAGCGCAATATAGATAGCTAGATATCAGAATTGAAGAATAATTATGTTATGTATTAAGTTGAATAGGATCCAAAATGCAGCAGTCTGATTGGTCCTAGAACAATAGGATCCAGAAAGCAGCAGTCTGATTAGTCCACAGGAGCCACGCAATCCAGCTCCAGGTGGAAGTGAATCCGCAACCTGATTGGCCTACAGGAGAATCCCGGAATTAGCCAATCACGTGGGGCCCATTGTGTAAATAATGTTTATAAAGCAGACATTCTGGGGGAACTTCCATTCCTCCTCACCACTATGAGCTGAATAAAGAGCATGAAATCCACTCTTGGCTCCGAGTATATTTCAAATTTCAAGAAGAATGGTTCAGAAAACATAAGTGGTCTTGGGGCCATGGGTTCGAGTCCTGCTTTGGGCAAAAGATTCCTGCATTGCAGGCAGTGGCGTAGCGTGGGTTGTCAGCACCCGGGGCAAGGCAAGTAATTTGCGCCCCCTAACCCCTAGCCTGCCGCCGCTGCCAGCTTCTTGCTGCTGCCTGGTCTGGTCTGGTGTGGTTCTCTCCCGCGCTCTGCGCTTGGCGGCCGCTGGACTGTCCCTCCCCCAGATAGTCCCTCGCTCTCCGCACCGCACGCCTGGCACCCACCCCCTCCACAGTGGGCGGCGACCCAGCGGCTCGGATCGGATTCGCACAGCCAGTACTGCAGTGAGAGAGAGTGAGCCAGGTAGGGGCAGAGAGCTGAGAGTGCGAGCGCGCCCCCCAGATGTTGCGCCCAGTGCGGCCCCCCCCTGCACCCCCCACGCTACGCCACTGATTGCAGGGAGTTGGAATTGATGACCCACGGGGTCCCTTCCTATGATTCTGTGTGCCGCCAGCTCCTTAGAGGAAAGCTGAGGTGTGAATGCAATAAATAAAATCACAGCCTGATCCTTGGCAGAACTACTACTGCAGACGCCCGCCAGTTCTGTAGGTCTGTGCTTACCTTAGAAGCTACTGCAGCCGTGCTCATGGGGACCTTCAGAAACCAGAAGTTCCCGTTCTTCAAGAGGTCCTCCATCGTCTCCATCCTCTTCTGCAGCTGCCCGTACTCCTGCAGGAGAGTCTCCAGCGCTGACCACCGGCTGTCCAGCTGGCTTCCCAGCTCGGCCACGGCCTTCTCGCAGTCCCCAAATCTCTTCTCGGCCGTCTCGGACCTCTGCTCCAGGCTGAGGAGCCGAAGGGCCTGAGCCTCCACCGTCCGCTCCACCGCCTGGACAGCGCCAACCACCGTCCACAGAGAAATCGTGGCCGTCTGCGCCTCTTTGGGGAAGGCGGCGTCCACGACAGGAGCAGCCGGGGCTTCTGAACTCCACCTTGAAGACTGTTCCCAAAACAAGGATGGAAGGAAATAAAAAAATCGTCCAGTACAACCACAGAGCCTAGGGCTTGCCGATCAGAAGGTCGGCGGTTCGAATCCCCACGACGGGGTGAGCTCCCGTTGCTCAGTCCCTGCTCCTGCCAACCTAGCAGTTCGAAAGCACGTCAAAGTGCAAGTAGCTCACCCCGTCGCGGGGATTCAAACCGCCGATCTTCTGATTGGCAAGCCCTAGGCTCAGTGGTTTAGAGACCACCGGGCCTCCCACTCCCTTATTTTTTATCTACTGCCCATCAAAATGTGAGTCACTACTCCCCATATTGTGTTTTGTTGCTTTCTAAGCTATGTGCAAAATTAGTAACAAGAATGCAAAATATGCAAGAAGCTTTCAGGCTTGCAAAGGCGTCTGCAAACAGCAGTGTTAGCCAGGTGCCTGGGACGCCTGAAACGTCGCTGCCTTTTTCTGTAGCCCCCCCACCCCACCCCCCATGCACGTTGGTAGTGCAATATTCTGAATCATTCCACCCCCCCTAAACCTTCTCCCAGGGGCAGCTCATCTATCGCCCACCCCCAGCAAGAGCGCACCATCCCATCCCTGCAGAACTAGCCTCACCTGGGCAGGAAGGGGCCATTCAGCCATGGTGCTGAGCCTTTGCTGGGCGCTGGGCTGGGAAAGGGGTGTGCGCGTCTCCTTGCAGAGGAGCAGCAGTGCACAGGATTTGATGGATGGATGCAAAGGAACCGGGAAGCTTGGAGAGGTTTGCTGGGAGGCAGGAAGGCGGGGGGGGGGGGGAGAGAGAGAGAGAGGCGAGGCTGCGGGAAAGCAGCGGAAGAAGCGACAGCTCCATCTATGGAGCGTCGCCTGAGCAGGGAGCGAGGAGGCTGCGCTGCTTTCCCACGTGCAAATCAATAAAAGCTGAGCCCTTTGTGCGCGCATGGCGCGGAGATCTAAACAGCTGGCTGCAAAATCTGTTGTTTAGTCGTGTCTGACTCTTCGTGACCCCATGGACCAGAGCACGCCAGGCACTCCTGTCTTCCACTGCCTCCCGCAGTTTGGTCAAACTCATGCTGGTAGCTTCCAGAACACTGTCCCACCATCTCGTCCTCTGTCGTCCCCTTCTCCTTGTGCCCTCCATCTTTCCCAACATCAGGGTCTTTTCCAGGGAGTCTTCTCTTCTCCTGAGGTGGCCAAAGTCTTGGAGCCTCAGCTTCAGGATCTGTCCTTCCAGTGAGCACTCAGGGCTGATTTCCTTCAGAATGGAGAGGTTTGACCTTCTTGCAGTCCATGGGACTCTCAAGAGTCTCCTCCAGCACCAGAATTCAAAAGCATCCATTCTTTGGCGATCAGCCTTCTTTATGGTCCAGCTCTCACTTCCATACATCACTACAGTGGTACCTCAGGTTACATATGCTTCAGGTTACAGACTCTGCTAACGCAGAAATAGTGCTTCAGTTTAAGAACTTTGCTTCAGGATGAGAACAGAAATCGTGCTCCGGTGGCATGGCAGCAGCAGGAGTCCCTATTAGCTAAAGTGGTGCTTCAGGCTGAGAACAGTTTCAGGTTAAGAACGGACCTCGAGAGCAAATTAAGTACTTAACCCGAGGTGCCACTGTACTGGGAAAACCGTAGCTTTAACTATACGGACCTTTGTTGGCAAGGTGATGTCTCTGCTTTTTAAGATGCTGTCTAGGTTTGTCATTGCTTTTCTCTCAAGAAGCAGGCGTCTTTTAATTTCATGACTGCTGTCACCATCTGCAGTGATCATGGTGTCCAAGAAAGTAAAATCTCTCATTGCCTCCATTTCTTCCCTTCTATTTGCCAGAAAGTGATGGGACCAGTGGCCATGATCTTAGTTTATTTGATGTTGAGTTTCTGACCATATTTTGCGCTCTCCTCTTTCACCCTCATTAAAAGGTTTCTGCCTCACTTTCTGCCATCAAGGTTGTGTCATCTGCATATCTGAGGTTGTTGATATTTCTTCTGGCAACGCTGCAAAATCTAACCCCCCCCCCCAATCCAGCTGCAAAATATTGACCGGCTTGCATTTAAAACAACAACAACCAGGATGTTGCACTGCACGGATGCGCATCCTTGTGCAGGACGCACTTCACACTGCAAGCATCTGGAGGGCACCCGGTTGGCCAATGCTGCAGCGCAGTTGCTGCAACGCCACCCAGCTTTTGCAACCCGAGGGCGCAGTGAGCATGTTCTGCCTGTAGATGTCGCTGCAGGACTGAAGATCTCAGAAGGGGAGGAAGAGACACTCCCCCTCCCAGCGGAAATGGCAACGAACAATCAGGAGGGTACTACCTCCAACAGCATCAAGCGCCCCCTAGAGCCGTGGTGCGCTAACGCGGACCCTTAAAAGCTGGGTTCAAGTTTCCTTTTCTGCAAATGTAGAGCAGGGGTCTGTGTGTCTTGGAAATCATAGAATTGTAGAGTTGGAAGGGACCACAAGTCCTGAAATGCCGAAATCTTTTGCCCAACGCCAACCCATAACCCTGAGATTAAGAGTCTCATGCTCCACAGCATGATAAACAACTACAAGACATAATAATAATAATAATAATAATAATAATAATAATAATAATAATAATTTATTATTTATACCCCATCCATCTGGCTGGGCTTCCCCAGCCACTCTGGGGGGCTTACAACAAAATATTAAAATACAGTAATGCATCAAACATTAAAAGCTTCCCTAAACAGGGCTGTCCGTCCTGCCTGGCCTTTGGTTTGGACTCAGTCTGACCCTTATGTTTTCCCCTCCCCTTATGGTTTTGATCTATGGGCTACTTTTAAAATGAGGCTGCGTTTTAAAAAGCATTTTAACCTGTATTTTAAATTGATCCCCCCCCATTATGTTTTTATTGCAATTTTACTGGTGTTAGCCACCCTAAGCCCAGCTCTGGCCGGGGAGGGCAGGTTTTCAGGTTAAGAATGGACCTCCAGAACAAGTTAAGTTCTTAACCCAAGGTACCACTGTATTTTTAATCTTTCTTGGAAGCTGCCCAGAGTGGCTGGGGAAACCCAGCCAGATGGGCGGGGTACAAATAATAAATTTGCAAATACAAATAATAAAAAGCCTGAGGACTGCCTCGCCAGAGTGGTGCATGCTCTGGTTATCTCCCGCTTGGACTACAGCCATGCACTCCACGTGGGGCTACCTTTGAAGGTGACCTGGAAACTACAACTAATCCAGAACGCGGCAGCTAGACTGGTGACTGGGAGCGGCCGCAGAGACCACATAACACCGGTCTTGAAAGACCTACATTGGCTCCCAGGGCGTTTCCGAGCACAATTCAAAGTGTTGGTGCTGACCTTTAAAGCCCTAAATGGCCCAGAATACCTGAAGGAGCGTCTCCACCCCCATCGTTCTACCCGGACACTGAGGTCCAGCACCGAGGGCCTTCTGGCAGTTCCCTCACTGCGAGAAGCCAAGTTACAGGGAACCAGGCAGAGGGCCTTCTCGGTAGTGGCGCCTTCCCTGTGGAACGCCCTCCCACCAGATGTCAAAGAGAACAACAACTACCAGGCTTTTAGAAGACATCTGAAGGCAGCCCTGTTTCGGGAAGCTTTTAATGTTTGGTGTATTATAGTATTTTAATATTCTTTTGGAAGCCGCCCAGAGTGGCTGGGGAAGCCCAGCCAGATGGGCGGGGTATAAATGATAAATTATTATTATTATTATTATTATTATTATTATTATTATTATTATTATTACAGACTGAGCAATACCAGACAACAAGTCATGCCAGATGAATCTCATCCCCCCCTTTTTCATGGAGTTACAAGCTTGGTGGATCAGGGGGATGCTGTGTAGCATATCTTGATTTCAGGAAGCCCTTTGACAAAGTCCCCCATGATATTCTTGTAGCGAAGGTGGCATGAACATAGCCAGGATTTTTGTTAAGGTGGGGGGCAGCCAAAGTTGTTGAGCTTTTCTTGGGAAATTGCGGGTAAGAATAATACCCCATAGACAGGACATTAGTCCCCCCAGCTACACCCATGGAATGTAGTAAAATGTGGGCTGGATGATGAGGTTAGGTGGATTTGTAGCCAGTTGGCTGACTGAGCCCAAAATCTATTCATTTATGGTTCCTCGTCATCCTGGGGGAAAGTGACAAGTCGGGTGCCGTAGGGTTCTATCCTGGGCCCAGTGTCTTTATAAATGCCTTGAGCAAAGGAATTGAGGGGATGCTCATGTTAATGGAGAAATCTGAGGGCTCCCTTGGACAAAAAACAAGGACACCAGCCAGGAATACCAGAGCAAAACAGCAGCCAGTAGGCTTGGTCTTTATTGAAGACGGTCGCGACAGGACTCCTACCTGCCACAAGGTGGAACAAGATGGAAGCCCTGAACAAAAGAGCCCCCAAACTTTTATTAGCTGCTAATCCCCATGTTACACCCCCCCAAACTACATCACTCATACATCATGAAAGGGGAGGTCTGGTGGCAGTAATCTGAGCATCCTGGACCCTGCCCCATGGTTCTCCTTGCCCTCCACCAAACACCCATCAAGTGTAACAAAAAAGATCTTTACATTTCCCTGTTTCCCAGCCAAGTTAATAACACCCTTTTGTTTTCATCTGGGTTTGTTATTTCTGGAATGGCTACCTGTCTGGCACTCAGGTATCAGGATGACAGGGATTATCACTCAGGCAGAGGGGCTGCTGAGTAGCTGAGCTCACATGTCTAGATGAATTTCTGAAGTTTTCCCAGTGAGCCACCACATAGATACATTTATCAGTGAATTTTTACATTTGGTATTGTGCAGCAAAGGCCCTTTGAACAGATAGGAAGAAACTGTGATGAAGTGTTTTGTGGGGACAAATCACAAAAGTCACAAAAGTGATGGTGCTGATTTTGGTAGTGGGCTGCATGTGCATGATATCTGCTGGAGGGGCAACCCCCCCCCCAACCTATACATAAATTTCTGCAACACTCATGAAATTTGCAAACTGGGAGAGTAGCTAATGCCACAGAAGACAGCCTCGGAATTCAAAATGACCTTAACAGATTGGAGAACTGGGCCCAAACTGATAAATAGGGACAAATGTAAAATTCTGCACTTAGGCAGGAAGAACAAGTTGTCACATTGAAGAGGGAACCAGGCTGTTTTCTGCTGCACCCAAACCAATGGATTCTAATTGCAGGAAAGGTGGTTGCGACTAAACATCAGGGAAAACTTTCTGGTGGTGTTGTAAATAAAAATATGCCCTTTTCCCTTATGGGGTATCCAAGAGCCCATATAGAGTCCTTACATAGGTTCCCTATTGGTAGGAGAGAATAACAGAGGCCAACCAGAGAATATTGAGAAGCAAAGCAGCTAGTAAGCCTGATCTTTATTGATCTGTTGCAACAGGGTACTCCCCTCACACGCAGGAGAGGAAGAGGACCCCCCAAAATTGCTGTGCAAGGGCTTATAAAGACTTTTGAAATTCCCATCCTCTAGATCAAGACCACCCCCAGAAACATTATGCATACATCACAGAAGGGGTGTAACCTAAGACCACCCCTCACATACATCCCACCAACATCACAGAAATTTTAATAAAAAAAAATTCTTCCAGTAGCACCTTAAAGACCAACTGAGTTAGTTCTAGGTATGAGCTTTCGTGTGCATGCACACTTCTTCAGAGTGTATCTGAAGAAGTGTATCTGAAGAAGTGTGCATGCACACGAAAGCTCATACCTAGAACTAACTCAGTTGGTCTTTAAGGTGCTACTGGAAGAAATTTTTTTTATTTTGACTATGGCAGACCAACACGGCTACCTATCTGTAACAGAAATTTTAATGTTGTTTTTCTCTTGCCCTTGTTTATCTCCTGTCTGGCAGGTTGCTTGATTGGATTTCCTGGGGAGCCTGGCCATTCTTTTGTAGTGGTAAAATACTTATTTCCTGGGCCAGGTCACAGGCTCACACCTTATTCATATCTTTGAGACAGGATTTGTGAGGAAAGAGACAATGGGGAGGCTTTTCCAGTTTAACCTTGCAGAGAAAGGATTTGGTCAGTTTAGGAATCAAAATGGTTCCAGGTTGGTCTTCCTGTGTTGATCTATGTATGTGCAGTTATGAACATTACCATATATCTAAGACCATAAAATTCCTATCACAGTGGCCAGAGCAGTTTGACACTGGAGCAGAATCCCTTGCAAAGTGGTGGCCTCTCCTTCCTTTGGAAGGGGTTCTTTAACGGCAATTCCTGCAGTGTAGGAAGTTGGAGTAGATCCACTGGGTTCCCTTTCAATTTGACAGTTCTGTGAGCCTATAAACAGCAGCTGCATCTAGAGATTTGTAATTGGGTGCCATCTAATTTTGGAAGTTTAGCAGGGTCAGGCCTGGATGGGAGACCACCTGGAAATGTTGTGTATGGTGGGATTCTTGCTTTTGCTCCCATACATTGTCACTTCGACTTTCCCATCTCAGAGCTCAGGAACCATCTCTTTTTTCCCCCAAAATCGAAAGACTCTTCTAACATCTTAAAAGGGAGATTTGATGCAGATTTTCCCCATGCATGAATTTCCCATTCGGGTCGTGGCTGTAAAAAGGTAAAAGGACCCCTGACCGTTAGATCCAGTCGTGACCGACTCTGGGGTTGTAGCGCTCATCTCGCTTTATTGGCCGAGGGAGCCGGCGTACAGCTTCCGGGTCAGGTGGCCAGCAGGACTAAGCCGCTTCTGGCGAACCAGAGCAGCGCATGGAAACGCCGTTTACCTTCCCGCCGGAGTGGTACCTATTGATCTACTTGCACTTTGACGTGCTTTCGAACTGCTAGGTTGGCAGGAGCAGTAGTGGCTGTAACTGGTTGCAATTTCAGGGGGGATTGTGAGACAGAAGGGAGAGCATTTCCCAGCCACCTTTGCATCAAATGTGCCATTCAAGGCCTTAAATTAAAGTGTCTCTGCTGCTAGCTTAGGCTTTTAAGATATGAGGAAAACTTTTCAATCTGAATCAGACCAAAGCCTTCCTAGTGACAGACATGTCAGAGCTGTCTAGAGGGTGGTGTTTCAAAACAGCTCCCTGCATAAAGAAGCTTGAATCCCTAAACTTGAGATGTACTGTGCGAGGAGATAGGAGCATTGAGCGTGGACACTGGACAGAGCAGGAGACGGTGCAGTTAAACTACATGGTAACTGTCTGTTAAAATGTTCTTAACTTATTATAACTGCAAAAGGAAACAATAAAGGTGATTTTTAGACTGGGAGGGAAAAGGAGGGGATTCCTCGGTCTGAGTTGCAAAAGGGGAAATTGCAAAATGCCTACCGCACCCAGTATTCCCAGGCGGTCTCCCATCCAAGTACTAACCAGGCCCGACCCTGCTTAACTTCCGAGATCGGACGGGATCGGGTGCATTCAGGGTGGTGTGGCTGTAGGCAGCAGAAGAGCTTTCAATGGCCCTTTTCTCGTCCT
The DNA here is from genome assembly GCF_965112155.1 of Podarcis liolepis. NCBI lineage: Eukaryota > Metazoa > Chordata > Lepidosauria > Squamata > Lacertidae > Podarcis > Podarcis liolepis. The sequence goes on from NC_139563.1 coordinate 4,234,777, forward strand.
GACTCCGCCTTTGCAAGAGTTTGCACCTCCCCAGCTCTTCTTTCCTGCTCCTGCTGCTTCCCAATGCTGCCTGCCCGGGGAGAAGCGCATCACCTTTCCTTTCTCTCCTTCCAAATCTTGCAGGCAGGAAAATGCTGGCACTTGCAACGGGGGCTTTGCAGTTGCAGAACGCCTTTCCTCCGGAATTGCAACCGTGCAAGAGCTGCAAAAAACCGCTCACCGTGCATTATTTTATTTTATTTTGCACTCTGCTCTGCTAAATCCCAGAACTTGCAGCGGTCAGAGCGGCAGAACGAGCCTGTGCTCTTCTGGCTCCTGCCGCCAGGTGGCGCTGCCCAGCCATCCCTTAGAAAAGAACGGCGCGCGGGCGAGACGGCAACCAGATAAATCAGCGGCGGTGGGCGCAACCTGCGCGCGCATGCGCACCCCTCCCGGAGCAGCTCTGCGGCTCTCCTCCCGGGGCGGGGCGAAGAAGGTGCGCGGGCGGGCGCAATCGCCTCGCTGCCCGCAGGGAGTTTGTGCTGCTTTGGTGCCGTTCTGACCTCCCGCCGGCAGGTGACGCTGTACGGATCGCGCGCGCTCTTGACAAAAAAGGGGGACACCGGATGTGACGACAGATCAGCAGAGAACTTCCGCCTCCTTCTTCGGAAAGGAAGAGGAGGGTTCCCAAAACAACATGGTTGCTTTGCAAATCTTGGAGCCTGGGAGGTTTGGGCTGGGTGGGCAGGTCGTCAGATGTATTTGTTTGCTCGGTTTCATTAAAATAATAAAGATTGCATTTAATCATGTATTTAAAATTAATTTATTCAGTTAATTAATTAATTATTCAAAATAATTTATTCAAAAGGTAAATATTGCAATTATCAAAGTGACCCCCGGGTATAGGGCGGTATATAAATTCTATAAATGAAATAAAATAAAAATAATATTGCAACTAATAAAATGAAACATCAACATGGTGTTCCAGCACACACTGAAATAGGAGTTAAGTTTGGGCTCCCTGTGTTGTAAATAAAAATATGCCCTTTTCCCTTATGGGGTATCCAAGAGCCCATATAGAGTCCTTACATAGGTTCCCTATTGGTAGGAGAAAATAACAGGCCAACCAGAGAATATTAAGAAGCAAAGCAGCTAGGAAGCTTGATCTTTATTAATCTGTTGCAACAGGGTGCTCCCCTCACACGCAGGAGAGGAAGAGGACCCCCAAAAATGCTGTGCAAGGCCTTATAAATACTTTTGAAATTCCCATTCTCTAGTCTAGATCAAGACCACCCCCAGAAACATGCATACATCACAGAAGGGGTGTAACCTAAGACCACCCCTCAGATACATCCCACCTACATCACAGAAATTTAAATATTGTTTTTCTCCTGTTGTTTATCTCCTGTCTAGCAGGTTACTTGATTGGATTTCCTGGGGAGCCTGGCCATTCTTTTGTAGTGGTAAAATACTTATTTCCTGGGCCAGGTCACAGGCTCACACCTTATTCAAACAGACATATCTTTGAGACAGGATTTGTGAGGAAAGAGACAATGGGGAGGCTTTTCCATTTTTACCATGCAGAGAAACATTTGCTCAGTTTAGGAATCAAAATGGTTCCAGGTTGGCTTTCCTGTGCTGATCTATGTACATGTGGTTATGAACGTTGCCATATATCTAAAACCATAAAATTCCTATCACACCTGCAAGGGGTTCAGCTTCTTAAGGAAGGCTGGACCTTTGGAAAGAGGCTCAAACCGGTCAGGAAATAAACACAGACCAGACCAGGGATTTTCAGAAAGCAAAGCGGCTGGAAGCCTGAGCCTTTATTAAAATTATATGCAGAACTGTTGTCAACAGGGTTCCCTCTCGTGTAGCAGGGGACAGAGAGAGAACCCCAAACAAAAGAGAATTTAAACTTATATACCTTTTAATTTCCATACAGAACAATGGTAACAGAAGACGTCAAACAAGGCGCGGTGAGAGGATTAGAACAGGTGAGTGGGATGTCGGAAGGGGTTGAGTTGTTTTAATGGTGGTGTCGTTATTTGCGATTGTTGGGCATAAAAGGTTTTGGGCTGGTTCCTTTTCCTGTTTCCAGAGGTGTTGGCTAATGGGTTTGTTTTTCCTTTATTTACCAGAAAACTTCGGAGCTGCTAGGGGCTGTCCGATAAGGAGACAGGATTTTGGGAGTCGCTTATCAATGTGGGTGTGTTGCCTTATTCTGCATTTTTCCTTTATTTAAATAAAACTATCTGAGGTTGTATTTTTGTGTGTGTGTGTGTGTCCATTTGCAGACTCATTAGGTGGCGCTGGGAAGCAGTTTGACAGTTGCGGGCGGTACAAAGTCAATTTTACAGTTTAGATACATAGTGATACAAAGTTTAGATACATATACAAAAGCATAAAACGAATAAGAAAATAGGAAGAAAATTGATACAAAGATTGAACTCCAGTTACCAACATTTGCAAGGTACAATTCAGTTAGAAGGGCAACGTTTTAAAGGAAAGGAAATAGGTATACCACGCAGAGTTTATAAATTTATTTTGGAATCCCCTCTCTGGTCATGGATTCACACATACAAACACACAACACCCCACACAAGCTTTCAAACAATTTTTTATAATTTGTGTATTATAATTATGTATTATAATTTGTTGATTTTCCTTGCCCAGGTACTCAAAGCGTTCTCCTAAGCCGTAGGACAGAGCTTCCCAAACTCTGTTGCGACACATTATTGTGTTGGCTGCAGTGTGTTGTGTGAACATTCCTCCCGGGGCTGGAAACGGGTTAGTTTAACCTCTGGTTTGCTAGTAAAACTGAATCACTGTGTCGCGAAATGATGCAAGTCTGAAAAGTGTGTCACCAACATGGAAAGTTTGGAAAGCTCTGCTGTGGGATGTTGCCATGTGTACTGATTTATTCATTTATTTTAATGAAATTTGTGAGCGAGAAAGAGCCTGAAGTTTGCTCAAGGGAACGAAAAAAGAGAGAGCGGCAGAGTTTGGGGAGCAGAATTTTAATACGGAACAACCGAAAAATAATTCCAGATATAAATACTTGAAAACCAACGATGCACGGATCCTCCAGGCACTGATCAACGATGCAAGCTGGTTGAAATTCGCCTTTGGCAGCCCATTGACAGAAGCTGCGTGGATATTCATGGACTGAAGCTGGTGTGCTTGTCTCTCCTTCTGTCTGCATGTCTCTCATCCTGCCTTTCTGTGTGACTTGGGGTGTGAAAGGGTTTGTGTGTTTCAAATGTGGCCGGGTGCATTCAGGTGGGATGGGGTGGAGGTCGCCCAGGAAATAATACTTCTGTCTTGCCAGGATTAGACCTCAATCTGTTGACCATCATCCAGCCTGCAACCGCCTCTGGGCACTCACACAGGACGTTCACCGCCTTCATTGGTTCTGATTTTTAAAAGATGTAGAGTTTCTTTATATATATATATACACACACACACACACACACACACACACATATATATATATATATACATATATATATATATTTCAACATACCAATTATTATACATTCCACAGAACTTCACATCTTATACAATCTTTTTGGACTTCCATCAGCACCTCTGATGATCCACCATTTTTATCATTTCTTCTGCATTTCTTAAATTCCTATTGCCTTTAATTATCTTAACTCACAATCCACCTCTTTAACCATTTTTGCAATAATTCAAATAATTTACCTCACAAAACTTCTTGCAAACCTACAAACGTAATCTGGTCATCACAATTACTTTTCAAATAGTCCGTAAATTTACCTGGTCCCGCAGGTTTTGAATTCTTCCGGTTAGTTTATCCTAAAAAGATGTAGAGTTTCGCTAGAGGTCCAGCTCCACCAGGGACCCCCTGCGTCAAACTGTGCCAGCCGTTCATTATAGGAACAACTGTTTAGAAACAGGCGTCTGAGTTTTTATTTTGACTTTCCTCTTCCCTCCTTGGCCTGCTTCCCTTTTGTGTTGTGCGGCTTCTTTAAAAAAATGCAAGCCTGTGGCTAGGGAGTGTCTTGTTTGGATTGTATCTAAACCACTCTGGGTTTAAACCAGATGATGCCACTTAAAAAAAAATAGTGCAAAATCAAAAGTACAGGCTAAAAAAATAAAAAATCTAAGCTACAAACATAGGAATATAATTTGCCCATTTGAACAAGTGGGACAATCAAATAGCAATTGTCCGATCTAAGGAACTTATTACATGGCTTCTGGTTGCAAGAAGAACTTCTTTGGCTCATTTGAGCGCTGATTGCTGCAGAGAAAATAAATCACAAATTTCGCATTTCTAAGGGTAAGGAAAACCTAGAACACTTCTACACGCTTTGATGGGATTCCATTTCTTACGTGTCAAATTCAGACGTATAAAAACCCCTCTTCCCCCACCAAAACAATAAATTTGGCCATTGTTCCAGGAAAAAACTTTCTGGCAGTGATGGCAGTGATTGACAAGGGAACGGACCCACTCAGAAGATGGTGGAATCTCGCTGGAAGTTTTTCGACAGAGGTTGGATGGCCAGGGATTCTTCAGCTATGATTCCTGCATTGCTAGGGGTCAGGCTAGATGACGTTGGGGGTCCCCCTTCCAACTCTTCCATTCTATGAGCCCACGATTTGCTTTGCTGCTTTTTCTATATCATCTGCCCTCTGTTTGGAAAACACAACCTTTGACTTTATGAAGCCTTCTTTTTCCTTGACCCCTGCAAAGCATTCAGATGCTTTAGATAGCAAAAAAAATAAAAAAAATAAAAAATAAAAAAAATTGTACATTGAGTATCTATCATCAGTCTTTTTCTCAGGGTTGGAAAATCTGGCCAAAGTCAAAGCACTTTTAAGCACTGTGGGAGAAAAGTAAGGCCCTGGGTTGGGGAGGATTTGATTTGGGGTGTTAAGTTCTGAAAATTAGCCTTTGCTGGCGAACAAGGGAGATATCGTACATTGCTTGATATCCAGGCATCTGAATCTGGCTTGATCGCTTGAAGCTAAATGTGTCTCCACTAGAAAGTGTAGCTCCCAGATGTTTTGCTCTACAACTCCCATCAGCTGGCTGGGTGCTGATGGGAATCGTAATCCCAATCACTTGTCTGGCTGGGGGAGTCGATGGGAGTTTTATTCCCAAAAACCTTGGAGGGCACCAAGTTGGGGAACACTGGTTTAGCCAGCTGCGTCATTGACAAAAAGCAGGAGAGCGTGGGTTTCTTTATTTATTAAGTAATAGACTTCCAAAGAAACCCATCAGTGATTTTAAAAATATCCTCAAAATAAGAGAAAGGGGCGGGGTAGGGACACAGTTAAGCATCTTTTAAAATATCATTTTAAAATAATCAAATAGGCCACTGTTTCCAGGAAACTTGGGTCTCCAGCTGTAGTTGGACTACAACTCCCATCATCCATACCTAGTAGGGCCAGTGGTCAGGGATGATGGGAATTGTAGTCCAACAACAGATGGAGAACCAAGTTTGGGGGAAAACGGCAAGTAGTTGCAATCCCTTTCCCCCTCCATTCCTGGAAGCTCGGAGCAACCCGCGCACGATGTACAAACCCCAAGCGAAAGACACGTGTCTGCGGGACCGCGCCGGCTGCGCGCTTCCAATCCATGAGGGCACGAGGGGGAGGAGGAAAAAAAAAACCAAGAAAAACCCCAACCCGGTGCACGTGTGAACCGGCCTTGTCCGCGATGATTTGCAAAGGCGGCGTCTTTCCCGCGCGGGGCGAGCGTAACGTGTGAAAGAGGCGTGACGCGTGTCCCTCCTCCCAGGCGGCTTTCTCCCTTTTTTTTTTTTTTTTTTGCAAATCCCGAGCCGCTTTACGTAGGAAGGATAAATCGCGGGGCGGTGCGGGAGAGAAAAGAGCGGGCGATCGGCGGCTCCGCCTCGGCCCTGCAGGGGGCGCGCTTCCCGGCCAGGCCCCCGTTGCGAGTGTTGCTTTTTTCCTCGCCCCCCCCCAAACCAAATCGCTACAATTGCGCCTTGTATGTTTCCCTCGGATGTGAGCAGCCCAGCCGCGCGCCCGCCTCCTCCTCCTCCGCCTCCGATCCTCCGATCCTCGGGCTGCCCCCCTCCCGGGACCCCCCCAGCCCGGCCCGGCCCGGCCCTGGAGCCCCGATCCGGCCCTTCTCCCGCCCAGAGCCCCCCCAGCAGCCCAGGGCCATGGCCGAATGGGCCCCTGCCCAGGTGAGCCGGGAGTGGGGGGGGGGACGAAGATGGAGGGGAGGGGGGCATGATCCGGATCGAGAAGTTGATTCGGAGTCCGGAGATGGCTGGGACCCCCCCCCGCTGTGTATGCATGGGGGGGGGTGTTAGGCCTTTGCTGCCTGGGGTAGGGGGGTGGGATGGGAAAACCGGGCCTCCCCCGCCCCAGCAGACCCTAGTAGTTTTGCTGGGAGTGTTAAATGGGGGGGGGGAGAATGTCCTGGGGGAGGAGATCCATTAGGAGATCTCTTGTGGGGGGGGGAGAGGAGAGGATCTCTTTGATTTTCCTTGGGAGAGGAGGATGGGGGGGGAGGAAAGAGGGGCTGATCCGGATTGGGGGAGGGGGCTCCCGGTGGGGGGGGGCAGGGCTGGTATGAATGGGGCTGGAAGGAGGTGTGTTTGTAGGGGGGGGAGATAATGTGAGAGAAAAGGTCCCATTGCAAAAGCTGGAGGTGTGGGGCAGCCCTCTCTTCCCAGGGGATCCAACTTGAATAACAATATGGGGGGAGGCAGGTAAGCTCTGCCCCACATAATCGATCACCCCCCCCATTTGACTGGCCAGGCCAATTCAACTTTGCAAGGGGGGGCCTGGACCCTTCAAATATTTTACTGGACCTCGAAGTTGGGTCTTGCGCTGCTTCCCCATCTATTCCTCTGTTTCATTTTTCCTGGAGGGGACCAACTGCTTCAGGGCCCCCCCTTGGCTTCTCAGGGGTGTTTTTTTGGGGGGGCCCCACACAGTGGCGTAGTGTGGGTTGTCAGCACCCGGGGCAAGGCAAGTAATTTGCGCCCCCTAACCCGTGGATTTGCGCCCCCTAACCCATGGATTTGCGCCCCCTAACCCTAACCCCCAGATGTTGCGCCCGGTGCGGCCCGCCCCCCCTGCACCCCCCACGCTACGCCACTGGTCCCACAGATATCTGGGGATGAGGAGAGTCGGCATTTTGGAGGGGCGACCACACACCCCCAGAGGCTCTCCCATCCTCTCGGACGCAGCCATGCTGTTTTTGCACAAGCCTATTTCTGCAGCTTTGGGGGACCTCCGAGAAGATGCTGAGTTTGCTTTTGGGAAAAGGGGGGGGGTAGGGAGTGATCTCTCTCCCACCCCCCACCAGTAATGAGATTATTTTTTTCTCCCTTGGGGCCTCGCAATAATGAACAGCTAACCCCTTCCTTGCAGTGACGCAGCACTCGGGTTGCACAGTTATTTATTATTATTGCTATTAATTTGTTGCGTTCATATCCAAGGAGTTTGAGGTGGTTCTCCCCCAGTCTTCGTTTACCCCCCCCCCCAACAAGGTTTTGGCTGAGAGGCAGTGACTGGCCCAAGGTTGCTTCACGACCCAGCGGAGACTTGAACCCAAGTCATACTCTGCCGCTCTAACCACTACACCTCACTGCCGCTCAGCTCTCTCTAGCAACTTGGGTAAACTTGGTAGGAACTGATTCCCCTCCAGCCTTCACATGACAAGGGACTCGGACCTCTTGCCTTTGACTACAACTCCCATCATCCAAAGCTAGCAGAACCAGCGTTCAGGGATGATGGGAACTGTAGTCTCAAAAATGGTAGTCCTCCGTGATTTAAAAAATACCTTTAAAATAAGAGAAAGGGGTGTGGGGAGCACACTTAAGCATCCTTTAAAATATCATTTTTAAATAATCAGTTGCCTGGAAAGTGTTGCCCAAAATTGGGTCTCCAGCAGTAGTTGGACTACAACTCTCTTCATCCCTAGCTAGCAGGACTAGTAGTCAGGGATGATGGGCATTGTAGTCCTACAACAGCTGGAGACCCAAGTTTGGGGGAAACTGACTTAGAGGAAGAGCAGAGTTCTAATTTGAGTGTTGCATACAAATGCACACACACAACAAAAATGCCTTTAGCTTAACCAAATCCCCAAGCGCTTCTACTCTAACATTAACCCACAAACAGCCCCCTAGGTGGACCTTTGCGTCCCATCCGCACCAGGAATTTAATGCATAATAATAATAATAATAATAATAATAATTTATTTGTATCCCACTCATCTTGCTAGCTTACCCCAGCCACTCTGAGAGGCTCCTGACAGAATTATAAAAACACGATAAAACATCAGACATTAAAAACATCCCTAAACAGGGCTGCCTTCAGATGTCTTCTAAAAGTCAGATACAGTAGTGGAATATTAAAATACAATAACCTATTAAACATTAAAAGCTTCCCTAAACAGGGCTGCCTTCAGATGTCTTCTAAAAGTCTGGTAGTTTTTTTCCTCTTTGACATCTGGTGGGAGGGCGTTCCACAGGGCGGGCACCACCACCAAGAAGGCCCTCTGCCTGGTTCCCTGTAACATCACTTCTCGCAATGAGGGAACCGCCAGAAGGACCTCGGCGCTGGATCTCAGTGTCCGGGTAGAATGATGGGGGTGGAGACGCTCCTTCAGGTATACTGGACTGAAGCTGTTTAGGGCTTTAAAGGTCAGCACCAACACTTTGAATTGCGCTCGGAAACGTACTGGGAGCCAATGCAGATCTCTCAGATTCAGTGTTATGTGGTCTCAGCGGCCGCTCCCAGTCACCAGTCTAGCTGCCGCATTTGAAACATTTGGTTCCCCCCTATATTATCCTGGGAACTTTAGTGGGGTTTTTTAAGGGTGCATGGAATTGCAGCTCTGTCAGGGAGCCAACTACAATTTCCAAGATTCTTGGAAGGCGGAGAACGTACATGAAAATTATGGTCTGGCCAGCGTTTGGCGCGCCATTAAAATGGGGTTTTTGCTTCTTGGTGGCAGGGAGAAAGTGGCGCCCGTTTTTTCAGGCTAGGGCTGATGGGAGTTGTAGTCCAACAACATCTGGAGCAGGCATCGGCAAACTCCGGCCCTCCAGATGTTTTGGAACTACAATTCCCACCACCCCTAGCTCACAGGACCAGTGGTCAGGGATGATGGGAACTGTAGTCCCAAAACATCTGGAGGGCTGGAGTTTGCCTGTGCAAAACATCTGGAGGCTGACTGGCTGACAGAGGGTCTTCTCAGCCATCTTTCAGGGCAAAGCCCTCATTACAGAAAAGCACCCTAAAATATCATGTCATATTTCAGTAAATATGGGCCCAGCTCAGGATGCTTAACTTGGCGTTCAAAGCCCTAAACGACTTAATAATAATGAATTATTATTATTATTATTATTATTATTATTATTATTATTATTAGACCCCCAGATGCTACAGACCTTCTTGGGTGCCAAGCCTGGGGAAGATTGCCTTCTCTAGGGCAGCCCCTGTTTTTTATATTGACATTTAACTGGATGAATTTCATTTATAAAGAAAGAAAGCAATAAAAGAAAGAGTTCAATAGGTGCGGAAAAGAAAGGTGCAGTGTAATGCAATTAGTATAATCAGTTACATTTCCATACTAAGTGATATTAGTATCTTATTACGCATATGGTTATTAATGAATCTGCTACATTCTGTAGAAACTCTTTTCAAACATCAATAGATTTGTCAAAAACAAAGTCTGCGTCTATCAGCAATCCATTCATAAGCTGCAGGTGTTGTCGCGTTGTCAATCCGTTGATTAAAAGGAATCGCACCTGCATTCTTCCAGGCCATCGGTATCAGTCTCTTAGCAGCTTCCATAAAATAGCTATATAATTCAAAATCATATTCTCCTCTAAAAATGTTAACTTTTCCCATACGGTCATGTTTATATAGCCTAGCACTTCTCCCAAAACTTAGCAAATATAGAACACTGTAAAAACATACATTTTAAAGAGGCATTGGCCTTCTTGCATCTTCAGCAAAAAAGCCATTTTTCGCTAGTCCTTTTTTATATAAACGTAAAGGAGTCCAATAAATTCTGAGTGTTATTTTCTGTTGTGTAAGTCTTAATTTAAGATGCAATGATGCCTTTGGCCCCAAGGCTGAAACTCTTCCCCCTAAGTTGCAGAACTCCTTCCCCACCAGAGTTTCCTGTGAATATTCAACTTTTTACCCTGGTAAATATACCTGAAGGGTATATTTTTAGGACTCACCGTGTTTTTGTGATTATAAGTTCTTTTAAAGTGCTTTTAATATCATGTTTAATATTGCAACCTGCTCTGGGACCTTGAGAGTTTAGGGCAGGTGAATAATAATAATAATAATAATAATAATAATAATAAATGTTTGAAAAATCAGTCTAAAAGTGGCGTACCACTCTGGCATGGCAAGAGAGAATGGCAAGTGTGCAAGAAGTTTCAAATATGATCAGAAGAAAGTGGGACTTACTCTCAAGTAACTCACTACAGTGTTGAAGTCTAAACCAGGCATAGGCAAACTCCAGCCCTCCCAGATGTTTGGGACTACAATTCCCATCATCCCTAGCTAACAGGACCAGTGGCCAGGGATGATGGGAATTGTAGTCCCAAACATCTGGAGGGCCGGAGCTGGCCTATGCCTGGTCTAAACCAACTTAAACTTGCTTCAGAACGGCATCACTATCAATCCTTTAAACGTGAGTAAGTAAATAAAAATGCCCTGAAATAAATAAAACCACCGTGATGCTTGCAACTTACAGCCCCAGCAATTCATATTGGCTCTCAGCGACTGATGAAAAATCCTCTACAAATTAAACCAATTAATATTTTCAGCCCTATCTGGTTGCGATAATGTTTGGAATGCTTCAGTGACGTAGGTTAATTCTGTTTTGTATACGTGGTGCTAAGAATACTGCAATTCTCCACTCGGGTGAATAATGGAAAAATGGATTCTGCAAACGGTATAAATTACGCAAATCAAACATAAGATGCACACAACTTAATTAATTTATTTTCTTGCATTTATATCCCAGCTTTCTTCCATCATGGGAGCCAAGACATCTTACCTTGTAATTTTTTTCCTCCAGCTTTGGATTATGTGAAGGTCAAACAGTTTTTGATACCCCATCCTATTCCTGCACCTTACAAAGGTTTACCAAGCATTAGGTAAACCTTATTTGAACCCTTATACAGAGTCCGACCATTGCTTCATCTGGAATAAACCTGAGACCTTCAACATGCAAATCATATACTATACCAGTGAGCTATGACCCTTCCCCCTAATCTACCACACACTTACAAACCTACCTTGTAACAATGAGGCCTATAAACTTTATATTTTTTGTCTGGTGAAATGAAACTTGGGGTTTTGAGAATGCTGTGTGCAAGTACCAGATTCTGTACTGACTTGGTGAGTCACCCTCCTCAAATTTAGTCACTACAGGAACACCTGTTTAGAAACTGGGTGCTGGCTCTTGAGCTTCATTTTCCTCTTCCCTCCTTGTCCCTCACTCCTTGTGAGTCATGTTTTTTGAATATTGTAAGCCTTCGGGCAGAGACTGCCATTTTTTTTTTAATGGATTGCATGCTGGCTGCTCTGGGAGCCTTTTTTGGGTGAAGGTAAAGGGACCCCTGACTGTTAGGTCCAGTCACGGACAACTCTGGGGTTGCGGTGCTCATCTCACTTTATTGGCCGAGGGAGCCGGTGTACAGCTTCCGGGTCATGCGGCCAGCATGACTAAGCCGCTTCTGGCGAACCAGAGCAGCGCACGGAAACGCCGTTTACCTTCCCGCCGGAGCGGGACCTATTTATCTACTTGCACTTTGACGTGCTTTCGAACTGCCAGGTTGGCAGGAGCAGGGACCGAGCAACGGGAGATCACCCCGCCGCGGGGATTTGAACCGCCGACCTTCTGATCGACAAGCCCTAGGCTCTGTGGTTTAGATCACAGCGCCACCCCTTTTGGGTGAAGAGTGGGGTGCAAATTCTCCAAAGTAATAAAACGGAAGCAGTAAGAGATGGGTTTGTCTGGTGGGGAGGCGCTCCCCGGCTTTGCTGACCGCTTGGGTCTTCTCAGAGAGCCGGCGTGGTGTAGTGGTTAAGAATGGTAGACTCGTAATCTGGTGAACCAGGTTCGCTTCCCCGCTCCTCCACATGCAGCTGCTGGGTGACCTTGGGCCAGTCACACTTCTGTGAAGTCTCTCAGCCCCACTCACCTCACAGAGTGTTTGTTGTGGGGGAGGAAGGGAAAGGAGAGCGTTAGCCGCTTTGAGACTCCTTCGGGTAGTGATAAAGCAGAATATCAAATCCAAACTGTTATGTACTGAAGTTCTCACCCTGGGCCAGCAGGGGGATACTGTAGATAGTTATGCAAATGAAGGATCGAAAGTGACGTTCAGTGATTGGATAGTTTTAGAAAGTTGCAACAGTTACATTGTTCTGCAGCTCTATATAAGCAGGCTGACTGAGCTCCTCAATTCAGTTCTGTTCCAGCTTACAAATAAAGAGCTGCTTTGGAAGAATCGCTGTGTCGTCTGATATGTTCGCCCACAACTTAACACAAACTCTTCTTCTTCTTCTTCTCTCCAGATCCAGGAATGGAACGTGGAGGCTCAGCACCTGATGCCCCTCCAGCCCCCCCTCGTCCCCGAGCTGAGCCACATGCGCGAAGCCCAGCTGCACACGGCGGAGGCGTCCCTGTGGAGCGTGGTGGCCACGGTCCAGGCCATGGAGCGGAAGATAGACCTGCTGGCCACCCGCCTGCTCAGCCTGGAGGGCAGGTCTGGGACAGCCGAGAAGAAGCTGCTGGACTGCGAGAAGACGGCCATGGAGTTTGGGAACCAGCTGGAGAGCAAGTGGGCCGTCCTGGGGACCCTCATCCAGGAGTACGGGCTTCTGCAGAGAAGGCTGGAGAACGTGGAGAACCTCCTGAAGAACCGCAACTTCTGGGTGCTGAGGCTCCCCCCGGGGGCTAAGGGAGAAATCCCCAAGGTATATCTTTGCCACCCTTTGTATGGAAAAAGCGAGTCAAAGTCTTGGCACTTTGCTTTTTCTTTTGCACATTTTTGGTGTGCTCCCCATGACCCTGTGGACTGGAAGATAAGGCCCAAATATTTGAAAGCTTTGACCTGTTCGATTGGCTGATTGTCCATACACCAACTGTGGGGCCTATATTTTCTTGAGAAAACCATAACTTTGGTTTTCTGATAATTTATGATACAGTGGTGCCCCGCAAGACGAATGCCTCGCAAGACGGAAAACTTGCTAGACGAAAGAGTTTTCCGTTTTGGAGGTGCTTCGCAAAACGAATTTCCTATGGGCTTGCTTCACAAGACGACAATGTCTTGCGAGTTCCTGCTGGTTTTTTCCCCTCCCCCCCCCTTTCTAAGCTGCTAAGCCACTTATCAGCTGATCCGATCAGCAGATAAGCCTCTAAAAGCCGCTAATAGCGCTAATCCGCTAATCCGCCAATGGGCTTGCTTCGCAAGACGAAAAAACCGCTAGACGAAGAGAATCACAGAACGGATTCTTTTCGTCTTGCGAGGCACCACTGTAATTTACGACCAGGTGTTCTCTCTGGCAATACACTGAGAATTCTCTTATCAATCTTTTTAGGCCTATTTTTGTTTGAGATAAGAGGACCGCATCATCAGCATATAATAGTACAGAGATTGGTTTTGAGGCCAGTTTAAAGGTAAAGGGACCCCTGACCATTAGGTCCAGTTGTGGCCGACTCTGGGGTTGCGGCGCTCATCTCGCTTTATTGGCCAAGGGAGCCGGCGTACAGCTTCCGGGTCATGTGGCCAGCATGACTAAGCCGCTTCTGGTGAACCAGAGCAGTGCACAGAAACACTGTTTACCTTCCTGCCGGAGTGGTACCTATTTATCTACTTGCACCTTGACGTGCTTTCGAACTGCTAGGTGGGCAGGAGCAGGGACCGAGCAACGGGAGCTCACCCCGTTGCGGGGATTCGAACCGCCGACCTTCTGATCAGCAAGTCCTAGGCTCTGTGGTTTAACCCACAGCGCCACTCGCGTCCCATGAGGCCAGTTTAGGAGTGTGGAATTCTGAAGATGTTAAGCACTGGGCCATGTCGTTTGTGTATAGGTTAAAGAGTGCCGGGGCTAAAATGCTTGACTCCCTTTATGGCTGGGACAGATCCTGCAAGTTGGCCATTTGTAGAGCAACGCACTTTCAGCACAGTGTCTTTATAAAGGCAGTTAATCAGATATAATAATCTTTTGTCTTATGCTTGAGGTGTTTAATTTGGTCCATAGTCTTACTCGTGAGATTGAATCAAAAGCAGCTTTCAAATCAATGAAAGCAGCATAGATTGCTTGGCGTACTTATCTATCAGGTGAGCTAGGATGAAGCAATGGTCTATAGTAGATCTGCCTTGCCTGAATCTTGCTTGCCTTTCTGCAACGATAGCCTCAACATCAATCCAGTTGATCAATTTATTGTGGAGGTGTTTTGCATATAATTTACTGACTATAGGTAAGAGGCTGATAGGTCTGTAGCTGGCTGGATCCGATGTAAGGCCCTTTTTGAATATTGGGATGATTACCGCAATGGCCCAGTTGTCGGGGAGTAAACCAGAAGAATCAACGTGAGAGAATACTGCCGCAAGCAGAGATGCCCACCGAACCCTCCAACGTCCGGGGAATCCAAATCGGGCCGCTTGCTTGTTTTGTGGGAGCCAGCCGACTCGTGCCAGAGCACTGGAGTAAAAACAAAAGGGACATTCTGGGATCCCATCGGAAGCCGAGACAGCTTCTGCAAATCCAAGATGTCCTGCTTAAATTGGGGTGGTTGAGCTGCTGGGTTTTGTTGGTTAGAGCGTGGCGCTGATAGCGCCAAAGTTGCAGGTTCGATCCGTGTTTGGGAGAGCTGCTTATTCCTCCATTGCAAGGGGTTGGGACTCAGGGCCTTGCAGAGCCAGGCAGAGACCTGGGCCAGGTAGATAATGTGCCCTCCTTATGTTCCTGTGGCTGAGTGGAGATTTGAACCCTGATCTCTCGCAGGTCCCAGCCCAGCACTCTAACCACTATCCTGCGTTGGCTCTGTAATAACAATGACAATAATAATTGCAATAATTTGCAGATGCCGGTGACGTTTGTTGACATTGCCGTCTATTTCTCTGCTGAAGAGTGGAAGAACTTGGCTGAGTGGCAGAAGGATCTGTACAACAACCTTGTGAAGGAGAACTACGAGTCTTTGCTCAGCCTAGGTACGGAAACAACCATCTCCCTTGCGTCGTATGTAGAGGGTTCGAAGCATTTCGAAGCATAAAAATTAATTAAATCAAATTCGTGCCATCAATTTGATTTAATTAATTTTTATAATGAAATATTTTTAGATTGTGTGATTATTTGACTGATTATTTGATTGTTGTTAGCCGCCCTGAGCCCGGCTTCGGCTGGGGAGGGCGGGATATAAATAAAATTTATTATTATTATTATTATTATTATTATTATTATTATAGTCCTCGCGAAAACACTGTAAGGGAGGCCGGTATTCGTTATCCTGCGATACGACCTGTGAGATTTCCTGAACGGATTGCGGCTTGCCTCTTGGGTTTGTGGGGAGAAGCAAGATTCAGAAAGCAGACTTCAAAGATCACAGCATTTAGCCACCGTTCTGGCTGTTCTGGCTTCTGGGATAGCTGCGCAGCCTGCATTCGCCCCATAAGACGCACACACATTTCCCTTTACTTTTTAGGAGGGAAAAAGTGAGTCTTATAGAGCAAAAAACACGGTATTTTACAAGGTTGTTATAGTATTTCACCAGATCTTAACCTATTGCAGTATTTATAAGAATGGATTCCAAATATCATTGAATTTGCCCATGGCAAGTCTGCGTTTATATGCTAGTTGTTCATATGTTGTGAGTTTGTATAAGTCTCCAATCCAATCGTAGAAGGATTTTTATTTTTCCAATTTTTATGTTTCCAGTTCATCAGTATCTGTCTTTTTGCTGTGGTCAGGGCATGGAGAGTCCACTCGTATTGTCCTTTTGTCAGGTTCCATGTGCTGGGTGTATACCGTATTTTTCGCTCCGTAAGACACACTTTTTTCCTCCTAAAAGGTAAGGGGAAATGTGAGTGCGTCTTATGGAGCACCCTTCTGTTCCTCCTCCCGCTTTGCTGAACAGATGTTGTGCAGCTCTCCCTCTCTGTGCAGCACTTCTCCTGCGAAGGAGAGGGACTGCGCAGAGAGGGAGAACTGTGCAGCGCCCCTTCAGCGACGTGCCTGTCCTGGCTTCTGCCTTAGCTGCGTGCAGCCTCTCCGGGCAGGGGGAGCCTTCATCCCGCTGCCCTGAAGAGGCTTGGCGCGGTTATCCCAGAAGCCAGAACAGACACACAGTATCCCAGAAGCCAGACCCCTCTTGCTGTTCTGGCTTCTGGGATTCAGAATAATTTTTTCTTGTTTTCCTCCTCCCAAACCTAGGTGCGCCTTATGGTCTGGTGCGTCTTATGGAGCAAAAAATATGGTAATTCAGGAGGATGTTTTGCTCTGTGAGGTTGTTCCATACAGTTCTGTTGATGGTTTTGGTTACCTTCTGCCAAAAGTCTTTCAATGAAAAAAACCATATGTTTTAGAGAAGCATTGTCCCTATTTCTCCAGGAGCAGATGTTAACATTTCCAAACCGGAGGCTCATCCCAGGATTGAACGCGGTGCAGAGCCATGTATTCCAGAACAGCAGAGCACAAAGGAGAGGGAGCTATCTACGGATCCTTGCACAGGTGAGGAAAGCAATTTGGAAGAAATTGGGTGTGCAAGGAGGGGAAAAAGGTAAAGGTAAAGGGAGCCCTGACCATTAGGGTCCAGTCGTGGCCGAGTCTGGGGTTGCGGCGCTCATCTCGCTTTATTGGCCGAGGGAGCTGGCGTACAGCTTCCAGGTCATGTGGCCAGCATGACTAAGCCGCTTCTGGCGAACCAGAGCAGCGCACGGAAACGCCATTTACCTTCCCGCCGGAGTGGTACCTATTTATCTACTTGCATTTTGATGTGCTTTAGAACTGCTAGGTTGGCAGGAGCTGGGACCGAGCAACGGGAGCTCACCCCGTTGCAGGGATTCGAACTGCCGACCTTCTGATCGGCAAGTCCTAGGCTCTGTGGTTTAACCCACAGCGCCACCCCCGTCCCTTGCAAGGAGGGGTAGGTTGATTCTAATAAATCTGGGCCATCACATGTGAGACATTATTGCTGTTGAGAAAACACCACTCTTAAGGCAAACAGGAGTTTCCCCTTCGTATTTCCTATTGCAGGGATCAGGGTGGATTTGATTTAAATCAAATCGATTTAAACCGCAATTTAAATCACTAGCCAGTAAGACTTGATTTAAATCATATTTTTTTTACAGAAAGACTCATTCTTGCTGGCGTGATCTTAATATTTACAACCAGACGAAGGTTTCATTTTTGGAATAATAAATTTTCAGTGTAGTTTTTACAGTTATATAAAAAATGACTGATTTGGTTATACTATTAGAAATACATAGACAAATAATTATGAAATTGTTTACAGATAGGTAGCCATGTTGGTCTGCCGGAGTCGAAACAAAATAAAAAAATTCCTTCCAGTAGCACCTTATAGACCAACTAAGTTTGTTATTAGTATGAGCTTTCGTGTGCATGTGTATCTGAAGAAGTGTGCATGCACACGAAAGCTCATACCAAGAACAAAATTTGTTGGTCTATAAGGTGATACTGGAAGGAATTTTTAATGAAATTATTGTTTATGTTTGCACAACTTTTCTGCTGTACTTTATTGGAAGGAGAAAAACAATCATTTCCTTAATAACAATTTAAACAATTTATTTAACTAAAACAATAACATTACCGCATATGTATCCATGTTTGTTGACTGATGTGGTTAAACGATTTTTAAAAAAACAGACTGAGTTTTAACACACATGAAAAACTTGAAACAAATCCTTATTTCCTGATGAATAGCCTTTGGACTTTAATGTAACTTAAATAGAAAACTATCTTTAGAAAGATTTTTCCTCCAAAAGCATTTTAATTTAAAAATCTAATTTAAATCAAAAAAATCTGATCTGAATCAAAAAATCTGATTTTTTAAAACAATTTTTAAAAAACCATTGATTTTTATCCACCCTTGCAAGGATGAAACCTGTGTTCATTGCCAGGGTAGGTGCAGAATGGGCCATTGCAAATGACTCAGGGCTGCAGCTAATTTGCAAGCCTCCATTGCATATCATTTAACGCCCATTTGCATATCAAACAGACTAGCGGAATCGGCCCAGCTGGCGCAAATGGGAGTTGCCTGGGTGCAATGCTCCACTCTCCTTAAAGGTAAAGGGACCCCTGACCATTAAGTCCAGTCGTGGCCGACTCTGGGGTTGCGGCGCTCATCTCGCTTTACAGCTTCCGGGTCATGTGGCCAGCAGGACTAAGCCGCTTCTGGCGAACCAGAGCAGCACACGGAAACGCCCTTTACCTTCCCACCGGAGCGGTACCTATTTATCTACTTGCACTCTGACGTGCTTTCGAACTGCTAGGTTGGCAGGAGCAGGGACCGAGCAACGGGAGCTCACCCCGTCGCGGGGATTTGAACCGCCGACCTTCTGATCGGCAAGTCCTAGTCTGTGGTTTAGACCACAGCGCCACCCGCGTCCCACTCTCCTTACAGAGCTACATTTCCCAGATTAGTTTAAAATGTAGGCTCTCTTTTTCTCCCCCTCCCCCGGGGAACTCTGGGAATTGTAGCTCCATGATGGAATCAGGGGTCTCATAACAACTTGAAGCACCTTTGACAAACTACAGTTCCCGGGATTTTTTGCAGAAAGCCAGAACTTCAAAGTGCAGCACAGATGGGGCCTAATTCTTTTTGCGTCTTTACCAAGCTACCAGCTTTTGAAACGGTTATATAACAGTCCTGCATCCTGACTGCCTTTCTCTTAGTACAGTCCTACCTCCTCGGAAGCCGAACGGAATCCGTTCCGGAAGTCCGTTCAACTTCCAAAACGTTCGGAAACCAAGGCACGGCTTCCGATTGGCCGCTGGAAGCTCCTGCAGCCAATTGGAAGCCGCGGAACCTGTGTCGGACGTTCAGGTTCCAAAGAACGTTCGCAAACCGGAACACTCCTTTCTGGGTTTGCGGCGTTCAGGAGCCAAAACGTTCAACTTGCAAGGAGTTCAACTTCCGAGGTACGACTGTATACCGGTCAGGAATTTCCAAACCAATTAGAAACCGATTTCCTATTGATTAGCTGCATAGATCAGGATAATGGGTCCCATAATTCTCTTCTGGTCTTCCGTCTCGACAGCCCCTCTCAAAACTCCAGAGACCAAGAGTCATAAATAATATTTGCAATATTTGCGACACTCCCGGATGCCTAAACGGGCTGTATAGCCTCTCAATTACCGTAAATCTTCTCCCTCTCCTTCCAGCTCCGTTGTCAGAATAGCAGCTTTCAGATCCAAGCACGGAAGGAGCAATTTGTTTGTTCTTCAAAAAGAAAAGGGAAAATTGCTCTTCTGCTGATGTCCCCAACAAGATACCTGCGGGCACAATAGCACTTCATGTTTTTGGGGGACAGGGGGCGGGTGATTCCCTGGTCCTGAATGGGGTAACTGTGCCCCTGAAGAACCAGGTGCGCAGCCTGGAAGTCATTCTGGACTCACAGCTGTCCATGGAGGCACAGGTCAATTCTGTGTCCAGGGCAGCTATCTACCAGCTCCATCTGGTACGTAGGCTGAGACCCTACCTGCCTGTGGACTTACTTGCCAGAGTGGTGCATGCTCTGGTTATCTCCCGCTTGGACTACTGCAACGCGCTCTACGTGGGGCTACCTTTGAAGGTGACCCAGAAACTGCAATTAATCCAGAATGAGGCAGCTAGACTGGTGACTGGGGGTGGCTGCCGAGACCACATAACACCAGTTCTGAGAGATTTGCATTGGCTCCCAGTACGTTTCCGAGCACAATTCAAAGTGTTGGTGCTGACCTTTCAAGCCCTAAATGGCCTCAAAGGACCAGTAGACCTGAAGGAGCGTCTCCACCCCCATTGTTCAGCCTGGACACTGAGATCCAGCGCCAAGGGCCTTCTGGCGGTTCCCTCATTGCGAGAAGTGAGGTTACAGGGAACCAGGCAGAGGGCCTTCTCAGTAGTGGCGCCCACCTTGTGGAACACCCACCCTTCAGATGTGAAGGAAATAAGCAGCTATCCTATTTTTAAAAGAAGGCAGCCCTGTTCAGGGAAGTTTTTAATATTTAACGCTGTACTGTTTTTAACACTTGATTGGGAGCCTCCCAGAGTGGCTGGGGAGACTCAGCCAGATGGGCGAGGTATAAATAATAATAATTATTATTATTCATATAGTGGCGAGAGTGGTCACCTTTCCCCTCCCTTCAGAAGGGAGCACAGAATTATAGCGTTAAACGGGACCTCCAGGGGTCATCCAGCCCAACCCGCTGCCACGGAGTTCTGGAATCACGACTAAAGAATCCCTGGCAGATGGTCACACAACCTCTGCTTAAAAAAACCTCCCATTGAGGTTTTCTTATGTTTACCATATGTGGAATTTTAGGTTAGGTTTTCTGCACCTGAAATTTGGAGGAGGTGGAGAGGGATTTCCCTTGGGTCGGCAAGCCTGTTAAAGAATCTCTTCCTTTGTCCTTTCCCTCCTTTTTACAGAACCCTTGATTTGCACGCCGGACGTCTTGAGCCGCATCAAGCAAGAGGAGCCCTTTGCAGGGGGAGGCCAGTTCACAGAGGAAAGAGGGATGCCAGCAGATCCGTGTTCAGGTGATTTGCGTGGAAGGGTCCCGAGGGTCATCTAGTCCAACCCCTGCAATTGTTATAATAAATAATAATATTTTTTTATTTATACCCCGCCCTTCCCGGTTCAGAAAACTGGGCTCAGGACGGCTAACAACATATTTAAAACACTTAATCGATGCAACAAAAACCAGCTTAAAATACAGTATAAAACGTGAATAACAATAAATTTAGAAATCAAAAATCAATTTAGGGGGGGAAATCCATCCAATAAACATTAGATGATCACCAGGGCTAGCTGGCTAAATCAGTCCTACTTGGGCCAGTGAGGAGACCAGGGGAGAATTAGCTGTGGGGTTTCAGAGCGGGTAATCTGCATAAAAAGGGGAAAGGGAAGGAAGGAAGGGGAATAAAAGATCAGCCTAAGTTCACATTGAAAGCCAGGTGGAATAGCTCTGTTTTACAGGTCCTGTGGAAGGAAGTTAAATCCTGCAGGGCCCTGGTCTCCTGGGACAGAGTATTCCACCAGGTCGGAGCCACCACTGAGAAGGCCCTGGCCCTGGTGGAGGATAATCTGACTTCCTTAGGGCCCGGGACCTCTAAACTATAATTATTCATGGACCTTAAGGTCCTCTGCGGGGCAGACGAGGAGAGGCGGTCCCATAAATACGAGGGCCCTAAGCCACAAAGAGCTTTAAAGGTCAAAACCAGCACCTTAAACCTGACCCGATACTCCACCGGGAGCCAGTGCAACTGGTAAAGCACTGGTAAGTAATATTATTATTGGTAAATATTATTATTATTAAATTTACCTGTATCCGCTCTATACCTGGGGGTCTCAGGGCGGTTCACAGACTAAAATCAACATATAAAACCACAAAATACTTAATAAAATAAAAAACCACAGCCCCCAAAAACCACATTTTAAAAGGACATAGGGTGTAAATTGGATCATCCCAAGGCCTGGTTAAAGAGGAACGTTATTGCCTGGTGCCTAAAGGTGTATAATGAAGGCGCCAGGCAAACTTCCCTGGAGAGAGCATTCCACAGACGGGGAGCCACTGCAGAGAAGGCCCCGTTCTCGTGTTGCCACCCTCCGAACCTCTCCAGGAGGGCCTCAGAAGATGATCTCAGGGTCTGGGTAGGCTCATCTGGAAGGAGGTGTTGTGGTCCTGAGGAATCGCAGCTAAAGAATCCCAACGCCAGTAGAGAAACCTGCAATGACTCACCTTCCAAGGAAATCTGTTCCACCGCTGGCTGAACAGCTCAGAGCCTCCCAAAGTTCTCCTTAACGATTAGTCAGAAACTTCTTTCTTGTCATTTGAACCAAACCGGTGCCTTCCAGACGTTTTGGACGGTCATTCCCACCAACTGCCTGGGTGCTGATGGGAGTTGTAGTTCAAAACATCTGACAGGTACCAGTTTGGGGGAAGCGCCTGCTCTGTAGGACTTCCATTGTCATCTTGTTTTTTGACACTCGCTTTTTAGTAGACTATGTGGAGGACTCCCTGGTCCTGAATGGGGTAACTGTGCCCCTGAAGGACCAGGTGTGCAGCCTGGGAGTCATTGTGGACTCACAGCTGTCCATGGAGGCGCAGGTCAAATCTGTGTCCAGGGCAGCTGTTTACCAGCTCCATCTGGTACGCAGGATGAGACCCTCACTGCCTGCAGACTGTCTCGCCAGAGTGGTGCATGCTCTGGTTATCTCCCGCTTGGATTACTGCAATGCACTCTATGTGGGGCTACCTTTGAAGGTGACCCAGAAACTGCAACTAATCCAGAATGCGGCAGGTAGACTGGTGACTGGGAGCGGCCGCCAAGACCATATAACACCGGTCCTGAAAGACCTCCGTCGGCTCCCAGTACGTTTCCGAGCACAATTCAAAGTGTTGGTGCTGGCCTTTAAAGCCCTAAATGATCTTGGTCCAGTATACCTGAAGGAGCGTCTCCACTCCCATCATTCTGCCCTGACACTGAGGTCCAGCTCCGAGGGCCTTCTGGCGGTTACCTCCCTGCGAGAAGTGAGGTTACAGGGAACCAGACAGAGGGCCTTCTTGGTGATGGCGCCCGCTGTGTGGAACGCCCTCCCACCATATGTCAAAGAGAAGAACAACTACCAGACTTTTAGAAGACATCTGAAGGCAGCCCTGTTTAGGGAAGCTTTTAATGTTTAATAGGTTATTGTATTTTAATAATCTGTTGGAAGCCGCCCAGAGTGGCTGGGGAAACCCAGCCAGATGGGTGGGGTACTAATAATAAATTATTACTATTGTTGTTGTTGTTGTTTTGAGACTCGTTTTTTAGTAGAATAGGCCGACCTGTGCCAGATGATTTGCAATTCCCAGTCGTGCTGGCTGGGCTAATGGGAGTTGTAGTACGGAACAGCTGAAGCTGGGGTTGGGGAAGACCAGAACAGGTCAATCTTTTTGATGGACAGGCTTTGACCTCTGCTACGCCAGGGTTTGGGCGGCCATGCTGAGGTTTTTTGTTTGCGTAACCAACACGAGGGCTGCCTTCTTCTGAACTGTTTTGTTTGGTTCTCTTCGCAAAGGAGCTGAGGGGCTCATGTCCGCCCATGACTTCTTGTCATGGATTAAGCAAGAGGAGGAGCCATGCGTCAGGGAACATTGGGAGTCGGCAGAGAGAGACATCCTGACGGGCTCCGGAACAGGTGAGCAGCCTTTAGGATGAGCGTGCCTGCCTCAGTTCCTGCATGTAGCTGCAATCCCTGCCTCCCACGAACATAATCATGGCAAAGGGGAGACTTATCCTGGCTCCACCCTATCAGCCAGGGAAGCAGCAGCTGCTCCATTGCTTGCTTTCGAGGCTAGATGACCCTTGTCCCTTTCAACTGTGCGATTCTAAGTCTCTTTCCTCTTCCCTCCCCATTCCTTTTTCCTTTTGTGTCGTGTCCATGAGATTGTGAACCTTGAAGCATATAACACGGGTCTTGAAAGACCTACACTGGCTCCCAGTACGTTTCCGAGCACAATTCAAAGTGTTGGTGCTGACTTTTCAAGCCCTAAACAGCCTGAGTCCAGTAGACCTGAAGGAGCCTCTCCACCCCCATCATTCAGCCTGGACACTGAGGTCCAACTCCGAGGGCCTTCTGGCGGTTCCCTCCCTGCGAGAAGCAAAGCTACAGGGAACCAGGCAGAGGGCCTTCTCGGTGGTGGCACCCGCCCTGTGGAACGCCCTCCCACCAGATGTCAAAGAGAAAAATAACTACCGAACTTTTAGAAGACATCTGAAGGCAGCCCTGTTTAGGGAAGCTTGTAATGTTTAATCGGTTATTGTATTTTAGTGTTTTGTTGGAAGCTGCCCAGAGTGGCTGGGGAAACCCAGCCAGATGCGCAGGGTATAAATAATAAATTATTATTATTATTATTATTATTATTATTATTATTATTATTATTATTAGCAGGAACTGTGTCTGTACATCACTTAGAAACTTTTAGATGCTTTGTAAGCATTTTAGGATAATGCTAGGGCTTCCAAACAGTTTAGGCATGCGGGTACATTTGGGTTTCTGAGAAAGTGCTAGTCCAACCCTCTGCAATCTAGTCCCTCTTCTTCCAGATCGGCCGACGCCTGAGATAGAAAGTGTCTGTGCCTATTTATTTTATTCTGCCTAAATCTCTTAAGTGTTTTACAGTGTTACCTTGGTTCCCAAACTTAATCCGTTCCGGAAGTCTGTTCCAAAACCAAAGCGTTCCAAAACCAAGGCATGCTTTCCCATAGAAGGTAATGCAAAATAGATTAATCAGTTCCAGACTTTTAAAAACAACCCCTAAAACAGCAATTTGACATGAATTTTACTCTCTAACGAGACCATTGATCCATAAAATGAAAGCAATAATCAATGTACTGTACTATAAAATAAATAAGCAGCATTGTAGATGATAAAAAATAAATAAATTATTAGCTGCACTGATGATAGTCCTTGTTTGGATGGGGGGCTTTTATCCATTTCTGCAGTCACACAATCAATCCATCAATAGCTGAACTGGGTCCCATACAGTCACGAAAAGTAACCGAAAAAGCCTCAAAAACAAAAACGCAAAATAAATAGCAAAAACAGAAGTGCCAAACTTAATCTGTTCCAGAAGTCCGTTTGACTTCCGAAATGTTCAAAAACCAAGGTGCAGCTTCTGATTGGTGCAGGTGCCCCAGAAACAATAGCCAACAGCTGCATTGGATGTTCAGCTTCCAAAAAACGTTCGAAAACCGGAACACTTTTGGCATTTTGCATTTGGGAACCAAGGTGTTTGAGAACCAAGGTGCCACTGTACAAAGTGTGCTTTTCCAAGGGAGCCGAACAAAAGTTGGACCCAGTGGCATTAAACCTGAGCCCTGAAAAGCCCATAGAGCGGGAGGAGGAAGTGGGAAAGAGTGCCCTTCTTTCAACTTCCTCCTTCTGCTCTGTATCCTTCTCAAGGGAGAAAAGGGTATCTGCCCTCACCGCCTCTTGATAAGGAGACATGGGAGGTGTTGTGAAAGCCATAGGGGGAGATCTCAGGGGTTCCATTGTGCCCATGGGACCCTGTTGGTGACCCCTGAGCTGTGCCCCTTGGGCTAAACTCTCCCAGTCTCTCTCCCGAATAAAACCCCTGTGGAAGTGACTTCCTTTGCCACCCCCTGTGGCTGGGATGAATAACTGCAGCCCATTCTTTTGGGCTTTGAAATACAGTGGTACCTCTGGATGCGAACGGGATCCGTTACGGAGCCCCATTCGTATCCTGAAGTGAACGTAACCTGCGTCTGCGTGGGTCGCGATTCGCCGCTCCCGTGCATGCGCGTGATGTTGTTTTGAGCAAAGGCGCATGCGCGAGCGGCGAAACCCGGAAATAACATGCTTTGTTACTTCCGGGTTGCCGCAGAGCGCAACCCGAAAATATTCATCCCGAAGCTACTTCAACCCGAGGTATGACTGCAATAATGAAAAATGATCGAAAAAATAAATAAATAACTGCGGCCTGTT
The DNA here is from genome assembly GCF_965112155.1 of Podarcis liolepis. Taxonomy (NCBI): domain Eukaryota; kingdom Metazoa; phylum Chordata; class Lepidosauria; order Squamata; family Lacertidae; genus Podarcis; species Podarcis liolepis. The sequence goes on from NC_139563.1 coordinate 4,260,459, forward strand.
TCCTCTCTGGAGAGCCAGTGTGGTGTAGTGGTTAAGAGTGGTAGACTCGTAATCTGGGGAACCGGGTTCGCTTCCCTGCTCCTCCACATGCAGCTGCTGGGTGACCTTGGGCTAGTCACACTTCTCTGAAGTCTCTCAGCCCCACTCACCTCACAGAGTGTTTGTTGTGGGGGAGGAAGGGAAAGGAGATTGTGAGCCGCTTTGAGACTCCTTCGGGTAGTGATAAAGCGGGATATCAAATCCAAACTCTTCTTCTTCTTCTTCTAAATAAAAATTTTTTTTCCAGTAGCACCTTAAAGACCAACTAAGTAAAGACTAACTTAAAGACTAACTTAGTTGGTCTTTAAGGTGCTACTGGAAAAAAAAATTTTATTTTGACTATGGCAGACCAACACGGCTACCTATCTACTACTCTTCTTCTTCTCTCTTCCTCCCAGCTGGCGACGCAATGGCCGTCAAAGCCGAGACCCAGCGTTCGTGCCCAGAAGAACCGGCACGGACCAGGGATTCCGTGTTCCACAGCGAGACCCCCTTATCTGCCGGGGCGGCGGCGGCATCGGCGGCGATGGAATCCTACGTGGGCCCGGGCGGCCCAGTCGCGCCGCCCCTGAGCCCCGCCAGGAGCCGACCGGGTAAATCCATTGAGTTAGAGAGCGAGTTGCAAGGCCTCTTTGCCCCACAGCCGCCGGCCGAGCGCCCCCACGGCTGCAGCGAGTGCGGGAAGATGTTTGGGGTGAAGAAGAGCCTGAAGGTTCACCAGCGGAGCCACCACAGCCAGGAGCGGCCGTACGAGTGCGCCGAGTGCCGCAAGAGCTTCAACTGCCACTCGGGTCTGGTGCGGCACCAGATGACGCACCGCGGGGAGCGGCCCTACAAGTGCGAGGAGTGCGGCAAGTGCTACAGCCGTAAGGAGCACCTTCAGAACCACCAGAGGCTGCACACGGGCGAGAGGCCTTTCCAGTGTCCCGTCTGCGGCAAACGGTTCATCCGGAAGCAGAACTTGCTGAAGCATCAGCGCATTCACACCGGGGAAAGGCCCTACCAGTGCGCCGAGTGCGGGAGGAGCTTCCGCTACAAGGAGTCCCTCAAGGACCACCTGAGGACTCACAGCGCCGAGCCCCCCGCCCAGAGGCTGCTGCCGTCCCTGGGCGGGGAGCCACTCCCGTAAGGCCCTGCGGGGGGGAAGGAGGAAAAGCTCTCTCCATAGCTGTCAACGTTTCCCTTCTTTTAGGGGAAATTCCCTTCTCCCGAATAGGATTCGTTGCAAGAAAAGGGGAAAGTCGACAGCTGTGGCTCTCTCTCGTACTCCTCCCCCCCCAAAAAAAACTCCTCCCCTCAGCCTCCTTCCCCTCCAGTGCCTCCCAATTCTGCCCGGCGCGGGGGGCATAGCCGCCGCAAAGACCGCTGGACGGTGGGCGTGAGGCCGCCTTGGTTTTGCGAATGCCACGGGGCAGCCGCACCTCATTCCCCAAACGTGCACCACCTTGCTCTCGAATCGGCCTTTGCGGAACGAGCGGAACCCGCAAGGGACGCGAGCGGCGGCGTCTGCCGCAGGCCGGAACCTCTAGACTTCCCGGAGACTGATGCTGAGGATCTGATGATTTCGCTTGGGGATGTTTCTAGCCCTCATTGAGGAGGGGGGTTCCAGGAGCATGGCGGCAACGTGCGCATGTGTGTTCTAAAGGCTCAGAAACCAAATTCCAAACCCCACACCCTGCTCACTCCCCTCCATGTCTCAAATGGGTTTTTCCCCCCTCGCACATCCGGAAGGAATGATTGCAATTTTAGCAGGACGCTAGCCTTGAGCGGAAGCCCCCGGAACGGACCCTTTTTGGCTAAAACGTGGCTTCTCGTACGTACGAATAAGGACTTTTGCGTCTCCCTCGTCTCTTTCTCTTGGGTGGCCAGTTTGCGTTGCTCCTCTGCGGGACTTCTTTGAGCCTCTGCTTTTCTTTTCTTTTCTCTTCTCCCCTCAGGGCCTGCTTCTGTTCACAGCCTCTGAACAGTTTCACTGCAAAGCACCTTTTCCAGGTCTCACCCCCCCACCCCCCAAACCCCAACCCCCAAGTCCTGCATTTCTTTCCCCACCGCAAATATATTTATTCGTTCTCGTCCCTCTTTCCTCCCATGCCGTTGCTTTTATTTTTAAAAAAGAAATTCCTTTTATCTCATGACAACGCAGTCCAACTCTGTTTTTAAAAATAAACATTAAAAAAGAGAGAATTATTTCCGGGTGTAGTTTTGTATCAAAGGTGCAATGCAAATAAAGACAAAATAGAAAGTGGGGGGGGGGGGTAGCAAAGCAAGCTGCTTGGGTTGCAGTTTTCATTCATAGGATCATAGAACTATAGGAAAGGGACTCAGGGGCATCTAGACCAACCCCCTGCAGTTTGGAACATGTTTTGGTGCTCAGGGGTCCTCTGATTTTCATGGCTGTATAGGATTTGGCAGTAGGCTTTTCCCATACTTGAGCTTCAGGCCTCTTGCGTGTTTTTGAAAGGTGCACAGCTAGGATTGAAATTGAAAAAAGAGGCCTGCTTAAGCTGAAATTGTGTGCGCATTTCACAAAAGTAAGCCCATGGACCACACTGGAGTTTATTTCTGAATAAGCATGTTTAGGATTACACTTGCATGCTTCTGGGGGTGGCGAAATATTAATCAAATATTTCACTTCAATTGCTCTTGATGTTATTATGATTAGAATATTTATTTATATCTTGCTTCTTCCCCCCCCCCCCAGTCTGGGGCTCAAAGTGGCTTGCACAATTTACCGTAAAACAACACAGAGCCTTCTAGGGCTTCATAGGTCATAACCAGCACTTTGAATTGTTACACATTTGAGATATTTATGCAGCTTGTGAAAACCAGCATACTTTTAAAAACCGGTTTATTTTCATTGATACTTACCAGAAGATAGCCAAAAGTTTGCACCCAGTACAAAGGGCATTTTTATAATACACCAGAGTCGAAGAAATACTTGGAAAATCTGATCTTAAAAGGAACAAAAGCAAAACAAAAGGGGGCAGGAAAAAGAAAAAATAAAAGAAAATGGAAGAAGATAAAAAGGATTCCAATTCTCTGTCTGTCAGCTAAATACAGTATTCACTCATTAACATCCAACTATTCTATTTTCTACAAGCCAACCTTTTTTCAGTCTTCAAATCCAGATATTGCAAGGCCCATTTCCAATCCTTTATAAATGTCAATAAATATTCCCCCCCCTCTAATTAAACATGTCGTCTTTGCCCTCTCAGCTAAGTCCAAGGGTCATTTAGTCCAATGCTGTGCAACGCAGGAATCTCAGCTAGATCATACATGACAGATGGCTCTCTATTACAGTGGCGTAGCGTGGGGGGTACAGAGGGGGCCGGCCACACCGGGCGCAACATCTGGGGGTTAGGGTTAAGGGGCGCAAATCCACAGGTTAGGGGGCGCAAATTACTTGCCTTGCCCCGGGTGCTGACAACCCACGCTACGCCACTGCTCTATTATACATGAAAAATGGTCCATCAAGACTTAAGGTCTTCTGTATCCTTAATAATACTTTACTTTATTGTCACTTGTACAACTTGTATACAGTGAGATTACACGAGCACCCGCCACTCAGCTCTCTTGGTCTTAATTCCCCTCGTTTACTGACGCACACCCACCAAACCCGAAAGTCAGTTGCCCCTGTTGTTATCTTTTCATTCAGTAGCCTAACAGCCCACGGATAGAAGCCGTTCTTTACCCTGTTGGTGCGACTAATCCGGCTTCTATATCTTCTGCCCGAGGGCAGGAGATCAAGAAAGTGCCGGCCAGGGTGTGAATCATCCCTGAGAATTTTCCTCACTCTCCTGAGGCAACCTTCTTCCGCTATTTCATCCAGCGGATTCACAGGACAGCCCATAATATCTAGTGCTGTATTCACCACCCTCTGTAGGCACTTCCTATCAGATGATGTCAAACCAGCGTCCCACACCGTGATGCAGTAGGAAAGGACACTTTCTATTGTGGACTGGTAGAAGGAGATCATCAGATGTTGATTGACATCGTTCTTCCGCAATACTCTGAGGAGATGGTAAATAAAATGGTCTTGGACAAGTTTGGTGAATTAGGAAAGCTTTATTGAATACGCTTGCAAGAGGGTAACCTGTACAGTGGTACCTCAGGTTAAGTACTTAATTCGTTCCGGAGGTCCGTTCTTAACCTGAAACTGTTCTTAACCTGAAGCACCACTTTAGCTAATGGGGCCTCCCGCTGCTGCCGTGCCGCCGGAGCACGATTTCTGTTCTCATCCTGAGGCAAAGTTCTTAACCCGAGGCACTGTTTCTGGGTTAGCGGAGTCTGTAACCTGAAGCGTATGTAACCTGGAGCGTATGTAACCTGAGGTACCACTGTATGCAAAGCAGGCACAAAGAGACACAGAAATTATGCAGCTTTTAAAGTCCTCAAAGTTCTTCCCTCCCCTCCCAGAAAGGGTATGGAAAATCCGCAGCATATTTTGTTTTCCTTATTAACATAACATCATCCCATTTCTCATGCTAATCATCGTACAAATATGGTCACAAGGTCCTTTAGATAATCTGATTGACGCATCAGCAGAATATCTTTATTGCAGGGGCCTTAATTACCATCACTGCAAGCTGCTCCACTTCCACACTTCTCTTATACAAGTTCAAGTCTGTTTCTCATCTGATAACGACAGATATTAACCAACAGGCATAGATGTGTGCCGCTCCTGTGTTCATGTTCCACAACCACAAGTTAGCTACATCCTGTGTATCTTACAGTGTGGGTACATCGCTTTCTGCTAATCTGTCTTCTTCATATCCTGGGGTTCTTGTGGTTACTTTTATCAGCTCTAAACTATAAGTTATTAGCCAAGCAGGCATCCGTTCTTATATGAGAAGCAAAATAAATCATGAAACAGAGAATCAATGTAAAGATCGCGAATTGCGCCGAGACATCACCTTGCTGACAAAGGTCTGTACAGTGGTACCTCGGGTTACAGATGCTTCAGGTTACAGTCTCTGCTAACCCAGAAATAGTACCTCGCGTTAAGAACTTTGCTTCAGGATGAGAACAGAATCGTGCGGCGGTGGTGCAGCGGCAGCGGGAGGCCCCATCAGCTAAAATTAAGTTCTTAACCGGAGGTACCACTGTATGGTTTTCCCAGTAGTGATGTATGGAAGTGAGAGCTGGGCCATAAAGAAGGCTGATCGCCGAAGAATGGATGCTTTTGAATTATGGTACTGGAGGAGACTCTTGAGAGTCCCATGAACTGCAAGAAGATCAAACCTCTCCATTCTTAAGGAGATCAGCCCTGAGTGCTCACTGGAAGGACAGATCCTGAAGCTGAGGCTCCAAGACTTTGGCCACCTCATGAGAAGAGAAGACTCCCTGGAAAAGATCCTGATGTTGGGAAAGATGGAGGGCACAAGGAGAAGGGGACGACAGAGGACAAGATGGTTGGACAGTGTTCTGGAAGCTACCAGCATGAGTCTGACCAAACTGCGGGAGGCAGTGGAAGACAGGAGTGCCTGGCGTGCTCTGGTCCAGGGGGTCACGAAGAGTCGGACACGACTAAACAACAACAAATGTTGTATAAATAAAGAATTGCTTAGAAGCACTTATTCCAAATCTTGGCCAACCCCAACCTCTCTCACCACCAAAGGAACACAAGCGAATAGCAGAGAACCTGCACAAGAGACGCTGACACAAATCCCCACATATATTAAGTAAAATACAGTGGTACCTCAGGTTACATACGCTTCAGGTTACAGATGATTCAGTTTACAGACTCCGCTAACCCACAAATAGTACCTCGGGTTAAGAACTTTGCTTCAGGATGAGAACAGAAATCGTGCTCCTGCGGCGCAGCAGCAGCGGGAGGCCCCATTATCTAAAGTGGTGCTTCAGGTTAAGAACAGTTTCAGGTTAAGAATGGACCTCCGGAACGAATTAAGTACTTAACCTGAGGTACCACTGTAGAAATATCGCCACCCGACCCCACTCACCTTTCCCCCCTCCACTGTAGCACCCTGCTTGTGGTTAACGCTTAGCTGGAATGAAATATTCAACACAGCAATAGAGAAATTAAAATAATAATTTATTTGTCAGACAAATAAATGATAGGCACAGTGGTATATGGTTACCAAAGCTCTGCCCCCCTTCCAGCCCTGATGGCCAGCACTTATATTTCCTCAGCCCAGCCCCCTTGCTCCTCCTTTGCAAAGTAAAAAAGGAACTCAGTAAAAACAGCTTCAAAAGAAGCCTCTTCAGTTTACACCCCCCTATCCCAGCCAGCTGCTTTTCCCATTAGCTCTTCCCAAAATTTATTGCCCTTTAATTCTCTCAGTATACCTTAAACCTTAGGAAAATATGGCTAGAGTCTGATGGGAGGCACATGGTGCTATTTTCTGTTAAACAATAAATCTTACTATTTACCAACTCTTAATTAGTGTTTTTGCAGCTTGATTGTATTCTGTAATATGTAGGGTCAGTGTAACCTTTGCTCCCGGCCTGTAATTCCCTTTTACAACTTTGAGAAACTTGTCTCCTGCTACTGCTATAAATCAGGAGGGCCCTTGTTCAGGAGAGCAGGAAGATAAACAACTGCCAAAGTACTTAGCCAGCTGGTTTCTGCCTGGCATGAAACATACAAACATTTGCAAATATATTTTTAAGCTCATTTTAAAATACAGGCCTCACCACCTCTTTCCCCCTTTTCTTCCTAATGTCTCAACAAATGAAACTGATCTGTTACTTGAAAAAAAAAGAGAGAGACATTACACATACTTTTGTAAACAAAGAAAATCTTTAGTAAAAATACATTATATATATATATATATAGAGAGAGAGAGAGAGAGGCTGAAGTATGTGCTCAACTAAATGTTTGTATAAAACATCTTATTTTATAAACGACCAAGAGGCAACAATATATTGTTTCTCACACTATCCAACCTCTGCTTAAAACCCCCCTTTCGAACAGCAGAAAGTTCTTCCTGGTCTCTAGCCGGAATCTCCTTTCTTGAATCCACTGGTTGCAGGTGCGCGCGTTTGCATCCCCCGCTCGTTTCCCCCCTCTGCACAACGACCCTGCGATTTAGGCGCGCGCGGAGGGGACGCCACCGGCCCAGGATCGCGCGCAACGAGGGCAGTCAGGGGTTCTGAACCGGAGCTTCCCAGGTCCTTAATCCGAGCGTAAAGCGCCTTCTCCGCGCGTGGCAAGGCTCAGCCAGAAAAGATGGGGGAAAAAGAAGAATGTCTCGCCTTCTCCACGCCTCTGAAAGCCCTGGAGCTCCGCCCCGGCAGCCCAGACCGGAGGTGCTGCGAGGAGAAGCGCTCAGAGGCGGCGGCGGCGGCGGCGAGGGGCGCCATGCCTGCCCGGGAAGCAACAGGATGCGCTTCGCAGGTAGGAACGCAACCGGTGCAGTTGGGGTGCTGCTGGAGAGCCTGCAAAACTTGGGGTGGATCCCTGGATCGGGGAGGTGGCAGTTTCAGGCTACTGGGTGAAAGAGATCCACTTTTCAAGGCTTAGGCCGACCCGGATGCCCTGGCAAGTTGATGGGCTGCCCGCGCGCGCGCGCGCAGTTTTTGGAGACCTGGGGTGACTTTGGAACCAGCCTCCTTAGCCAGGCTTTTTAAAGACCTTTGGAGGCAACCGAGCACTGGGAAGGTTGTGGCGAACCCCCCGCCCCCCGCCCGATATGTACTTCGAAACAAAAGCGATACTAAAAATAATTTTAATGATAATTGCAAAAACAGTAAGTTGCTGCAGTGTCTGGTTTCCTCGCCTTATTGCAATCTAGGACGCCCGCCCCACCCCCCGGTTTAGTAAATAAAATGAGGACGGAAGAATGGGGAAGAGTTTAGGAGTGCAAGGAAGTCATAGCCAAGTTCGGATTTCCCTCCACGACGACTACAAAAATATCAAACGCAAAATTCTTTAAAATAAAATACTTTTTTTGTGGGGTGCGCCCGCATCCTGGTGCCTACAACCCAGCGCTGCCTTTGCTCATCTGCAAATTACTGTATTTCCAAATATTTTGCACTTGGAGCTCCTATCAGCCGCAGCCAGCAGGGCCTTCAGATCTGCTGTGCTGTGCTGTAATTTGAAGCTTGCAGTACTGTGTCTACTTTAAAGGGTAAAGGGGCCCCTGACCTTTAGGTCCAGTCATGGCTGACTCTGGGGTTGCGGCACTCATCTCGCTTTACTGGCCGAGGAAGCTGGCGTACAGCTTCTGGGTCATGTGGCCAGCAAGACTAAGCCGCTTCTGGTGAACCAGAGCAGCGCACGGAAACGCCGTTTACCTTCCCGCCGGAGCAGTACCTATTTATCTACTTGCACTTTGACATGCTTTCGAACTGCTAGGTTGGCAGGAGCAGGGACCGAGCAACAGGAGCTCACCCCATTGCAGGGATTTGAACCGCTGACCTTCTGTTCAGCAAGTCCTAGGCTCTGTGGTTTAACCCACAGCGCCACCCGCGCCCCGTGTCCACTTTAAATAATAATAATTAAAAAATTAAACGAAGCTCAGAAATGAATATTGGTAAATCTGCAAGTATGCCTTACTGGCTAGCAAATGGACTCCTCTCTCCCCTAGGTAGGTTTAGTAAACGGTTTTTCTGGTGACTGATATGTGGGCGGCCGGCTTGGGGTGTGGTGAATCTAGTGTGTTGAGTTTAGATAACATTTGAGGACCTCCTAAGGAAGCAAAGACTTAAATGTGGAGCCATGCATGCAAAACACCCAAACACCTTCTAAACTTGGCATATCAAAGCACTAATCCTATCCAGTGCTTTTTTTCCTGGGGGGGACGCAGGGTTACGCATACCCCTTCACAAGGGGAGAAGAAACAAAAAAGATTTTTTTAATGGAATATGCAGAAATGGCCAGACTGGCAGGAAACATCAGAAACCAGGAAGACCCAAGTATTTTTAAATACTGGAATAACTTTCTAACATATTTGAGAGATCACTGTACACAGTTGAAATCAGTGGCAGGAATACAATGACACTTGTAATGTAACGTGGATTTTGGATACTATGATTATATCACAGATAGATTACAGTAAAAGATGCATGAATACAGTGGTGCCCCGCAAGACGAATGCCTCGCAAGACGGAAAACTCGCTAGACGAAAGAGTTTTCCATTTTGGAGGTACTTCGCAAAACGAATCTCCTATGGGCTTGCTTCGCAAGATGAAAATGTCTTGCGAGTTCCTGCGGGGGTTTTTTCCTCCCCCCCCCTTTTTCTAAGCCGCTAAGCCGCTTATCAGCTGATCCGATAAGCTGATAAGCCTCTAATAGCACTAATCCACTAATCTGTCAATGGGCTTGCTTCACAAGACAAAAAAACCGCTAGACGAAGAGAATCACAAAATGGATTCTTTTCGTCTTGCGAGGCACCACTGTAAAATTTTGAATTGGAACCCATAGAGGGAAGAAAGGAGGTCTCAACGTTCAAAAGAACCATTTTCTTTTTTTAATGTGTGAAAATGTTATATTTATGGTGTATAACTTTTATGTAAAACTAATTCAAAAAATAAATCCTTTTTTATTATTGTTTTAGTTTCTTCTCTAACACGGTGAATCGTCAATTTCGTTGCTACCACCGATGGCGGCCTTTTGTCCATTAACTGTATTATTTCCCCCGATTTGAACTATAGAATGGTGATTTTCTTGAGTCAAAATGAGAGTACCCCTAAACATTTTTAAAGAAAAAAAGTACTGATCGTATCCTAGCGGTTCTCAGCCTGTGGCTCCCCAGATGTTGTTGGACTACAACTCCCATCTTCCTTGAGCTCTGGCCTTGCTAGCTAGGGGTGATGGGAGTTGTAGTTCAACAACATCTGGGGGAATAGCTCTGTCTTATAGGCAGGATGGAAGAAGGTTAAACCCTGAAGGGCCCTAGTCTCATGGGACAGAGCATTCCACCAGGTCGGAGCCACCACTGAAAAGGCCCTGGCCCTGGTGGAGGATAGTCTGACTTCCTTAGGGCCTGGGACCTCTAAACTATGGTTGTTCATGGATCTTAAGGTCCTCTGCAGGGCAGACCAGGAGAGGCGGTCCTGTAAATACGAGGGCCCTAAGCCACAAAGGGCTTTAAAGATCAAGATCAAGACCAGCACCTTGAACCTGACCCTATACTCCACTGGGAGCCAGTGCAACTGGTAAAGCACTGGGTGAATATGCTCCCATGGCAGGGACCCCGCGAGGAGCCTCGCTGCAGCATTCTGCACCTGCTGGAGTTTGTGGGACAGTGTAGAGCGAATTACAGTAGTCAAGCCCATAGCTGGCAACCGTCCCTTATTTGGCGGGAAACTCCCTTATCCCAGTGACGTGTCCCGCTGCTGTCCCTTACTGATGATGTCCCTTAAATTTCCCGGGTTTCAAAGGAAGCAGCTCCTCTCCCTCCCTCCCTGCCGGCAAGGGAGGAGGGAGGCTCCAACTGTGTTGCTTGGCTGCCTTGCTCACCCAATAAGGAGTCTAATAACGACTGGGAGGTGGAGCTTGCATGCCTTGTGGCCGTGTTGCCTGGGGACTCGCCTTTGCTCAGCGCCTCCCAGCGGAGAGGTGACGGTGGTTTTCCTTGCTGCATCCCCTTTGCCGGGTTGCTGCGCTGTGGGAACCACCGCTTGAGGCTTTGTTTGGTGAAAATGGTCAAAGGCCTGGAAACGATGCCTTACGAGGAACGGCTAAGGGAGCTGGGCATGTTTAGCCTGGAGAAGAGGAGGTTAAGGGGTGATATGATAGCCATGTTCAAATATATAAAAGGATGTCACATAGAGGAGGGAGAAAGGTTGTTTTCTGCTGCTCCAGAGAAGCGGACACGGAGCAATGGATCCAAACTACAAGAAAGAAGATTCCACCTAAACATTAGGAAGAACTTCCTGACAGTAAGAGCTGTTTGACAGTGGAATTTGCTGCCAAGGAGTGTGGTGGAGTCTCCTGCTTTGGAGGTCTTTAAGCAGAGGCTTGACAACCATATGTCAGGAGTGCTCTGATGGTGTTTCCTGCTTGGCAGGGGGTTGGACTCGATGGCCCTTGTGGTCTCTTCTAACTCTATGATTCTATGGTCGCTGGCTGGGCTTTCTGCCTTTGGCTCGGAGGGGCTCAGAAGTTGAACATACCTGTGCTCTGAAAATCCCTTATTTTGGCTGCTGATCCCTTATTTTCGAGGCTGCTGGTCCATTATTTTCAAATCTGTAAGTTGACAGCTATGGTCAAACCTATTCTAGTGCAGGTTGTAAATAATTAGTCCAACCCCATGCAATGCAGGAATCGCAACGAAAGAACCCGTGATATCCAACTCTTAAAAAAAAATCCAACGAAGGAGATTCTTCCACTTTCCACTGTCAAACAGCTCTTACCACCAGACAGTTGTTCCTCGTGTTTTGTTGGAACCTCCTTTCTCATCATGTGATTCTAAAATGGAAATGTTTCTCATTTCAGGCAACAGTGAGGTTTGAGGACGTCATTCTTTATTTCTCCAGGAGCGAGTGGAAGTCCCTAGCCAAGTGGCAGAAGGAGCTGTACTGGGAAGTGTTGACAGATAACTATGAAGCTTTGCTCGTTGCAGGTAAGGAGAACCCCGCAGCCGAAAAAAGACCTCCGCAAATATCATAGAATCATAGAATCATAGAGGTGGAAGAGACCACAAGGGCCATCGAGTCCAACCCCCTGCCAAGCAGGAAACACCATCAGAGCCCTCCTGACATATGGTTGTCAAGCCTCTGCTTAAAGACCTCCAAAGCAGGAGACTCCACCACACTCCTTGGCAGCAAATTCCACTGTCAAACAGCTCTTACTGTCAGGAAGTTCTTCCTAATGTTTAGGTGGAATCTTCTTTCTTGTAGTTTGGATCCATTGCTCCGTGTCCGCTTCTCTGGAGCAGCAGAAAACAACCTTTCTCCCTCCTCTATATGACACCCTTTTCTATATTTGAACATGGCTATCATATCACCCCTTAACCTCCTCTTCTCCAGGCTAAACATGCCCAGCTCCCTTAGCCGTTCCTCATAAGGCATCGTTTCCAGGCCTTTGACCATTTTGGTTGCCCTCCTCTGGACACGTTCCAGTTTGTCTGTGTCCTTCTTGAATTGTGGTGCCCAGAACTGGACACAGTACTCCAGGTGAGGTCTGACCAGAGCAGAATACAGTGGCACTATTACTTCCCTTGATCTAGATGCTATTGCAACTTGACTTTCTATAAATGAGAAAACGCAGGTCCATCTTGTTCTCAAGATGCGGTGCATGCTCTAGATATCTCCCGCTTGGACTACTGCAATGCACTCTACGTGGGGCTACCTTTGAAGGTGACCTGGAAACTGCAACTAATCCAGAATGCGGCAGCTAGACTGGTGACTGGGAGTGGCCGCCGAGACCACATAACACCGGTCCTGAAAGATCTTCATTGGCTCCCAGTACGTTTCTGAGCACGATTCAAAGTGTTGTTGCTGACCTTTAAAGCCCTAAACGGCCTTGGTCCTGTATACCAGAAGAAGCATCTCCACCCCCATCATTCTGCCCGGACGCTGAGGTCCAGCTCCGAGGCCTTCTGGTGGTTCCCTCAATGCAAGAAGCAAAGCTACAGGGAACCAGGCAGAGGGCCTTCTCGGTGGTGGCGCCCGCTCTGTGGAACGTCCTCCCATCAGATGTCAAGGAAACAAACAACTATCTGACTTTTAGAAGACATCTGAAGGCAGCCCTGTTTAGGGAAGTTTTAAATACTTGATGTTTTATTCTGTTTTTTATCTGTTGGGAGCTGCCCAGAGTGGCTGGGGAAACCCAACCGGATGGGCAGGGTAAAAATAAACAACAACACAACTACTACTACAGTGGTACCTTGGTTTAAGAACAATCCTGTTTACGAACTCCGCAAAACCGGAAATAGTGTCTTGGTTTGAAAACTTTACCTAAGAACGGAATCTGAACATTGGTAGGGCACTGGCGGTGAGAGGCCTCATTAGGGAAAGCGTGCCTCAGTTTAAGAACGGTTTTGGTTTAAGAACAGACTTCCGGAAGTTCATAAACCGAGGTACCACTGTATTATTATTATTATTCCTTAGTTACTTGTAACTAGGGAAGCCATTCCTACAAATTCATTTTGGCTGACTGCCAGAAACCTATTGCTCATCAGGATTCGAAATCTGCAGGACCAGAAATTCACAGAAGACTGGTGTAAATTTACAGACTATTTGAAAAGTAATTGTGATGATCAGACTACGTTTGTAGGTTTTGTGAGGTGAATTATTGGAACTATTGCAAAAATGGATAAAGGGGAGGGTGGTTAGTTAAGATAATTAAAGGCAATATGAATTTAATAAATGCATACGAAGTGGTTAAAATGGTGGATCATCAGTGGTGCTGATGGAAGTCCAAAAAAAGAGATTGTATAAGTGGTGAAGTTTTGTGGTATGTATTATAATTTATATGTTAAAATTAATAAAAATTATTATATATAAAAAAGAAACCTGCTGCTTGTCTGCCGCCAAAATTCATTAGTCTCTTTTCAGGCTGGAAAACCTCAAAATCGTTGCCAGTGAATCAGAGTGGGGTTTTTTAGGGGCAGGTAGCAACAGTAGATTAAGTGGAGTGTCTGAATTCGCTTTTTTCTAAAAGAGGAGCTGATGAAGGAAGGGCGAAATCGCAAGCAAGCAGAGAACAAGTCCTCTTTGTCGAAATACTGTTTCCGACGCTGTGTTTTCTGTCTCCTTCATTTCCCTCTGTGAGCAGGGCAGCCGGTCACCAAAGCAGAAGTTGTGGCGTGGCTTCAGCAGTGTGAACGTCTGGATATCGAAAGAACCCAGGAATCTAGATTCAGAGACCCTGATGCAAATGTTTCTGCAAGTGAGTGGAAATTAAAAGTGGAATGAGTTGGAAGGGCAGGGTGCTGAGACCCCAAATCTACGCAAAAGCTCCAAAAGGGGGAGGACTCAGCTGACGATTATAACTCCTGAAAGAACAATGGCCAGCCGTTAATTTAAGCTAATACATTGCAAGGGGTGTAACCCGACTGGATTCTTACCAATCCAAATGGAAAGCTAGGTAAAGATAAAAGGGACCCCTGACCATTAGGTCCAGTCGTGACCAACTCTGGGGTTGCGGCGCTCATCTCGCTTTATTGGCCGAGGGAGCTGGCGTACAGCTTCCGGGTCATGTGGCCAGCAGGACTAAGCCACTTCTGGCGCACCAGATCAGCGCATGGAAACGTCGTTTACCTTCCCGCCTGAGTGGTACCTATTTATCTACTTGCACTGGTGTGATTTCGAACTGCTAGGTGGGCAGGAGCAGGGACCGAGCAACGGGAGTTCACCCCGTTGCAGGGATTTGAACCGCCGACCTTCTGATCGGCAAGCCCTAGGCTCTGTGGTTTAACCCACAGTGCCACCTGCATCCCTAATGGAAAGCTACACTGCATGAAAAGCTAAGAGGCTTGGGGTTTTCCCCACAGGCCCTGATAGCTGTAGGTTATGAGAAAGCTAGAGCAATAATCCGCCAATGAATTTGGGATGTGGAACTGCAATGCCACGTGAGTGAGATGAATAAACACCCAGCAATGAAAGATAACGGGAGGGGATTTACCCCAGCAAATTATTTGTCAAAATTACAAATACAGATGGTCATTTACCCTCGCTAGATTCAACGTGCTGGGCAGATTGGAGGGTAAACCATACGCAGAACGAGTCTGCCCCTGCGACTTGATGGGGGTAGAAACTGTCTCTCATGCCTTGTTACACTGCCGTTTCTACAGGGATATACGCTCGGTATTTATTACCCTTGCTATGCAAAAATCTCCAAATGAATCTGAACTTCAGTGTCTAAAATCCCTGGTAGAGGACAAGGATCTTGAGATCACGTTAAGGGTAGCCAAATTCTGTGCGTTTGCCATAAAACTTAGGGAACAAGCTGTGCTATAATGCTTAAGGTTTTAAATGAGAATTTTAGGTTATATGTTAGTGACTACGTTTTAATTTATATATTTTTTAACTGTTGCTATATCTGTATTGTCCCCATTATACCTACTAATTGCGAATTCAAATGTATCCCTATTGTGTTTTATGACTTCCTTGATATTGTATGTGGGCTGGAACCGGTGTGTGACCGAAATAATAAAATTCTATTCTATTGCAAGGGGTGCAACTTGATAACTCTTGAGGTCCATCCGACTCTACAGTGAAAAATTGCAAATGGAAGCTTTCTTTAAAAAAGGAATTGATGAACCTAAATTAGTTATCCCTACTAGTTGCAATGGTTCTGCTCTGAGTATTGGCGGATGTGACTCTTTCACCTCTTCCGTTGTCCAAAGAGAAATAATTCCACGTTCTCTCTTTCCTTCCAGCAAACGATGGGCCCTCAAAGGCATGTTGTGAGGAGCGCACAGGGCAGGCAGGATCTCGCGAGACGCTACGCGACAAGTCTAAGGAGGTAGTGACCCAACGCAGTGATATAGGGGGCACCCCCAAGCAGACGTATTTGTCAGCCGGACCACAAGGGAAGCCTGCAAAGCCTGAGCCTCTTTTGCACATCAAACATGGGCAAAGTCCTGCAAGCCCGGCCTGCTCCCAGAGGCCTGCTGTTCCACCAAAACAGTATAAATGCAGGGAGTGTGGCAAGAGGTTCCGGCTGGAAGGGCTGCTTCGAATGCATCAGGAGATCGCCGCGAGGAAGATGTCCGTTGCTTGCTCTGTTTGCGGGCTGTGCTGCACGAGTCCTTTGTCTCTGAGGATGCACCAGAGAACGCACCTTCCTGCTGTGGCGGACGGGGAGAAGGCCTCTCCCGGGAAGAACCGTCTGAGCGCGCAGCAAGCGCCCGAGAAGTTGCACCAGTGCACAGACTGCGGGGAGCGATTTCGTGGGTTCCTCGACGTCCTCCGGCACCAGAAAAGCCACGAGGAGGCTAGACCCCGGCCGTGTGTCCAGTGCAAGGCCTCGTTCATGCACCGGATCGACCTCGCCACGCACGAGGAAGGCCACTTGGAGGAAGCGCTGAAGAGGCACGATCGGCGCAGGCGGAAGTGTCTCTGCAAGCTTGCCTTCCGGCTGCACTTCGCATCGCTGCTCGGGCGTGGCGTGCAGGGCAACCAGGTCGCCTCGCAGGAGCAGGACCTCGAGCGACCGCACCAGGACGAAGATGTCAAAGGGGAAACGCCGTATCCCTGCACCGGGTGTGGGCTGCTATTCAAGTGGGAAGAGAACCTCGAGGAACATTACAGGTACTGCAACGAGCAGGGGCTGCAGAAGCCTCCGTTAAACGCCTCCTCCCCAGTCGCTCTGCAAGGGGAACACCGGGAGGCTAGCGACAAGCAAGGGGTTGCCCGGCCGGCTTCCGAGGGCAGCCAAGGCGACACGGGGCTCCCTTGCCCTCCCTCGCAAGCCTCCCCCGCGCAGCATGCTTGCCCGGAGTGCGGCAAACTTTTCGCTTCCAAGGGCAGCCTCCGCAGGCACAAGAGGAAGCACAAGGCTGCGTTGCAGCGCCGCCAGAGCATAGCCCAGACGGGCGGCGGTAGCGGTGGCTCCGGTGGCCCCGCCACGGCTTGCGCGACCAAGAAGCTGTACAAATGCCAGGAGTGCGGGAAGAAGCTGGTGTACAAGTGGCAGATTGCCGCTCACCAGCAAGGCCACGCCGAAGGGAAGAGTTTTATATGCCACCGTTGCGGGGAAAGCTTCGGGTTCAAGAGCAGTTTGCAGGGACACCAGCGTGCGTGTGCGGCAGGAGGCGCCGCGCTGGGCGAGGCCAGGCTGCTTTGCCGGTGCGGGAAGAGCTTGTCGAAGCTGCACTTTTTCAAGCATCAAGCCTTCCACGCGGGACTGAGGTATATGTGCCTCCTTTGCGGGAAGGTGTCGAGTTTCCAGAGTTCGGCCATCGCGCATCGCCGCGGCCATGTCAGAAGGGGGCAGCTGCTCGCCGCGGCGAGAGGCTCCGATCTCCTTTCCCACACAATAGAAAAGGTGTACATTCCACAGGGGCCGCAGCTGCAGAATCCAGAGGGGACGGGGCAGCCCAACGATAGCTTTTCGACCGGCCAGGAGGCCCCGGCGGAGGGTGGGAAGAGCCCTCGGCAGAAATGGAAGCTGAAATCTCCCCGGTTCACCCTCCCGAAGCCCTTCAGGTGCAAGGACTGCGGGAAAGCCTTCGCCTACCTGGCTCGCCTGCTGTCGCACCGCAAGGAACACACGGGCGACTTCCCCTTCCAGTGTGCCGAATGCGGCAGGGGCTTCATCAACAGAAATTGCCTCAGCCTGCACTGGAAAATACACACCAAAGAGAGCGCGTGACCGCCTCTGGATCAGGGCCACAGCATCCTCCTGGCTTTCCCAGATTCTAGCTCCTGTCCTCATCCCCGACTGGGGCTGATGGGAGTTAGGAGCCCAAATGATGTCTAGATGATGATGATGATGATGATGATGATGATGATTATTAATAATTATTATTATTATTTGTACCCTGCCCATCTGGCTGGGTTTCCCTAGCCACTCTGGGTGGCTTCCAACAAAGATTAAAAATACGGTACATTAAAATGTCACACATTAAAAACTTCCCTAAACAGGGCTGCCTTCAGATGTCTTCTAAAAGCCTGGTAGTTGTTTTTCTCTTTGACATCTGGTGGGAGGGCGTTCCACAGGGCGGGTGCCACCACCGAGAAGGCCCTCTGCCTGGTTCCCTATAGTTTTGCTTCTCGCAGTGAGGGAACCACCAGAAGGCCCTTGGCGCTGGACCTCAGCATCTGGGCAGAACGATGGGGGTGGAGACGCTCTTTTAGGTATATCTAGAAAGGACCATGTTGACCCTGGAGGAAGGGAAGTGCCTGCTAGCCGGCTGCTTGTCATGGGTGGGCCGAAGAATCTCAAGCCCGGGAACTTGAGAACAGCTCCCAGAATCCTCTGCCATTGCGCAGGGTGCCTCTCAGCATGCTGTTCCTCAGCGCACGGAAGCAGCGCCCCTAGAGGCTGCTGGGAAAACAGCCCCTCAGAGCATGCAGCGAGTCGGAAGAGGGGTGAGCAAGACTCGAATCCATGCCATGTATTTAGAGGACGTTGCTTCTCCTACAAAATCCCTGGGAACTGTAGCTGATCCTCTGCGGAGCTACGGTTCTCCATGTACGTTAAGTGGTCTTTGCACGTCGGATGCAGATGTGACCTTAGTTAGGTGTCCTCTTTTTCTCGCTGTGTACGAGCCTCTCGGGTCACCCTCCACCCCACATAGACCTCTGGTTATAGGGTGGTATATAAATACTACTACTACTGCTGCTGCTGCTAATAATAATAATAATAATATATATTGCCCTAATGACCTAGATAGAGAAGCAGAGCTATAAATCTGCGCCTGCTTTAAAGTAAGATTTCCACTAGTGGCTGCTTTATTAATTGGCTTAAGTCATGGCCAAATTATCTCAGGTGATCAATTCTGTGGAATACTTAACTTGGGGTGCTTTGAGATTTTGAACGTTCTTCAATCAAATATGTGAACACAGATCTGCTCTAGATGGTGTGGGTTTTAGTGTGTGTGTATGTGTGAATATCAACATTCACCAGTGCACCTGAGTTGTCTCAATTAATTTTTCTAATTAGCGGAATTTGCCTGGAATGGGGCAGCACTCCGTGCTGAATTTCATTGTTCACTGTTCAAAGCAGAGGACTTATTAACTGTTTTGCTATTTGTCATTATGTTTTTATTATGCTTTTATTATTGACGTTCTGTAATGTGTTTTTAATGTCCCCCCCCCCATCTTGCCCTGGGATCTTTTGATAAAAGGGTGGTATGTAAGTTGAATAAATAAAATTAAAATAAAAGGCAAGTTGGGGTTCTCTTTAAATTTGCCTTCAGCTGTTGGAACTGGAAATAAGCCAGGATTTTAACCATCCGGTGCAGATTTCACTCTGTGGAGCATTAGGCGTGGCGGTGCTGTTATCTTTCACCATCCTGGATATACTGAGTTTCACTACAGTTCCCATCACTGGTGTCCATTTGACATTTTGGCTGGGTGCTCATGGGAGTTGTAGTCCAAAGCAGCTGGGGGACGACACCAGGTTGGCTAAAGCAGGCATAGGCAAATCAGCCCTCCAGATGTTTTGAGACTACAATTCCCATCATCCCTGACCACTGGTCTTGCTAGCTAGGGATGATGATAATACCTTTATTGTCAATGTACAACCTGTGTACAATGAAATTAACAGAGCCTCAATTGCACTGTTATTTTCCGTTCATCAGCCTAACAGCCCACAGATAGAAGCTATTTTTTAGCCTTTTGGTACGGCTGATTATAGGACGCGGGTGGCGCAGTGGGTTAAACCACAGAAACTAGGGCTTGCCGATCAGAAGTTTGGCGGTTCGAATCCCCGCGACGGGGTGAGCTCCCGTTGCTCGGTCCCTGCTCCTGCCAGCCTAGCAGTTCAAAAGCACGTCAAAGTGCAAGTAGATAAATAGGTACGGATCTGGCGGGAAGGTAAAAGTGAAGAATGGTCAGATGAACCTAAGTGGGGGAGGGAAATTGCCCTGTATGCCTGCTTCAGACTGGAATACACACGATCCAAAATATTATTCCCTTTAGTAGGGAAATTCACATACTGTTCAAACTGTTCAAGGCCTGATTGAAATTCCTTGCCACAGGGAGGGCATCCTCTGGGTGGATTTGCTGCTGCCTAGAGATGATGTCATAGGGACACGGGTGGCACTGTGGGTTGCAGCACAGACACTAGGACTTGCCAATCAGAAGGTCGGCGGTTCGAATCCCCGCAATGGGGTGAGCTCCCGTTGCTCAGTCCCAGCTCCTGCCAACCTAGCAGTTCGAAAGCACGCCAGTGCAAGTAGATAAATAGGTACCACTCTGGCGGGAAAGTAAACGGCGTTTCCGTGCGCTGCTCTGGTTCGCCAGAAGCGGCTTAGTCATACTGGCCACATGACCTGGAAGCTGTACGCCGGCTCCCTCAGCCAGTACAGCGAGATGAGCGCCACAACCCCAAAGTCATCCGCGACTAGACCAAATGGTCAGGGGTCCCTTTACCTTTAGAGATGACGTCATATAGCTTAGAAAGTGCCACTCTTAATGAATGAATGTTAGAAATTAATGAATGTTAGAAAAATGTTGGAATGAAGTTATATGGCTTTAGTAGAAATGTTATAAGGAATTAAGTATAAATAGATTAATAGAGAATTAAAGGGAAAAAAGGTTAAAATGTGTTAAGATAATTATAGGATAGAAAACAGAGGAAGATGGAAAGGAATTGCTGAAACAACTAACAGAAGTGGAATACGAAAAGGGAGGTGTGAGGAGGTCACTGTAATAAGTGAATGAAAGATAAGATATTGAAACTTTGATGTATTTTAAATTGTTTTTGTTTTGTTAGTTTAATGTGTTAGTGTTATGTATTGTTTTTGTATTGTATTGTATTATTTATTCTTTTTTTGTAGTGTTTAAATTGTTGGAAAAGTAAGATTTTTTTTTTTAAAAAAAAGAAAGTGCCACTCTTGACATTAGCATAAGGTGGAAAGTAAACGGCTATGATGGGAGTTGTAGTCCCAAAACACCTGGAGGGTCGAGTTTGCCTATGCCTGTGCTAAGAACATCTGTCTGCTCGCTTCCTTAGCAATTTCTAGAGTGCAGGGGGGAAAGTTCATGACGGAAAGCTCAGCTGTTAACGTCCCTCATGACGCTACAGAAACAGAGTTGGAAGGGACCTCCAGGGCCCATCTAGTCCAACCCCCTGCTAAAGCATCCATGACAGGTGGCCATAAAACCTGCTTTAAAATCTCCAAGGGAATCCATTATTACTATCATATGTTTAGGTTTTATATCCATGCCATCTTTTTCTGATTACCGTATTTTTTGCACCATAACACTCACTTTTTTCCTCCTAGAAAGTAAGGGGAAATGTCTGTGCGTGTTATGGAGGAAATGCCTACGGGTGGCATGCCTACGGATTTTCCTCCTCTAAAAACTACGTGCATGTTATGGTCGGGTGCGTGTTATAGAGTGGAAAATACGGTAGTTTACGTGTGACTGTCACATAGTACGCGTTGACGAGGAGGTATGACGGAAAAGCAAATAATAAATAAATAAGGAACAAGAATCCGTTTCACCTTCTGAGGGAGTCCGCCTCATGTCCAGAACAGATCTTACTGCCATCTTCCTGACGTTTAGTCAGAATCTCCTGTAACTCGAAGCCATGAGTTCGAGTCCTGCCCTCTGGAGCAGGAGAAAACCAGTTCGCTCCATCTTCCATGGGACAACACCTTGAGATATTTGAAGTTGCCTACGATAGCACCTCCCAGCCTTACTTTAACCAAACTAAACACCCCCAACTCCTTCGACTGTTCCTCATAAGGTCTGGCCTCATACCATTTCGGCTGCTTTCCTCCACACACCTTCCAGCTTCTTTATTTTTGGAGGGAAAGCTTTCAGCCTTAGGCCTACCCCTAGATTAGGGCAGCCTTTGCCAGGCTGCTTCCCTTGCCCCCCTGATGTTGTGGGTCAGAGTTCCTGTCACAGCCAGCATCAGACAGCTGGGGCTGCCAAGAGTCGCGTTATGAAAAACACCCCCTTGCTGGAGGCTGGATTAGCCGTGTTATTCCCCCCGCCCCGAGTTTTCCACCATTCTGGCAGATGGGAATTGTGGTCCATAGAAGCAGTATGGCACAGTGGTTAGCGCCAGGCTTGAACGTGGGAGACCCAGGTTGAAATTCCCCCCCCCCTCGGCTATGAAACTCGCTGGGCGACCACCACCTTGAGCTCTTTGAAATAAAAGTGGGATATAATTGTGATTAATTAACCGTGTGTGTATGTGTGCGTTACTGGGTTATTGTTCTTACTTTGATTTTATATACAGTCATACCTCGTGTCACAGCTGATTTAGGTTGTGTTTTTTTGGGTTGTGGACTGCCGAAACCCGGAAGTACTGGAACGAGTTACTTCCGGGTTTTGGCGGTCGCACATGCGCAGAAGCGCAAAATCGCGCTTTGCACATGCTCAGAAGCGCTGAATCGCGAACCCGCGCATGCGTGCATCCCGCACGGATCATGTTCACAACCTGAGCGTCCACTGTATTGCACCCATCTTTTCTGTGAACCGCACTGAAACCTCTGGGTATAGGACGGTGCATGAATTCAGGAAAGAATGATCATACTAATATTAAGAAGTCTAAAACATCTGTAGGGTTCCCAGATGTTGAAGCATCATGCAAATGGGAAGGCAAAAGGCACCCCAAGGACGGCAATGCTCTATGGCTCTCTCCACCTCCCAAAGTAAACTCCTTGTCCCAAATCAGAAACGATCGGTTCGGGGGAATTATTGTCAAAAGTGACCTCTGGCATTATTTTTTTTTTTTAAGGGTCTGCTGCAAGTCTTTCCCCAGTAACTAAAATACACAAGACAAACCGTTCGGCTGGTTGTTTGCTTTTTCTTTCCAAAAAGTGTTTATAGATACATAGGCAAATCAGTCCGTTAAATGAGTTGCAGAAAATGTTTGAACAATAGCAACTAACCCACAATCCTACTCATACAAAACATGTCCCGCATTTGTCCACACAAACACACACTCCATCACACGCACACTTAGTGTGTCCTTCCCAGCTAACAACCTTCTCTGCCCTTGTTTTTGGCTGCCCTGGTATTAAATTTGAGAGCCAGTTGCCCATCGAATGCCCTGTCCGGCCGGCACTCTCTTCCACTGCAGAGCGGCCCTCGCTGGTGGGCTCTGTGTTTCTTGCGGCCTATTGAGAGCCCTCTCCCCGCCACCCATGTTTCGGTATTTGTAGATAGAGGGGACACCACAGGCGAAATTTCTTCCGTCAGGGTAGCCGTACCTCCTTGCCACCTTCCCCGCACTCAAAACACCACCGCATGCATTCATTCGCCAAGGGCCGAGCGGTCGCACACGGTCATTCGCGAATCCTTTTTGGGTCCATGTACAAAGCCCAAGCACAGTGTGCAACTAAACCTTACACAGTCGTACCTGGGGTTGAAGTTTCTTCAGGTTGAGCGTTTTCGGGTTGCGCTCTGCGGCGACCCGGAAGTAACGGAATGCGTTACTTCCGGGTTTCGCCGCTTGCGCAGATGCTCAAAATGAGGTCATGCGCAGAAGCGGCGAATCGCGACCCGCACAGATGCGTGTTGCGTTCGCTTCCGGATGTGAACGGGACTCTGGAACGGATCCCGTTCGCATCCAGAGGTACCACTGTATATATTCCCACACGCTGTCATCAGGCACACACACATCAGGCCCACCTGGAGGAAATTCCGGAGCTCTGTACACAAACGTCTATTTGATTTCGATTTAGGAAACGCCCGCTCGCCCCTAGCTGCTGGGCACAAACATCCTTCTGTGCTTGGACGTGGAGCCGCGAGGACGGCCCCGGCCCCGGCGGGAGACCCCGTGAGGGCTCTGCCTCGCCCTCGCTGCCTCTCCCCGGCCGACGCTCCCTGGGTGCGGTCCGGAAAGGCCCCCTTCGGCTTTAAGAGGGAAGAAGAGAGGGGTGCAGTCGGGGGCCGTCTCTGGAGGGGCTGCCTCGGGTTTCGGAGGAGAGGAGGCGTGGGCCGCCGGCGCGACCGTTTGTGACGCCCTCTCCTGCCGAGCCGCGGCCCTGTCCTGCCGCGCCACGGCCCTCTCTTGCCGCAAGTACCGCAGTTCGTCCCGGATATCGGTGAGGACGCCCAGAAGCCGGAATTGGAGCTCCCTGTCGCGGGCCCGCTCGTCTCGCTGCTGGGCCCTCTCCTCTTGCCACATGGCGAGCTCCTGGTGGTACAGCTGGTCCCATTGGTCCTCCATGTCCATCAGCCGCCGGATGTTAGTCCGCCAGGTTTCCCGGCCACCCTCGCGCCGGCGGGAACACCCCATCCCCCTGGGCAAGGCCCGTGGGGCGGGCGCCTGGTCTGCGTGAGGTGAAGCAGAGGATGGCAGGGACTCCTCAGTGAGGGCCCCGGTGTGGAGAGGAGACCGGGAGTGTTGCTCCTCCTCCTGCTTTTCCCACGCAGGCCCCAGAAGCCCCCGGGGCAAGGAGCCCGTCTCCGCGGCCTGGCTGGCTGCCTCCTCTTCCTCCGGCTGAGAGGCGTCGAGGGAGCGGCCCAGTGCGGGGACGTCAGGGCCCCCCTCGTGGTCCCAGTCTGAGTGGGCGTCCGCGTGGCTGAGGGCGTCCTCCGGCAGGGAGGCAGCCGACCCCTGAGAGTTGCACCTGCGGATAAGCATCGCGGCCTGCCGGCCGGACAACTTCAGGTCTTCTTCGGCCGACAGCCGAGCTTCCAGCGCCGCTTGGAGACTCATCCTGCCCTCCGCCTCCGGGCCGTCATGATCCTCCTCCTCGGAAGCGTAGGAGACGAGGGATTCGTTTCGGAGCTGGGGGGACATGGCGGACATTTCCGGGGTCCGTAGCTCTGGCCCCGATTCGGCTGCAACGGGCAAGAGAACGACATCAAGGCAGGGAATACAAGCCTAAGACAGACACAGACTCTGACAAGTCAGTCATGCACTTTCACGCAGCTGCTGAAGAACTTTCAGTATCTAGGTTTCTAAGAATTATTGGGCAATGCCACATACAGGCCGCCAGCTTGATACCGTATTTTTCGCTCTATAAGACGCACTTTTTCCCTCCTAAAAAGTAAGGGGAACTGTGTGTGTGTCTTATGGAGCGAATGCAGGCTGCACAGCTATCCCAGGCTGCGCTGCACTCCCTCTCGCTGTTCTAGCTCCTGGCTCTGTCCTTTCCCCCACGTCCCGGAAAAGCCCCCAAGAACCGCACTCCCTTTAAAGAGCGTGTGTGCGGCTCTTGGGGACTTTCCCCGAAGGAGGGAGGGCAACCCACCAGTGATGGGCTGCCCTTCTCCCTCCTCGGGGAAAAGCCTGCAAGCGCCGCACACATGCTCCGCACAGCTCATGAAAGGGAGCGCTGAGCAGAGCCTGGGATGTACACAGGCTCTGCTCAGCGCTCCCTTTAAAGAATATTTTTTCCTTGCATTCCCCCTCTAAAAACTACATGCGTCTTATGGTCAGGTGCATCTTATGGAGCAAAAAAATATGGTATATATTTTTGTATGTTTGTCAACTCACTATGTACTAATATATCGTAACCAAATTTTGCACGGCGTCCCCAGAGATGAAGGAACAGGTTTCCCTCTATGTTTGGGTACTACCGGACACCATTATGAACGAAGATGATGGAAGGAACCTTTCAAAAGGGCATCGATTTTTAACTGCTGGATCTCAAAACGGCATTGATCATAACTGCCGAAATCAAAAGCAATGCCGGGAATGAGACTGAAAGTTCATTCATAAACCGCTTAATTTCCCAAGTGGTGTGCAAGTATCAAACATAGTGGAAAATACGCAACATGGATTTATTCTTAGCCTCTAGTCTGAACCACCCACCACCTCCTCAGTTTCCCCCATCAAATCCGAGAGGTGGGCAGTTAAAAGACAGGCACTCATCCTGCATGAAGACGGCTCAAAAGAACGAGATCAGACCGGCTGCAGATTTCCACACCCCAGGATTTTCCAGTGGGGAAGCTTTGAAGCTCAGGGGCAGAGAACAAGCTTTGTACCCAGTGACCCCATGACAGGGCCTTCTCTGTGGTGGCTCCCTGTTTGCTGAAAGCCCTCTGACTCTTAGAAGACATCTGAAGGCAGCCCTGTATCGGGAAGCTTTTAATATGTGGTGTTTTTCTGTGAGTTTATAGTTTGTGGGAAGCCGCCCAGAGCGGCTGGAGCAGTTGGATGGCATTTAAATATGATCATTGTTGTTATTGTTATGGCCAGGCCGTTTGCAACGGCACCAGCGATACTCACCTGAGCTGCTCTGCCCTTCGCCTCGACTGTATTCGCAAAGCATAGAGGAGGGGTCGGGGCTCTGGACCCCCAAGTGGGGCACCAGGGAGCCTTCCACGTCAGGGAGGGAGGAGGGCTGCCCGTTGGTGTCAATGTAGATACTGGGGTGGTTGAGGCCCGGTTGCAAAGCTACAAAGGACTGCTTGAAGGCTCCAGGGAAGAAAATCTCTGCAGGGCAAGAAAACAAGCAAAGCGTTGCATTATCCCTTGAAGTCAACATCAGTCAGCAGTCAACAGGAGGAGGAGTCTCGTAGAAAAGGTATAAACCAGGGTGGATAAAAATCAATGATTTTTTTTAAATAATTTAAATGGATTTTTTTTTATTTAAATCAGATTTTTTTACTTAAATCGGATTTTTAAAATTTAAATCGGATTTTTAAAATTTAAATCGGATTTTTAAAATAAAATGCTTTTGGAGGAAAAATCTTTCTAAAGATAGTTTTCTATTTAAGCTACATTCTAGTCCAAAGGCTATTCATCAGGAAATAAGGATTTGTTTTAAGTTTTTCATGTGTGTTAAAACTCAGTCTGTTTTTTTTAAAAAAAATGTTTAACCAAATCAGTTAAGAAACATGGATACATGGACACAAGACCGGGCTCAGGGCGGCTAACATCAGGAATAAAAACAATTGATTAAAATACAACTTAAAAACAAGATTAAAATACTACTTAAAATGCAGCCACATTTCAGTGGAAGCCCAGATCAAAATCTGTTTGGGGGGAGAAAACGTCACATCTTCACCAAGGCCAACTATCCAAACTGGTCCTACGTGGGCCAGAAAAAAGGCAGGGAAGTCCCCAAATAGGGGTTCCATCACAGAAGGAAAAGGAAAGATGGGGAGGGGATCAAATTGGCTCCAAGCCAAAGGCCAGGCGGAACAACTCTGTCTTACATGCCCTGCAAAAATAAATCAGATCCTGCAGGGCCCTGGTCTCATGAAACAGAGCGTTCCACCAGGCCGGAGCCATCACTGAAAAGGCCCTGGCTCTGGTTGAGGCTAATCTGACTTTCTTAGGGCCCGGGACCTCTAGGGTGTTGCTATTTATGGACCTTAAGGTCCTTTGTGGGACATACCAGGAGAGGCGGTCCCGTAGGCATGAGGGTCTTAGGCCACATAGGGCTTTAAAGGTCAAAACAAGCACCTTAACCCTGACCCAGTGCAGCTGGAAACGCACTGGGTGAATGTGATCCCGCGGCAAGGACCCCGTAAGGAGCCTCGCCGCAGCATTCTGCACCCAATAGAGTATTGCGGTCCTGAGCCATTTAAGGCTTTATAGGTCAAAACCAGCACTTTGAATTGGGCCCGGAAACTAACCGGCAACCAACGCAGCCGAACCAAGATGGCCGCAAGATGCTCAGACCGTCTTGCTTATATAGACTGTACTTTTCGCTCTATAAGACGCACTTTTCCCCTCCTAAAAGGCACAGTGGTACCTCGGGTTACATACGCTTCAGGTTACACACTCCGCTAACCCAGAAAAAGTGCTTCAGGTTAAGAACTTTGCCTTAGGATGAGAACAGAAATCGTGCTCCTGCGATGCGGCAGCAGCGGGAGGCCCCATTAGCTAAAGTGGTGCTTCAGGTTAAGAACAGTTTCAGGTTAGGTACGGACCTCCGGAACGAATTAAGTACTTAACCCGAGGTACCACTGTAAGGGGAAATGTGTCTATGCGTCTTATGGTGCGAATGCAGGTTGCGCAGCTATCGCTGAAGCCAAGAGAGCAAGAGGGATCCGTGCGCACCGATCCTTCTTGCTCTCCTGGCTTCAGGGATAGTCAAGCAAAGCCTCTTGAGTGAAGAGGGAGCGCTCCTGCCTCTTCGCTCAAGAGGCTTTGCGTTGCTTTCTTGTTTCCCTCCTCTAAAAACTAGGTGTGTCTTTGGCAGATGAAGATGGACTTTTCAGGGCTAGCTGACCTGACCGGAAGAATCCGCGACCAGAAAGAAGAGGAGTTTCAAGAGGACTGGAGGAAATTCAAGGACTATTTGAATAAATATTGTAATATACAAAATTAGAAATGACTTGAAAGAAACAAATAGGCCTAGGATTAAATTAAGTTATACAGTGGTGCCTCGCAAGACGAAAAGAATCCGTTCTGTGATTCTCTTCGTCTAGCGGTTTTTTCGTCTTGCGAAGCAAGCCCATTGACGGATTAGCGGATTAGCGGCTTTTAGCGGCTTATCTGCTGATCGGATCAGCTGATAAGCGGCTTAGCGGCTTAGAAAAAGGGGGGAGGGAACCAGCAGGAACTCGCAAGACATTGTCGTCTTTCGAAGCAAGCCCATAGGAGATTCGTTTTGCGAAGCACCTCCAAAACGGAAAACTCTTTCGTCTAGCGAGTTTTCCGTCTTGCGAGGCATTCGTCTTGCGGGGCACCACTGTGATTAAATAAATGGGATTCAGAACGTTAAGAAAAGTGAATAAGATGGACTATAATTGGAAATTGTTTTTAGTTTAATAATGATATCGGAAAGCTGTTACTTTTAATTACAAGGAAACTCAGAAGGGAGGGACTTGAGGAAGTCAACCAAGATATTTAAAAGGTTGGATTTGTGAAGAATTAAGTTTGTTATTGTTGTCTATCTGTTTATTGTTCCCCCCTTCCCCCCCTCTTTCTTCTTTTTTCTTTTTGTGTAGCATCTTGCTTTGTGGTTTGTGTTATCACGGTGGAAAATCTAATAAAAACTTATTTAAAAAAATAAAAACTAGGTGCGTCTTCTAGAGAGGAAAATACGGTGATAATAAACGGAAGCTCACCCGGGTCCAAGACGATTTCGGGCTCCGAGTCATGCGTGGGCTGCAGGAAAGTGGAGGCCACCATTTTTTCCAGGGGCGTGAGGCGGGGCTTGTGGGGCGCCCCTGGCCGGTGCACCGGGGGCGGTCTCTTGGCCGTGATCTTTTTCTTGACGTCCAGCCTCAAGTCTCGCCATTTGTGCTTGAGGTCGTCGATGGAGCGCTCCGTGTACCCGAGGAAGTTGACGCGGCTTTGGATCTGGGTCCAGAGCTGCTTCCGGCGGACGGGGTGAGCCCGGAACGATTCCGACCCGTACAGAGCGCTAAAATGCCGCACTACATTCCAGACCAGGGTCTCCGTCTCGTCGTTGGAGAAGTTGGCTTTCCTCTTCCGGCCTGTCGCGCTGGCCTGTGCTGCGGCAGCGGCGGAAGTGGAAGGGGGAGAGTCAAAGCGAGTTCCCCATTTGTCCCTCTCGGCCGCGGAGGAAAACATTGGAGTCCGCGAGCCAGCGAGAGCGGGAGGAAGCAGGGGCCAGAGAGGCCGGGGGCTCCGCGGGGGCAAGGCTACAGGCCGATGCTTCTCCCACCCCACGAGCAAAAGCCGGGGGGATTCTACGGGTGGCGTCAACCGAATGAGGACTGGAGACTCGCTCCGGAGTCATGCAGTCTCGTCCCAAGGGCACCTGGAAGGGAAGGAAGAGTGTGAGATGGAACAAGGGCAGAATGCTGCAGCATAATAATAATAATTTATTATTTATACCCCGCCCATCTGGCTGGGCTTCCCCAGCCACTCTGGGCGGCTTCCAAAAGAATATTAAAATACTGTAATATATCAAACATTGTCAGGTAGTTGTTTATCTCTTTGACATCTGGTGGGAGGGCGTTCCACAGGGAAGGCGCCACCACCGAGAAGGCCCTCTGCCTGGTTCCCTGTAACTTAGCTTCTCGCAGTGAGGGAACCGTCAGAAGGCCCTCGGCGCTGGATCTCAGTGTCCGGGCAGAACGATGGAGGTGGAGACGCTCCTTCAGATATAATGGACTGAGGCCATTTAGGGCTTTAAAGGTCAGCACCAACACTTTGAATTGTGCTTGGAAACGTACTGGGAGCCAGTGTAGGTCTTTCAAGACCCGTGTTATGAGGTCTTGGCGGCCACTCCCAGTCACCAGTCTAGCTGCCGCATTCTGGTTTAGTTGTAGTCCAGCACCAAGAGCCTTATGGTGGTTCCCTCATTGCAAGAAGCAAAGCTACAGGGAACCGGGCAGAGGGCCTTATCGGTAGTGGCGCCAACCCTGTGGAACGCCCTCCCTTCAGATGTGAAGGAAATAAGCAGCTATCCTATCTTTAAAAGACATCTGAAGGCAGCCCTGTTCAGGGAAGTTTTTAATATTTAACGCTGTATTGTTTTTAACACTTGATTGGGAGCCGCCCAGAGTGGCTGGGGAGACTCAGCCAGATGGGCGGGGTATAAATAATAAATTATTATTATTATTAACATTATTATTATTATTATTATTATTATTATTATTATTATTATTATTATATCAAGCGTCTGTGGTAAGCCAATATACAGATTTTCCATTCAGATGTCAGATACAGGAAAAACACAGAGGAAGTCTGCAAAGATTACACACTGGCTGGAAAGTTAAGA
Organism: Podarcis liolepis; assembly: GCF_965112155.1. Lineage (NCBI taxonomy): Eukaryota > Metazoa > Chordata > Lepidosauria > Squamata > Lacertidae > Podarcis > Podarcis liolepis. Next base: position 4,290,641 of record NC_139563.1, read on the forward strand.
CCCAGACAGCCCAGCGGGAATTGCTTCTGAGCAAAAGTTACAACAACACCGGCTATTTGATGAGAATCCATTTAGATTTGTTTGTGGGGAGATTAAATGGCTGCTTCAAAGGCAAAGGGCCTTAGCTCAGGGGCCTTGCGTGCATCGTCTCCAGGCAGGACTGGGGGAATTTCCCTGCCCAAAACCCAGGAGAGCCACTGCCTGTCACAGAATCGCAGAGATGGAAGGGGACCCCGGCGGTCATCTAGCCCAACCCGCTGCAATGCAAGAATCTTTTGCCCAACAAGTGGCTTGAACCCATGACTCTATGATTAATTTTAGACTCCTAGGGTAGCTCAATCAGTAGAGCTGATCAATTTCCCCCACATCTTTTGGGGGAACAGTTGCAAGACCTCCCAGCCACCTAATAACTGCACCACCAGAATGCGGCAGCTAGACTGGGGACTGGGAGCGGCCGCCAAGACCTATAACACTGGTCTTGAAAGAATATGTGGAGGACTCCCTGGTCCTGATTGGGGTAACTCTGCCCCTAAAGGACCAGGTGCACAGCCTGGGAGTCACTTTGGACTCACAGCTGTCCATGGAGGCGCAGGTCTATTCTGTGTCCAGGGCAGCTGTTTATCAACTCCATCTGGTACGCAGGATGAGACCCTACCTGCCTGCAGACTGTCTCGCCAGAGTGGTGCATGCTCTGGTTATCTCTCGCTTGGACTACTGCAATGTGCTCTATGTGGGGCTACCTTTGAAGTTGACCCAGAAACTACAACTAATCCAGAATGCAGCAGCCGGACTGGTGACTGGGAGCGGCTGCAGAGACCATATAACACCGGTCTTGAAAGACCTACATTGGCTCCCAGCATGTTTCCGAGCACAATTCAAAGTGTTGGTGTTGACCTTTAATGCCCTAAACGGCCTCAGTCCTGTATACCTGAAGGAGCGTCTCCACCCCCATCATTCTGCCTGGACACTGAGGTCCATCTCAGAGGGCCTTCTGGCGGTTCCCTCCCTGCGAGAAGCCAAGTTACAGGGAACCAGGCAGAGGGCCTTCTCGGTGGTGGCACCCGCCCTGTGGAACACCCTCCCATCAGATGTCAAAGAGAACAACAACTACCAAACTTTTAGAAGACATCTGAAGGCAGCCCTGTTTAGGGAAGCTTTTAATGTTTAATAGGTTATTGTATTTTAGTGTTTTGTTGGAAGCTGCCCAGAGTGGCTGGGGAAACCCAGCCAGATGGGCGGGGTATTTATTATTATTATTATTATTATTATTATTATTATTATTATTACCGCCAGAATCTTCTGGCATGTGATTGAATCTCAGCTGAAAACAGCGCCCCAGGCCTCCTCCTGCATCAACCCACAACCAGCAACTGGGTTTTGTGTTTACACTCCAAAAAAACCACTTGGGCCTCACTGCCTCCTCATACAAGGGGAAGGGGAGGCCGAAACGCTCCCTGAATCCGGTTTAGGCCTCCCCTCTGCTTCACAAAAGATTAACAAGGAAACAAACATCTCCCTGCTGGAGAGGCGTGTCCACTCCGGATCCAGATTTCATTCTGCTGTCTGCACACACGTGTCAATTCGGATTCACTCCCGGGCGCTCGAGGGCCAAAACGGTGCGCCACCGTTTCTTTCCCCGCGTGGCACTGGCCCCGGGATCCTATTGTGGGGCTGGCCAGGAAGGACCTCCAGGATCGGGTCGCGCTGTCCTTAAGCGCAACCGGACAGAAGCCGTTTGCAGTCACCCAACAGGAAAAAAGCTCCTTTGTGCGGAGTTGCGCGCTAGCCTATCCCTTTCCGCAGAGAAGGGAACACGACGGCAATAATGGCACATGCAGAAATTGAGAAGATCTCCATTGCAAGGCTCCCCTTCGTCGGCTACGCGGAGCCCGCTCAGCACGCATCTAATTCGGATTTAAAAGCACCCAAGCCGGAGAGGGATGCGGGGCAAAGGGCGCAATCCGTCCGGGTTCCAGCGGCCTGGGGCATTTCAAACGGCCCTTAGCCTGCAGGGATGACCACCGAAGGACAATAGGCGCCGCCACAGCTTAGCTCAGCGCCTGCGGAAGGGGCGCGCGCGCGCGCGGAAGGGGGGGATGGGTTGGAGTTGTTTACAACTCTTGCCTGCCCGATCCGGATCCCACCCCCAACTCTGCACCAGGGGCTGCATGCAAGACCCGCGATCCCGCCCACCTTTGGGATTTGGGGGAAATCCAACAACGAAAAAAGGAGAGATCAAACCACGTCGCGCGTCTCCAAAAACTCCCGGCTCTCCCCGAAAAGGCCGCGGATCCGGTGCGGAAATTCACGCGGGAGCGAGCGAGCCGCCCGGCCCGGCCCAGGGGCCTTGCTTCCGCGGAGGCGCGCGCGGGGACCCCAGTCTCCAGCGCAGCGCGCGCGCGAACAAAACCGTGCGCTCTGCGCAACGCGGATCCGGGCAGGGGCGGAGGTTGCGCAGGAGCGGAGGTTGCGGAGGTTGCGGAGGGAGCGGAGGAAGAGGAGGTGGAGGAGCCGCCCTCGTGCTCGCCTCTTCCCCGGCCCCGGCTGCAACCCCCCGGGCCCCTGGGCGGCGTGGGAACCGCAGCCTCTCCAAGCGCCCCCTTTCCTTACCCGCGCGCAAAGCTGCTTGTCTCCGCGGGCGCGCCAGCTTCCCCTGCGCGTCTCCTCCTGCGCGCCCCCAACGCTGGGCGGAGGGATGCGCGCGTCTCCCTTCGCCCGCGCCGCCTTCTTTGGCTCTCGCCTTAATGGCTCCTCCCGACTCCGCGCGACGAGGAGGCGCAGGAACCAGGCGGCGGCGTTTCCTCCTGCGCCCAGGCGCGGCCGCCACTTGCCTCTGCCCTCTGCTGGCTCCGGAGGGGCCTGGAGGTTTCCGCCGATGCCTCGGCCCGGCCCCCGCCCCACATCCCCTTGGCACCCGGCACTCCTGGTGCCCGAGGAGGCTTCACACGATACGCGGGTGCACGGATCATACACGTGAAGATTCGGAAGGGACACCGAGGGCCATCTAGTCCAACCCGCTGCAACGCAGGAATCTCAGCTAAAGCATCCATGACAGCCTGGATAGCTTAGAGCATGGCGCAGATAACATCCAAGGTTTGCAGGTTCGATTCCCGTATGGGGCAGCCGCATATTTCTGCATTTCAGGGGGTTGGACTAGATGACCCCTGGAGTTCCCTTCCAGCTCCACAAATCTATGACAGGTGTCCATCCAACCTCTGCTTGAAAGCCTCCAAGGAAGGAGAGGTTGTCACTGCTCCTTCCTCAAACAGCTCTTGCTGTCAGAAAGTTCTTCCTGATGTTGAGATGGAATCTCTTTTCTTGTCACTTGAAGACATGGGTTCGAGTCCTGCCCGCCTGAGCAGGAGAAAACAAGCTTTCACCCCCTCTTCCATGTCACAGCACAGATACTGGATTTCCTTTTTTTTTAATTGTGTGTATCATTTTTAATGTTGTACACCGTCCTCGGATCGTTTGAATAAGTGCAGTACAGTGGTACCTCAGGTTAAGTACTTAATTCGTTCCGGAGGTCCATTCTTAACCTGAAACTGTTCTTAACCCAGTGGCGTAGCGTGGGGGTGCAGGGGGTGGGCGGCCGCACCGGGCGCAACATCTGGGGGGGGGGGCGTGCTCGCACTTGCAGCTCTCTGCCCCTACCTGGCTCACTCACTCAGGGTTAGGGGGCACAAATTACTTGCCTTGCCCCGGGTGCTGACAACCCACGCTACGCCACTGTCTTAACCTGAAGCACCGCTTTAGCTAATGGGGCCTCCTGCTGCCGCCGCGCCGCCGGAGCACGATTTCTGTTCTCATCCTGAAGCAAAGTTCTTAACCCGAGGTACTATTTCTGGGTTAGCAGAGTCTGTAACCTGAAGCGTATGTAACCTGAGGTACCGCTGTATATGAACTGAATAAATAAAGAATATAAATAAGAATGCTAGAAGTCTCTGAGCCCAGATGGGTGGACTGGAGTGTTTGGTCTCAGAGGACGGCATTGAAACAGAGAGCGTAACAGAATCCTGGTGGAATGGCCAGTGTTACAAGAATTTTAAGATCTCAAATAAATGTTCATAAATGGACAAGGCAAGCATATACATAAGTAAATAAACCACGTGTCTGAAATAGTACAGGAAGACTAAGAGGAAAACCGAAACAAAAAGCCTATAAGGATTGGGGAATCTTTAAAGAATATTTAGACAGTGGCGTAGCGTGGGTTGTCAGCACCCGGGGCAAGGCAAGTGATTTGCGCCCCCTAACCCGTGGATTTGCGCCCCCTAACCCGTGGATTTGCGACCCCTAATCCATGGATTTGTGCCCCCCAACCCGTGGATTTGCGCCCCCTAACCTGTGGATTTGCGCCCCCTAACCCGTGGATTTGCACCCCCTAACCCGTGGATTTGCGCCCCCTAACCCGTGGATTTGCGCCCCCTAACCCGTGGATTTGCGCCCCCTAACCCGTGGATTTGCGCCCCCTAACCCGTGGATTTGCGACCCCTAATCCGTGGATTTGTGCCCCCTAACCCGTGGATTTGCGCCCCCTAACCTGTGGATTTGCGCCCCCTAACCCGTGGATTTGCACCCCCTAACCCGTGGATTTGCGCCCCCTAACCCGTGGATTTGCGCCCCCTAACCCGTGGATTTGCGCCCCCTAACCCGTGGATTTGCGCCCCCTAACCCGTGGATTTGCGCCCCCTAACCCTAACCCCCAGATGTTGCGCCCGGTGCGGCCGGCCCCCCCTGCACCCCCCACGCTACGCCACTGTATTTAGAAAACCATGGAATAAAAGGAAACATCTTGGCAGAATTAGACCAATCCCTATATTGTATAAATATAAGTTCATAAGGAGGTAAAAATAAATTCTATATGAAATATGTAACTGTGCGGTATAAAGTAATGGATAGATAAAGTACAGTAAGATTAATTGTAAGTCAGTTTTAAATTTCTTCTCTATAAGTTTTATAATTGTGTTCAGTATTAGGAGTATATATGATGATAATTATATTAATCTTGTATCTTATAGTGTGGTGGTTTGTTTGATTTCTCTGTTATTTGTTTGTTTGTTTGTTTGTTTACTTGTATGTACGTCTGTTTTCTCATAAATGTATTTATTTTAAATTAATAAAGATATATTTTTTAAAAAATGAAATAGTACAGGAGAACAATCCTGAAGCCATTTTGACTCTCCCTAATTTACCTCAAATATTTTTCTGCAAGGAGGAAGGAAATGGGAAAAGCTTTCCAGTGGTCTTTGGACTTTAGGGACTTACACCTCCCTTTCCAAATACAGTCTGGCAAGTATCTGTTGTTGTTTAGTCGTTTAGTCATGTCCGACTCTTCGTGACCCCATGGACCAGAGCACGCCAGGCACTCCTGTCTTCCACTGCCTCCCGCAGTTTGGTCAAACTCATGCTGGTAGCTTCGAGAACACTGTCCAGCCATCTCATCCTCTGTCGTCCCCTTCTCCTTGTGCCCTCCCTCTTTCCCAACATCAGGGTCTTTTCCAGGGAGTCTTCTCTTCTCATGAGGTGGCCAAAGTCTTGGAGCCTCAGCTTCAGGATCTGTCCTTCCAGTGAGCACTCAGGGCTGATTTCCTTCAGAATGGAGAGGTTGGATCTTCTTGCAGTCCATGGGACTCTCAAGAGTCTCTCCAGCACCAGAATTCAAAAGCATCCATTCTTCGGTGATCAGCCTTCTTGATGGTCCAGCTCTCACTTCCATACATCACCATTGGGAAAACCATAGCTTTAACTATACAGACCTTTGTTGGCAAGGTGATGTCTCTGTTTTTTAAGATGCTGTCTAAGTATCTGTTAAGCTGAGCAAACTATCAGTATAGATTCAGGAACTAAAGTATTTACCATCTCAAAGGAATGGCCAAGCTACCCCAGAAAATGCAATCAAGTAAGGCATTTATCAGGTATCCTGGTAAACAGGAGAGAAGCAACACACTCAAATTTCTGCTGGAGACCGCCTCCTCCTGCGATGTATGTATGATGTTTTGAGGTGGGGTGGTCTTGGGCTACAGGGTGGGCAATTTCAAAAGTCTAAATAGGGGCTTGCGCACTATTGTTTGGGGTCTCTCCTCTCTCCTTAATGTGGTGAGTGGGGACCCTATTGCAACAGTTTATTTCCTTTAATAAAGATCAGGCTTACTAGGCGTTTTGCTTTCAATATACTCTGGTTGACCTCCGCTTCCTCTAAATCTCCTGAGAGACTCTATATGGGCTCTAGATACCCCATAACAGGATTAGAACTATTTTTCTTATAACACAAGGAAGGACATGTCATTTTCTTCAGTGAGAGGTCATTAAAATATGTTTTTGGGTGTGTGATAGGAATTTTGAGGTCTTAAAAGGGAAAGGGACCCCTGACCATTAGGTCCAGTCACGGACAACTCTGGGGTTGCGGCGCTCATCTCGCTTTATTGGCCAAGGGAGCCGGTGTACAGCTTCCGGATCATGTGGCCAGCATGACTAAGCCGCTTCTGGCGAACCAGAGCAGCGCATGGAAACGCCATTTACCTTCCTGCTAGAGTGGTACCTATTTATCTACTTGCACTTTGATGTGCTTTCGAACTGCTAGGTTGGCAGGAGTTTGAGATCTTAGATATATGTTAAATGTTCATAAGTGTACCAACCAAGCACGTACATAGATCAGCACAGGAAGACCGACCTGAAACCATTTTGATTCCCAAACTGAGCAAATGTTTTCTCTGCAAGGTCAAAGGAGAATGGCAAAGCCTCCCCATTGTCTTTTCCTTCACAAATCCTGTCTTAAGGGCACATTTAAGATATGAATAGGGTGTGAGGCTGTGACCTGGCTTAGGAACGAAGTATTTATCATTACAAAAGACTGGCCAGGCTCCCCAGGGTATCCAATCAAGTGACCATTAAACAGGTAACCTGGTAGACAGGAGGTAAACAAAGCACTCAGATTTCTGCTGTAGACTGCCCTTTCTGTGATGTATGTATGATGTTTCTGGGGGTGGTCTGGATCTCCAGGGTGGCAATTTCAAAAGTCTTTATAAGGCCTTGCGCGCCATTTTTCAGGGTCCCTCCTCTCTCCTGCGGGTGAGGGGAACACCCTGTTGCAACAGATCAATAAAGATCAGGCTTACTAGCTGCTTTGCTTCTCAATATTTTCTGGTTGGCCTCTGATATTTTCTCCTACCAATAGGGAACCTACGTAAGGACTCTATATGGGCTCTTGGACACCCCATAAGGGAAAAAGGGCAGAGTTTGTTTACAACACCATCCAGCCATCTTAGGGACTCTGGATTTGTGTAGGGCATGGGTAGGCAAACTAAGGCCCAGGGGCCAGATCCGGCCCAATCGCCTTCTCAATCTGGCCCGCGGACGGTCCGGGAATCAGTGTGTTTTTACATCAGTAGAATGTGTGCTTTTATTTAAAATGCACCTCTGGGTTATTTGTGGGGCATAGGAATTCGTTCATTATTATTTTTTCCAAAATATAGTCTGGACTACAAACCACATCGCCCCCAGCCAGCATGACCAATGGTCAGGGAGGATGGGAGCTGCAGTGCAGCAACATCCAGAGGACCAGATGACCCAGAACCTGATTTATTTATTATTAAAATAATAACAAACCTAGACAGCATCTTAAAAAGTAGAGACATCACCTTGCCAGCAAAGGTCCGTATAGTAAAAGCTATGGTTTTCCCAGTCATGATGTATGGAAGTGAGAGCTGGACCATAAAGAAGGCTGATCGCCGAAGAATGGATGCTTTTGAATTATGGTGCTGGAGGAGACTCTGGAGAGTCCCATGGACTGCAAGAAGATCAGACCAATCCATTATGAAGGAAATCAGCCCTGAGTGCTCACTGGAAGGACAGATCCTGAAGCTGAGGCTCCAATATTTTGGCCACCTCATGAGAAGAGAAGACTCCCTGGAAAAGACCCTGATGTTGGGAAAGATGGAGGGCGCAAGGAGAAGGGGACGACAGAGGACGAGATGGTTGGACAGTGTTCTCGAAGCTACCAAACTGCGGGAGGCAGTGCAAGACAGGAGTGCCTGGCATGCTCTGGTCCAGGGGGTCACGAAGAGCCGGACACAACTAAACGACTAAACAACAACAAAACTTCAAGGTTGTCGCTTTCTAGAATGACCTCCAGGTGTCGCCGTAAGCCCACCTCTTAAACGGAGCTTCTGTCAGGTTGCCAGCTGATTTTTCCAAGCTGCGCAGCTGTGCTTTTAACAGCTGCACGAGAGGGAATCTATCTTTGCCCATCCTAATGTTGCACCTGCCCAAATTCCTCGTAAGTGCTAGGCTTAAAGAACGAGAGTTTGCATCATCTTTGAACTGGAGAATCAATACCAAAGCAAAAACCATCTGGGTTATATAGACGAGAAGGGGGCTTGTATGTTAGTGGAAGCAGGTTGAGTTGGCCGTTTTTCTCTCCCTCCCACCTCCCCAGAAATTGTACTGAGACCTCATGCCTGGCAAGAGTCAAGCCATGGTTGGAGGTTGGATGGCAGCTAACAGATTGAGGTTGAATCCTGACAAGACAGAAGTACTGTTTTTGGGGGACAGGGGGCGGGAAGGTGTGGAGGATTCCCTGGTCCTGAATGGGGTAACTGTGCCCCTGAAGGACCAGGTGCGTAGCCTGGGAGTCATTTTGGACTCACAGCTGTCCATGGAGGCACAGGTCAAATCTGTGTCCAGGGCAGCTGTTTACCAGCTCCACCTGGTACGCAGGCTGAGACCCTCCCTGTCCGCAGACTGTCTCGCCAGAGTGGTGCATGCTCTGGTTATCTCCCGCTTGGACTACTGCAATGCGCTCTACGTGGGGCTACCTTTGAAGGTGACCCGGAAACTACAACTAATCCAGAACGCGGCAGCTAGACTGGTGACTGGGAGCGGCCGCCGAGACCATATAACACCGGTCTTGAAAGACCTACACTGGCTCCCAGTACGTTTCCGAGCACAATTCAAAGTGTTGGTGCTGATCTTGAAAGCCCTAAATGGCCTTGGTCCAGTATATCTGAAGGAGCGTCTCCACCCCCATCGTTCTGCCCGGACACTGAGGTCCAGCACCGAGGGCCTTTTGGCGGTTCCCTCACTGCGAGAAGCCAAGTTACAGGGAACCAGGCAAAGGGCCTTCTCGGTAGTGGCGCCTTCCCTGTGGAACACCCTCCCACCAGATGTCAAAGAGAACAACAACTACCAGGCTTTTAGAAGACATCTGAAGGCAGCCCTGCTTCGGGAAGCTTTTAATGTTTGATGTATTATAGTATTTTAATATTCTTTTGGAAGCCGCCCAGAGTGGCTGGGGAAGCCCAGCCAGATGGGCAGGGTATAAATAATAAATAATTATTATTATTATTATAGAAAAGCAGGAAATCACTCTGCGCTTTCTCAGAGGCACAGGGCTTTCAAAGCCAACGTTTGTACCCACCGCACCCCCTAAACAACATGTTGTACTTGACTGATCTGTATTTCACATCCCACAAAATCTAGGTCAAACACACATTGGAAATGCAGGGAGGCAGAAGGCACAATGGTCCACATGTGGTGGAACTGCAAAAAAAATCAGAGAATTTTGGGAGACAATATACATCAGAAAATGTTTAAATGTTCCTTCCCCAAGAAGCCTGAAGCCTTCGTGCTAGGAATAATGAGCAATGAAATCCCAAAGAAATTTAGGAGAATTTTCATGTATGTAGCCACAGCAGCCAGAATCTTAATTGCAAAGGGTTGGAAAAGAGATTCTATCTCATCAAAATTAGACTGGCAGGTGAAGGGAAGCAGTGGGGAGGAGAGGAGGGTTAGGTTGAATTTGGGAAATACAGTGGTACCTCAGGTTAAGTACTTAGTTCGTTCCGGAGGTCTGTTCTTAACCTGAAACTGTTCTTAACCTGAAGCACCACTTTAGCTAATGGGGCCTCCTGCTGCTGCCGTGCCGCCGGAGCACGATTTCTGTTCTCATCCTGAAGCAAAGTTCTTAACCTGAAGCACTATTTCTGGGTTAGCGGAGTCTGTAACCTGAAGCGTATGTAACCTGAAGCGTCTGTAACCTGAGGTACCACTATAAAATAATATATGGGACAGCAAAGGATATAATAGATTCTTATAGAATAGTAATATATTGTAACCGGAATAGAAGTTTAAAAGGGGAAGTGAAAGTATTTTTAGTATTTTCATTATTGTAATCGTTGTTATTATTTCTTATTGGTAGAAGGCAATGTTAATTTAGGCTTCTTCATTTTGCTGTCTGTATAATTTTCTTAAGACAATAAACAAAACAAAAAACAAAATTAGACTGGCAGAACAAAATGCGAGAATATGTAGAACTAGCTAGATTATCAGCAAAATTCCAAAATGTCACTGACCAAAAATTGATAGAGAATGGGATGTGTTGTAATGATAAATACTTAGTTCCTGGGCCAGGTCACAGGCTCACACCCTATTCAAACACAGACATTCCCTTAAGACAGGATTTGTGAAGGAAAAGACAATGGGGAGGCTTTTCCATTTTCCTTTGACCTTGCAGAGAAAACATTTGGTCAGTTTGGGAATCAAAAATGGTTCCAGGTCGGTCTTCCTGTGCTGATCTATGTACGTGCTTGGTTGGTACGTTTATTTTCCTGCTCATTTCCTCGTCACGTTCCTTATTGCAAAAAGTTACCGTATATATTTTGCAGAAGCAGCTCTGTTGCCAAATCAGCTTTAACGGCATAACATGAATTTGCCAGTGATTTAACTTTGCTCGGAAACAGAAGTCACCTGGAAGTGCCTGGAAGGGTGGAGCCAAACAAAACGGAACAGCGGCCAAGTAAAATTTCATTAGTTCATTATGTAAGAGTTTGGAAAAGCGATGCTGTGTCACTGTTTCTGTTATGCACTGAAGTTCTCACCCTGGGCCAGCAGGGGGAATACTGTAGATAGTTTTCACTCAGGTCCACATATGCAAATGAGGGATTGAAAGTGACGTTCAGTGATTGGATAGTTACAGAAAATGGTTACTGTTGCGTTCTAGTTGAGCTCTATATAAGCAGGCTGGCTGAACCCTTCTGTTCTGTTCTGTTCTGGCCTGTGAATAAATAAGAGCTGTTTGAAGAATTTCTGTGTCGTCTGATATCTTCACCCACAACTTAACAGTTTCTATTAGCAATTTAAAAAAAACAACAACAACAACCACCCTAAGTTGTTTAAACCAGACAGGCTTTTTCTGACGCAGCAAAACATTCAGTTCCAGGAACAGGGAAATGTAATAAAATTATTTTAGTTTTCATCGGAGGTTTTGGTTTTTATTGCTTTTAGTTATTATTATATGGATATCTCTACTTTTATGTCCACTACTTAATATCCACCTGGAAATAAGGGTGCGGCTTTGACATTTTCCTTTTTAAATTTTTTTTATATTCTTTATTGATTAAAAATTTACATATCTATACAAACATATGCTATCTCTTTACACATGAAGAAAAACAAATTATGTAGAGAATAGAAAATTTCTAAAGGAAGAAAAAAGAGGAAAAGAAAAAAAATAAAGATACGAAGTAAAAAAAAATCAAGAGGAAAAGAAAATACATTATTTACACAATAAAAGTGTTCATTGACACAAACCTTCCCATCCTTCTCATTATACTGTAATATAAACATGTTTTTTACACAGATTTGCATTGTATAATATCATTTCTTTCTACTTTGTATATATTCCTCTAATCGTTTTCTTTACAAATATCACTCAATTTCTGCTAATACGGAATTATTTGTACAATCAAGTTTCACATAGTTCTGGAATATTATCCATTCTCTAGTTGTTTTTTGTTTCGATGTTCCTCTAACTGATCCCGTCAGTTTTGCTAATTGTAGATATTCTAACATGTGTATTTGCCAGTCAGTAATCTCTGGAAGCGTGTCATTCTTCCAGTTCCTTGCTACAAGGATTCTAGCTGCTGTTATCCCGTACATAAACAATGTTCTTCTTTCTTTTTTAATTTCGGCTTTGACATTTTCCATATAAAATAAAAGCCGGGGGGGGGGAATAGTGTGCTATTGCCCCTAATGCACACTTGGGGGGGGGAATAGATTATATAATGCACAGAGAGCTTTGCACATGCTCAGAGAAAGGCCTCGCACTGGTTCCCCACCCCATGAGAGATAAAATACACTGTGGCCTTCTAACAGAGCGTAGATATTTTAGCAATGACAAGCCTAGACAGCATCTTAAAAAGCAGAGACATCACCTTGCTGACAAAGGTCCGTATAGTTAAAGCTATGGTTTTCCCAGTAGTGATGCATGGAAGTGAGAGCTGGACCATAAAGAAGGCTGGTTGCCGAAGAATTGATGCTTTTGAATTATGGTGCTGGAGGAGACTCTTTTTTTTTTAAGTTTAAGATCTCCAAACTTTATTCTTACCCATCAGGTTTTTTAAAAAACCTGCATCTGCTCAACATGGAAATACATTTTACATGCTGTTACTGAAAACTACACATGCTGGTAGTTGCATTAACACCCACACCCACACCCTGCCAACCTTTGTTGTTTAGTCACTTAGAATCCTAGAATCCTAGAATCATAGAGTTGGAAGAGACCACAAGGGCCATCGAGTCCAACCCCCTGCCAAGCAGGAAACACCATCAGAGCACTCCTGACATATGGTTGTCAAGCCTCTGCTTAAAGACCTCCAAAGTAGGAGACTCCACCACACTCCTTGGCAGCAAATTCCACTGTCAAACAGCTCTTACTGTCAGGAAGTTCTTCCTAATGTTTAGGTGGACTCTTCTTTCTTGTAGTTTGGATCCATTGCTCCGTGTCCGCTTCTCTGGAGCAGCAGAAAACAACCTTTCTCCCTCCTCTATGTGACATCCTTTTATATATTTGAACATGGCTATCATATCACCCCTTAACCTCCTCTTCTCCAGGCTAAACATGCCCAGCTCCCTTAGCCGTTCCTCGTAAGGCATCGTTTCCAGGCCTTTGACCATTTTGGTTGCCCTCCTCTGGACACGTTCCAGTTTGTCAGTGTCCTTCTTGAACTGTGGTGCCCAGAACTGGACACAGTACTCCAGGTGAGGTCTGACCAGAGCAGAATACAGTGGCACTATTGCTTCCCTTGATCTAGATGCTATACTCCTATTGATGCAGCCCAGAATTGCATTGGCTTTTTTAGCTGCCGCGTCACACTGTTGGCTCATGTCAAGTTTGTGCTCAGCCAAGACTCCTAGATCCTTTTCACATGTACTGCTCTCAAGACAGGTGTCACCCATCTTGTATTTGTGCCTCTCATTTTTTTTGCCCAAGTGCAATACTTTACATTTCTCCCTGTTAAAATTCATCTTGTTTGTTTTGGCCCAGTTCTCTAATCTGTCAAGGTCGTTTTGAAGTGTGATCCTGTCCTCTGGGGTGTTAGCCACCCCTCCCAGTTTGGTGTCATCTGCAAATTTGATCAGGATGCACTTGAGTCCATCATCCAAGTCGTTGATAAAGATGTTGAATAAGACCGGGCCCAAGACAGAACCCTGTGGCACCCCACTAGTCACTCTTCTCCAGGATGAAGAGGAACTTAGTCGTGTCCGACTCTTCGTGACCCCCTGGACCAGAGCACGACAGGCACTCCTGTCTTCCACTGCCTCCCGCAGTTTGGTCAAACTCATGCTGGTAGCTTCGAGAACACTGTCCAACCATCTCATCCTCTGTCGTCCCCTTCTCCTTGTGCCCTCCATCTTTCCCAACATCAGGGTCTTTTCCAGGGAGTCTTCTCAATCAAAACCTCTCCATTCTGAAGGAAATCAGCCCTGAGTGCTCACTGGAAGGACAGATCCTAAAGCTGAGGCTCTAAGACTTTGGCCACCTCATGAGAAGAGAAGACTCCCTGGAAAAGACCCTGATGCTGGGAAAGATGGAGGGCACAAGGAGAAGGGGACGACGAAGGACGAGGTAGTTGGACAGTGTTCTCGAAGCTACGAACATGAGTTTGACCAAACTGCGGGAGGCAGTGGAAGACAGGAGTGCCTGGCGTGCTCTGGTCCAGGGGGTCACCAAGAGTTGGACACGACTAAACAACAACAAATTTTAGTTCTCCGAATTTTGTTAGACTGAAATCCTGGAGAAATTCTTTGGGTCAGTGGTTGGACGATACTGAGCTAGATTGATCCAATATCTGATTTTGTATAAGGCCCGTGCCCACTTTTGGAAAAGTTAATTGAATACAGACTAGGTACAATATGCCCCGAATTTGTTTGTGAAACCAAGGCTCGGCTATGGAACACGAGAGGCAATGACAAAGAGAGTGTCGCCGAGCATGTGTGGAGTCTGGACACTGACTTTTAAAAAATATAGCAACTTTTTGAATCTTTATTTGCACCAGCCATAGCAATAAAACAAAATGTCTTTACCCGGGGGTGCAAGGAGTGTGGGGCACCCGGGCGCCCAATTCTGGGGGGCACCAAATGTATACCTACTGTATACCTGTCCCTCTCGATCGGTGGCAGTGAAAAGCAATGGAGTGAAAGTCCTTGCCCCCCACACTGCCGCTCTGTTACTGCGTAGGCAGGGGACAAGATTGCTCCGTCCCTGAGGAGAAAAGCGCTGTCGTGTGAGGAAAAGGGAGAGAGAGGGAAAGAATGCGTGTGCAGGCAATCCACACGGCGATTCCTGGACCATCCGTGGGCCGGATTTAGAAGGCAATTGGGCCTGATTTGGCCCACGGGCCTTAGTTTGTCAACCCATGCTCTTCCGCATATTGATAGTGTGCTCAGCTTAACAGATACTTGCCAGACTATATTCGAAAAGGGAGGTACAGTGGTACTTCGGGTAACAGACGCTTCAGGTTACAGACTCCGCTAACCCAGAAATAGTACCTCGGCTTAAGAACTTTGCTTCAGGATGAGAACAGAAATCGTGCAGCAATGGTGTGGCGGCAGCGGGTGGCCCCATTAGCTAAAGTGGTACCTCAGGTTAAGAACAGTTTCAGGTTAAGAACGGACCTGCAGAACGAATTATCAATCAATCAATCAATCAATCAATCAATCAATCTATCTTTATTACCGTTCAGAGACCCAACAAATCGTTACAAAACAATGCACATTAAAAACCAAATTATCAGTACCAAATTATCAAAGGTTATTCACCAAAGCCAAACTAAATGTCTATCCCTCTGCAGTGTTGGATGGCAGGTTGAGAGGAAGAAGAGTTTGGATTTGATATCCCGCCTTTCACTCCCTTTAAGGAGTCTCAAAGCGGCTAACATTCTCCTTTCCCTTCCTCCCCCACAACAAACACTCTGTGAGGTGAGTGAGGCTGAGAGACTTCAGAGAAGTGTGACTAGCCCAAGGTCACCCAGCAGCTGCATGTGGAGGAGCGGGGAAGCGAACCCGGTTTCCCAGATTACCTGACTACCGCTCTTAACCACTACACCACACTGGCTCTCTGGTAGGAGTTCCCTACCAGAACAGACTTTGCTCGTGTGCTCAAGACATCGATTCCATAAAACATGTTTTGCTGCACTGTGCGAAATACGAGCAAGCCAGGGCTGAACTGATATTACCCTTGCTGGTACCTTTCTCTGGAAAATCAGAGGCTCACTATGTCAGGTTCCTATTGGAAGACCGGACAAACGCTAGAACATTCGCAGAACAAATTAAGTTCTTAACCCGAGGTACACTGTATAAACCCCATGTCCAAAGTCAATTGGAAAGCTTTCCCCATTTCCTTCCTCCTTGCAGAGAAATATTTGAGGTCAATTTGGCAGAGTCAAAATGGCTTCAGGATTGTTCTCCTGTACTATTTCAGACACGTGGTTTATATACTGATTATGTCTTTGCCTTGTACATTTACGAACATTTATTCTATGTTTGAGGGACGCGGGTGGCGTTGTGGGTTAAACCACAGAGCCTAGGACTTGCTGATCAGAAGGTCGGTGGTTCGAATCCCCGTGATGGGGTGAGCTCCCGTTGCTCAGTCCCTGCTCCTGCCAACCTAGCAGTTTGAAAGCACATCAAAGTGCAAGTAGATAAATAGGTACCGCTCCGGTGGGAAGGTAAACGGCATTTCCATGCGCTGCTCTGGTTCGCCAGAAGCGGCTTAGTCATGCTGGCCACATGACCCGGAAGCTGTACGCCGGCTCCCTCGGCCAGTAAAGCGAGATGAGCACCGCAACCCCAGAATCGGCCACGACTGGACCTAATGGTCAGGGGTCCCTTCACCTTTACCTATTCTATGTTTGAGACTTTAGAATTCTTATAACAAATACATAAAGGCAGGGCCCAAAGGCGACTGTCTCCTGGCACGAAGTTTCATCTGGTGTGTGTGTGTGTGTGTGTCTGATGACCTGAAGAATGTTCCAGAAAACTATCCACAGCCAGGTGCGTCCCTGACATGCTTGCAAAATCCTATTCAGTTAGTGGGTTATCCCACAGAACGAAGCCCCCTCTCTCCATATTGTGACAGTTTGGAAGGAGAAGTCCCCGTTCCTCTTTGGAAATGTCTCCAACGATATCGACAAGCAATCGTTTGGCAGAAAATCCTTGCGACAGGATTGCAAAGGGAAGGTGGTTGGTTGTGGTAAATAAAATGTCAAGTTTGCTGCTGACGACCCCCAGCGAGCAGCTCTCTATACCTTTGAGCAACAAACCGGCTATAAACTGTTTCTTTCCGTCGGTACGCTGAAGGGTTGTACAATATTAAGAAGAAAGAAGACCTTGCTGGATCGAGTCTGGCATCCCGTTCTCACTGCGGCCACCCAGATGTCCGTTATGGGAAACGGGCAAACAGGATTTGAACACAAGACCCGTCTCCCCTCCTGGGGTTTCTGGAAATTGGTATTGAGAAGCATTGCTGCCTATGACCGTTAGAGTAAGATAACTGCAGAGTTGGAAGCGACCCTGAGGGTCATCTAGTCCAACCCCCTGCGAGGCAGGAATCTTTTGCTAGAGGTGGGGTTCGAACCCACCACCCTGAGATTCTAAAAGTCAGATAGTTGTTTATCTCCTTGACATCTGGTGGGAGGGCGTTCCACAGGGAGGGCGCCACCACCGAGAAGACCCTCTGCCTGGTTCCCTGTAACTTGGCTTCTCGCAATGAGAGAACCGCCAGAAGGCCACGGCGCTGGGCCTCAGTGTCCGGGCAGAACAATGGGGGTGGAGATGCTCCTTCAGGTCTACTTTTCCAGGCTAAACATACCCAGTCCTCCTAAGGATTGGTTTACAGATCCTTGATCATCTTGGTTTCCCGCTTCTGCACGCCTTCTGGTTTGTTCATATGACCTGGCATGGCAATCTCCATGCAGTGGTACCTCGGGTTAAGTACTTAATTCGTTCTGGAGGTCCATTCTTAACCTGAAACTGTTCTTAACCTGAAGCACCACTTTAGCTAATGGGGCCTCCCGCTGCCACTGGAGCACGATTTCTGTTCTCATCCTGAAGCAAAGTTCTTAACCTGAAGCACTATATCTGGGTTAGCGGAGTCTGTAACCTGAAGCGTATGTAACCCGAGGTACCACTGTATTCCCTCTTGGTTGTCTTGGAAGGAGGAGAAACTTCTCTTTTTAAAAATTGTTTGTATTAAAGATTTTCTTGGGTTACACAAGTATATGCCTTGTCTCAATTTTCAGATCATAAAGTCCTTTCTACGGATCAGTTCTCTTCAGTGGAAACCCCATCATTTGCCAAGCCCCATCCAGCCAAGCAGAAATAAACCTCCATCTATAATATTTAATAAACCTCCATCTATTTACCGTGACTTCACTTTTGTTGAAAAGTATTCATAAAGCCGCTTCCTCATTCCCTCCAAGGTGAAGACGGTAATAAAATGCCCACAAAGGCATTAACTGATATGAAACAAAAAGGTGGCCTCAGATAATCCCTGCCATGGCCTTCCTTGTTGACTTAATCTCAATGATTTAAGAGAAAACCCCAGTCACGAATGCACAGCACCAGGGGAAGGACAGGGCGTCTGATTAGGCAACAAAGCAGCTTGTTTTTCTGATATAAAAGTGGAATTTTTTGGGGTGGGGAAGTCATTGTGATAGTGTGTACGGACTTGGGAAATGATGGCTTGGGGGAAAGCCCACCAGGGGCTGAAAAATTGCACTCCTTCTGCCAGAGATTTTGTAGTAACTGTGTTCACGTGCCTTCAAGCACCTCTGGCGAGAAGAATGTGTTCCTGGGGCTGGAACGATTTTGACTGCCTTGTAGAGCCCAGCCCATGAAATGATAGATGAGGGGTTTGGAACAGCCAAACATGCTCTGGGAAAGTTCCAGAAAATAAACACCGGTTAGCGGGGAAAGGTCTCATCTCCACGTTTACATGTGAAATATGTGGAAGATTGGAATTTATGCAAACCAGGTTGAAGGATAGGGTACGTTCCCACCAACCCCTTGAGAAAATTGCAAGTTCCTAAAGGTGACTCTGAGAGCCAAGTAGGAATTCTGTATGAATTTGCATTTTTGTGGTCTAAACCACAGAGCCTAGGGCTTGCCGATCAGAAGGTCGGCGGTTCAAATCCCGGCGATGGGGTGAGCTCCCGTTGCTCGGTCCCTGCTCCTGCCCACCTAGCAGTTCGAAAGCACGAAGTGCAAGTAGATAAATAGGTACTGCTCCGGCGGGAAGGTAAATGGCGTTTCCGTGCGCTGCTCTGGTTTTGAAAGAAGCGGCTTAGTCACCCTGTCTGCGGACAAAATGCCTGCTCCCTCGGCCAGTAAAGCAAGATGAGCACCACAACCCCAGAGTCGTCTGCGATTGGACCTAACGGTCAGGGGTCCCTTTACCTTTATCCTTTACATTTGAAGGATGCGGGTGGCACTGTGGGTTAAACCACTGAGCCTAGGACTTGCCGATCATAAGGTCAGCGGTTCGAATCCTCGCGACGGGGTGAGCTCCCGTTGCTCGGTCCCTGCTCCTGCCAACCTAGCAGTTCGAAAGCACGCCAAAGTGCAAGTAGATAAATAGCTACCACTCCAGCAGGAAGGTAAACGGTGTTTCCGTGCGCTGCTCTGGTTTGCCAGAAGCGGCTTAGTCATGCTGGCCACATGACCCAGAAGCTGTACGCCGGCTCCCTCGGCCAGTAAAGCGAGATGAGAGCCGCAACCTCAGAGTTGTCTGTGACTGGACCTAATGGTCAGGGGTCCCTCTACCTTTATTCTTTACATTTGTACAGTGGTACCTCGGTTTACGAACAGTCCTTTTTACGAAGTATTCGGTTTACAAACTCCGCAAAACCAGAAGTAGTGTTCCAGTTTGCGAACTTTACCTCGGTCTATGAACGGATGCTGAACGGTGGAAGGGCACCGGCGGCAGGAGGCCTCATTAGACTCACTGATGGGGTCCAAAGGAAAGCAGAGCAAGGCGCTGGGCACCGGCATGTTAAGATTTGTGTGTGTTACTCAGAGGAGACACAGGGCACTTCTAGGCTGCCACGGTTTGGGGCTGAGATTCAGTCACATATTGGCAAATTCAGGGTGCACAGTGAAAGCCTTGAGCAAGAAACTCACTTCCCCAAAAGACAGCCTCTTTGCAATAAGAAAGTTACTGGAAAATGTGCTGTGGGGTCAACACTTGCTTTGATGCAACAGAATCTGACTTCCCCACAGACAAATCAGAATGGCCACTCATTGAATAGCTACAGATAGATCAAGAGGACTGCTCTGTAGGGTTACCCCAAAGCACCCACTTTTGGGTAGGCAATATTATTTTTATTTTGGGGGCTGACACAGGTGCCAAAATATATTGGCTGGCCCTGAATATGGGCATTATCCACATTCAGAGCCCTGGTGCCTCTGAATGTCTGTGTTGTTGTTTAGTCGTTTAGTCGTGTCCGACTCTTCGTGACCCATGGACCAGAGCACACCAGGCACTCCTGTCTTCCACTGCCTCCTGCAGTTTGGTCAAACTCATGCTGGTAGCTTCGAGAACACTGTCCAACCATCTCGTCCTCTGTCGTCCCCTTCTCCTTGTGCCCTCCATCTTTCCCAACATCAGGGTCTTTTCCAGGGAGTCTTCTCTTCTCATGAGGTGGCCAAAGTCTTGGAGCCTCAGCTTCAGGATCTGTCCTTCCAGTGAGCACTCAGGGCTGATTTCCTTCAGAATGGAGAGGTTGGATCTTCTTGCAGTCCATGGGACTCTCAAGAGTCTCCTCCAGCACCAGAATTCAAAAGCATCCATTCTTCGGCGATCAGCCTTCTTTATGGTCCGAATGTCTATTGCTGGGAAAAAACAGGAGGGGATAGTGCCATTGCATACAGTCCAAAATTTCTCCGATTGGGACATCCTATTCCATGGGTAGGCAAACTAAAGCCTGGGGGCCGGATCCGGCCCAATTGCCTTCTTAATCCGGCCTGCAGACGGTCCGGGAATCAGCTTGTTTTTGTTAGAGGGGGATTTTCCACTGGTGGCAGATGACAGAGACTATGACACCATGAGACCGGTGTAAAACCAAATTAAATAAAGGTTTTATTTCAAAACAGCAAAGCTTGTGGGTGTTTTTCCTGGAGGCAGAGTTCAAACTGCAGCTTTTCTCTTGTAGTCATGGCCAGCTGTACCCAATCAGCCCAGAGCTCACAGAAACTGTTCTTAAAGGAACAAATATCCCTACTGCTTCTCTGCAGAATGATTCCCAACAGTTTTTACATGAGTAGAATGTGTCCTTTTATTTAAAATGCATCTCTGGGTTATTTGTGGGGCCTGCCTGGTGTTTTTAAATGAGTAGAATCTGTGCTTTTGTTTAAAATGCATCTCTGGGTTATTTGTGGGGCATAGGAATTCATTCATTTTTTTTCGTCGAAATATAGTCCGGCCCCCCACAAGGTCTGAGGGACAGTGGACCGGCCCCCTGCTGAAAAAGTTTGCTGACCCCTGTAACCTATTCCATAATAATAATAATTTTATTATTTATAGCCCGGCCATCTCACTGGGTTGCCCCAGCCACTCTGGGCAGTTTCTAACATGTATAAAAACACAATAAAACATTTTAAAACTTCCCTACACAGGGCTGCCTTCAGGTGTCTTCTAAAGGTTGTCTAGTTACTTATCTCCTTGGGTCAGGGGTCGCATAACTCCATACCTTCCAACATTTCTCTGATAGAAATAGGGATGTCCTAAGGCAGGGGTCTGCAACCCGCAGCTCCGGAGCCGCATGCGGCTCTTTTACACCTTTGCCGCGGCTCCGGGGCGGATACTAGTGAGGGGAGGAGGCGCATTGTGCGCCCCAACACTCCCCACTGTGGCGGGCGCTGTACTGGCTGTGACGTCGCATGGGGGCGGTGCGTGCGTTAGTCACGCACCGTCCCAACGTCACCTTCCCGCCCGCTGTCAGATCGGAGGGCAGCGGCGCGCATGCTTTAAATGTCGCAATGGTTTTGCGGCTCCCAGTTGTTGTTTTTCTTCGGAAACGGGTCCAAGTGGCTCTTTTTGTCTTAAAGGTTGCAGACCCCTGTCCTAAGGAAAAGCAGAACATTCCGAGGTGAAATCAGAAACTGGGACGGCTTCTGTAAATCCAGGACTGTCCCTGGAAAATAGGGGCACTTGGAGGGTCTGATTTTGTGCTCAGCTCCTGATTATAATAATAATTTATTATTTATACCCCACCCATCTGGATGGGTTTCCCCAGCCACTCTGGGCGGCTTCCAACAAAGTATTAAAATACAGTAGTCGGTTAAACATTAAAAGCTTCCCTAAAGAGGGCTGTCTTCAGATGTCTTCTAAAAGTTTGGTAGTTGTTGTTCTCTTTGACATCTGATGGGAGGGCATTCCACAGGGCGGGTGCCACCACCGAGAAGGCCCTCTGCCTGGCTCCCTGTAACTTGGCTTCTCGCAGCGAGGGAACCGCCAGAAGGCCCTCGGAGCTGGACCTCAATGTCCGGGCAGAACGATGGGGGTGGAGACGCTCCTTCAGGTATACTGGACCGAGGCCATTTAGGGCTTTCAAGGTCAGCACCAACACTTTGAATTTTGCTTGGAAATGTACTGGGAGCCAGTGTAGGTCTTTCAAGACTGGTGGTCCTGGTGGCCGCTCCCAGTCACCAGTCTAGCTGCCGCATTCTGGATTAGTTGTAGTTTCCGGGTCACCTTCAAAGGTAGCCCCACGTAGAGCGCATTGCAGTAGTCCAAGCGGGAGATAACCAGAGCATGCACCGCTCTGGCGAGGCAGTCTGCGGGCAGGGAGGGTCTCATCCTGCATACCAGATGGAGCTGGTAGACAGCTGCCCTGGACACAGAATTGACTGGATTCAGAAGGTTTTTACATTCCCAGCATCTGCCACATAACCTGCCCACATGTGCCTATTAGCTCGCCAACACGAGGAGTGCAGGGATTTTTCCAGTTACAGGTTAACTTCGAAAGAGCTGTTCAAATGAGAAAAGGCGCAACCTGTATTTAAAAAAGCCCCTTCCTTGTATGAAATGTACTTCCTCATGTACTTCTCAGGCCAAGCCCAGTTCCCAGACTGAACATTAAAGGACACCTTCCCCCTTCCCCCTCCCTCCCACCCACAAAATATTTTTCCATGTTGCTTAAGTTTGGGCACCAGAATTTTGCATGAGCACATAGGAACTGAGTCACTGGTTTGCGGGGGAAACCCCAGGCCGCTGACCAATCAGCACCCGATCCATGCAATTGACCGCACATAAAAAGGGAGACTCCTGGACCCAACAGGCTACCTCAGCTCCCAAAAGCCACCGGCAGAAGGGATAGATCGGAGGCTATGAAGATGGAGAGCTCTTTCTGGAGAGTCCTGCTCTTGGTTGGGGCAGCTGCCGCAACCACCGTCTTGCCTCCTGCGAAGGAACTGTTGAGCTACGAGGACGCTGCGGCGCTCGCTGTCGACCTGTACAACCAAAAAGCAGATGAAGAATTCACCTATCGGCTTCTGAAAGCCGCCCCTCAGCCAAACTGGGTAAGTCCACCTGCGATTTCTGCAATCTGGTGTCCCAGAGGACATGTTTCAGGCTGCAGCTGTGCTTTCCAGGACAAATGCAATCCAAAACATCTGCGGGCACCAGGTTGGGGAAGGCTGGCATGCGCCGTCAATGTGCACGGCACGTTCTGGGGTTTTATAAACCAGAAGGCAGGTTTGAGATGCTGTGGACGCACTATATCTTTAAAGTACATTGACTTCCCACCAAAGCATTCTGGGAACTGTGGTTTGTTAAGGGTGCTGGGCGTTGTCACTCTGAGAGAAGTAAGCTACAGTTCCCAGGATTCTATGTGGGGAGGTCATGTGTTTTGACTGCATGGTATATATTTAGCCTAAGGCCACCTGTGCATCTGTTTCCATCCTCCCTCTGGGATGGATGGAAGGAAGGAAGGAAGGAAGGAAGGAAGGAAGGAAGGAAGGAAGGAAGGAAGGAAGGAAGGAAGGAAGGAAGGCACTCAATGTATCAGACTCCCATATTCTGGTACTGCTGGAGAAATTTAAAAGGGGGTTCCTAGGCTGGAGGCATCCGGCACAGAAACCCAAAAGAAAAGGATGCAGTTTCCAGGTGAAAAGATAGGCCTTTATTGAAAAACAAATGCCTAGGGACAGTCTCAGAAATAAGGAGAAGGCTGCAAAGAACAAACATGCGAAGCAATGTTTTTTATACACTTCCAGATTACAGCGGAACCTTGGTTTTTGAGCGTCTCAGAAGCCGAATAATTCGGAACCCAGACGCCAAAAACCTGCTTCTGTTTTCGAACCTGCCTCAAAAGTCTAACGGCTTCCAAGGCTCGTTTTTCATTTCCCCCCATTGATATTGCAGCCAGACCATTGATCCTCGGTTTTCGAACGTTTCAGAAGTCGAAGGGTCTTCCAGAACGGATTACGTTCGAAATCTAAGGTTCCACTGCATACATTCCTATTCACCAATCGAAGGATCACTGCAATCTTAGCGGTTGCGACCCAATGTCATTATCCTGAACTAATCAGAATCACTTAACTCTTCAGATCAGCCCTTATCATAATATCATGTGATTACTGTTATAAGAAAAAACGGTTCCTTTCCCCTTATGGGGTACCCAAGAACCCGTATAGAGTCCTTACATAGGTTCCCTATTGGTAGGAGAAAATAACAGAGGCCAACCAGAGAATATTGAGAAGCAAAGCAGCTAGTAAGCCTGATCTCTATTGATCTGTTGCAACAGGGTCCTCACTCACCACATACAGAAGGGAGGAGGAACCCAGAACATTGGTGTGCAAGCTCTTATATAGACTTTTGGAATTGCCCACCCTGTAGCCCAAGACCACCCCCCAAAACATCATACATACATCACAGAAGGGGTGGTCTACAGCAGAATCCTGTCTGGCAGGAAACCTATTAATGGGTTTACCTGGACAGCCTGGCTATTCTTTTGTGATGATAAATATTTAATTCCTGAGTCCAGGTCACAGGCTCACCCTAAAGGTAAAGGGACCCCTGACCATTAGGTCCAGTCGTGGCCGACTCTGGGGTTTCGGCGCTCATCTCGCTTTATTGGCTGAGGGAGCCGGCGTACAGCTTCCGGGTCATGTGGCCAGCATGACTAAGCCACTTCTGGCGAACCAGAGCAGCGCACGGAAACGCCGTTTACCTTCCCGCCGGAGCGGTACCTATTTATCTACTTGCACTTTGACGTGCTTTCGAACTGCTAGGTTGGCAGGAGCAGGGACCGAGCAACGGGAGCTCACCCCGTCGCGGGGATTCGAACTGCTGACCTTCTGATTGGCAAGCCCAAGAGGCTCAGTGGTTTAGACCACAGCACCACCCACTTACCACAGGCTCACCCTATTCATACCCAAATGTGCCCTTAAGGCAGGATTTGTGAGCTCAGAGACAATGAGGAAGCTTTTCCCATTTCCAGCCAAACTGCAGAGGAATATTTGAGGTCACTGCAAGAGTAAAAATGGCTTTAGGACTGTTTTCCTGTACTGTTTACAGACATGTGGTTTCTATATTTATGTATCTGTTTGCCTGGTACATTTATGAACATTTATTTTACATCATAGACCTTATAATTCTCATAACACGCCTGCCCAAAATGTTTGTGCGATTGATGCAAATCAGGACAACAGGTTTGGCGATATCACTCCCGCTCCCCACTAGTCGCAGGCGAGGTTTTTGGACTATCAGCTCTGATTTGGTTGCTCTTGTTTGCCTCAGGATGCGAGTTCCGATAGCGCCCAAGAGCTGAATTTCACAATCCAAGAAACCGAGTGCCTGGCAGAGGAGGAACGCCCCGTGAAGGAATGCAGCTTCAGAGACGGAGGGGTAAGGCTGGGCGAAGTGGGGTTGAGGAATCTGTTTCAGCCCACGGTTTGCATCTGCACATGGGCTGCTTTTGTTGTAAATAAAAAATATGCCCTTTTCCCTTATGGGGTATCCAGGAGCCCATATAGAGTCCTTACATAGGTTCCCTATTGGTAGGAGAAAATAACAGAGGCCAACCAGAGAATATTGAGAAGCAAAGCAGCTAGTAAGCCTGATCTTTATTGATCTGTTGCAACAGGGTGCTCCCCTCACACGCAGGAAAGGAGGAGGACCCACAAAAATGCTGTGCAAGGGCTTATAAAGATTTTTGAAATTCCCATTCTCTAGATCAAGACCACCCCCAGAAACATTATGCATACATCACAGAAGGGGTGTAACCTAAGACCACCCCTCAGATACATCCCACCTACACCACAGAAATTTAAATGTTGTTTTTCTCCTGTCACAGTTTATCTCCTGTCTGGCAAGTTACTTGATTGGATTGCCTGGGGAGCCTGGCCATTCTTTTGTAGTGGTAAATACTTATTTCCTGGGCACGGTCACAGGCTCACACCCTATTCATATCTTAAATGTGTCCTTAAGACAGGATTTGTGAGGAAAGAGACAATGGGGAGGCTTTTCCACTTTGACCTTGCAGAGAAAACATTTGGTCAGTTTAGGAATCAAAATGGTTCCAGGTTGGCCTTCCTGTTGATCTATGTATGTGCGGTTATGAACATTACCATATATCTAAGACCATAAAATTCCTATCACACTTTCTCGAGGTCACGTCCAGCAGGCTGTTTTCACAGCAGCTATTATGGGATGGCCATAAGCAGAACCTGAACATCACAGCACCCTACCCTTCTGAAATTCCCATCAACTGGTATTTTGAGGTATAATCCCACAGGGTTTTCTCAAGCATCAAGACATGGATGCAGAGGCGTGGACTGATCCGAAATCATATCAAAATGGCTTAAACCCAGTGAACACAATGCTTTCATAGCTGGCACAAATGGCTTGCTCCTTATTTTTTTATAATTCCTCATAGCAATCCCACCTGATCACTACAGCTCTGAACCTCCCAACATTCAGCTGCGTTTGATGGCCTCTCTCTGTAAAGACTGAAATGAAAAGGACATTAAGAAACTTTTTCTTGTCTTTATACTGTACTTTCCTGGGCAACCAGCCGGGAGCTGCTGACAGCACCCTGACACCAGCGTAGTCATCATTAGTCTTGTGCCAATGTGTGGACGTACCCAGACTTGCACTGCACACATGTGCCACACTCACAGATGCCACAAGAAATGTACACATTCAGCCCATGGACTTACCATGCTTGCCGTCATGTCAGTACGAAGTCACATCTGAAGGGAGGGCCTTCTTGGTAGTGGCGCCCGCCCTGTGGAACACCCTCCTTTCAGATGTGAAGGAAATAAGTAGCTCTCTTATCTTTAGAAGACATCTGAAGGCAGCCCTGTTTAGGGAAGTTTTTAATATTTAATGCTGTATTGTTTTTAACACTCAATTGGAAGCCGCCCAGAGTGGCTGGGGAAACTCAGCCAGATGGGCGGGGTATAAATAATAAATTATTATTATTATTAAATTATTATTACACACTCCTATACTTCCTGTTCACACACACACACACACACACACACACACACACACCACACTGGTAGGCCCCTGGGTGCCCCTGGGCACCACGTTGGTGAACCCTGTGCCAGGGTTCAAACCAGGGGCTAACTGCATGCAAAGCTCTACCCCCAAAGAGAGAGGCTTCTCCTGGCTCCAACCTTGGTTTCACCTCCCATTTCCTCCCATTGCAGGTGGTCAAGGAATGCTCCGGCTTTTACTTCCTGGCTGAGAATCCACCTGTGGCTATTGTCACCTGTGAAGCCGTAGAGGACGTGGTAAGACAGTATTTCGGGGCACCTTCCGAGGTGGAAGGGGTTAATTAATTTTTATAATGAATGATTTTAGAATGTTGTTTATGTTGTACTTTTGTACTGTTTTATTGTTGTTAGCCGCCCTGAGCCCGGCTTCGGCTGGGGAGGGCGGGATATAAATAAAATTTATTATTATTATTATTGACGTCGTAACGTCCTTTTAACCAATTTGTCATGTGTGAAAGGAGTTCCCCATGGATCTCACCAAATTCCCAATCGGTCAGACACAGGATTCGAACACACAACCCTGTGATTAAGAGTCTCATGCTCTATCAGCTGAGCTACCCCAGCTCAGCTTCATCGTTGCTGAGTTCATCAGCTAGACTGAAAGGGAACAAAGGCTTGATTACCTAGTTCCTTGCAAGGTGAGGGGAAATGGACATAGCTAAGCCTTGCAGGCCAGCTTACTCTATGGTCTTAACCCCTTCATGTGTTAATTAGACTTAAGCAAGTTGGTTATATGAGGCTGGTTATCCCACAGCATTTCAGCCAGTAGGACTGAGACCTGGCAGCAAACCAACAGCCAAGAGAAGGAGGAGTGAGAGAGAGGTAGAACCAGGCAAGCTGGCGCCCATTTTGGTGGTCCACAGTCCACCCGCTGAGGGACGAGATCCTAACAGGAGGCTCTTTTTCTTCTCTCCTCTGCAGCCTGAGCCCAAACGGGTGAAGCGGTCCTGGCTGAAGAAGAAGTTTAAGAAGATCAAGAAGGGTGTCAAGAAGGGTTTCCGCAAAATCTTCAAGGGCAAGGGAATCATGGTGGGAGGGACTGTCCGCTATTGAGATGGAGAAATCCCCAGGAACGTGTAAAAAGCTCCTCTCTGTCTCTTCCGCACACACTTTCTCCCATTCCAACCTGTTCCCCCTTCCTCAGATTTTCCTTTTGCCCACCACCCTGTTGCCTTGGTAACGCTTGCCAGCCATCACCAACCTGGTGCCCACCTGAACTTCCATCAGCCCCAGCCATGCCGGAGGAGACACGCAGTGGCGATGGCTGGTCCATTCGGGAAAATGATGCACTGCCCATCCAGCCCGATTCTGTCCTCCGATGCCCTCCACCTTTCCGCCTTCCTAGTTCCACCCAGTCCAGGGGGTCTCCCTGCCTGCCATCCTCTTCCTCGGTGTTGCCGTTGCAGAACTCACCGGAAGGATGGAGTTGTGCTAGGAATTTTGAGGTCTTAGATATATGGTAATGTTCATAACCGCACATACATAGATCAGCACAGGAAGACCGACCTGAACCAATTTGATTCCCAAACTGACCAAATGTTTTCTCTGCAAGGTCAAAGTGGAAAGGCCTCCCCATTGTGTCTTTCCTCACAAATCCTGTCTTAAGGGTATGTCTGTGTTTGAATAGGGTGTGAGCCTGTGACCTGGCCCAGGAACTAAGTATTTATCATTACAAAAGATTGGCCAGGCTCCTCAGGCAATCCAATCAAGTAACCTGCCAGACAGGAGATAAACAACAACAGGAGAAAAACAATATTCAAATTTCTGTTTTAGACCGCCTTTTCTGTGATGTAGGTGTGATGTATCTGAGGGGTGGTCTTAGGTTACACCCCTTCTATTGATCTGTTGCAACAGATCAATAAAGATCAGGCTTACTAGCTGCTTTGCTTCTCAATATTCTCTGGTTGGCCTCTGTTATTTTCTCCTACCAATTGGGAGCCTATGTAAGGACTCTATATGGGCTCTTGGATACCCCATAAGGGAAAAGGGCAATTTTTGTTTACAACAGAGTCAAAACTAGAATTGGCTGCTCCAACCATTCTTGCCTCTAGCTCCACCAGTTGTTTAGGAACACAGAAAGCTGCCCAGTTTTGAATTGCACCCACTGGTCCATCTGGTTCAGTGTTGTGTACACGGACTGGCAGCAGCGCTCCAGAATATCAGGCAGGGAGTGCCACTGGGAATCAAATCTGGGACCTTCAGCTGGATCCCCTCCACTGAGCTACAGCTTTTCCCTCAACCATTTAACCGGGTTCCTCTACTGTTGTTCACCTCACTTTCCACCCTACCAGGGTCAGTGCGCACCAGTTCTGACATGCTAGCAGAGGCTGATGGGAGTTTTGATAGCTCAAAACAGGTGGTTGGTGCAGACTGATCGAGCCTCTTCCTTCCTCTTCTCAAAAAACCCACTTTATTTTGCATGCAAAAAATAAAATAAAAACGCTTTGAGTAATACTTGTAATGTACGAAAAACTATGGTAAAAATGGAGTATTTTTTAAACAATTCTAAACGATGACGTTGATGCTTAATGTCTGAATTTAAATTTGCAATGTAAAACCCAATAAAAAAAAGATTTGACATAAAAAAACCTCTTATTTTGGTTTCCCGCTCTGATTTTTGTCTTCTCTCCATTTACCACACCAATCTTTTTTTTTCTTGAGTGGATATTTTTCACAGCTTTGTGGGGAAACTGCTCTTCCCCCCCTTCTTCTTCCTTTCACTTCTTGCCTGGTTAGATTTATAATCCCACAAAAAGAGTCCTGCCGGCTTGAGCGCAACTGGACATTGCCTGGCACACCTGTACAAATTAAATTCAAAGATGCTGCTGCAGACAAAGTCTTGGCGATGCTTTCAATCCTGACGTGCAGTTCCTCCAGAGCGGCTGAGAAAAAACTGTCATGTCCCTAAAACCTGGAGCAACCGACAGGGTGCCATCCAGATGTTGTTGGACTACAAGTCCCATAATTCCTAGCCACGGGACATCGTCGTCTAGAAGGCACTGCGCTGGGCTGCCTCTGTTTGGGTCAGGAGGGGTCACAGTGGGTGTGTTGCTGTTATCATTATTTGGAAGCAATAAGATGAATAAAAATTGATTTTCTTGGTTGGACTAGATGAGCCTTGGGGTTCCTTCCAAATCTATGATTCTATGATTCCATGACTACACCTCCCAAAATCCCCAGCCAGCCGGACAGGTAAAAGGTAAAGGTACCCTTGACCGTTAGGTCTTGAAATATACTCGGAGTCGAGAGTGGATTTCATGCTCTTTCTTCAGCTCATAGTGGTGAGGAGGAATGGAAGTTCCCCCAGAATGTCTGCCTTATACACATTATTTTCACAATGGGCCACACGTGATTGGCTGATTCCGGGATTCTCCTGTAGGCCAATCAGGTTGCGGATTCACTTCCACCTGGAGCTGGATTGGGTGGCTCCTGTGGACCAATCAGACTGCTGTATTCTGAATCTTATTGTTCTAGGACCAATCAGACTGCTGCATTCTGAATCCTATTGTTCTAGGACCAATCAGACTGCTGCATTCTGAATCCTATTGTTCTAGGACCAATCAGACTGCTGCATTCTGAATCCTATTGTTCTAGGACCAATCAGACTGCTGCATTCTGAATCCTATTGTTCTGGGACCAATCATACTGCTGCATTTTGGAACCTATTCAACTCAGTACATAACAGGTCCAGTCGTGGACAACTCTGGGGTTGCAGCGCTCATCTCGCTCTATAAGCTGAGGGAGCCGGTGTTTGTCCGCAGACAGCTTCCGGGTCATGTGGCCAGCATGACTAAGCCGCTTCTAGCAAACCAGAGCAGCGCACGGAAACGCCGTTTACCTTCCCGCCAGAGCTGTACCTATTTATCTACTTGCACTTTGACGCGCTTTCGAATTGCTAGGTTGGCAGGAGCAGGGACCGAGCAACGGAAGCTCACCCCGTCGCGGGGATTCGAACTGCCGACCTTCTGATCGGCAAGCCCTAGGCTCTGTCGTCAAAACCTTGGTTTTCGAGCAGAATGCGTTCCGGAAGTCCGTTCAATCAAAGCGACCAAGACCAAGGAGTGTCCTGCAGGCAATTGGAAGCCACGCCGGACATTCAGCTTCTGAGGGAAAGTTCACAAACCGGAACACCTACTTCCAGGTTTGCGGCATTCGAGTTCCAAGTTGTTTGTGAACTAAGCTGTTCGAAAACTAAGGTACGACTG
The DNA here is from genome assembly GCF_965112155.1 of Podarcis liolepis. NCBI lineage: Eukaryota > Metazoa > Chordata > Lepidosauria > Squamata > Lacertidae > Podarcis > Podarcis liolepis. The sequence goes on from NC_139563.1 coordinate 4,321,684, forward strand.
TATAGAGACTACACGTGTACAGGGCTCTGAGAATGAGGGAGAGAAAACATTATCTATTTCATAAAATCAACACATTGTAGAGTTGGAAGAGACCACGAAGGTCCTCTTGTAATTTAACCCTCTATAATGCAGGAATCGCAGCTAAAAAATTCCTGGCATCCAACATCTGCTCAAAAACCTCCAAGGAAGGAGATTTCTCCACCTTGTTTGTTTAATGAATTTATAAACCGGCCCCTATTTGGAACTGTCATGGTGGTGTCAGCGGCGTAGCGTGGGTTATCAGCAACCGGGGCAAGGCAAGTAATTTGCGCCCCCTAACCCAGGGCAAGGCAATTAATTTGCGCCCCCTAACCCGGGGCAAGGCAAGTACAGTAATTTACTCTCCCAAGCAGCAGCAGCGAGGCTTCTCTTTCCCCCGCGCTCTCCTGGAGCTGCCTCTTTTCTTTCCTTTTTTCCCCTTTCTCCAAGGCTTTTCGCTTTCTCTCCTTAATTGATTCCTCCTCCACACCGCAGCGTTTCCTGGCTGCTCCCCCCCCCTTCCCCTCTCTCTCCTCCTCGCTCTGCTTGCCTTGCCCTGCCCTGCCTGAGGGCGCCCTGAGGAGACTCCGCTCTCCTTTTTGACCAGGCGAGGTGGAAAAGTCTCTTCCCGCCCCCTCGCCAGACTCCCTGCTCGGCTCGGCTCACTAGCCAGGCGGCCAGTGGAGAGAGAGCCGCAATTACCATAAAGCTCCTCTCCCTCCGCTTCGCCAAGCTGTCAAAGCCCGGCAGCAGCAGGCGCAGCCAGACCCCCGCCAGCCAGCCAGCCCACCTGCCCACCCGCCGGCTTCCTCTCCTTTTTTTGCCCGCGGCAGAAGGCTTCGCTCTCCCCCTTCTGCGACCTCCTCGCCAAGCCGAGCGAGCGCGGGCTCCCTAACCCGTGGATTTTAGTAGGGGCAGAGAGCTGCTAGTGTGAGCGCGCCCCCCGCCCATGTTGCGCCCGGTGCGGCCGGCACCCCTGGCACCCCCCACGCTACGCCACTGGGTGGTGTACAGAAAAAGGTTTTTTAAAACAACAAAATACAAAGTTTAAACAATAAATCGTCCCCCCTTTCTCAGTCCTGTGAGGATAGGGCAAGGAGCGATGGGGACAGAAACTAGAGATTTTAAGCCAAGGATTTAGAAATGTTTCCTAAGTGTTAGATCAGATCCATCAAAGAAACTGGTCTCTCAGGAAGGTTCCTCAACCCTCATACTGATTCAGTCAACTGGAAACCCAGTTTGCTCAACTCTTTACCAAAAGAAAAGAGAAACCCAAGCCACAAACCAAACCCCAAACAGCCATCTCTCCTGGTGCCAGCCCTGTGTGCCAACCCACTCTGAAGCCAGCGGTAAAAGCCACACCTGACGGTTTAAACGATCGCTTGAAATTTCCTCCTCCCTGATGGCTCCTGGACATTATCACTTCAACAGTATACTTGCAGATTTTAAAAAAGAAATAAAAATTTGGGTGGGAAAAGGAACTGTTCACAAGTCACGGTTTTTTTCCACTTGAAAAGTTGCCATACGTCAAGAGTGGCCAAAATTTGTTGTTGTTTAGTCATTTAGTCGTGTCTGATTCTTTGTGACCCCCAGGACCAGAGCATGCCAGGCCCTCCTGTCTTCCACTGCCTCCCGCAGTTTGGTCAAACTCATGCTGGTAGCTTTGAGAACACTGTCCCACCATCTCGTCCTCTGTCTCCCCTTCTCCTTCTGCCCTCCATCTTTCCCAACATCAGGGTCTTTTCCAGGGAGTCTTCTCTTCTCATGAGGTGGCCAAAGTATTGGAGCCTCACCTTCAGGATCTGTCCTTCCAGTGAGCACTCAGGGCTGATTTCCTTCAGAATGGATCGGTTTGATCTTCTTGCAGTCCATGGGACTCTCAAGAGTCTCCTCCAGCACCATAATTCAAAAGCATCCATTCTTCGGCGATCAGCCTTCTTTATGGTCCAGCTCTCACTTCCATACATCACTACTGGGGAAACCAGAGCTTTAACTATACAGACCTTTGTTGGCAAGGTGATGCTCCAGAGAAGCGGACACGGAGCAATCGATCCAAACTACAAGAAAGAAGATTCCACCTAAACATTAGGAAGAACTTCCTGACAGTAAGAGCTGTTCGACAGTGGAATTTGCTGCCAAGGAGTGTGGTGGAGTCTCCTTTTTTGGAGGTCTTTAAGCAGAGGCTTGACAACCATATGTCAGGAGTGCTCTGATGGTGTTTCCTGCTTGGCAGGGGGTTGGACTCGATGGCCCTTGTGGTCTCTTCCAACTCTATGATTCTATGATGTCTCTGCTTTTTAAGATGCTGAGTGGCCAAAATTGCAGCTTCTAAATGTTGCTGGAAACCAACTTCCCGGGCTGTCCTGTCCATTGGGCAGATGGAGGCAGCTGCCTCAGGCGGTGGAATCTGAGGGACATGGATGTGGTCCCTACTGTTGTCACTGTTGCCAGAGAAACTAGGAGAACTGACCACAGCGGGTCCCAGGTTCTGGCAAGTGGCAAGAGAAACTGATGAACTATGTGGAACTGGCAAAACTGACATACAAATTGCGAGAAAAGGACAACTGTGACTTTAAAGAAGAATGGGAACTTTTTACAAATTACAGTGGTACCTTGGGTTAAGAACTTATTTCGTTCTGGAGGTCCGTTCTTAACCTGAAATGGTTCTTAACCTGAAGCACCACTTTAGTTAATCGGGCCTCCCGCTGCCGCCGCACGATTTCTGTTCTCACCCTGAAGCAAAGTTCTTAACCCGAGGTAATATTTCTGGGTTAGCGGAGTCTGTAAACCTGAAGCGTATGTCACCTGAAGCGTCTGTAACCTGAGGTACCACTGTATCTAAAAAGACAACAAAATGAATTGGACTCGTTGGCACGTTTTGAATAAACATACACAAATTTATTGAGGGCTTATATAGTAGATAGATAATAAAACGATATATACAATTTTACAGTATGCAGAGAATAACATGAGTTGAGAAATCAGAGAGAGGAGCTGAGGGAAGTCTTGGGGGGAGGGTTTTTAGGGGAGGGGGGAAAAGGGGGAAATAATGAAGATTATTTGTTTTGATAATTGTTATGTTGAAATTGTTAATAAAAAACTTTTTAAAAAAAGATGCTGACCCCAGTTCAGCGCCAGTCTGAGATCAAATGGTGCTCTGCGTGAGGGAAGCTTGCAGCGTTTGGGTCTTCTACATTTAGAGAAAAGGCAGAGAAAAGGCGACCCGTTGGTGGTTATAATATGATGTGCGGCATCAAGAAAGCAGGTAGAGAAAAGCCATTCTCCCTCTCATAATGCTAGAATCCGTGGAATCCAATGAATGTTGGAAGATTCAGGGCAGAGAAAAGAAAGGGCTTATTCATTCAGCGCATAGTTAAACTACGGAACTCCCTGCCACTTGAGGCGGGAATGACCACCAACTTAGATGGCTTTAAAAGAGGCCTATGCAAAATCATGGATAAGGAGTGGGCAATTGATGGCCGCTTGCCTAGATGGCTGGGCTGGGCCTCCACGGTCTGAGGTAAAAATGCTTCTGAATATCACAGACATCTGGTTGGCCACTATGAGAACAGCATGCTGGGTGGGACGCAGGTGGTGCTGGGGTCTAAACCACTGAGCCTCTTGGGCTTGCTGATCGGAAGGTCGGCAGTTTGAATCCCTGTGACGGGATGAGCTCCCATTGCTCGGTCCCTGCTCCTGGCAACCTAGCAGTTCGAAAGCATGTCAAAGTGCAAGTAGATAAATAGGTACTGCTCCAGCAGGACGGTAAATGGCGTTTCCATGCGCTGCTCTGGTTCGCCAGAAGCGGCTTAGTCATGCTGGCCACATGACCCAGAACTGTACGCTGGCTCCCTCGGCCAGTAAAGATGAGCGCCGCAACCCCAAAGTTGTTCATGACTGGGCCTAATGGTCAGGGGTCCCTTTACCTTTACCTTTAGGGTGAGCCGGTGACCTGGACTCAGGAATTAAGTATTTTAAGTTCCAAAGCACACCGGTGCAAGTAGATAAATAGGTACCACTGCAGCGGGAAAGTGAACGCCGTTTCCATGCGCTCTGGCTTCCATTAGTGTCCCGTTGCACCAGAAGCGGTTTAGTCATGCTGGCCACATGACCCAGAAAGCTGTCTGTGGACAAACGCCCGCTCCCTCGGCCTGAAAAGCGAGATGAGCGCCTTTGACTGGACATCCAGGGGTCCTTTACCTTTACCTTTTTTTTACTAGGTTGTCCTTGGCCTGATCCAGTAGCCTGTCATTACGTTCTTGAAAACCGAGTGCTTATGTATTCAGTTACGGCTGCAAGAATACTGATAGCCAGAAGTTGGAAATGTGAAACAACACCTACAATAATAGATTGTCAATCATTCCTGCTAGAGTACTTTCAATTAGCAAAGCTGACTGGAAAAGTCAGAGGAGCCCCAAATCAAAAAATATCCAGAGAATGGAGACTATTCAAAGAATATATAAGATTATATTGTAATAATAGCGTTATCCTAGCAGAACTGAATGATACTTGTATATGATAAACAAATGGAATAAATATACTAGATGAATAAAACAATGTTATAAAACAAACTGTGCGATAAAATTAAGACAAAGAAAAAGTACCATGAAGTTTCTTTCAGAAGACTTTATTAGAAAAGACAGGATGTTATAACCAATATTCATTTCTTATTGTTAGCTCTTTTTTGCTTTTTATTTTTATTTTCTTGATCTTTTCTCTATTATATTTTTGCGTTTAATTTTGATGTAACTGTAATATGGAAGTGAGAGGTGGACCATAAAGAAGGCTGATCGCCGAAGAATGGATGCTTTTGAATTCTGGTGCCGGAGGAGACTCTTGAGAGTCCCATGGACTGCAAGAAGATCAAACCTCTCCATTCTGAAGGAAATCAGCCCTGAGTGCTCACTGGAAGGACAGATCCTGAAGCTGAGGCTCCAATACTTTGGCCACCTCATGAGAAGAGAAGACTCCCTGGAAAAGACTCTGATGTTGGGAAAGATGGAGGGCAGAAGGAGAAGGGGACGACAGAGGACGAGATGGCTGGACAGTGTTCTCGAAGCTACCAGCATGAGTTTGACCAAACTGCGGGAGGCAGTGGAAGACAGGAGTGCTTGGTGTGCTCTGGTCCAGGGGGTCACAAAGAGCCGGACACAACTAAACAACAACAACAAAAATCTGTAATATATATGTAAGATGAACTTTTAAATCAATAAAGGTGAATTAAAAAATAAATAAACGAAAACCGAATGTTGGAAATGCGGCAAGGGCTCAGAAGACTGGAGTACGAACACAGCCTTTGAGAATCAGGAATATCAACAGGCTCCCCCCATTCCTGTCTATGGCATCTTTATTGTGGCAAGAGGTGGCAACAGGATTCGATCTCCTATCCGAGAGAAGGCAGAGACTCCCCTGTGGCCTCAACCTTTCCCAAGACAACGACCTCCTTCCTAGCCTTCCCCCTCCCTTCCATAATGTTTTGCAAGGAGGCTCCTTTCAGTTAGACCCACATCAACAGACACTTCCTGGGGGACGGGCGAGAGAAGCCACACTTGCACCCTCAGCCGAAGGACGTTAGCCCACAGGGGAGGGGGGTTATAGGGCCATGGGGTGTCCTGGCCTATAAAAAAGGGAGCTCTGCCTCTAAATCCCAAGGAAGGTACCAAAGCAAGGATACTTTGAAGAGACAGAGAGGAAGATGGAGAAGAAGATGCAGAGATGCAAGCTGTTTCTGCTGCTCATCGTGGTGGTCGCGGCAGCCCCCACAACCCGCACCCCCGTCAGCTACGAGCAGGTGGTGGCGGCAGGCGTGGACACCTACAACCAGGAGCAAAACCCAGAATTTGCCTTCCGACTGCTGGAAGCCGAGCCGCAGCCTGACTGGGTACGTAGTTCCTTGGCTTGTCTCCATCATCTAGTCTATCAGGCAGCAATTACAGTGGTGCCTTGCAAGACGAAAAGAATCCGTTCTGTGATTCTCTTCGTCTAGCGGTTTTTTCGTCTTGCAAAGCAAGCCCATTGACGGATTAGCGGATTAGCGCTTTTAGCGGCTTTTAGCGGCTTATCTGCTGATCGGATCAGCTGATAAGCGGCTTAGCGGTTTAGAAAAGGGGGGGAGGGGGAAAAACCTGCAGGAACTCGCAAGACATTGTCGTCTTGCGAAGCAAGCCCATAGGAAATTCGTTTTGCGAAGCACCTCCAAAACGGAAAACTCTTTCGTCTAGCGAGTTTTCCGTCTTGCGAGGCATTTGTTTTGCGGGGCACCACTGTATTCCTTCTACAGTGGTACCTCGGGTTACAGACGCTTCAGGTTACAGACTCCGCTAACCCAGAAATAGTGCTTCAGGTTAAGAACTTTGCTTCTGGATGAGAACAGAAATTGTGCTCCGGTGGCACTGCGGCAGCAGGAGGCCCCATTAGCTAAAGCGGTGCTTCAGGTTAAGAACAGTTTCGGGTTAAGTACGGACCTCCGGGTTAAGTACTTAATTCGTTCCGGAGGTCCGTTCTTAACCTGAAACTGTTCTGAACCTGAAGCACCACTTTAGCTAATGGGGCCTCCTGCTGCCGCTGCACCGCTGCCACACAATTTCTGTTCTCATCCTGAAGCAAAGTTCTTAACGCGAGGTACTATTTCTGGGTTAGCGGAGTCTGTAACCCGAGGTACCACTGTATAGGTAAAGGTAAAGGGACCCCTGACCATTAGGGTCCAGTCGTGACCGACTCTGAGGTTGCGGTCCTCATCTTGCTTTATTGGCCGAAGGAGCCGGCGTACAACTTCCGGGTGATGTGGCCAGCATGACTAAGCCGCTTCTGGCGAACCAGAGCAGAGCACGGAAGCACTGTTTACCTTTCCACCGGAGCGGTACCTATTGATCTACTTGCACTTTGTTCGCTTCAGGATGCGAACGGGGCTCCGGAACGGATCCCGATCGCATCCAGAGGTACCACTGCACTTTTACATCTTATTCAATTTTTTTTACTTCCGTCAGTCCTGTCTGAAAATTTTCCAGCCTAATCTCTCAGCATGCATTTCTTATTTTCCCTATTACATTTCAAACTAATAACCAATATCTCTGTCTTTTTCTGTTTTGTAACACTGTATTTCTCCTTACAAAACTCCTTGTAGTCCTACTAGCGTAATCTGTCAATTACAGTTGCTCCTCAAATCATGTACTTCTTCCGATCTTCTGTAAATCTCTGGTCTCGCAGGTTTCGAATCCTTCCTGTCATTTTGTCCAATTCTGCGTAGTCCATTTATTTTGTCTGCCATTCTTCTTTCGTCGGAATTTCTTCTTGCTTCCATTTCTGGGCTAACAATATCCTTGCCGCTGTCGTTGCATATAAGAACAGTTTGACATCTTGTCTATTAATGTATTGGCTTATAACATCAAGTAAAAATGCTTCTGGTTTTTTTAAGAATGTATATTTCAACATCTTTTTCATCTCATTATATATCATTTCCAGGAAGTTCTTCACTCTAGGAGCACGGCAGATACACTTATTTCCTCCTTTCCTTGCACTTCTCCATCTCCCGGTTGATAATTTGTAGCAAAGATCTTGCACTTGAGTTTGCTTCTTTCCTCCTCCCTCCCAATCCATTCCCCCTTTTGTGTCGTGTCTTTTTTCAATATTGTAAAAACTGAAGACCGGGACTGTCTTTTCCAGTATCTGTCAACTGCTCAGGGAGCCTGGCTGAAGAGGGACATTAAAAAACTATTTAAATGTATTTTTTTCCTTTCCGTTTTGCTCAATGTCTCCACAGGATGCTTCTGGTGAAACTACCCAGGCTATAAAATTCTCTATCAAGGAGACGGTTTGCCCCACATCAGAGAAGAAAAATGTCTCCCAGTGCGAATACAAAGAGGATGGGGTAAGTCTGGGTGCCCCCCCCCCGCAAGATATTGCCAACTTTTCACTTTTAACGGCAGCTGGGTCTGCAAATAAATTAGGAAGGTGGCACAGTTCCTGCACATAAGCTTTCTTTTCCCAAGCCCTGCGCCCCCCCCATTTAAGCCTGGGAATCCAGGTGACATTATTAGTCAGTGTGGCTAATAATAATAATAATAATAATAATAATAATAATAATAATTTATCCCCCGCCCATCTGGCTGGGCCTCCCCAGCCACACTGGGCGGCTTCCAACCAAATATTAAAATACAGTAATGCATCAAACATTAAAAGCTTCCCTAAACATAGTCTTCTTCTTTGGCGATCATTCGTAGCCGAGTAAGATTGTCTTCCATAAACACAGTTTTAACAGTGCGTCCATAAGTGACTGTGGAGGCCAATTCTGGATCCACACGTCCTTCCACAGTGGGGATATTGGTTTCCAGGTGGGAGTTGATCACGGTGTGGATTTGCCAAGTGTGCCTTCCTCTTAGCATGTTTCTCCCTTGCGTCCTGAGTTCAAGTGTCTTCAAAGCTATTTATTTATTTATTTATACATACATACATACATACTCTGCCCATCTGGCTGGGTTTCCCCAGCCACTCTGGGAGGCTTCCAGCAAAATATTAAAAAACAATAATTCATCAAATATGAAAAGCTTCCCTAAACAGGCCTGCCTTCAGATGTCTTCTAAAAGTCAGATAGTTGTTTATTTCCTTGACATCTGACAGGAGGGCATTCCACAGGGTGGGCACCACCACCGAGAAGGCCCTCTGCCTGGTTCCCTGTAACTTCACTTCTCGCAGGGAGGGAACCACCAGAAGGCCCTCGGAGTTGGACCTCAGTGTCAGGGCAGAACGATGGGAGTGGAGACGCTCCTTCAGGTCTACTGGACCGAGGCCGTTTAGGGCTTTAAAGGTCAGCACCAACACTTTGAATTGTGCCCAGACACGTACTGGGAGCCAATGTAGGTCTTTCAAGACCGGTGTTATGTGGTCTCGGCGGCCGCTCCCAGTCACCAGTCTGGCTGCTGCATTCTGGATTAGTTGTAGTTTCCGGGTCACCTTCAAAGGTTGCCCCACATAGAGCGCATTCCCATGACACCTTTGGGAAAGTCTGTTCTCCAACTGGAGCGCTCGCAGGCCAGTGTTTCCCAGTTGTCGGTGTTTATACTACATTTTTTTAGATTTGCCTTGAGACAGTCCTCTTTTGTTGACCACCAGCATTACGCTTTCCATTTTTAAGTTTGGAATAGAGTAGTTGCTTTGGAAGACAAATCTCAATAGTGTGGCATAGTGGTTAGAGCATGAGACAAGGATCTGGGAGACCAGCCTTCAAATCCCCATCTCTGTCATGAAGCTTACTAGATGACATTGGGCCAGTCACTCACGCTCAGCCTATCCTACCTCACAGGGTCGTTGTGGGAATTAAAGGAGAGGGAGAACCACCTGCGCAACTTTGAGCTCCTGGGTTAAAAAGATGGGGTATAAACAAACAAAATGATTTAATTTCTGCCCATGTGTAAAACTTTTTTGGGGTGGCAGGGAGCCACGGCGAGACTCCTTATGGGGTCCTCGCCGTGGGATCACATTCACCCGGTGCTATACCAGCTGCACTGGCTCCCGGTGGAGTACAGGATTAGGTTCAAGGTGCTGGTTTTAACCTTTAAAGCCCTATACAGCCTAGGACCCTCGTACCTACGGGACTGCCTCTCCTGGTATGTCCCATGGAAGACCTTACGGTCTTCAAACAAAAATATCTTGGAGATCCCGGGCCACAGAGAGGTTAGGCTGGCCTCAACCAGAGCCAGGGCCTTTTCGGCCGTGGCCCCGATCTGGTGGGACGCTCTGTCCCAAGAGACTAGGGCCCTGCGGGACTTGACATCTTTCCGCAGGGCCTGCAAGACGGAGCTGTTCCACCAGGCCTTTGGCCAAGGCACAGCCTGACCCACTCCTATGGCAATTTTCACAGAACTCTAGCCCAATGGTTGCCATTAATTTGATTCTGAACTGATTTTAGAATGAATTGATTTTAGAATGTATTTCAATTAATTGATTGTGATTTTATGTAAACTGTGTTACTTTTACTGTTAGCCGCTCTGAGCCCGGCTTCGGCTGGGGAGGGCGGGATATAAAGAAAATACTATTATTATTATTATTATTATTATTATTATTATTATTATTATTATTATTATCCAGTCCAGCCCCCTGCAATGCAGGAATTTTTCACCCCATGTGGGAATCGAACCCGCAACCTTGAGATCACGGGTCTCATACCCCAACCGGTTTTAAAGTATTGCTGCAATTTTTTATTCTATTGTTTTTTTCTTTTGGTAAACCTCTGAGGTTTACCCCCTTTTGTTTAGCACTCAAGCGGTGTATACATTTTATGAAATAAATAAACCGAATCAATGAATGAATGCCTAGAGTGGATGTGGCCCATATCTCTTCTTCTGTGGGCCTTTGACGTAGGACTTTTCTATAGCGCTGATGACTTACTCCTTTCCTCTTTCCTCAAACAGCTGGACAAAGACTGCTCTGGCTTCTATTCGACCCAGCAAAGTCCGCCTTTAATTATCGTGCAATGTGAGGACGTGGATCAAGAGGTAAGAGAGACCGGGCGCTGGTGAAATTTGGGACGGGGTGGGGGTGGGGGTACAATGTGCGGAGACCCCGTCTGAAGCCCTGGAGAGCAGCTGCCAGTCAGAGCCAATAACTGCTAATGTCCTGACTCAGTAGGCAGCTTCCGATCTGCACAGCGTTCCCGGTGTCTTTCATCCCCAGATTCTGAGATGAAAAATGCTTTTGAGCATGTGCAGAGTGTGATAGGAAGTAGATGGTCGGGTTTTCTATTTTTTGTAAATAAAATTTGTAAATGGAATTGTTTTTATATATAATAATAATAATAATAATAATAATAATAATAATAATAATAATTTAAAAGGATAGGTTGCTTTATCATATATGGGTTTGCCAGCCCAGGCTCCTTTGGGAGAAAGCATGGGAGAATGATTATGCTCTCCTGTACAAAGTAGGAAAATAGCAATAATCCCCCACATTTCCACTTCCCTCTCTCTCTCTCTCTCGGGCTCGATGTTATTGTACTCACACGACTGTGACTAAATTTAAGAAGTGCTTTAAGATGGGTTGCATCAATAGGAGTATAGCATCTAGATCAAGGGAAGTAATAGTGCCACTGTATTCTGCTCTGGTCAGACCTCACCTGGAGTACTGTGTCCAGTTTTGGGCACCACAATTCAAGAAGGACACTGACAAACTGGAACGTGTCCAGAGGAGGGCAACCAAAATGGTCAAAGGCCTGGAAACGATGCCTTATGAGGAACGGCTAAGGGAGCTGGGCATGTTTAGCCTGGAGAAGAGGAGGTTAAGGGGTGATATGATAGCCATGTTCAAATATAGAAAAGGATGTCACATAGAGGAGGGAGAAAGGTTGTTTTCTGCTGCTCCAGAGAAGCGGACACGGAGCAATGGATCCAAACTACAAGAAAGAAGATTCCACCTAAACATTAGGAAGAACTTCCTGACAGTAAGAGCTGTTCGACAGTGGAATTTGCTGCCAAGGAGTGTGGTGGAGTCTCCTCCTTTGGAGGTCTTTAAGCAGAGGCTTGACAACCATATGTCAGGAGTGCTCTGATGGTGTTTCCTGCTTGGCAGAGGGTTGGACTCGATGGCCCTTGTGGTCTCTTCCAACTCTATGATTCTATGATGAATGCTAGCAGCTTTTAAAACTTGGTTTTAAAATGATGGGCTCAGGTGAATTTTCTTCCCTTGCCCGCATGGCTGCATCAAACCATGTTAAAAAGGTAAAGGTACCCCTGCCCGTACGGGCCAGTCGTGTCCGACTCTAGGGTTGCGTGCTCATCTCGCTCCAGAGGCCATGAGCCGGCGCCATCCAAAGACACTTCTGGGTCACGTGGCCAGCGTGACGAAGCTGCATCTGGCGGGCCAGTGCAGCACACAGAAACGCCATTTACCTTCCCGCTATAAAGCAGTACCTATTTATCTACTTAAGAGTGCTTTCGAACTTCTAGGTGGGCAGGAGCTGGGACCGGCAGGAGCTCACCCCGCCGCGGGGATTCGAACCGCCGACCTTTCGATCGGAAAGTCCTAGGCACTGAGGTTTTACCCACAGTGCCACCCACGTCCCCAAACCATGTTAGGGAACCCAAAAATGTGTCCCGTTCTGAAATGTGAAAAGCAAATTGCAATTCTGCGTGTAGCTCTCCGTAGAGAAGCAATGACTGGATAATGCAGACAGGGGAAAATTTGGGGCGGCTGAACTATAACTCCCATCAACCCTGGCCACTGACCCTACATGCTGAGGCTGGTGGGAGTTGTAGTTCCACAACAAATGGAAGGCCAAAGTTTCATCACCCCTGGGGTAGTACTCAGAGTTTGAAAGCGTCCTAAGAGCTCAGTACAGTGGTACCTTGGTACTCAAACGCCTTGGTTCCCAAACACCAAAAACCTGAAAGTAAGTGTTCCGGTTTTCGAATGTTTTTCGGAAGCCGAACGTCCGACACGGCTGTTGGCTATTGTTTCCAGGGTGCCTGCAGCAATCGGAGGCCGCACCTTGGTTTTCGAAATTTTTGGAAGTCTTGTTGTTGTTGTTGTTTAGTCGTTTAGTGGCGTCCGACTCTTCATGACCCCCTGGACCAGAGCACGCCAGGCACTCCTGTCTTCCACTGCCTCCCGCAGTTTGGTCGAACTCATGCTGGTAGCTTCGAGAACACTGTCCCACCATCTCGTCCTCCGTCGTCCCCTTCTCCTTGCGCCCTCCATCTTTCCCAACATCAGGGGCTTTTCCAGGGAGTCTTCTCTTCTCATGAGGTGGCCAAAGTCTTGGAGCCTCAGCTTCAGGATCCGCCCTTCCAGTGAGCACTCGGGGCTGATTTCCTTCAGAATGGAGAGGTTTGATCTTCTTGCAGTCCATGGGACTCTCAAGAGTCTCCTCCGGCACCATAATTCAAAAGCATCCATTCTTTGGCAATCAGCCTTCTTTATGGTCCAGCTCTCACTTCCATACATCACTACTGGGAAAGCCATAGCTTTAACTATACGGACCTTTGTCGGCAAGGTGATGTCTCTGCTTTTTAAGATGCTGTCTAGGTTTGTCATCACTTTTCTCCCAAGAAGCAGTCGTCTTTTAATTTCGTGACTGCTGTCACCATCTGCAGTGATCATGGAACCCAAGAAAGTAAAATCTCTCACTGCCTCCATTTCTTCCCCTTCTATTTGCCAGGAGTTGATGTGTGGCCATGATCTTACTATCGTTAAATAGTAAAATTCATGTGAAATTGCTGTTTTAGGGTTGGTTTTTAAAAGTCTGGAACGGATTAATCCATTTTGCATTACTTACTATGAGAAAGTGCGCCTTGGTTTTGGAACGCTTTGGTTTTGGAACGGATTAAGTTTCAGGACCAAGGTGACACTGTATCGGCTTTGTGTAGTAATAAATGAGTATTGCAAATGCGCACTCACTGTTTGTACTAACTGTTTTCTCTCTTATCTCTTAGCTGAGTCGTATAACAAGGGGACGCTGGAGAAGGTTCTGGAGGGGAGCCAAAAGATTTGTGAAGAGACACGGCGTGAGGATTGCCTTAGCAGCGCTTCGGTTTGGATAGAGAACTCCAGAAGAAAAGGAAGTTTAAATGATCCCCGTCCCAAGGTGCTCTCTGCACCATCCTCACATAAAAGGGATCTAGAAGTTCCGCTTTGCTTTTTACACTGTTTCTCTTTCACTTCTTCCAGCCCAGTTAACTTCCACAAGCCTGCAGTGTATAATAATAAAATGCCCTGCAAAAATAAAAATAAAAACCTTCTTTGCTCCAAAACCAAGTGTTTGTTAACTGTACTGTACAGACTTTGATGCGAGGCAGGTCCAAATGTCACATGAGCAAACCAAATGTTGGCCTGAGCATATTTGCTTGTTTTTTTAAACAATTGTGGAGGTAAAGGTAAAGATAAAGGGACCCCTGACCATTAGGTCCAGTCGTGGCCGACTCTGGGGTTGCGGCACTCATCTCGCTTTATTGGCCGAGGGAGCCGGCGTACAGCTTCCGGGTCATGTGGCCAGCATGACTAAGCCGCTTCTGGCAAACCAGAGCAGCGCACGGAAACGCCGTTTACCTTCCCGCCGGAGTGGTACCTATTTATCTACTTGCACTTTGAGGTGCTTTCGAACTGCTAGGTTGGCAGGAGCTGGGACTGAGCAACGGGAGCTCACGCCGTCGCAGGGATTTGAACCGCCGACCTTCTGATCGGCAAGCCCTAGGCTCTGTGGCTTAGCACACAGCGCCACCCGCGTCCCTTAATTGTGGAAGTACAATGTGCTAAAGGGCAGATAGAGGGCGCTGTTCTTGGCCTCTGACATGACAGCAACCTAGTGCAAATATAGTACAGAGAGGTACAGTCATGATAAAACCTGAAGACCCTTTTGGCTCTCTCTCTCTGGAGAACTGTGCGGAGAATTGAATTTAAGTGTGCTGGCCCCGGGGGAGGGGGGGTTACCGTGCGCCGTGGTCTGAGTCCGGTCCTAGGTCGAGAGTCTGGAGGCTGACCGTCAGGGGCGAAGCGGGGTCCAAGGCAAGGAGCCGGGCGTGGTCAGGAACTCCAGAAGAGCAGGTCAGGGTGCTGGCAGGAACAGGTTTCCAATGATGTTGCTCCCACAACCTTGGACTGGGCTGACTGGCCTTTATCTCCTCTGAGGCCTGGGGTGGTCCCGGCCCACAGGAGACCTGCCTCTCCTGGCCTTAAGGCGAGCACTCCTCCTGGGAGAAACCAGTTCCCTCCGCCTCTTCCCTGAGCCTCTGCAGCTCAGGAGAGGCTGGAGGGTTACTGGACCCAGAGGCAACCTCACCTTCCCCTGACAGGGCTGGGAGAGGAGCACCTGCAGGCAATGGGTCCTCCATCACCTCTGGAGCCAGAGCGGATTCAGCTGGTGTCTGCTCCTGAGGATCCAGCACAGGTGAGGGCCCTTCAGATTCAAGCCCCTGCCCCAGCTCAGCTGGCCCTGGAGGCAGGGACTCCTGTGCAGGCTGGGATTCCTCCGGTTCAGCCTCTGAATCAGATTCCCAGGCCATCACACCAAGATTGGAAAAATGAGAAGCTGAGAGAGCTGAAATTGACAGTTCCTTCCACCCGCACAGCTCACAGCAGAGGTAGCACAATGGCAATTGCTCCAAGCACATTTAAACATGATTAGATTTTACATCTAGCCCCGTCCACCTTTAAAGAAACGTTCCCCATGAAAAGACTTAGGTTAGAATAAATCACAGACACTTAGCTTAGATCTTTACTCACAGAGTTTCTGAAAATTACAATAAACAAGACTCCATCTGCTGCCAGTAAAATAAAGGAGAAAATTTTCCAACTGACCTAAAAAGAAAGAACTTGGTTATCTTACAAAAGAATCACGCAGTCTTTCCATTAGCAAAGATACAGGCTGTAGAAATCTCCTTTCAGAGAGATTATTCATTTGCTGAGCTGGGAGCCAAGTTGCATGGCTCCTTCTTTGAGGAAAGCTGCAGAGAGAGAGAAAGCGGGAGGGTGGGGAAGCAAAGGCTTCTGGGAGCCTGCTCTACCCATAGTGGCAACTTGACTTCAGAGCTCAGGTTAACCCTTTCATGCACACAAGTGCGAGTCAGAGGAAGCAAGTCATCTGGCTTCTTTTGCACGCAATCAAAATGAGATTGTCATTTTTTTGTATTTGACACCATCAAAGCTATCTAAGATGTATAAAAATATCTCGAACAAATGCTGGCGGTGTGTGTTCTCTGAAGGAAACCTGATTCATATGTGGTGGTCATGCCCCAATATTAAAGAGTTCTGGAATGTTATATACAATGAACTGAAAAAAAAATATAAGGATAACTTTCTCCAAAAAACCTGAGGCCTTCCTACTTGGAATCGTAGGAAGAGAGTTACCAAAAAATGCAAAAGAATATTTATGTACGCAACTGCGGCCGCAATAATCTTGGTTGCACAGAACAGAATGGCAGAATAAATTGGTAGAATTTGCTGAGAGAGCTCAAATGACAAATAGGCTGAGAGGCAATATAAATCAAAACTTTATTCAAAAATTGGATGTGATTAAGAAATATTTAATGAAATACAATAGCGGTGTGGTGTCTATGACAGTGTTTGAATGATTTCTGTATATATGCTAGATAAAACTAAAGCAAAAGTACCTCGGGTACCTCGGGTTAAGTACTTAATTCGTTCCGGAGGTCCGTTCTTAACCTGAAACTGTTCTTAACCTGAAGCACCACTTTAGCTAATGGGGCCTCCTGCTGCTGCCGCGACGCGATTTCTGTTCTCATCCTGAAGCTATTAAATCCTGAAGTTATTAAACTAAGGTATTGTACAGTGGTACCTCGGGTTACATGCGCTTCAGGTTACATACGCTTCACGTTACAGACTCCACTAACCCAGAAATAGTGCTTCAGGTTAAGAACTTTGCTTCAGGATGAGAACAGAAATCGTGCTCCGGCAGCGCGGCAGCAGCAGGAGGCCCCATTAGCTAAAGTGGTGCTTCAGGTTAAGAAAAGTTTCAGGTTAAGTACGGACCTCCAGAACGAATTAAATGCTTAACCTGAGTTACCACTGTATAACAATGTAATGTGGTCAAGCAAACTTAATAAAACAAATTTAAATAATAAAAGTGAGATCGTCTCCCCCAAAATGGCACCCTAAAAGCGTCTCACCCAATTTCACTCCTATAGTAACGGTTAATCAATCAATCAATCAATTACTTGATCCTCACGGAAGCCGGAAACCCTTGTGAGCAGGCAAAGAGGACCACCGGAGCGAAGGTTGCCGCTTAGCGTGGAGTAAAACAGATGGAGACTTGGCGCGGGATGTTCCCAAAGCCGCTGACCTCTGGGGTGAGGTCAATTTTGGTGACTCCCGGAGGGTGCCTGAGATGAAAACTTTGCAGAATAGTGGTGAGATACAGGAAGAGCTGCATCCGGGCCAATCCTTCACCCAGACAGATTCTCTTCCCTGTGGGAGGAAGAAAGGAGAAGCTGCAGTCCAGTTATTTCACAAATCTAGCCAGCTTTTTTAAAAGATTAGGGATACAGTGGTGCCTCGCAAGACGGGAAGAATCCGTTCTGTGATTCTCTTCGTCTAGCGGTTTTTTCATCTTGCGAAGCAAGCCCATTGACGGATTAGCGGATTAGCGCTTTTAGCGGCTTATCGGCTTATCGGATCAGCTGATAAATGGCTTAGCGGCTTAGAAAAAGGGGGGGGAGGAAAAAAAACCCGCAGGAACTCGCAAGACATTTTCGTCTTGTGAAGCAAGCCCATAGGAGATTCGTTTTGCGAAGCACCTCCAAAACGGAAAACTCTTTCGTCTAGCGAGTTTTCCGTCTTGCGAGGCATTCGTCTTGCGGGGCACCACTGTATTCACGGAAGAATATTCTCTACTGAAAGAAAACTACAGGAAAATGATGTATAGAAGGCATATAACACCAGTTATTGTATAAAACCAGCTCAAATATATGTTGGAAATGTAAGGAAAAAGAAGGGACTTTCTACCATATGTGGTGGGATTGCAGAGAAATTAAAAAATATGGGGAAATGATATATAACGAGTTGAAGAAAATGTTTAAATTAATTAAATTAATTAATTTGTTAATATAATAGATGGATAATTTAGGGATTTTTACATTTTTTTATAACATGCAGAGAATAATTTGTGTTAAAAAACCAGAAAGAGGAATACCTCCGTGGTGGGGTATTGTAAGAAAGTGAAATGCTTCTGGGAAATGATATATAATGAGATGAAGAAAATGTTGAAGTATACATTTGCGAAAAAAACAGAAACATTTTTACTTGGCATTGTAGGTACAGAAATTAATAGACAGGACAAAAATCTGTTTTTATATGCAACTATAGCAGCGAGAGTATTACTAGCCCAGCGATGGAAACAGGAAGAATTACCAATGAAGGAGGACTGGCAAATAAAAATGATGGAGTATGCAGAACTGGCAAAGTTGACTGGGAGAATTTGGAACCAGAAAGACCAGGACTTCCTTAAGGATTGGAAGAAATATATGACTTA
Source organism: Podarcis liolepis (assembly GCF_965112155.1). Lineage (NCBI taxonomy): Eukaryota > Metazoa > Chordata > Lepidosauria > Squamata > Lacertidae > Podarcis > Podarcis liolepis. The sequence continues at coordinate 4,339,673 of NC_139563.1, forward strand.
TTTGAAAGACAATTGCATTAATGTAACATTGCTTGTAGGTTTACAAAAAGTTTTGTAAGGGGGGGCTATATAAATGATTGCAAAATGATTTAGGAAGGAAATAATCAGGAAATGAAGTTTAAAAGCATTCATTATAATAATAAAATGCAAGATTAGATAGCAAAATTGAAAATCACTAGACAGGATTGATGGAAGTCTCGGGCTATAATAGCCCAAATGAAGATGATGCGATGTGATGTGAAGCTTTGTTTGGAAAACATATGCAAAAATTAATTTTTTAAAAAGAAGATAGAGAGGTAAAATTGACTCTCCCCCCCTGGCCCTGCTGACATGTGACCCCACAAGAAGTTGTGACCCTTTGTGAAGCCAATGGTCTCCCAGCCATAGCTGTCAACTTACAGATTTGAAAATAAGGGACCAGCAGCCTCAGAAATAAGGGATCAGAAGCCAGAATAAGGGATCAACAATTACTTTGATAAAATACATATTTTGTTGCGTGCAAATGGCTTTAGATACCTATTAGGTCCATAAATTACCATATAGCATATAATCAACAGAAAAAAACAGCAACAATTTGTTGTTGACAAAGGACAGCTGGACATAGAAAGGGCCCCATTACCTTCAGTAGCTTATTTAAGGGACATCATCAATAAGGGACAGAAGCGGGACATGGCACTGGGATAAGGGACTGTCCCGCAAATAAGGGACGCTTGACAGCTATGCTCCCAGCCCCGATCGAATCTGACCCACTGCTTTTTTGTGGGAAAGGAAAAGGTAGAGATCCCCACCTGTGGAAAAGGGAATGTCGGCTCCGTTCTTCTTGAAATTCCCTTTTTCATCCAGGAAATGTTCTGGGGTGAATTGGAAGGGGTTGTCGTATTGCTTGGGGTCGTGCAGTGCAGAACTCAGGATGGGGAAGACGGAGGAACCCTGGTGGGGGAAGCCAAGAAGGCAAATACATCAAGCCCTACTTTGGAAGAGCTCGTTGTGGTTCTCTTCCATGATGCTAATATTCAGGCAGCTTCCAGGGAGCAGAGGTGGTCCAGAAAGCAACTCCTCTCTAACGAACTATTTGGAACTGGCAAAGTTAACGGTGAACATAAGAAATCAATACCATGGGCAATTTACGGGTGAGTGGAAGCCTTTTTTGGGATTATTTGGAGGGGGGAAACATAACCAAATGAAATCGTGGGCAAGATTTGAAATGTGAGCAATGGGAATAAAGCTATAATATATGAAACAGGGGGAGATGTATCAGATGAAATAGGTGATATAACAGAGGAATATGTATTAGGTGAAATGTCTGATATTATGCAGGAAGTGAAAGGGCATGGAAAGAGAGGGGGGAAGTCAAATCATAAGAGAAACGGGTAACAAATTTGAAATCTGGAATGAGTTGGTTAAAGTGATGAAAAGCTAATAAAATCTTAATACAGACAGTAAACCCTTAAAGGCCTGAAGGGTTGAAACCAGCACAGTGAATTCGGTTGAAAAGCCACCAGTGTAATTGTTGCAAATTTTGTGCAAAGGGACCTGAACATGTAAATGTAGCCTGGCCCTAAGGGTGAGGCTCTTGGGGGTAAGGCAGTTTGCCCCCCGATCCTTTTGTTGGGGGGGTCAGGCCCCCCCAATGTTCAGAAGGCTCTGCGCATGACATCAGGACATTGTGATGTTGCGTCCGGACCCCTCAATTCTCCGGAGAAACTGGCGCCTCTGTCTTGCATTAAGACAGGGTTGGGCAAGCTTGGGGCAGGGACCGAATGCGGTCATTCAGGGGTCTCTCTCCAGCCCTTGGTACTATCTCCAGCCCTGCTCCACACCTGCCCCAAGTGCTTTTGCCCACCTGGAATATGTCCTTGAGCTGTCACAAGATCCCCTGACTATCTGCATGGAGAGAGACTTGTGCACAGAACCCTCTTCAGTTTCGCGTGGTTGAAACGCAGCTAACTAGACAAAATTCAGGGACATGGGTGGTGCTGTGGTCTAAACCACAGAGCCTAGGGGTTGCCGATCAGAAGGTCGGCGGTTCGAATCCCCGCGATGGGGTGAGCTCCCGTTGCTCGGTCCCTACTCCTGCCAACCTAGCAGTTCAAAAGCATGTCAAAGTGCCAGTAGATAAATAGGTACCACTCCGGCGGGAAGGTAAACGGCGTTTCCGTGCGCTGCTCTGGTTTTGCCAGAAGTGGCTTAGTCATGCTGGCCACATGACCCGGAAGAACTGTCTGCAGACAAATGCCGGCTCCCTCGGCCAGTTAAGCAAGATGAGCGCCACAACCCCAGTCGTTCGCGACTGGACTTAACTGTCAGGGGTCCTTTACCTTTACCTTTTTTTAGACAAAATTCAGAGTCATTCATTGCTCAGCCCACTTCTCTATCTGGGCCTGTCCTTCACTTGACGTGCCCCCCCCCAAAAAAAATGTCTGTCCACGAGGCAACATGGCCATTGGGTGTAAGACCTTTCCCTATCCTTGTCCTAAAAGCAAAAGCTCTAATTAGGGGGGGGGGATTGGCCTTGTCTCTAGCACACCTGCACATGTTCATGAACATCAACCAGCACACAGCGCATAGCCTGCCACTTCATATGTTGAGCAGATGAGGATTGATTTGAACTGTTGGTAACAAGTATAGGGCAATGGTTGTTTTTCCAAGGTCAGCTGAAAAACTCGGTGCAATAACACATCACAGCAATGGCAAGCCAACACATTTTGCTGCCTGAGGCAGGACAATAAATGGTGCTCCCCAACCCAAGTCAAGACCCATAGTACCTAAAGCAGGCGGAATTATTTGCCACCTGAGACAGACAATTCCACAATTCCTTCCTGATAATATCATGATCTTGATCACCACCCATTTCTTCCCCTTTCCTGACACCCAAAATTAAGCAACTTGAAGCAGCTGCCTCTTTCTATACTGTACAATGGTAGGGCCGGTCCCATGTGCCCATCAACCTCTGCCTGTTTGTTGCCTGCCACTGCTCTGAAGCTGTCAGCAGACTCTGATGCCGTTCCAGGTACCTTGGGGATGAAATAGCCTTCGATTTCGGTGTCATGTTTCGCCACACGGGTGAACCCTAAGGGGACGAGATCCAAGAATCGCTGGGCTTCGTGGAGGACGGCTTCTGTGTAAGGCATCTCAAGGCGATCCTTCATGGCAGGTGGCCTCTCCTGTCCTATCACTTGGTCTATTTCCTTTTGGATCTTTTCTGGAAGTGGACACAAAAGGCAGAACGTCCAGGTCACATCACAGCAGATGCAAGGGGGAAAAGAAAGCCAATTCTTGCTACCCGGTTCTGAAACCTAGCAAGGTCACCCTAAAATGTTTCCCCTCAGGAGAGTATGGCCAAACTACTCACGAAATCCAGCATCGCCTGAGCTCTGCGAGTGCAGTTTTCTCACTCATCTCTACTCATCCTGTAAATAGTTCCTGCCTGAATAAAGCCTTTGAACTACAGAAATTGTAAATGATTGTTCAGCTCTAATTCACCCAAGCTGCAAGGACAAGTGCAAGCACAGTTAGGTCAGTGGTTAGTCAACCTTGCACGGCTGGGTGCTCAAGCAGGGTCATGAGGATATATCTGAGGGTGGTGCTTGTTGTTTCTGTCCCAGCGATGAATATGTCATAAGCTGCCATGTTCAAGTTCTCTCTAGTGAATTCAGTCTTGGGGTTCTGCTGCTCCTGGAAATGGGGAAAAAACACAGACGAGATTATCCTCTATACCAGGAGCCCAACATGATGTTTCACCAAGACTTAATCAGCATCCTACTGTTTTTTAAACAAATCTATACACCGCTTTTGTAAAAAACAAAAACCCACAGCACAGTTTACAAAAAGAACAAAACAATAACATTATCAGGAAAGCCAGTTAAATTAGATATTTAAAACATTTTTAAAAAATCAGATCAATGAGAAGCAAAACCAGATTAAAGCACATATCAACATTCTACATATCTGGGTAGGCTTATCTAAACAAAATTGTTTTCAGCAGGTACCTAATTTCAGACATAGGGACGCGGGTGGCGCTGTGGTCTAAACCACTGAGCCTGTTGGGCTTGCCGATCAGAAGGTCGGCGGTTCAAATCCCCGCGACGGGGTGAGCTCCCGTTGCTCGGTCCCTGCTCCTGCCAACGTAGCAGTTCGAAAGCACGCCAAAGTGCAAGTAGATAAATAGGTACCACTCCAGCGGGAAGGTAAGCAGCGTTTCCGTGCGCTGCTCTGGTTCGCCAGAAGCGGCTTAGTCATGCTGGCCATATGACCTGGAAGCTGTATGCCGGCTCCCTTGGCCAATAAAGCGAGATGAGTGCTGCAACCCCAGAGTCGTCCGCGACTGGATCTAATGGTCAGGAGTCCCTTTATCTTTAATTTCAGACATAGGGACGCGGGTGGTGCTGTGGTCTAAACCACAGAGCCTAGGGCTTGCCAATCAGAAGGTCGGTGGTTCAAATCCCCGCAACGGGGTGAGCTCCCGTTGCTTGGTCCCTCCTCCTGCCAACCTAGCAGTTTGAAAGCACGTCAAAGTGCAAGTAGATAAATAGGTACCACAATGGCGGGAAGGTAAACGGCTTTTCCGTGCACTGCTCTGGTTTTGCCTGAAGCGGCTTAGTTAAGCTGGCCACATGACCCGGAAGCTGTCTGCGGACAAACGCCGGCTCTCTCGGCCTATAGAGCGAGATGAGTGTGCAACCCCAGAGTCAGTCACGACTGGACCTAACAGTCAGGGGTCCCTTTACCTTTACCTTTAATTTGGAATATATAAATCCACTCCTCCATATCTCACCTGCTCCATTTTGAGGAGGAAGGAATCTATGAAGTCCCGGGGAGCATTGGGATCCAGACTTCTCTCATGATCTTTTACCTTCTCGGCTATGAAGACCTGGATGTCCCCGAGGTTTTTAAAGAAAGTTTGATGAGGACCAGGCAAGTAGTCTAGGATCCTGGGGAAGATGTTGTAGAGCTGAGAAAAGGAAACAGAGAGGGGGAAAAAAAACACTCGTACAGACATAGCCGTGAATCAGCCCTGGTGAGTTTGAATCTCTTCAGCGAACTAAAATAAATCGCACCGTCAGAAACTGACATGTGACACAGCTCAGAAGCATCCCAGACCCTGAGATTCCAGGGCCCAAACGTGAGACCCAGGACCCCGTGATGTCCCAGGGCTGGGTCCTGGAGACGGAGGTTAATTGGGAGAGGAGAGCTGAGGAGAGCGGACCCTGCAGAGTGTTTATGCTATCATTTTCAGCTGGCTCCTGAATCGAGCAAGCTTGATCTCAAGTAAACAAAATAATGCAAGTACTGTGCTATATTAGAAGCAAAAAAACCCTTGTTTTGATGAATTGGAAGAGCCGCAAAAAGATTCCATTGAGCACGTGGGTTGATAATATGGACAGATACGAACAAATTGCATGTCAACGCAAATTAAGAATTGATAAATATGAAGAAACCTGGAAGGAACATTTAAGCGATAAGGCAGATAGTGGGGGGAAGTGGGGGGAGGAGAGAGAGGTGGGGGAATATTGTTAAAAAGGAGTAGTCACAGGTGTATCAGTGTATTCAAATCTGAAATGTCAAATTGTGTTGTTATGGTTTTTGTTGTACGTGTCTTTTGCGGTTGTTGTTTGTATTGAAAACATAGCTATCAACTTACAGATTTGAAAATAAGGGACCAGCAGCCTCGAAAATAAGGGATCAGCAGCCAAAATAAGGGATTTTCCAAACACAGGTATGCTCAACTTCTGAGCCCCTCCGAGCCAAAGGCAGAAAGCCCGGCCAGCAGCCAAACGAAGCCTCAAGCGGTGGTTCCCACAGCACAGCAACCCGGCAAAGGGGACGCAGCAAGGAAAACCACCATCACCTCTCCGCTGGGAAGCGCTGAGCAAAGGCGAGTCCCCAGGCAACGGGGCCGATTTGACCGGCACAAGGCATGCAAGCTCCACCCCCCAGTCGTTCTTAGGCTCCTTATTGGGTGAGCAACGCAGCCAAGCAACACAGTTGGAGCCTCCCTCCTCCCTGGCTGGCAGGGAGGGAGGGAGAGGAGCTGCTTCCTTTGAAACCTGGGAAATTTAAGGGACATCATCAATAAGGGACAGCAGCCGGACACGGCACTGGGATAAGGGACTTTCCAGCCAAATAAGGGACGGTTGACAGCTATGATTGAAAAAATGATTAAATAATCCTTTTTTAAAAAAAAGAGCTTGATTTCAAGTCCTGTTTTCCAGCAGGGTCTGCCTGCCCAGGAGGCAGGTTGAGGCAGCTGCCTCGGGCGGTGGAATCCCGCACGGAAGCAAGGAGAAACAGCGGCAGCAACTTCCGGGGAGGGGAGAGAGACCTCACGAAAACTCACAGAGCTCGTTCAAGATCTTGCTGCTGCGGCCGCCGCCACCGCTTCTTACTCCACACGCACTACTCAGCGCCACCGGAGCAGCAAGGAGCAGTGGCTGAAGCTTCCGGGTTCTGGAGAGATCTTGTGGATCCCTCACAGTTCCAGTAAGCAAGGCTTTGGCGGTGCAGAGGAGCAGCGGCGGCTGGGGTGGTGCTAGCAGTCGGCTCGCTTCCTATTTGCCTCAATAATAATAATAATAATAAGAAGAAGAAGAAGAAGAAATTTATACCCCACCCATCTGGCTGGGTTTCCCCAGCCGCTCTGAGCGGTTCCCAACAGAATATTAAAAACACAACAAAACATCCAGCATTAAAAACTTCCCCAAACAGGGCTGCATTCAGATGTCTTGCCATTTAATCTGTATTTTAAATTGGGATTTCCCCCCTATTATGTTTTTACTGTAATTTTACTGGTGTTAGCTGCCCTGAGCCAGGCACTGGCCAGGGAGGGCGGGGTATAAATAAAAATTATTATTAATTATTATTATTATATTATAAACAGAGGAGCGCTTTCCCTAACGGGCCTTCTGCTGCCGGTGCCCTTCCACCGTTTGGCTTCCGTTCTTAGATCAAGGTAAGTTTTCCCCAGCCACTCTGGGCAGCTCCCAACAAATTAAAAACAGAATAAAGCATCAAATATTAAAAACTTCCCTAAACAGGGCTGCCTTCTGATGTCTTCTAAAAGTCAGATAGCTGTTTATTTCCTTGACATCTGATGGGAGGGTGCTCCAGAGGGCGGGTGCCACCACCGAGAAGGCCCTCTGCCTGGTTCCCTGTAACCTCACTTCTCGCAGGGAGGGAACCACCAGAAGGCCCTCGGAGCTGGACCTCAGTGTCCGGGCTGAACGATGGGGGTGGAGACGCTCCTTCCTCTGCTACCCAGGGTCCTCCTTACCTGCCCTGCAGTGGAACTCTCCAACTGGAAGCTTTCGACCAGCAAGCAGAGAATCCGGCGGTACTCCGGGTCACTGTAATCAAACCGTTCACCGAGGAGGATGTGGCTGATCACGTTGCCCGTTGCGCAGCTGAACAGGACGGCTGGGTTGAAGGGCTGGCCTGGCAAAGGAAGTGGAGTTGGGAGGGATGGTGTCAAGAAATGCCACAGCCGAAAAAATGCAGTGACTACATTATTACATGAGCACTGTTCCACATAATTTGATATTTTCATTTATATACATTCATTCGAAATAAGATGGGTTTATGAAGCACTATGAAGGAACACGGGCGGCGCTGTGGGTTAAACCACAGAGCCTAGGACTTGCCGATCAGAAGGTCGACGGGGTGAGCTCCCGTTGCTCGGTCCCAGCTCCTGCCAACCTAGCAGTTTGAAAGCACGTCAAATTGCAAGTAGATAAATAGGTACCACTCCGGCAGGAAGTAAACGGCGTTTCCGTGTGCTGCTCTGGTTCACCAGAAGCGGCTTAGTCATGCTGGCCACATGACCCGGAAGCTATAAGCCGGCTCCCTTGGCCAATAAAGCGAGATGAGCGCCGCAACCCCAGAGTCAGCCACGACTGGACCTAATGGTCAGGGGTCCCTTTATCTTTTATGAAGCATTTTATATCCACCCACCACGCTGGTGAAGAATTCTACCAAACAGTAGTCAATCTCCAGAATTACTGTTCAGTGTTGGACATCATTGTTGAATACACAAAGCTTCACAGCTTCTCTTCCACTGTATAAAGTTTGGTATCTCGCTTCATGTAAAGATTTTCAGAGACTTTGAGACTAAAGATTTCATTTTGAACTTTTTATGATTTGAAAGAATTCTATAAAGATTGTCTATTACTGTCAGGGGTTTAGGAGCAGAGGCACGGGCAAGGGAGGAAACAGAGAGCGAAGGGGAGGAGGCAGAAGAAAAGATGAGTGATGACGACGACCCGAGATCTCCCAGTCTTTCCAGTGAATCAGAGGATTCACAGAAAGGAGCACCAGTAGCCAGGGCAAGGGGGGAGTCCAGGGGGGCACCCCAGGAAGATAGAGCCAGAGGGGACTCAGAGGAGAGCAGCTGGAAATCGGGACCAGCGTCACCGCCAGGAAACAGGGAAGAGGAAGGGAGCCAGGGGGGAAGCGCTGGCAGCTCACCACAGGAGGGAGGACATGAGTCAGGAGTGGCCACACCTCCATCGGGGAGCGAAGAAACGGTTAAGAGGAAAGTGGGAGGTTGGGCGCGCGCGCCAAGTTCAAATGCAGAGGAAGGCGGCGCAGTAAGCAGCCCCGAAAGGGAGCCAGGTCCTAAAGCCCGGCGCAAGGAGGCAGAAGGGTCCGGGTCAGCGTCAGAAGAATCCCGGAAGAAAGAAGCCCCGGGGGGTAGAGGGACCCAGAGGAGGACAGTAAGGCGGAAAAGGTGGAGCAAGGCTAGGATATTAAGTTGGTGCACACGGGGCGGGAACTCAGACGGAGCTTCGCCGATCTAGCTACTAGACGTAGAGTTGCCCGCAGCAGCGTGAGAATGGAAACTGTAATTCAATAAAGACTTTTACTTAATGATCGCTGGCTAGCGTGATCCTCTGTGAGCTAGGATCTTCAAGCAGCTCTGACAATTACGTATGTATATGGCCATCGTGTTGCCTAGACATTGTTGAAAAAATGCACACGGCGGAGGTTTCATTGTCAAATAAACAATTGTCAAATTCTACAGCTCTGAACACTGATGCATCTGGCATCTAGGCAGCTATTCTCTCTTTTTTTTAAATTAATATATTTTTATTGCTTTTAAATATTGCATCACCAGTGTAAAAAGAAAACCCACCACCCATCAGTTAACAAAAATATGTTGCATAAAAAGAAAAATATTACCCAAAAATAAATGTTACATATAAATAAAACAGACTCTCTCAGCGTGGGACTTCCATTTCCTCAATAACAGCATTACAGTGGTGCCCCGCAAGACGAATGCCTCGCAAGACGAAAAACTCGCTAGATGAAAGGGTTTTGCGGTTTTTGAGTTGCTTCGCAAGACGAATTTCCCTATGGGCTTGCTTTGCAAGACGAAAATGTCTTGCGTTTTTTGCAAGTTTGTTTCCTTTTTCTTAACACTGTTAATACAGTTGCGACTTGACTTCGAGGAGCAACTCATAGAACGCGGTGTGGTAGCTTTTTTTTGAGGTTTTTGGTGATTTTTGAAGCTTTTCCAAAACTTTTCCGACACCGTGCTTCGCAAGACGAAAAATTCGCTAGACGAAAAAACTCGCGGAACGAATTAATTTCGTCTTGCGAGGCACCACTGTATATTATAGCAATTAACTTAAGATATATTGTCTACGTTCTTTATAACATATTATATGGCCATAATTATTCAAAGCATGTTAAAGTTTTCATATGGGAACAATGTTCTTTCAAATGTAATCTAGAGTTATCCCATTCTTTATTGAAGCTTTGGCTTCTCTAGTTCCTAATGGGTGAGTTACCTGTAATTGTAACAGTGAATGGGCAGGTGATCTTTACTACAAGAAACAAGAGGAAGAAGCAAAGTCCCCCCCCCCCAACACAGTATTACTTAGTCTAGATTTTTATATATTAAAAATTGCATCCCCCAGAGATTTCAAAGGGCAACCTATTTGCATGTTGTGGGAATGTTCAGGGATGCAGGAGAGGGTATATTGTCTGATTATATCCTTATCCATCTTGTGTTCCACAATTTCAGCAGAGTAACATTCCCTTCTTTTAAATTTGCAGCGGCTGCCTTTGCTCAGGCTCGCTAAAGCCTCTATAATAACTGTTCTGGTATTTTCCCCTTATAAAGGATAAGACAAGACACAGTCTTCTACAAAAGTATAAAAAGAATTTACTCACATTCTGTTCACAATCAGATCCCAGAAGGCAGACTTAGCTTAGAAAAGTAACATACACTTGGAATCTGTCTCATAAGAAGACAGTCCCTTTGTCCTCTCTTGGCTGGAGGCCAAGAGAGCATCTTTGCCTAAGCAGATGTTGCTTCTTCGATGCATGTCGTCAAAGAGAGAGAGAGATGGCTGCCCTGCCCTGTGCTTTTGTCCTTACCTGCACAGGTGAGGCCACACCCACCTCTAGTCACATGCAGAGGAAGTCTGTCCCAGCCCAGAAGGAAACAGGAAGTTTACCTGCTTGCTGGAACAACATCCCTCCCTATGTGCAAACATGTTCACTCTCGGAATGTTGTACTTGACTGCTCTTGTGTTTCACATCCTACATGCGTACTCACCGTTTTTGGCCCTGAGCTCCTTCATCAGGTACTCTGCCTCTTCCTGGATCCTCTCCTCAATGTTCTTCTTCCCCATTCCAAAGTTCCTCATGGTGGTGAGGGAGAAGCGGCGGAGCTGGAGCCAGCGCTCGCCATTGGACATGACGATCCCTGCAGAAGAAACATAGGACTCGGCTACATTAGTAAAGAAAAGGCAAATCAAATGCACTATAAACACACGACACCAGATGGCGCCAGAGAGCAGGGAATTTTAAAACACTGTTTCCCATAGGGATTTCTTTCTTTTGCTATAACAATCTAATTTATGACTTATTCGTAGAGTTTTTGTCCTGTGTCTAGAGCCACCCTGTAGTCTGTGTTAGGTTTCTGTTTGTGCCACTGTGCAGTGCTTGGAGTCACAAGACTCTGTTTACATTCCAGAGATTCCAGACTGCTGGAAGTCTCACAGGAGACGGGAGACGGATGTTGTTATTACTGGTTTCCTGTTTCTTTGTACCAGTTGCCTCTCTGCCTTCACAGAGAGAGGATGTATATTTCTTTTCTGTCTGCGTAGTTAAAAGTAAAACTCTTAGCAATGTAGCTCATATTTCTCGTCCTCTTCTGCTGCTTGGACACTCTGCGTAATGAGGGAACGTACCTGGAGCCTCATCAAAGGCTCAGGTCGTTAATCACCCTCGGAGGACTCGAGGACTCAGTCAAACGCAAGTTCCGACAGTCTATGCCAGTGGTTCCCAATTAGCTTATTACTGAGGACCCCTTATTTTTCAAAAGTCAAGCCGCAGAACCCTTGCTGACGCCTGGGGCAGCAGAAGTTGTTGAGAATGGGCATCAGGGACCGTGCTGAGGGGGGGCCTGCACTGAGGAGGAATGGTGGGAGTCTCCCCCTCCCCCTGCTACTACCCCGGATTGTGAATTTTCCCAGGAGCAGGAGGACAGTATAGATTTGGAACAGCGGTTTGCAGAGGGGCATAGTTCAGAAGGCAGAAGCTGGGAAATACTGGATTGGGAACAGCTAGGAGAAGAGACACTGGCACTTCTGGCTCAGAAATGGAAGCAGCAGGAACTTCCAACACTGGTCAAGATGATGGAGTACGTAGAGATGGCCAAGTTGACGGGGAAGATCCGGAATCAGCGTGACAAACTGTTTCAAAAGGACTGGAACAAATTTATATTTGATATGAAAGAAAATTGTAAACATTTGAAAACGTTTGTGGGCTTGAATTGAAATGTTTTGTAATGTAAATAAAAGGAGCTGATTTAACGATAATAAGGTGAAATATTATAATTTGACAAAGGGTAAATAAGTTTTTATAGAAATGCGAAGAATATGGAAAGTTATGTGGAAGTCAGAAAGAGGGAGGGAAGGAGGTTGATGCTCTTACAGCGTAATATATTAAGTCATAGAATTATGTAACAAAATGTGAATATGATTTAAGTGGAAAACTCAATAAAAAATATTTTAAAAGAGAGAGAGAGAGACACTGGAAGAGAGAGGGTTAACAGATCCACACTCTAGAAAGCCTTACTCCACCGCCCTCACCAAAGTTGAGAAGAGCTCAGAAAGTGGCAGAACAGAAAGCACAGAGGGTACAAGGTCAGATGACGAGACGTAGAAGTGACATAGATTAATAGGGACAGCAGGGGGTGGTAACCTTAATTGGGAGCACCCACATTTCTAGGAGATAGGTTCTTCTCTCGCTGTGATTATTTAACTGGTAAGAAGACACCTTTTCCTTTGTTCTGCTTATCTACTGCCACAGGGGGTCGAAGCTGATTCCCTGAGGCCTGACATTAGGAGATCGTCCCAAACTTTTGAGCTTTTTTTGAGGCGGTCACCCCAAGTTGTTGCGTTCCGCCGATGCAATTGGGTGTGCAAGCAAGAGAGGGCAGGGACTGGAGCCCCTGATGCCGCCAGCACATGAAGCACCATGCTTGGAACAGGACCCATGAGTCAGGTCAGCCTTGGTCCCAAAAGATGTGTCAGGCTGCTCTCCCCACCAGCCCAGCTATGGTCACATCAGCCCGCGCATCACCCAGCCCAGCTTCCTGGGACTGTTGAGAGTTGCACTGGGGGCAGGGGCCATGCTAATCTTCTCTGTGTTTAGTCGTTTAGTTGTTTCCGACTCTTTGTGACCCCCATGGACCAGAGCATGCCAGGCACTCCTATCTTCCACGGCATCCCGCAGTTTGGTCAAACTCATGCTGGTAGCTTCGAGAACACCGTCCAACCATCTTGTCCTCTGTCGTCCCCTTCTCCTTGTGCCCTCCATCTTTCCCAACATCAGGGTCTTTTCCAGGGAGTCTTCTCTTCTCATGAGGTGGCCAAAGGATTGGAGCCTCAGCTTCAGGATCTGTCCTTCCAGGGAGCACTCAGGGCTGATTTCCTTCAGAATGGAGAGGTTTGTTCTTCTTGCAGTCCATGGGACTCTCAAGAGTCTCCTCCAGCACCAGAATTCAAAAGCATCCATTTATTTATATGATTTATATGGATAAAAGGCAAGGAAAAACTGTTGAAACTGGTCTGGTGAGATGTGGGGCCTGCAGAGATGAGGCGTGTGGCCTGGGGAACATTTTGAGGGCCAGACAGAAAGCTCTGGAGGGCCACATCCAGCCCTCAGGGCTGAGATCCCCCCACCCTTGGCCTAGAGACCCTTTCCACTTTTCCACCCAGGCTAACGGTGCCCCCCCAATGTAAGAGATGCAATACCTAGTCCTCTGTTGGTCTTATCTGCTGACGGGAAGCTGCCTCGGTCGAGAAACTCATCTCCACGATCAACGAGGACCTTCTTCACCAAGTCATAACCGAAGAGAACCACAGCCTGGTCTGAGCCGAAATACACGGTGAAGATCGGACCGTATTTTTTGCTCATCTGCAAAGACAAAGCAGGGAAGAGAGGGAGCAGGCATCAGGGTGCTGGTGATTGCAGAAGACTAGCGGAAATGGGGGCCATGGGTTAGATTTTTGGGTGTAATAATAATAATAATAATAATAATAATAATAATTATAATTATAATTTATTATTTGTACCCCGCCCATCTGGTTGGGTTTCCCCAGCCACCCTGGGCGGCTTCCAACAAAACACTAAAATACAGTAACCTATTAAACATTAAAAGCTTCCCTAAACAGGGCTGCCTTCAGATGTCTTCTAAAAGTTTGGTAGTTATTTTTCTCTTTGACATCTGCTGGGAGGGCGTTCCACAGGGCGGGCGCCACCACCAAAAAGGCCCTCTGCCTGGTTCCCTGTAATTTCACTTCTCGCGGGGAGGGAATCACCGGAAGCCCCTCGGAGCTGGACCGCAGTGTCCGGGCAGAACGATGGGGGTGGAGACGCTCCTTCAGGTCTACTGGGCCGAGGCCATTTAGGGCTTGAAAGGTCAGCACCAACACTTTGAATTGTGCTTGGAAACGTACTGGGAGCCAATGTAGGTCTTTCAAGACCGGTCTTATATGGTCTCAGCGGCCACTCCCAGTCACCAGTCTAGCTGCCGCATTCTGGATTAGTTGTAGTTTCCGGGTCACCTTCAAAGGTAGCCCCACACAGAGCGCATTGCAGTAGTCCAAGTGAGAGATAACTAGAGCATGCACCATTCTGGCGAGACAGTCTGTGGGCAGGGAGGGTCTCAGCCTGCGTACCAGATGGAGCTGGTAGACAGCTGCCCTGGACACAGAATTGACCTGAGTCTCCATGGACAGCTGTGAGTCCAAAATGACTCCCAGGCTGCGCAGCTGGTCCTTCAGGGGCACAGCTGCCCCAATCAGGACCAGGGAGTCCTCCACACCCGCTCCCCCCCTGTCCCCCCAAAACAGTACTTCTGTCTTGTCAGGATTCAACCTCAATCTGTTAGCCGCCATCCATCCTCCAACCGCCTCCAGGCACTCACACAGGACCTTCACCACCTTCACTGGTTCTGATTTGAAAGAGAGGTAGAGCTGGGTGTCATCCGCATACTGAAGAACCCCCAGCCCAAACCCCCTGATGATCTCTCCCAGCGGCTGCATGTAAATGTTGAAAAGCGTGGGGGAGAGGACGGAGCCCTGAAAATGAAACTTGACTTTTTTTTGGATTCAGAGAAGGGAAATGCTCTGAGAATATGGGACGACTGATTGGCCCGGCGCCATCTGTTCGCCTCACCTTGGAATAGCTGCTTGATAAACATCTGCTGTTGCATAAGCTCCATGCAAACAAATCACAGAGTGTGGAAAGAGAGAAAAAGGAGGGTCAAGAACAGGGCAGACCATGAGACTTTGGGTTATGAAAACATGTTTATCCCCACAAAGAGCCTCTTTGTTTCCCAGCTTGCTCCTTCCCCAAACCTGGTGCTCTGCACCAGAGTTTTCGAACTACAACTTCCACCAGCCCCGGCCATTGCAGTTGGGAGTTGTAGTCCCAGGACACCTGGCGGAGGCAACCAGGGCTCTCTTCCATTCAAAAAACACACAACCATGTAGACAAGGATTAAACGTAAGGTATTGGTTGCCTTTAGAACAGATTTATGAAAGATTTAGAAAACATTGATTAGAATATTTGTGTCAGATTGTATGGGGGAAATACGGAACGACAGATACAATCTTGCTTAAAATGTATATAGGAAGTGCAGCGAAAGCGATGGAAGCCAATCAATGAAATTTTTTTATTATTTTCATATTGAGATATTTGTAGAATAAACTTGGAAGAAATTCTTCCAACTTTTCTTCTTCTTTATTTTTTCTTCTTCTTTTCTCTTTTGTTCCTTTATTCATATATGTGCTTATTTGAAATATATATGTATGTATTTGCAATATTTTGCTTATATTTTGTAACAATTACAGTGGTACCTCTGGATGCGAACAGGATCTGTTCCGGAGCCCCATTCGCATCCTGAAGTGAAAGTAAGATGCGACTGCGCGTCTGTGCTTGCGCGGGTCGCGTATTGCTGCTTCCGTGCATGTGTGTGATGTCATTTTGAGCGTCTGCGCATGTGCGAGCAGCGAAACCTGGAAGTAACAAGCTCCGTTACTTCCGGGTCGCCGCAGAGCGCAACCCAAAAATATTTAAGCTGAAGCGTATTCATCCTGAGGTATGTTGTTGTTGTTTAGTCGTGTCCGACTCTTCGTGACCCCATGGACCAGAGCACACCAGGCACTTCTGTCTTCTGCTGCCTCCCGCAGTTTGGTCAAACTCATGCTGGTAGTGCTCTGGTCCATGGGTGCTCACTGGAAGGACAGATCCTGAAGCTGAGGCTCCAAGACTTTGGCCGCCTCATGAGAAGAGAAGACTCCCTGGAAAAGACCCTGATGTTGGGAAAGATGGAGGGCACAAAGAGAAGGGGACAACAGAGGACAAGATGGTGGGACAGTGTTCTCGAAGCTGCCAAGATGAGTCTGACCAAACTGCGGGAGGCAGTGGAAGACAGGAGTGCCTGGCGTGCTCTGGTCCAGGGGGTCACGAAGAGTCGGACACGACTGAACGACTAAACAGCAAGAAGATGTTTGTCATTATCTACCTGGCCTGGGCCTCTGCCTGGCTCTGCAAGGCCCTGGGCTTAGCTGAAGCCCCAATCCTTACCTCTCGGAAGTTTCCAACCAAGTTCTGCACCTTCAGCTGCAGGAGGTTCCCGACGAATGGAAGCGGTGTTGGCCCAGGAGGCGAGTTTTTTGCCTTAGGTCTTGTCCCCCAAACCAAGAGGAAGACCAGGCAGATCACCAAGAAGATTGTCGCGCTCCCCAGCAGATCCATTGCTGCAGCAGGTAGCAGCTGCAGGCTCCTATCTCCAGATGAGGAAAGTCTACAGTCCAGAGATTATATTCTCCAAACATCAGAGCCAGCGTCGTGATCCAACGGGGCGGGGAGACCAGTTTCCAAACCCTGCCAGATTGTCCAAAGGTTGTTCTATAAGCCCTTGAAACATGTTGTGCTTTTTCAAGACTTGTCTCTACTTTCTGCTGAAAGTTCTTCTCTGGGGTTAACTAGGGAAGAAAGTGTCTCCACCCCAATCATTCTGCCCGGACACTGAGGTCCAGCTCCGAGAACCTTCTGGTGGTTCCCTCTGTGCGAGAAGTGAAGCTACAGGGAACCAGGCACAGGGCCTTCTCGGTGGTGGCGCCCTCCCTGTGGAACGCCCTCCCACTAGATGTCAAGGAAATGAACAACTATCTGACTTTTAGAAGACATCTGAAGGCAGCCCTGTTTAGGGAAGTTTTTAATATTTGATGCTTTATTCTGTTTTTAATCCGTTGGGAGCTGCCCAGAGTGGCTGGGGAAACACCGCCGGATGGACAGGGTAATAATTTTATTATTTATACTCCGCCCATCTGGGCGGCATCCAACAAAATATAAAAATTCATCAAACATTAAAAGCTTCCCTAAACAGGGCTGCCTTCAGATGTCTTCTAAAAGTCATAATAATACTAATAATAATAATGACAGTGGTACCTCGGTTTAAGAACAGTCCTGTTTATGAACAATTTGGTTTACGAACTCTGCAAAACCAGAAGTAGTGTCCCGGTTTGCGAACTTCACCTCGGTCTAAGAACGGAAGCTGAACAGTGGAAGGGCACCGGCAGTGGGAGGCGTCATTAGGGAAAGCGCGCCTCAGTTTAAGAACGGTTTTGGTTTAAGAATGGACTTCAGGAATGGATTAAGTTTGTAAACCAAGGCACCACTGTATTATTATTATTCCTTAGTTACTAGTTACTAGTTAGTTATTATTATTCCTTAGCGGGCACACTCGCTAAACCCTGTCTGTGGTGCCCACCCCTTTACCCCAAATGATGAGACAAGAGACCAGAGTATGGGGCTCAATTTGGCCACAACTTTATCGAGCTTCAGACGTGGGAAACTTGGCACAGGCCTTGGCAGGCAACCCTCTCAGCCTGCCTGGCTGAGGATATGCAGGCACATGAGGTCCAGTGAGAAGGGACCGCAAAGCGCAAACTTACACAGCCTGCCCTTCCACCAACCTCGTGCCGGGAGTTTGACCTACAGGCCGCCGCTCTAGGGCCAGGGACGCCCGGTTTTTGCCCTTTAATGGGCCCTGCAAGCACCGCCACATGGGGAGGGAGCATGAATGCATTCCCCCCGACTTAATGTTAGACTAAAGGCTACCTTGCCAAGGCCTAAAACCGCCCAAGTTGTGACGAAATGCTACTGGGAAGGCGAAACCTGCCAATGCAGGGGAAATTCCTTCCCAGTTCTGAATACAGCAATCAACTTTAAGACCGCAGCAGCGTCCGCTGACCTGGAATGCAAAATATTAGCCTGTAAGGAAAAGAAGCATTAACCTGAAGATCGCTGACCTAGGATGAAATTATAGTGGCAAGAAATTATTAATTAGAGGGAGGGTGGGTGATCCTGGAAGGGAGAAAACCAAAAAAGGCCTCTTTAATGTGGCCTTAACCCCACCCCTGGCCGGCCATCCAGTGTCCTCCCTGGCAGAGGATGGGTCAAAGGCCAGCCCAAGCAGGTGGGTTCCACCTGCCCAGGTGAGACCAGCTCAGTGCTGCAAACCCCGCCCACCTGTGGGGAAGGGAGGGCGAAAACTATCTGATTTTTAGAAGATATCTGAATGCAGCCCTGTTTAGGGAAGTTTTTAATGTTGGGTGTTTTATCGTGTTTCTAATATTCTGTTGAGAACTGGCCAGAGTGGCTGGGGAAACCCAGCCAGATGGGTGGGTTATAAATAATAAATAAATCATCATCATCATCATCATCATCATCATCATCATCATCATCATCCTTGCCAGTAAGCTCTCAAAGTGCAATGGCTCCCAGTTACAAGAAAGGGAATTCCATCTAAACATAGGGGGGAAACTTTCTGAAAGTAAGAGCTGTTTGCTGGTGGAACTGTCTCCCATGGGAGGTTGTGAACTCTCCTTCCTTGAAGGTTGTTAAGCAGAGGCTGGATGGCCATCTGTCAGGGATGCTTTCGTTTGAGATTCCTGCATTGCTGGGGGTTAGACTAGATGACCCTAGAGGTCCCTTTCAACTCTATGAATCCATGATCCCACCTTTTCTTATAGAATCCTAGAATCATAGAGTTGGAAGAGACCACAAGGGCCATTGAGTCCAACCCCCTGCCAAGCAGGAAACACCATCAGAGCACTCCTGACATATGGTTGTCAAGCCTCTGCTTAAAGACCTCCAAAGTAGGAGACTCCACCACACTCCTTGGCAGCAAATTCCACTGTCAAACAGCTCTTACTGTCAGGAAGTTCTTCCGAATGTTTAGGTGGAATCTTCTTTCTTGTAGTTTGGATCCATTGCTCCGTGTCCGCTTCTCTGGAGCAGCAGAAAACAACCTTTCTCCCTCCTCTATGTGACATCCTTTTATATATTTGAACATGGCGATCATATCACCCCTTAACCTCCTCTTCTCCAGGCTAAACATGCCCAGCTCCCTTAGCCGTTCCTCATAAGGCATCGTTTCCAGGCCTTTGACCATTTTGGTTGCCCTCCTCTGGACACGTTCCAGTTTGTCAGTGTCCTTCTTGAATTGTGGTGCCCAGAACTGGACACAGTACTCCAGGTGAGGTCTGACCAGAGCAGAATACAGTGGCACTATTACTTCCCTTGATCTAGATGCTATACTCCTATTGATGCAGCCCAGAATTGCATTGGCTTTTTAAGCTGCCGCGTCACACTGTTGGCTCATGTCAAGTTTGTGGTCAACCAAGACTCCGAGATCCTTTTCACATGTACTGCTCTCAAGCCAGGTGTCACCCATCTTGTATTTGTGCCTCTCATTTTTTTTTTGCCCAAATGCAATACTTTACATTTCTCTCTGTTAAAGTTCATCTTGTTTGTTTTGGCCCAGTTCTCTAATCTGTCAAGGTCGTTTTGAAGTGTGATCCTGTCCTCTGGGGTGTTAGCCACCCCTCCCAGTTTGGTGTCATCTGCAAATTTGATCAGGATGCCCTTGAGTCCATCATCCAAGTCGTTGATAAAGATGTTGAATAAGACCAGGCCCAAGACAGAACTCTGTGGCACCTCACTAGTCACTCTTCTCCAGGATGAAGAGGAACCATTGATGAGCACCCTTTGGGTTCGGTCAGTCAATGTTTCTGCATTGTTGAAAAATGACTCTGAACTGGAGCAATAAATGAGGCTGCATTTTAACCTGTATTTTAACCTGTATTTTAAATTGCCCCCCCCC
Source organism: Podarcis liolepis (assembly GCF_965112155.1). Lineage (NCBI taxonomy): Eukaryota > Metazoa > Chordata > Lepidosauria > Squamata > Lacertidae > Podarcis > Podarcis liolepis. The sequence goes on from NC_139563.1 coordinate 4,359,363, forward strand.
CTATTATGTTTTCACTGTAATTTTACTGGTGTTGGCTGCCCTGAGCCCAGCTCTGGCTGAGGAGGGCGGGGTATAAATAAATTATTATTATTATTATTATTATTATTATTATTATTATTATTATTATTATATCTCAGTCCATAGAGCATGAGACTCTTCATCTCAGGGTTGTGGTTATAAGATGAAAAATATGAAATAGTTGCACTTGAGTTGAAATGACAAAGTCCAAGTAAATAACATTAATGTCATCCAGTTATCAGATATCGTTCCAGCTGTGCGACACTTGTGGCAGTGGCAAGGGGTGAACTTTTTTAAAAGTGCAAATAGATGTGGAGAAAAGAACAGAGGTCACTAAGTTATTACGCATCTATTAATTTCAGTTCCTCTTATTTCTTCGAGTTTTGAGAGGAATCCAAACTGACAATTTCCCAATGACTAATGTAATACTTGCTTGCTTCTTTACACAATATTTTGGTTTTTTTAAACTATTATTATTTGGGCTTCAATTAGCATTCTGCTATTTGTCTGCTATCTAGTTTGAGCTTCCTTGTAAAAATAATCTAAAGGTATGCTGAAGGAAGTTTAAATGTTTTCTTTTTATTGTGATTTAAAAGATGTGACCAACGTAACAGTTTTGCAACCTCATGGTTGCAAGAATATATCTGAAGCTTGGATAATCCCCCCCCCAAAAAAATTTAAAAAAAAAATTGGGCCGGATCCAGCCCCTGGGCCTTAGTTTGCTGAACCATGGATTAGCTGGATAGCCTGGCCATTCTTTTGTGATGATAAATACTTAATTCCTGAGACCAGGTCACAGGCTCACCCTATTCACACCCAAATGTGCCCTTAAGGCAGGATTTGTGAGCGCAGAGACAATGGGGAGGCTTTTTCAATTTCCATCCAAACCGCAGAGGAATATTTGAGGTCACTGAAAGAGTTAAAATGGCTTTAGGACTGTTCTCCTGTACTATTTCAGACAAGTGGTTTATATGCTTATATATGTCTTTGCTTTGTACATTTACAAACATTTATTTTATATATATAAGACCTTAGAATTCCTATTGTTGTTGTTGTTTAGTCGTGTCCGACTCTTTGTGACCCCCTGGACCAGAGCACGCCAGGCACTCCTGTCCTCCGCTGCCTCCTGCAGTTTGGTCAAACTCAGGCTGGTAGCTTCCAGAACACTGTCCCACCATCTTGTCTAAAAAAAGATGAGCGCCGCAACCCCAGAGTCGGCCACGACTAGACCTAATGGCCAGGGGTCCCTTTACCTTTAACTTTAAACTACCCATAATACCCTGAGTAAAACACACACATCATAACCATGTCACAAATTGGGAGGGGTTTTCTGACAGATACCTGAGTATCAGGTTTGTCCCTGTCCCTCTCTTGACCTCCACCTCACACCCATTAAGTAATGCAAGGTTCCTGTTTCCCAGCCAACTTGTTACTGTTCCTGTTTCCCAGCCAACTTAATCACACTCTGGGTTTGCTATTGTCTCCAGAATTCTAGAAAAATGCAACCTGTGTTGCTGATGGAAGTTGTGCGACTCATGCAACACGTTGGCGATTAATATACACAGAACAATAATTATGCATACCTTATCAACCTTCTGAGAAAAATATAAAACATTAAACAAAGCCACAGAGACTTGCCAACTACCCAGCCTAAAATGAATTTATAATTTCTGGTTTCAATAGATTTTTCAAAGGCTTAACTCAGTCCTTTAGATAAGTTAATGAAGATACCAACAAAAGGTGAGTTTGGTGTAATAATAATAATAATAATAATAATAATAATAATAATAATAAATTTTATTTATATCCCGCCCTCCCCAGCCAAAGCCGGGCTCAGGGCGGCTAACAACAATCAAATAATCAGTTAAATAATCACACAATCTAAAAATATTCCATTATAAAATTAATTAAATCAAATTGATGGCAACCAATTATGCAGAATTCTGTGCAGGTTGCCAGAGGAGGGAGTCAGGCTGCGCCCTGACCAAAGGTCTGGCGGAACAACTCTGTCTTGCAGGCCCTGCGGAAAGATGGCAGGTCCCGCAGGGCCCTAGTCTCTTTTGACAGAGCATTCCACCAGATTGGAGCCGCAGCCAAGAAGGCCCTGGCTCTAGTTGAGGCCAGCCTAACCTCTCTGAGGCCTGGGACCTTGAGGATGTTATTATTTGCAGACCGTAGGTTTCTCTGTGGGGCATACCAGGAGAGGCGGTCCCGTAGGTACGAGGGTCCTAGGCCGTATAGGGCTTTAAAGGTTAGAACCAGCACCTTAAACCTGATCCTGTACTCCACCGGGAGCCAGTGCAGCTGGTATAATACCGGATGAATGTGCTCTCGCAGCGAAGACCCCATAAGGAGTCTCGCCGCGGCATTCTGCACCCGCTGGAGTTTCTGGGTCAGTCTCAAGGGCAGCCCCACGTAGAGCGAGTTACAATAATCCAGTCTGGAGGTGACCGTCGCATGGATCACAGTGGCTAGGTCAGGACGAGAGAGATAAGGGGCCAACTGCTTAGCTTGGCGGAGATGAAAAAATGCCGCCTTTGTTATAGCTGTAATCTGCGACTCCATAGAAAGGGAGGTATCGAAGATTACACCCAAACTCCTAACGGACGGTGCTGGCACTAATTGCACCCCCGCAAGAGATGGGAGTTGCCCCCCTGATCCCATATCTTCCCGCCCCAGCCAGAGGACCTCTGTCTTCGAAGGATTTAACTTCAACCGGCTCCCACGTAACCATCCAGCCACAGCTTCCAGACATCTGGTCAGTGTGTCTGGGGCCGAGTCAGGATGGCCATCCATCAACAGATAGAGTTGGGTGTCATCAGCATACTGATGGCAACCCAGCCCAAAACTCCGGACAAGCTGGGCGAGGGGGCGCATAAAGATGTTAAAAAGCATCGGGGAGAGAATTGCACCCTGAGGCACTCCACACACCAAGGAGTGGCGTGATGACAATTCCCCCCCAAGCGCCACCCTCTGTCCCCGACCAGAGAGAAACGAGCGCAGCCATTGAAGGACTGTGCCCTGGATCCCCACGTCGGCAAGGCGGTGGTCCAGGAGTTCGTGATCGACCATGTCAAAGGCTGCTGACAGATCTAGAAGAATCAGCAGCCCTGACCCGCCTCGATCCAGCTGCCTGCGGAGATCATCTGTTAGGGCGACCAGAGCCGTCTCGGTCCCATGACCAGCGCGGAAGCCGGACTGGAATGGGTCCAGAGCAGATGTTTCATCCAGAAACCTACCAAGCTGTTCAGCAACCGCTGAACAATACCGCGAGATGCTAGTGGAGTTGTGTTGTTGTTGTTTAGTCATTTAGTCATTTCTGACTCTTTGTGACCCCCTGGACCAGAGCACGCCAGGCACTCCTGTCTTCCACTGCCTCCCACAGTTTGGTCAAAATCATGCTGGTAGCTTCGAGAACACTGCCCCACCATCTCATCCTCTGTCGTCCCCTTCTCCTTGTGCCCTCCATCTTTCCTAGCATCAGGGTCTTTTCCAGGGAGTCTTCTCTTCTCCTGAGGTGGCCAAAGTCTTGGAGCCTCAGCTTCAGGATCTGTCCTTCCAGGGAGGCCTCAGGGCTGATTTCCTTCAGAATGGAGAGGTTGGATCTTCTTGCAGTCCATGGGACTCTCAAGAGTCTCCTCCAGCACCAGAATTCAAAAGCATCCATTCTTCGGCAACCAGCCTTCTTTATGGTCCAGCTAGTGCAGTTGTAGATAGATGTTTAGACATTGTAGACAATGAAGTTGTAGACGACAGGGTGCCGGCGTTTGGCACCAGTTTCGCCCTGGCAGTCCAAGTAATCAAGAGGCCACTGTTCGCCCCCAATGGGCCCTTTTACTGGGGCTTGCAGGTAGCTCACTCTCAAGGTGGTTTTCCAGGCTTCATCAGTGCTCTAATCTCAAAGTCTTGATATGTATATTAATATTCAATCTTATAGAAAATACTCTTTCTTGGCTTAAGCTTAAGCGTCTGATTTGCAAGATTGAATATCAATATACCGTATTTTTCGCTCCGTAAGATGCACCTGACCATAAGATGCACCTAGTTTTTAGAGGGCGAAAGCAAGGGGGAAAATATTCTTTAAAGGGAGCGCTGAGCAGAGCCTATATGCATCCCAGGTTCTGCTCAGCGCTCCCTTTCATGAGCCGCGTGGAGCGTGTGTGCGGCGCTTGCAGGCTTTTCCCCGAGGAAGGAGAAGTGCAGCCCGTCAGTCCCTTCCGCCACCTCCTGGAAAAGTCCCAAGAGCTGCGCTCCCTTTAAAGAGCTGTGTGGAGTGTGTGTTGGGGGCTTTTCCCCAAGAAGGGAGAAGGGCCTGACGGGCAGCCCTTCTCCCTCCTCGGGGAAAAGCCCCCAAGAGCCCCACACACACTCCATGCAGCTCTTTAAAGGGAGCGCTGAGCAGAGCCTCCCACCTGCATTCGCTCCATAAGACGCACATATATTTCCCCTTACTTTTTAGGAGGGGGGAAGTGCGTCTTATGGAGTGAAAAATACAGTACATATTGTCTCCAGAATGGCTACCTGTCTGCCACCCAGGTGTCAGGATGCCAGAGATTATCATCTAGGCCAGTGGTGTCCAAACTTTTTTCAAAGAGGGCCAGATTTGATGAAATGAAGGGCTGTGGGGGTGAACTTGACCTTTTTTTAGGATTGAAGTTGTTGAGGGTTTTTTTATGATTTTACCCCAAAGTTGTTGAGCTTCTTTTAGGACTGAAGTTGTTGTTGTTGAGGGTTTTTTTAGGATTTTACCCCAGAAACTAAACTGCCACAGAGGCCAGATTAAACCGACCAGCGGACCAGATTAAGCCCCCGAAACAGACTTTGGACATGCCTGACCTAGGCAGAGGGGCTGCTGAGTACTTGGGCTCATGCTTTAGGGATTTTTCTTCTTCTTCTTTGGCGATCCCTCATGGCCAAATAAGATTGTCTTCCATAAACACAGTCTTAACAATGAGTCCGTAAGTGACTGTGGAGACCAATTCTGGACCCACACGTCCTTCCACAGTGGGGACATTGGCTTCTGGGCGGGAGTTGATCATGGTGAGGGTTTGCCAAGCTTGCCTTCCTCTTAGCACGTTTCTCCCTTGCATCCTGAGTTCGAGTGTCTTCAAAGCCCATGACACCTTTGGTAAAGGCTGCTCTCCAATTGGAGCTCTTGCAGGCCAGTGTTTCCCAGTTGTCAGTGTTTATACTACATTTTTTGAAATTTGCCTAGAGACAGTCTTTAAACCTCTTTACGCATTACGCTTTCCATTTTTAAGTTCGGAATAGAGTAGTTGCTTTGGAAGACGATCATCAGGCATCCGTACAACATGACCAGTCCAACGAAGTTGATGTTGAAGAATCATTGCTTCGAGACTGGTGATCTTGGCTTCTGCCAGTACACTGATATTAGTTCACCTGTCTTCCCAAGTGATGTGTAAAAATTTTCAGAGACACAATTGATGGAATTTTTCAAGGAGTTGAAGATGGTGTTTATAAGTGGTCCATGTTTCACAAGCCTACAGTAAGGTGGGTAGTACAATAGCTTTGTCAACAAGCCTTTTGGTTTCCCAGCGAATGTCCCGGTCCTCAAACACTCTGCACTTCGATTGGGAGAAAGCCACACTCGCAGAGCTCAGGCGATGCTGGATTTCGGCATCAATGTTGTCCCTTGTGGAAAGATAACTGCCCAGGTAGGAGAAGTGATCAACATTTTCCAATGTTACACTATTCAGTTGGATTTGTGGCGAGAGATTATCACCTAGGCAGAGGGGCTGCTGAGTACGTGGACTCATGTTTTAGAGATTATGGCTGCCCTCCTGTCCCAAGCTCCCCTCTTGTTAGCCATTTCCTTCCTGAACAGAACAACATTGGAGTGGCGTAAATCCAACACTGGAGTGATTTTATATGAATTTCTGAAGGTTTTCTGCTACGGGGAAGGGAAATACAGTGGTACCTCAGGTTACATACGCTTCAGGTTACATACCCTTCAGGTTACAGACTCCGCTAACCCAGAAATAGTGCTTCAGGTTAGGAACTTTGCTTCAGGATGAGAACAGAAATCGTGCTCCGGCCGCGTGGCGGCAGCAGGAGGCCCCATTAGCTAAAGTGGTGCTTCAGGTTAAGAACAGTTTCAGGCTAAGAACGGACCTCAGGAATGAATTAAGTACTTAACCTGAGGTACCACTGTACTATGTAACCTTGAACAAGATACAGTGTAGCAAAACTGTGGTGGATTTTATGGAGATATTATTATTATTATTATTATTATTATTATTATTATTATTATTATTTATTAAAGATTTTGTTGATTTGCAAAAGTGTGCAATGTCTCTCTCTTGTGCCCCCCCACATGTAACATTTTTACAAATCATTTTCATTTGTTATGGGGATATTTATAAAAATGAATGGTGTCGGTTTGGAGCATGGCCTGGGGGTTTAACTGTAAACACCCTCCCTCCTCATAAATTCTGATGGGGGTCCTTCTCTTGAATTGCTCCTGCTTCCTTACGCCTGAGTGCTTTGTGCTTGTGTAGTTTTGCCGGCTCCACAACTGAATGTTTGTGTGGTTTTTTTTAAAATAAATTTTTAAAAATAAGGCCCACAGCTGGTGTTCTTTATGTTCTGCAGCTAAAAGAAATAGGAACAATCAGTGGCGTAGCGTGGGTTGTCAGCACCCGGGGCAAGGCAAGTAATTTGCGCCCCCTAACCCGTGGATTTGCGCCCCCTAACCCGTGGATTTGCGCCCCCTAACCTGTGGATTTGCGCCCCCTAACCCTAACCCCCAGATGTTGCGCCCAGTGCGGCCGGCCCCCCCCTGCACCCCCCACGCTACGCCACTGGGAACAATCATCAGTGGGGATCATTAGACAGGAAGGAACGCATTGCTTCACCTTTGAAGTTGCAGAAATCCCCCCACCAAAAAAAAATCTGGACTATTGCAATTTCCTTTTTGAGCAGAGGAAAGAGAAAATTGGGAAATTCCTTCCGAAGATGCTCTGCTGGCTCGGTGACGCCTTGACTGGCACGCATGTCTTGTGAAAGGACCGGGGGTGGGTATCTGTTGGGAAAGTCCCTTCGAGGGCTTTCCCAGGGACTTATGAAACCCACTCCCTACCCAGAGAACCTCAGCATTTAAGCAGCATTTAAAAAGGACCTTCTTTGGGGACCAGATAAGAGATCTGAGATCTTGCTGCAGGCAAGCTGCACTCAAGATGATGAGCCGCCTTTGGAGAATCGTATTCGTCCTTGGCTTTTCTGCAGCCGCCATTGCTCTGGCCCCAGAGCGAGTGGAGCTCAGCTACGAGGAAGCCGTTTCCTTAACCGCTGAACTCTACAGCCAAAATGCAGAGGTGGCTTTTGCCTTCTGGCTCCTGGAAGCCAAGCCACAGCCAGACTGGGTAAGTGAGCGGCTGGATCCGCTGTGTTGTGCAGAGTGGACCTTATGTGACTTGGGGCCAATCGGTGCCGCCCTGCCTCGGTTTTCTTCTGTAAAATGGGCCCATTAACTATACTCTGGTATATTCTAAAAACGTAAAGGGTCCAGTCGTGGCTGACTCTGGGGTTGTGGAGCTCATCTCGCTTTATTGGCTGAGGGAGCCGGCGTACAGCTTCCGGGTCATGTGGCCAGCATGACTAAGCCGCTTCTGGCGAACCAGAGCAGCACACGGAAACACCGTTTACCTTCCCGCCGGAGCGGTACCTGTTTATCTACTTGCACTTTGACGTGCTTTCGAACTGCTAGGTTGGCAGGAGCAGGGACCAAGCAATGGGAGCTCACCCCGTCATTGTGGGGATTCGAACCGCTGACCTTCTGATCGGCAAGTCCTAGGCTCTGTGGTTTAACCCACAGCGCCACCCGCCTCCCTCTGGTATATCCTACACTGGATTATTGCGATGCTCGCCAGTGCTCATGTATATGTTTCTGTGTCTGTGTATGATTTTAATAGCATCAAACAGGACCAATACTAGGCTTTATTTCACCCGGGTCAAAGACCCCCAAAAACCAACTAGCAAACCCTCCCCCCGGGTAGGTACGTCTCTGGCATGAAATCACACAAATTCTGTATAGCATACAACCTAACTTGTTCTATTTCAGTTTGTAAAATTTATATACTGCTCGACTGTTGAAAACCTCAGTGCTGTTTACAGAATGGATAAAACAGTAAGATCAATTCCTCAAAACATTTAAGACATTTATTTTTTTCTTTTTGGGAAAAGAAAACAGCCATAAACTACAAAACATGCCAGCAGTTTAAATTTCTAGGTTGGGCTGTCGTGAGTCAAAATGGGCACTTCCTTCACATTGAGCTGCCTCGATGCAAACAATTAATAATAATAAAATGCAAGGCATTTGTCTAAGTTTGATTGGAAGCCAATTCTCACAGTGGTTCTAAAGCGGAGCTGTTCCACTTGGCACCGGTTCAGCTCCAAAATTAAAAAGAGCTTCAAAGAGCTGTTGGGCAGAGCGGCCGGCTGTGATGCTCAGAAATTAATCCCCTCCAGGGACTGGAAAGATGGAGCTGTTCCCAGAATTCACGATTATCTCCCTGGGAATGTCCGCCTTCTTCTTAGGACCCCCGGAGCGAAGAGCCTCAGGATCTGGAATTTTCTGTGAAAGAGACAACGTGCTCAGCTGCTGAGCTGCTGACTGCGGCCAACTGTGACTTCAAGGAAGATGGGGTAAGCAGCCCCACGTATTTCCCCTACAGCTGTTGTTGTTTGTTGTTTAGTCATTTAGTCGTGTCCGACTCTTCGTGACCCCCTTGGCCAGAGCACGCCAGGCACTCCTGTCTTCCACTGCCTCCTGCAGTTTGGTCAAACTCATGTTTGTAGCTTCGAGAACACAGTCCAACCATCTCGTCCTCTGTCATCCCCTTCTCCTTGTGCCCTCCATCTTTCCCAGCATCAGGGTCTTTTCCGGGGAGTTTTCTCTTCTCATGAGGTGGACAAAGTATTGGAGCCTCAGCTTCAGGATCTGTCCTTCCAGTGAGCACTCAGGGCTGATTTCCTTCAGAATGGAGAGGTTTGATCTTCTGGCAGTCCATGGGACTCTCAAGAGTCTCCTCCAGCACCAGAATTCAAAAGCATCCATTCTTCGGCGATCAGCCTTCTTGATGGTCCAGCTCTCACTTCCATACATCAATACTGGGAAAACCATGGCTTTTACTATACGGACCTTTGTTGGCAAGGTGATGTCTCTGCAAAAAAAAGCAGAGCAATTATTTATCGACAGGTAAAAAATAACACTAGTTGCGTCTTTGCAAAGATTTCAGGTCAGATTGAAGACACTATGTTCTGTATATATTATTGTATGAATCTTCTTGGGGTAGCCCCCCCCCCCCCCCGCTTCTCATTTTCAGACTTTTTCATAAAGGCCAACAAATTGTTTTAAAATTAGGCGGTTCCTGCCTCATGTAAACAAGTAGGTCACACACAGGGTAGTTTCATATGTAGCTCCTGTGAGAAAGTTATGAACCAGAGACTTTGAAGGGATCCCGAGGGTCATCTATTCCAACCCCCTACAATGCAAGAATCTGAACTTGATCCTGCATTTTTTAGGTGAAAGTGTACATTAAGAGAAGCCTGGAGAAGAGGAGGTTAAGGGGTGATATGATAGCCATGTTCAAATATATAAAAGGATGTCACATAGAGGAAGGAGAAAGGTTGTTTTCTGCTGCTCCAGAGAAGTGGACACGGAGCAATGGATCCAAACTACAAGAAAGAAGATTCCACCTAAACATTAGGAAGAACTTCCTGACAGTAAGAGCTGTTCAACAGTGGAATTTGCTGCCAAGGAGTGTGGTGGAGTCTCCTTTTTTGGAGGTCTTTAAGCAGAGGCTTGACAGCCATATGTCAGGAGTGCTCTGGTGGTGTTTCCTGCTTGGCAGGGGGTTGGACTCAATGGCCCTTGTGGTCTCTTCCAACTCTATGATTCTATGATTCTATTCTAAGAGTGCACACGTTCACAGAAATAATATATGAAAAATGTATATATTAGGCCAAATTGCTTGCAAAAATTGCACTAAAACATTGACTTAAAAAACGCTCAAACTGATGCTGAAATATTGGGAATTATTATTTTTTTATTTTGCATTTTTTATTGAAAAATAAAAAGTACAAAAATTCAACTGCACAGAGCATGATAAGACACAAAAAAGGAGATACAGTATCCATGTAGAAAACAAAACAGAACAACAACAAGAAGAAGATATTTAACGATATTTGAAATTACAGTAATGATATTTGGAGTTCATTTTGATAAATATCATATTAGCTTTTAACGATATTTGAAATTAATGATATTTGGAGTTCGTTTTGATAAATATCATATTAGGTTTTAACGATATTTGAAATGAATGATATTTGGAGTTCATTTTGTTAAATATCATATTATGCTAAGGTCCGGTTCATTCCAATAATCATTTGTAATGTACACAATGCCAAGAATGAAACGTAAAACTGGAAAAATGGGGAAACTGAGATAAACTGAAATTGACAGGTCCACCCATCCCTACTGAGCGCCTGAGGGGATTTGCAGATGGGTGGCGGCAAAAGCTGGCCAGCTGACCTGGACAGAGCGACTTCTTGTGTCGTAATAGTCAGAAAACACACACACACACACACACACACACATACACAATGGCAAGAAGATAAATCAAAGCAAGCTGTTGCTGTCGATCTGCAGATGGAGCCCATGCTAAGGGCACAGAACGAGGGGCTGGCAGAAAGTTGGCAACCCTTAGGCGTTGGTTTGCCGGTCGATGGCAGGGAGCCAGTTTCACAGAACTGTAGAGATGGAAGGGACCCAAGGGTCATCTAGCCCAACCCCATGAAATGCAGCTGTTGTTGACTTCCTTTCCGAATTGTCCTTAGCTCTCAGCCGCCCTTTGGCTTACGAGGGACAGGCAGATGGGGACTGTGTTTTCTCCTTTCTCCACTCAAGGCAAGCTAAACAGCCATTTTGTCGTTCTATTATTATTATTATTATTAATTGAATTTATTGAATTTCCGCAGGTGGTGAAGGAGTGTTCTGCGACGTTCTCCATCCAGCAGCAGATTCCTGTTCAGCTCAGTTGTGACCCCGTGGGTCAGAAGGAGGCAAGTTTACCTCAGGAGTAAATGTGGGGTTGATTTTCTCTCCTAAGTGCCCAGAGGCGCAAAACCGGAAATTTAGCGCATGGATGAAAAACCTTAGATGATAATAATAATAATAATAATAATAATAATAATAATAATAATAATAATAATTAATAATATTTTATTGATATCCTGCCCTCCTCCCCAGCCGAAGCCGGGCTCAGAGCGGCTAACAACAGTAAAAGTAACACCATTTACATAAAATCACAATCAATTAATTGAAATACATTCTAAAATCCATTCATTCTAAAATCAATTCAGAATCAAATTAATGGCAACCACTGGGCTACAGTTCTAGGAGGATTATGCATGGATGTCAATAGGAAGCGCAATACTGGGAAAGCCTTCTTTGCCAACCTGTCTCCCACATATATTTTAGACTACAACTCCCATCAGCGCCAGTCACTGCATGATGGAAGTTGTAGTCCAACACCTGGCAGGCCTCAGGTTAGCAAAACCTGTCTTGCAGTGTGGCAGAGATGGACAAGGCTTGTTTCACAGTGGGGACGAGAGTGCCGTCTTCCAGGGCGCTCTTTGCCGATCCTTCACATGCCACATAAATAAGATTTTTCTCAGAGCAGAAAGGGCCCTCTGCCTGGTTCCCTGTAACCTCACTTCTTGCAATGAGGGAACCGCCAGAAGGCCCTCGGAGCTGGATCTCAGTGTCCGGGATGAACGATGGGGGTGGAGACGCTCCTTCAGCTATGGTTAAGTATGGAAGTATCTGTCAATTGCGATTCTCATGTTTCAGTCTTAAATTCAGTTCTTCACGTCTTGCAGAGATTTGCAGACTTTTTGAAAGATCATCACCATTTTAGTGAAAATCTCTCCTAATAAGCAAATAATAATATTTATACATACATACATACATACATACATACATACGGGACGCGGGTGGTGCTGTGGGTAAAAGCCTCAGCGCCTAGGACTTACCGATCGAAAGGTTGGTGGTTCGAATCCCCGCGGCGGGGTGCGCTCCCGTCGCTCGGTCCCAGCGCCTGCCAACCTAGCAGATTGAAAGCACCCTCGGGTGCAAGTAGATAAATAGGGACCGCTTACTAGCGGGAAGGTAAACGGCGTTCCGTGTGCTGCGCTGGCTCGCCAGATGCAGCTTGTCACGCTGGCCACGTGACCCGGAAGTGTCTTCGGACAGCGCTGGCTCCCGGCCTCTAGAGTGAGATGAGCGCACAACCCTAGAGTCTGTGAAGACTGGCCCGTACGGGCAGGGGTACCTTTACCTTTACATACATACATACATACATACATACATAACATACCCCGCCCATCTGGCTGGGATTCCCCAGCCAGGCTGGGCAGCTCCCAACAGAATATTAAAAATACAATAAAACATCAAACATTAAAAACTTCCCCAAACAAGGCTGCCTTCAGGTGTCCTCTAAAAGCCAGAGAGTTGTTTATTTCCTTGACATCTGATGGGAGGGCATTCCACAGGGCGGGCGCCACCACCGAAAAGGCCCTCTGCCTGGTTCCCTGTATCCTCACTTCTCGCAGCGAGGGAACCGCCAGAAGGCCCTCGGCGCTGGACCTCAGTGTCCGGGTAGAACGATGGGGGTGGAGATGCTCCTTCAGGTATACTGGACCGAGGCCGTTTAGGGCTTTAAAGGTCAGCACCAACACTTTGAATTGTGCTCGGAAACGTACTGGGAGCCAATGAAGATCTCTGGACCAATAATAATAATTTATAATATATACCAACTCTGCTTCTCTTTTCCCTCTAGCGGATTCGTGCCAGGAGGGCTGTGATTCGTAATTTAGTAAAGAAAGTCAAGAAAAAGTTCAGGAAGCATCGGCCTGGAAGTTTCTCTCTGATTGCCCACGCGGGAGGTGGGCGACACCGTGGACGGATTGCGTGAGAAGATTTGGATATCGCCGCCCAAGGGAGAAGACGCCATCGCTGCTGCGGGTATTTTAACAGAGCCTGACAAAGACTTTCCCGCTTTAGGAATGACGCAAGGCAGGATCCGGCCGCTTGCCTGCAAAGCAGTTTCTTCTGCAGAATGCTGAACAGGCCTTTCAGATCCTGCCTTCGATTTCCCGCCTGCTTGTAATATGTTCAGAATAAATTATTGCGATGTTTGAACCCTCCTGTTCCTCCTCGCTACTCATTTTCACGAGAGCAGGCCTGTCTTTTGCAAAAAAGAATATATATATCATAGAATCGGAGAGTTGGAAGTCATCTAGTCCATAGCTGTCAACGTTTCAGTTATTTAAAGGGAAATTCCCTTATTCCAAATGTGATTCCTCGCAAGAAAAGGGAAAAGTTGACAGCTATGATCTAGTCCAGTCTCCTTGGAATGGAGGAATCACATCTAAAGCACCCATGGCAGTTGGCCGTCCAACCCCTGCTTAAAAATAGGGTTGCAATATTTTCGGAAATTCACAGACGCAGCCCGTTTTCAGCCCTTGTAAGCTGAAATGTCGGGGGAAACTCACAACCTCCTGAAGAATTCTGTTCCACTATTGAACTTCTGTTACCATCAGAAAGTTCTTCCTGGCGTTGAGTAGGAATCTCCTTCCTTGTAATTTGAAGCTGTGGGTTCGAGTCCTACCCTCCGGAACAGGAGAAAACAAGCTGGTTCCTTCTTCCATGTGACATCCTTTAAGATATTTGAAGATGGCCTATTGAACAATTTTGGAACAAAATATATGAAGAAATCAAAAAGATGTTTAAAACATCTTTTAGTAGAAAACCGGAGGCATTCCTTTTAGGTATAATCACAAACGATACTCCTGACAATCAAAGGAAAGTATTTCTCTATGAGACAACAGCTGCCAGGATACTCATAGCAAAAAAATGGAAAGGGAGAAAAATTCCACAAATGAAAGAATGGCAAATTAAATTTTGTGACTATATGAATCTGGCAAGACTCACAGCGTTCATAAGGGGACAATCAGACCAAAAATTATTGAAAGAATGGGGATGTGCTAGAGAGTATATGAAAAAACATTGTTCTGGAGTAAGCATATCGGTATGTAACGAATGATGCTTTGCAGGGTTAAAGAAAGAGAAAAATGGTGCAAAAAGTATAAAGATAGAGGTAATCTACATTAGACACAACAATTTAGAAAGAGTAAAAATTTTGAGGTCTTAGAACAAAGTAAGGAAGTGAATATGTATGTAATAACTAGATTAGAATGATGATATCGTTTTATTTGTAGATGTGTGTTCTTTTTTCTTTTGTGGTTTTTTGGGACTGTTTGTACTGTTTTATTTTGGATTCAATGTTTGTTTGAATCCAATTTTTGTAATTTTGCACTGAAAATAAAAAAAATAAAAAAGATATTTGAAGATGGCTCTCATATCTCCTCTCAGTTTCCTCTTATCCAGGCTAAATCTACTCCTTCAACCATTCCTCATCAGGCTCAGTTTTCAGACCCTTGATCATCTTGGTCACCCTCCCCTGTCCACCTTCCAGCTTGTCAATATCCTTCTTAAACTGTGGTACCCAGAACTGGACACTGTGTTCCAGGCGTGTCCAAATTTAGTTGGAGTGGCAACCCAACATTTTATTATTTTTTTTTTAAATATTTTTTTATTTCATTTTCCACCGTGATAACACAAACCACAAAGCAAGATGATACACAAAAACCGAAAAAGAAAAAATAAGAAACAGAAAAAAGAAAAAAGAAGGGACAATAAACATATAAACAATAAAAACTAACTTAATTCTTCACAAATCCAACCTTTTAAACATCTTGGTTGACTTCCTCAAATCCCTCCCTTCTGAGTTTCCTTGTAATTAAAAGTAACAGCTTTCCAATATCATTATTAAACTAAAACAATTTCCAATTATAGTCCATCCTATTCACTTTTCTTAACATTCTAAATCCCATTTATTTAATTATAACTTAATTTAATCCTAGGCCTATTTGTTTCTTTCAAGTCGTTTCTAATTTTTTATATTACAATATTTATTCAAATAGTCCTTAAATTTCCTCCAGTCCTCTTGGAACTCCTCTTCTTTCTGGTCGTGGATTCTTCCGGTCAGGTCAGCTAGCTCCGAAAAGTCCATCATCTTCATCTGCCAATCTTCCACTGTTGGTAGTTCTTGTTTTCCAATTTTTAGCAAGTAATATTTGGGCGGCCGCTGTGGCATACAAAAATAATTTAACATCTTTCTTGGGCTCAACCCAGCATTTTATTGTCATGTGGAATTTTTTTTTGCCATAGGTCTTTGGGTCCCGTCGACCATGTGCATTTTAACCGCAGACTTGCTCATTTTATAACCAGTGCGCCGGAGGAATCATAGAATCATAGAATCCTAGAGTTGGAAGAGACCACAAGGGCCATCGAGTCCAACCCCCTGCCAAGCAGGAAACACCATCAGAGCACTCCTGACATATGGTTGTCAAGCCTCTGCTTAAAGAATCCTTAAAATCTGCTTAAAATTGGAATCCAGGCCAATTTTACTCTGCCTCCCTAGTCATGTGGAATTTGTCAAAGTATTTATAGTACTTACAAAACTCTTCACAGCAAGAACACCAACCGTCTGGTTGTAGGATATTGCTTCACAAGCTCTAAAAACATGGTCACCTAAGCAATGTCAGATATAACTGGATATTTTTTAATTGCTCTAATGATAAAGTCCATTGTGGCAAGTATCTGTGGGACGGCTGAGTTTGCATTTTGCCATTGAGCAGGTCAATGAAATGTTGGCTTGTTGCCAGACCCAGTTGTGGATCATTATTGACACATAGGGCAATGGTATTATTTCTTATTTCGACTAAGCAAACCACATAACCCTTGGATTAACTATTAACTAATCCTGGCAACGGGTTTGGTGTTGGTTCGCCACAAGGTGGTTGGGGTCATGAAGAGTCGGACACGACTAAACAACTAAACAACAACAACAGTTGCAAAAGGTTTGTATAGTTCAAGCTATGGTTTTCCCAGTTGTGATGTATGGAAGTGAGAGCTGGACCATCAAGAAGGTTGATCGCCAAAGAATGGATGTTTTTGAATTATGGTGCTGGAGGAGACTCTTGAGAGTCCCATGGACTGCAAGAAGATCAAACCTCTCCATTCTGAAGGAAATCAGCCCTGAGTGCTCACTGGAAGGACAGATCCTGAAGCTGAGGCTCCAAGACTTTGGCCACCTCAGGAGAAGAGAAGACTCTCTGGAAAAGACCCTGATGTTGGGAAAGATGGAGGGCAGAAGGAGAAGGGGACGACAGAGGACGAGATGGTTGGACAGTGTTCTCGAAGCTACCAGCATGAGTTTGACCAAACTGCAGGAGGCAGTGGAAGACAGGAGTGCCTGGCGCGCTCTGGTCCAGGGGGTCACGAAGAGGCGGACACGACTAAATGACTAAACAGCAACAGTTGCAAAAGGTGTTTTACTATTACTATTCATGTTTATTGAAGGTTTCCATGACTGACTATTGCAGATAACCTCTGATGGAACCTGCAAACCGAGTTGCAATCGTCACTCAAAGCAATTTATGGGCAATTTGTGGCAAAACATCATCGCATCTGCCACCCGAGACCACATTAAAATGTAAAAATTGAACCTTTCTGCTGCTCGGTTGCAGGTACCGAGGCAGCGTTACAAGACACCAACGAAACCCAAAGTTGTAAAAAGTATTTATTGCACTAAGATTAAAAGCAGCCACTATTTCAGGCCACGACCCACAAGATTCAAGTTGGGAAAACCCTGGTCTATGAGAACCAGAATGACTGTCAAACTCTTTCAGTGGTGTTGGAAAAATGCAACATTTAAAACACACACACCTCTCATTCGCATCCTAGAATACTAATAATATTTGGATACAAAGAGTCTACAGTAATATTCTACCAGCCAAATGAGTTTAGAAAATCAATGATTTTTTAGATTTTTATTTGATATTTTATTAAAAGAACTTCGCTTATAAAAAACAAAAGTGGTGAAGAGGGTGGAAAAGTGAACGAATATAAAAATAATTAAAATTTTCAGTTACGTTTCCACACGTTAGTATACAAATGTAGAGAGTTGTATTATCCCAATACAAATTCCTTTATCAATAAGCTCGTATATTTTGCATAAAGTCATTCCAAGTATCATTATATTTATCCAAAGAAAGTCTGCGTCTATAAGCGGTCCGTTTGTACGTTGCTAATAGGTAAAGGTAAAGGGACCCCTGACCATTAGGTCCAGTCGCGGAAGACTCTGGGGTTGCGGCACTCATCTTGCTTTATTGGCCAAGGGAGCCGGCATACAGCTTCTGGGTCATGTGGCCAGCATGACTAAGCCGCTTCTGGCGAACCAGAGCAGCGCACGGAAATGCCGTTTACCTTCCCACCGGAGCGGTACCTATTTATCTACTTGCACTTTGATGTGTTTTCGAACTGCTAGGTTGGCAGGAGCAGGGACCGAGCAACGGGAGCTCACCCCGTCACGGGGATTCGAACCGCCGACCTTCGGATCGGCAAGTCCTAGGCTCTGTGGTTTAACCCGCAGCGCCACCCGCGTCCCACATTCCAAGTATCATTCTATTTATCCAAAGAAAGTCTGCGTCTATAAGCGGTCCCTTTGTATGTTGCTAACAGGCAACACAGTGGTACCTCGGGTTACAGACGCTTCAGGTTACAGACTCCGCTAACCCAGAAATAGTGCTTCAGGTTAAGAACTTTGCTTCAGGATGAGAACAGAAATCGTGCTCTGGTGGCGCGGTGGCAGCGGGAGGCCCCATTAGCTAAAGTGGTGCTTCAGGTTAAGAACAGTTTCAGGTTAAGAACGGACCTCTGGAACGAATTAAGTACTTAACCCGAGGTACCACTGCATTTAAAACACCCAGAAACCTCACTGGCATCCTAGAATAACAATAATATTTGGATAGCACGAGTCTACAGTAATATTCTAACCAGCCAAATGAGTTCGGAAAATCAAATGTCCATGGGACCAAAGCGATTTCGGAAAGGTTCCAACTCCGAGAGGGATGCTCAGCTTGGCAGACGAGGGCAAGGGGGTGTTTTTACTCTTCTTCGGGGGCTGTCAGAGCTGCAGTAGAAAAGGAAGATGGGAAATACTGCTCCACAAATATTCTGGGCTGGGAGGCCTCCATCGCTTGGGGTCTGGTGTTCCTGCTGTTGGGGTTGTTTGCCTGCAAAGATTTGGAAGAACGAGAGGAAGAGTCAACAAAGGTCTTCTTCCGCTTCCGTTTGGCGATAAAAAACACAAACAAAACAGGCAGCGCAGGGATTGAATCAAAGCATCCAATACGTTCAAACCCTCCATCATTTCTCCGAGGAAAATAGGAACCTCCTAAGGGAAAGAGGGACATTCCGGGAACAACTCAGAAACTGGGACTGGGCTTCTGTAAATCCTGGACTGTTCCTGGAAAATAGGGACACTCGGAGGGTCTGTATGTTGTGAACCACCCTGAGATCTTTGGAGGAAGGGCAGAAGAAAGATAGAAAGATAGAAAGATAGAAAGATAGAAAGATAGAAAGATAGAAAGAAAGAAAGAAAGAAAGAAAGAAAGAAAGAAAGAAAGAAAGAAAGAAAGAAAGAAAGAAAGAAGGATTCCAGACGCATGACAACCCTAAATTAGCCTCGCACTCCCAGTAAAACCATTTATGGTCCCAGTTCAGCTGGCAAACAGCTCACCTGCAACGGATGGCAATTCACAGATGTCAGCGGTGAGTCTTGCATGAAGTTATGTACTGAGACCTCGGCAGAACAATCCCTGGTGGTCTGGAGAGGAGGAAAATGGGTCAGGATTCATCCTGAGCTTCTAGACCAGGGGTAGCCAACCCCCAAGAGACTGCGATCTACTCACAGAGTTAAAAACTGGCAGTTCTTGAGCTTTTTTAAGGGGAGTTCTTGAGCTTTTTTAAGGGGAGCTTTTTGGGGGGGGACAGTGATCTACTGGTGATCTGCCACAAACGTCCGGTGATCTCCCGGTAGAACACGATCTACCTGTTGGACGTGCCTGTTCTAGACCAAAGAGGGGAACCCAGAGGCGGAGCTAGAGCTAGCTGTGCACCTGGGGGCGGCGCGAGTGTCCTAGGGAGGCCCCACCCACGGCGAATAATAATAATAATAATAATAATAATAATAATAATAATAATAATTTATTATTTGTACCCCGCCCATCTGGCTGGGTTTCCCCAGCCACTCTGGGCGGCTTCCATAGAAACCAAAAAACACTAAAATATCATACATTAAAAACTTCCCAGAACAGGGCTGCCTTAAGATGTCTTCTGAATGTCAGGTAGTTGTTTATCATTTTGACATCTGATGGGAGGGCGTTCCACAGGGCGGGCGCCACTACCGAGAAGGCCCTCTGCCTGGTTCCCTGTAGCTTTGCTTCTCGCAATGAGGGAACCGCCAGAAGGCCCTCGGCGCTGGACCTCAGCGTCCGGGCAGAATGATGGGGGTGGAGACGCTCCTTCAGGTCTACTGGACCGAGGCCGTTTAGGGCTTTAAAGGTCAACACCAGCACTTTGAATTGTGCTCGGAAACGTACTGGGAGCCAATGTAGGTCTTTCAAGACCGGTGTTATGTGGTCTCGGCGGCCGCCCCCAGTCACCAGTCTAGCTGCCGCATTCTGGATTAGCTGTAGTTTCCGAGTCACCTTCAAAGGTAGCCCCACGTAGAGCGCATTGCAGTAGTCCAAGCGGGAGATAACTAGAGCATGCACCACTCTGGCGAGACAGTCCGCGGGCAGGTAGGGTCTCAGCCTGCGTACCAGATGGAGCTGGTAGACAGCTGCCCGGGATACAGAATTGACCTGCGCCTTCATGGACAGCTGTGAGTCCAAAATGACTCCCAGGCTACGCACCTGGTCCTTCAGGGGCACAGTTACCCTATTCAGGACCAGGGAGTCCTCCACACCAGCCCGCCCCCTGTCCCCCCAAAACAGTACTTCTGTCTTGTCAGGATTGAACTTCAATCCATTAGCCACCATCCATCCAGGGGGCGGGATGGCAATGTTACCCCCCTCCTCAGGGATGACACCCATGGTGGCCTACACCCACCTTCCTCTGCCAGTTTGAGGGACCCCCCCATTGTGCCCCCCCCCCCACAGAAGCTGTTGGACTCCCATCAGCCCCGGCAAATGTGGCCAATGGCCAGGGACAATGGGAGTTATAGTTTTGTTGACGGAGAAATCTGAGGGCTCCCTTGGACAAAAAACAAGGACACCAGCCAGGAATACCAGAGCAAAACAGCAGCCAGTAGACTTGGTCTTTATTGAAGATTGTCGCGACAGGACTCCCACCTGCCACAAGGTGGAACAAGATGGAAGCCACAAACAAAAGAAGACCCCAACTTTTATCAGCTACTAATTCCCCATGCTACACCCCTAAGGCTACATCATTGACACATCACAAAGAGGAGGGGTTGAGGGAGGAGTTGTGGTGGTAACCTGAGTGTCTTGTCACCTGTCCGTTTCCTCCTTTCCCCCTCCCTATGAGTACTTTCCAGAGGACAAAGAGGAGTTCGCAGTTTCCTGCCCCCAGAGGGAAGGGCTGGTCACTGTCCTTGGTTTCAGTCCGTACTGAATCCACTTCCATATGCAGGTCCTTGAGTGTGAGTGTGATGATCTTCTGTCTAGGACCATCAAGGTTGGCATGCCAACTGGGTAGGGCTTGCTGCGGACCTGTTGGTACGCTTGGGGGGTTATGGCTCCCCCCTTTGATAGCCCTTCCTTCATGGTGTAAAATAAAAGTGGAACGGTACAGATCTAATGTACGGCTGATTTTCTATGACTTTATAACAGAAGCGTCTCGTATGTCGTGTGTCGTGTTTCTACAAACTGAATGATTGGGGGGGGGGTTGTTTCCAGTTTAGCAACAACAACAGCATCTGGAGGCAGGACCACACGCACCAGGTATTCGAACCAGAGCCCAACCCTGTCACTCACCCCATTCGGTTTGTATTTGCAGTCTCCAATCCTGTACTTGCCCGTTTTCTGACAGAGGGTCTCCTTGATGGTGAAGTCCATGCTGAAGTGAACCCCCCAGTCAAATCTCTATGGAATGGAATAATAAATAAATAAATGAATGAATGAATAAATAAATAAATAAATAAATAAATAATAAAATTGGAAGCAAGAAGAAATTCCAACGAAAGAAGAATGGCAGACGAAATCAATGGACTATGCAGAACGGGACAAAATGACAGGAAGGATCCGAAATCTGTGGGATTTACAGAAGATCGGAAGAAGTCTATGAATTATTTGAAGAGCGACTGTAATCGACAGATTACGCTAGTAGACGTTTTGTAAGGAGAAATATACAAAGTGTTACAAAGTAGAAAAAGGATAGAGATATTGGTTATGAGTTTGAAATGTAATAGGGAAGATAAGAAATGCATACTGAGAGATTAGACTGGAAAATTTTCAGATAGGACTGATGGAAGTCAAAAAAATTTGAATAAGATGTAAAAGTATGTTTAATTATTGCTGAAAATGGTATGTTAATTCTTGGTATGTTAGTTCTTGGTATGAGCTTTCGTGTGCATAGAACTAACTTAGTTGGTCTTTAAGGTGCTACTGGAAGGAATTTTTTTATTTTGACCAAATATATAAGACATTAAAAACACACAATCAAATGATTAGTTTAATACAATCAAATGATTGTATTAACACCAAATATATAAGACATTAAAAACACAAAATCAAATGATTAGTTTAAATACAATTCGAACCACATTTAAAATCAAAATAAAACTAAGTGGGAACCCTTGAATCATAACAGCAGGGGCAAGGAATTAAAAGTTCACCAGGCCCGGCCACCCGTGCTGGGGGGGGGGGCGATACAAAGAGCCAAGGAGGCGACTTACATCAAGGGTCCCATAGAAAGAAGGGAGTCAGGCTGAACCCCGACCAAAGGCCAGGCGGAACAGCTCCGTCTTGCAGGCCCTGCGAGAAGATGTCAAATCCCGCAGGGCCCCAGTCTCTTGTGACAGAGCGTTGCACCAGACTGCCCCCCCAATAATATATTTGAGGGGGCTCGGCTCCCCCCAAAGTTGATAGCCATTGCCATTCAAGGAGTGCGTGCATGCCACGTCACGTGATTGATTGTACAGGGTGAGGCTTACCTGACCCCCCCCCCCAATATTTTATTCAAGTTTGCACCCCTGGGTGAGAGGGTTTGTCTGTGTTTGAATAGGGTGACCCTATGACCTGACACAGGAACTAAGCATTTATCATTACTAAGTATTTATCAATGACAAACCTATGACAAATCTATTTTTTTCTAAGATATTTATTAAAGTTTCACAAATTATATAATCAAACACAACAATACAAGCAAACACAAACAAGGGAAAAAAACCCTATGACAAATCTAGACAGCATCTTAAAAAGCAGAGACAACACCTTGCCAACAAAGGTCTGTATAGTAAAAGCTATGGTTTTCCCAGTAGTGATGTATGGAAGTGAGAGCTGGACCATAAAGAAGGCTGATTGCCGACGAATTGATGCTTTTGGATTATGGTGCTGGAGGAGACTCTGGAGAGTCCCATGGACTGCAAGAAGATCAAACCTCTCCATTCTGAAGGAAATCAGCCCTGAGTGCTCACTGGAAGGACAGATCCTGAAGCTGAGGCTCCAAGACTTTGGCCACCTCATGAGAAGAGAAGACTCCCTGGAAAAGACCCTGAGTTGGGAAAGATGGAGGGCACAAGGAGAAGGGGACGACAGAGGACGAGATGGTGGGACAGTGTTCTCAAAGCTACCAGCATGAGTTTGACCAAACTGCGGGAGGCAGTGGAAGACAGGAGTGCCTGGCGTGCTCAGGTCCATGGGTCACAAAGAGTCGGACACGACTAAACGACTAAACAACAACAACAATTATTTATCATTACAAAAGACTGGCCAGGCTCCCCAGGGTATCCAATCAAGTAAGCAGGCAATCCAGTCAAGTGACCATTAAACAGGTAACCTGTCAGACGAGATAAACAAGTCACTCAGATTTCTGTTTTAGACCGCCTTTTCTATGATGTAGGTATGATGTATCTGGGGGGTGGTCTTAGGTTACACCCCTTCTGTGATGTATGTATGATGTATGGAGGGGTGGTCTTGAGCTCCAGGGCAGGGAATTTAAAATGTCTATATAAGGCCTTGTGCACCATTATTTTGAGTTCCTCCTCCTTTCCTGCGTGTGAAGGGAGCACCCTGTTGCAACAGATCAATAAAGATCAGGCTTACTAGCTGCTTTGCTTCTCAATATTCTCTAGCTGGCCTCTGTTATTTTCTCCTACCAATAGGAAACCTACAAAGGACTCTATATGGGCTCTTGGATACCCCATAAGGGGAAAAGGGCAGGTTTTGTTTACAACATTAGGCCCGGCACTCCTGAGCAAATCCTGTTTCTTCTAATAAAGAGTTAACTCCACTTTCTGTGTGTGATTTATTGCTGGCTCGCTCCTGACAGAGAGGCAGGTCTCTGCCTTCAAGGCGCTTGCAATCTACAGTCTTTCCCTCTATCTTTTTGGAAGGATGCAGGAAAAGTTCAGAAGCATTTTCTAGCTGATGCATAAGATGAAGAAGAAAAGGACTTCTTCCCTCAGTTGGGCCCCACGCAGTCTTCCTCCAGAATCTCCCCGTAAGTTTTTGGCAATAGGGAATGAGCGAGCCAGTGAGTGGCTGGAGCACCAGGGAAATGGTTGCATTTTTGATAAAAGCAGCATAAACAAAGCGTTAACAGGAATTCAGTTGCTGCTCTTCGTGTGGAGTTACAGAGAGTTTAACGGGGGCTGTTTAAAAGCGAAGGCAGGAAAAAGATATGCGGCGATGTGAACACTTAACAGATTTATCAGGGCCTGATAGGATTAGAAAATCTGTTTGAATTTAAAGGCGAACCAGAGTAGCACACGGAAATGCCGTTTACCTTCCCGCCGGAGCGGTACTTATTTATCTACTTGCACTTTGATGTGCTGTCAAACTGCTAGGTTGGCAGGAGCAGGGACCAAGCAACAGGAGCTCACCCCATTCGCGGGGATTCGAACCACTGACCTTCGGATCAGCAAGTCCTAGGCTCTGTGGTTTAACCCACAGCGCCACCCGCGTCCCACATTCCAAGTATCATTCTATTTATCCAAAGAAAGTCTCATAGGATTAGAAAATCTGTTTGAATTTAAAGGTATGTTCAGATTAGCGTCTTAAAATGCAATGAGGTCATTGCCCCTTCCCTCTGCATTTGAAACCATTAATGTGCATTAGCTTTTTGGTTCCTGTCTGTAATAGGTATGAGTTACTCGTGCGTAAGCTGGTGCCTTTCTCGGTTAATTTGCCTTGTTAAACCTTTCTGACTGCACAGCCCCTTCTCATTGCGGCTGCCTCAGTCACTGGCAGCATCCGTCAGTGGGCGTTTCTTTAACCTCTTCCAGCATAAAAGTTGTTTGACACCCAGTCTCCTCCTCCTCTCACTGCACGGGAGTCTTCTGCGCAGGGAAGGCGTGGGTAGCGGAGGACCTGGGCTCTCCTCACTGATGTCCAGTGAAGAGTCCTGGAGCCCTCCCTCCGATTCCCCCATCTGCCTCCCTTTATCCCCGGTGTTGCGCTAATTGGCTTCCCCCTCTACTGAGCTGTTTCTCCCCCTGCTGCTGGGTCCTTCGCCAGCATCATCTGGGAGCCTCCCCTTCGCCTCTCCCTCCGATGTCAGTTCCCTGACACTGTCCTTAACCCCCCCCATCCCTTCCCCTGAACTCCTATTCCTTTTTAAACAATTCCCCCCCCCCTTGCGACATAATCAGGAGTTCCTACATCCCAGGGGGTTGGACTAGATGGCTGTTCTAGGATTCTACAATGACCATTACTAACAACCCAAAGTTGTAGTAGCAGGACATTACACCACGCCAGATACAAAGCAAACAAACAGTAAGTAATAAGAGGAAGAAATCGTGACACAGCAAAATAAATCAAAATAAAAAAATTCCTTCCAGTAGCACCTTAAAGACCAACTAAGTTAGTTCTTGGTATGAGCTTTCGTGTGCATGCACACTTCTTCAGATACACTGAAACAGAAGTTGCCAGATCCTTCTATATAGTGAGAAGGTGGGGAGGGGTATTACTCAGAAGGGTGGTGGGAATGGGAGATTGGCAGATAGCTGAGATGAGCCTGGTGACGACTCTTAACGACTGCAATAGGTCTTACAGGAAAAGGCAAGGGGTGAGAAGGTGAAAAATAGCTAGTCATGTATAATGGGATAAGAATCCAATGTCTCTGTTGAGACCAGGTCTCTCCATAAATCAAGGCATCCATATTCCCTGAGCTGACATGGATGGTGACGTGGAACAGAGGAAATAAAATCCCTCCAGTTGACATAAAAGCTTTTTCGACCCTCCATCCCTCTGGAAACACACTGTTTATGTGTTACTGTTTCCGCAACAGCCAAAGTCTACAAGTTCTTATAGTGCAAAGACAAATGTATACCCCTCCACCAGTTTTTTCCCTTGCTGGGATCCTAACATCCATGTCAAAAGTTATTTAGAAAGACAAGCTTGCATGTTGCCCTTGCACTTTCTGTTGTAAAGACAGGAAATTGCTTTGCAAAATATGCTTTGTTGGGAGAGGTTTGCACTAAAGTGACGATAAAAATTTCAGGATTATTATTATTGCAAAAAACGGATAACCGAAATTAAGACTGGAAGAATGAGAAACAGAGGAAATGTGCAAATAAGGAAAGACTGGCACTAAAGTGCTGAATTTTCATCTGGGGCACTGAAGGTATGATTGGAAAGATGTGCATGGGAAGAACTATGGAGAAAGAACTGGAAATTTACAGCCTGTGTAGTATTGAGGGAAAATCTAATCAAGATGTTTTATAGATGGTACTTAACACCTACCAAAATAGCTAAAATGTATAAGACAAAACCAAATCTGTGCTGGAGGTGTGGTAAAACAGAGGGGACACTTATACATGTTTGGTGGACCTGTGAAAAAATCAAAAGCTTCTGGAATATAGTATATGATGAGCTTAAAAAAATGTTTAAGTATAACTTTTTGAAAAATACAGAAGCTTTTCTGCTAGGGATAACGGACACAGGTATAGCAAGAGAAGATCAGAAAATATTCCTCTATGCCACAGGAGCGGCAAGGATCCTAAATGCTTAAAAGTGGAAAAAAGAAATTGTGCCAACAAAAAGGGAATGGCAAGACAAACAGAGTATATGGAACTGGCTAGATTAACAGAGGCAATTAGAGATCACAACAGACAAGAGTTTCAAAAAGCATGGGGAAAACGCAGAGAATACTTCACAAAACAGTCCCCTAAAATACATACCTGGACTTGTTTCAGCTTAATGTCTGCAGGATACTTTGTGGATATTTAAGTTATAATTAGAAAAATCTTAATAATTATTCATAAAGGAAACAGCTTATAAGAAGTAAATAAGGAGGCCAGAATCAGGATAAAGGAAGTCTTTTATTTGGTTGTTTGTACTGTTGTATGTTATGCTTATTGTATTTCTGTACTGGAGGGTGGGGTGTTTATGTTATGTTGTAAATAAAATTGTCAATAAAAATTATTTTTTAAAAAAAAGGAAAGATGAGCAATGGAAATAAACTGAAAGTGACAGATCTGACCATCCCTGAACAGGAGGACGTTTCAGGGAATCGAACCCATCATACTTACTGTTTTGCGCGTGCTTCTGATCTTCCACAGCCTGAAGACGGCTTGCCCGCCTGATTCCTGGTTGTATTCTTCGACGGCCATCCTGGCTACGTTTCGGGGGAGCAGCGCCGGGGGGGATTCTGAGCCCGGGAGTGTTGCTGCGGAGATTCCCAGGGTCCCCAAAATCGCCCCTACCAGGAGGAGCGCCATAGCCTATCCTCTGTCCTGTCTGAGCAAGAGAATACTGCTGCCCTGCTCTCTAGTCTCTGGACAGAGACAGGAGCCCCAGATCAAAAGCCAAACTGTTGGAGGACGTGAACTTGCTCAATCCACTTGGCAGAAAACTCCAGCCACCCACATCCTCCTAAAACCTAAACAGTGAATCCACTTGGGAACGTGCGTCGCTAAGCTAGGATAACATGCAAGGCTTTTGGTTTCTATAGGAGCAGATACAAGACAAAGCAGGGAGACAGCTTCCTTCTGCTCTTCAAGCCAATTTCTTGGAAAGGATATTTACGCAGCTGGATAAGCAGGGTACCCAAAAATTAATAAGGATATAGGGTACCGCTTGCAAGGGATCTGTTCCCTTCCTCACTCAGCTGCAGGCTTCCAGAAGATCCCACACAAAGCAGTGGAGCTCGGGGTGGAGCTCAGAGCTGGTGTCCAGGGGCCCACAGTTTGGTAAAGGTAAAGGGACCCCTGACTATTAGGTCCAGTCGTGGCCAACTCTGGGGTTGCAGTGCTCATCTCGCTTTATTGGACAAGGGAGCCGGCGTACAGCTTCTGGGTCATGTGGCCAGCATGACTAAGCCGCTTCTGGCGAACCAGAGCAGCGCATGGAAACGCCGTTTACCTTCGTGCCGGAGCGGTACCTATTTATCTACTTGCACTTTGTGCTTTCAAACTGCTAAGTTGGCAGGAGCAGGGACCGAGCAACGGGAGCTCACCCCGTCATTGCAGGGATTCGAACCGCCGACCTTCTGTTGTTTAACCCACAGCGCCACCCGCATCCCCCACCACTTGGTGGGCCAATAAATAACCACTTGGGCATCTAATGCAGCAAGCAGGAAACAGGCTGGCATGGGCGTGCCAGGGGGCCGGCTGGCCACAGGGTACCTCCTTATTTGAAAAAAATGTTTTATAGGCAGTTTAATGGGGACGCAGGTGGCGCTGTGGGTTAAACCACAGAGCCTAGGACTTGCCGATCAGAAGGTCGGCGGTGAGCAGTCAGGGCTGATTTCCTTCAGAATGGAGAGGTTTGATCTTCTTGCAGTCCATGGGACTCTCAAGAGTCTCCTCCAGCACCAGAATTCAAAAGCATCGATTCTTTGGCGATCAGCCTTCTTGATGGTCCAGCTCTCACTTGTGTACATCACTACTGGGAAAACCATAGCTTGAACTATACGGACCTTTGTTGGCAAGGTGATGTCTCTGCTTTTTAAGATGTTTAGTACTATCCACAATTTGTTGGCATCCGTCTTTATGTTTCTTTCAATAGCTTTTGGTGATCATGGGAATTTCCGAACCCCTGACCGATCCAGGACCCCCCACCAGACCATGGTTATCCACAATGGGTATATTTGTAAACACACAAAAATATTTCAGATGCCAGCAAGCCTCTGGCGACATTGTCAGAAACGAAACTGATTTTTGTGAGCCCCCTGGGGTTCCTGGAAATTCCCAGAGAGTTGCGAATGTGCTGTAATATTTATGTTGTGACAAGAATAGCTCGGCAGAGCATGAGACTCTTAATCTCAGAATTGTGGGTTTGACCCCCACATTGGATGGAAGATTCCTGCGTTGCGGAGGGTGGGAATCGACGATTCTCCCTGTCCCTTCCAACTCTACAAGTCTGTGATTCTGTGAAAAACGTCCAGGAGAAAAGACATTTAGGAGACATGTATAGATAAAGAGCACTCCTAGATACATCGAGGTCTCTCTGATAAAGCTTAAGGTTGCAATAAGAATTTTAAGGTCTTAGATATATATTAAATGTTCATTAATGTACCAACCAAGCATGTACATAGATCAGCACAGGAAGACCGACCTGAAACCATTTTTGATTCCCAAACGGACCAAATGTTTTCTCTGCAAGGTCAAAGGAAAATGGAAAAGCCTCCCCATTGTCTTTTCCTTCACAAATCCTGTCTTAAGGGCACATTTAAGATATGAATAGGGTGTGAGCCTGTGACCTGGCTCAGGAACTAAGTATTTATCATTACAAAAGACTGGCCAGGCTCCCCAGGCAATCCAATCAAGTAAGCATTAACAGGTAACCTGCCAGATAGGAGATAAACAACGCACTCAGATTTCTGCTGTAGACCGCCCTTTCTGTGATGTAGGTATGATGTGTCCCGGGGTGGTCTTGGACTTCAGGGCGGGCAATTTCAAAAGTCTTTATAAGCCATTGCACAGCAATTTTGGGGGGTCCTCTTCCTCTCTTGCGGGTGAGGGGAGCACCCTGTTGCAACAGATCAATAAAGATCAGGCTTACTAGCTGCTTTGCTTCTCAATATTCTCTGGCTGGCCTCTGTTATTTTCTCCTACCAATAGGGAACCTACGTAAGGACTCTATATGGGCTCTTGGATACCCCATAAGGGAAAGGGGGCAGATTGGGCAGATTTTATTTACAACAAGGTCCATTTCTTCCAAAATTCAAGACAAATTTCAAAATTGGGAGGTCAGCATCAAAGGAGTATCTGCGCTCGTCTCTTTGGGAAAGCCTGGGCAGAGTTACAAGGCCTCTTCCTACAAAAACAAACAAACCTCGGAGCCGAAGCACACAAGATCAAAGTCTGCAGAGTTCACGCAAGGAGAGAAAATACGTGGTATTTCCTCTCTGCCGTTAAATAAAACGTGAAAGAAAATAATCAAGCCACACCGGTTAGTTTGCCCCCTGGGCACCCCATAGTTTTTACTCACGGGGGGGGGGGGGAGACACACCAATTTAAAGAGCCATGTTGCTGTTCAGGGAAGTTTTTAACGTGTGACATTTTAATGTATTTCTCATCTTTGTTGGAAACTGCCCAGAGTGGCTGGGGAAACCCAGCCAGATGGGCGGGGTACAAATAAATTATTATTATTATTATTATTATTATTATTATTATTATTATTATTATTATTACAGACTGAGCAATACCAGACAACAAGTCATGCCAGATGAATCTCATCTCCTCCTTTTTTTCATGGAGTTACAAACTTGGTGGATCAGGGGGATGCTGTGTAGCATATCTTGATTTGAGGAAGGCCTTTGACAAAATCCCCCATGATATTCTTGTAGCGAAGGTGACATGAGCATAGCCAGGATTTTTTTTGGGGGGGGCAGCCAAAGTTGCTGAGCTTTTCTTGGGAAATTGTGGGTAAGAATAATACCCCATAGACAGGACATTAGCCCCCCCCCCTGCCCTCACCCATGGAAGGTAGTAAAATGTGCGCCGGATGATGAGGTTAGGTGGATTTGGAACGAGTTGGCTGACCAAGCCCAAAATCTATTCATTTATGGTTCCTCGTCATTCTGAGGGAAAGTGACAAGTCGTGTGCCCTAGGGTTCTATCCTGGGCCCAGTGTCTTTGTAAATGACTTGGACAAAGGAATTGAGGGGAAGGAATTATTATTGTTGTTGTTGTTGTTGTTTAGTCGTGTCCGCCTCTTCGTGACCCCCTGGACCAGAGCACGCCAGGCACTCCTGTCTTCCACTGCCTCCCGCAGTTTGGTCAAACTCATGCTGGTAGCTTCGAGAACACTGTCCCACCATCTCCTCCTCTGTCGTCCCCTTCTCCTTGTGCCCTCCATCTTTCCCAGCATCAGGGTCTTTTCCAGGGAGTCTTCTCTTCTCATGAGGTGGCCAAAGTCTTGGAGCCTCAGCTTCAGGATCTGTCCTTCCAGTGAGCACTTAGGGCTGATTTCCTTCAGAATGGATAGGTTGGATCTTCTTGCAGTCCATGGGACTCTCAAGAGTCTCCTCCATCACCAGAAATCAAAAGCATCAATTCTTCGGCGATCAGCCTTCTTCATGGTCCAGCTTTCGTTGTTGTTGTTGTTGTTTCAAGAGAACTTAGGGCCAGACTAGAGGCTGACATTGGCTGTGTGATTTCTGCCTGTGTAGCCTTTTTTATTTTTTAAAAAAACTAGCAGAGAGTAGCTGCCCGGGACTGGGACTGTGCATGGGAAAGTAAGGAGAGTCTGAGTGCAGGATCAGGCCAAAGGCCCACCTTCAGTCGTCGTCCCCCAACTGCCTCACAGGGGCAAGATCTACCAGGAAGAGTCGCTGTGCCCCTGAGCTGTCCTGTTTCTCTGAGAGTTAATTTATCTGACACCGTGTGGGTTCTTGCTGACCTGCTCCCGGCTCCACCTCCAGATATTCTGCGTGCAAAGCAGAGGCTTCCTTTCCTCCGTTGCCTCCGCGGTCCTTTTCTTTCTAGACTGTAAGCCTCTCGAGGCAAGACCTGCCCTCCTTTTCTTTGCAAAGGACATTCTCTGGCACTAATCCATCGCAAACATGTGCACAGAACTGCTGGCAAAGGCATTTTGACAAAATAGTTCCCATGCGTTTATTTCCAGGAAGCCAAACTGGTTCTGTCTAGAAGTCAAGGCGTTTAACGTCGATGGTTCCTTGCTGTGGAAATCTTCTTCCAGCAGAGATTGGGGTTGCATTGCTGCTTTTGAGGAATTCTCTTGGGAAGCTCTTAAAAAAATGTCAACATGCCTATTCCATCCCTTGAACCTTTGGCTCACCTGGTGGTTTCCCCACCCGGGCTCTGACCAGATTTTATTTCCCCACTCAAGTTTCCCTGCTTCGGCAGCAAGCACTTCAATGCATTCAATGGACCTCAGGGTTCTGGGTTCGAGTTCCACGTTGGTAAGAAGATATCGGGGGGGTGTGTGTTCAAGCTTCCAACTCTATAATTCCATGATTCTATGTACTGTGGTACATAGAATGACAAACCTAGACAGCATCTTAAAAAGCAGAGACATCACCTTGCCAACAAAGGTCCGTATAGTTCAAGCTCTGGTTTTCCCAGTAGTGATGTATGGAAGTGAGAGCTGGACCATAAAGACGGCTGATTGCCGAAGAATGGATGCTTTTGAATTATGGTGCTGGAGGAGACTCTTGAGAGTCGAGTCCCATAGAGTGCAAGAAGACCAAACCTATCCATTCTGAAGGAAATCAGCCCTGTGTGCTCACCGGAAGGAAAGATCCTGAAGCTGAGGCTCCAAGACTTTGGCCACCTCATGAGAAGAGAAGACTCCCTGGAAAAGACCCTGATGTTGGGAAAGATGGAGGGCACAAGGAGAAGGGGACAACAGAGGATGAGATGGCTGGACAGTGTTCTCGAAGCTATCAGCATGAGTTTGACCAAACTGTGGGAGGCAGTGGAAGACAGGAGTGCCTGGCGTGCTCTGGTCCAAGGGTCACGAAGAGTCGGACACGACTAAACGACTAAACAACAACACAACATGTACTGTGGTTGATGTAAAGACATCAGGTCCCTACACGTGTAACCACCACAGGGGACACATCCATCGAGTTACAAGGTCATGGTCTTCCTTATTAAGCAGCAATGTCAGAGGCTACGTTAGACAAGAAATACTCTCCCGCCCCATTGCAATTCCTCCCAAAGTCCCTCTGTTCTTAAAAGCCCCTTTCAGTCCAATCCCTGCTGAACACGGTTGCCTGGAGAGTGTGAGAGTCTGGAAGTGGGTGGCTTGGTTTTGGTACCGGAGGACAGTATGAACGTACCTTCACAACGACCCGCAGATCGGCTTTTGGGGCACATGCCTGCGAAAAGCTGGCTGTGGGGTGGTTGCTTCCTGATCCTTGGCTTCTTGGCTCCCTGCTTCTTGATCCTCGGACCCTTGACTTCTTGACTCCCGGCTCTCTGACCCTCGGACTCCTGGACTCCCATTCCTGCTCCCACCCGGCCATCTTGCCCCCGGTCCTGATATCCCCTGCTGGGACTTTGATTGCCCATGAACTGGACCGTGACAGATACCTTCCCAGGTTGACAGACCCCATCTGAGATATGGCCCACAGCAGGGAAGAAGCACCTTGAGATCTTCTCTTGAAGAGGACCAAGACTGCTACTCAGTATGGGAACTGAAGACCCCACACCTGGGAGTGAATGCTCAAAACAGGAATGAGTATAACTGGACAAGGTGGTGGTTGTGGGAACATGGACAAGGGCAGTGATGGAGTCTAGTTTGAACCAGGTGGGGAAACAGCTGTGCCATGCAGAGGAACTTCCACACTTAGATGAGAATCTACACTATGGCCCTGAAGTTACCTGGAGTTATGGAAAAATGAGTGTGCAATCTAAAGGTAAAGGTAAAGGGACCCCTGACCATTAGGTCCAGT